>NC_063345.1:20052205-20199980 GCF_021869965.1 Rhincodon typus | reverse complement strand
CTGTGTTCATCCAGCTCTACACCTTGTTATCTCAGATTCTCCAGCATCTGCAGTTCCTACTATCTCCTAAACTAATCCCACCTGCCTGCTCCTGGCCCGTATCCCTCCAAGCCTTTCCTATTCATGTATCTATACAAATGTCTTTTAAATATTGTAAACGTACTTACTTCCACCACTTCATCAGGAAGTTCACTCTACACGTGAACCACCCTCTGTGAAAGATTTGCTTCTTGTGTCTGTTCTCATCTCTCTCCTCAATGTGTCCCCTAGTCTTGAAATCCCCCATTTTAGGAAAAAGGCAATTACCATCAACTTTCAATATACATCTCATTATTTTATAAACTTCTATCAGGTCATCTCTCAAACTTGTATGCTCTAGTGAAAAAAGTCCCAACATATCCAGCCTTTCCTTATAACTCAAACCTTCCATATCCAGAGACATCCTGGTAAATCTCTTGTGAACCGTCTCCAGCTTGACGATATCTTTCATAAAACTGGATGAACCGAACTGAACACAGTATTCCAGAAGAGGCTTCACCAATGCCCTGTACAACATTAGCATAAGGTCCCAACTCCTATACTCAAAAGACTGAGCAATGAAGGCAAGTGTGCCAAATGCCTTTTTCACCATCCTGTTTATATGTGATGCAAACTTTAAAGAATTATGTACCTGCACCCCTAGTTCCCTCTGTTCTACAACACTACCTAAGGCCCTACCATTAATTGTAAAAGCCCTACCCTTGTTTGTTGTACCAAAATACAATATCTTTGATTTATCCAGATTGGACTCCGTCTGCCATTTTTCAGCCCATTGACCCATTTGATCAAGATCCCTTTATAATCCTAAAAAATCTTCTTCACTGTCTACAATGCCACCAATTTTGGTGTCATGCACAAACCTACTAACCGTGCCTTCTATATTCTCATCCAAATCATTTTATATAAATGATGCTTGAGCTAGGAAAATGAAAAATCAGACAAGGTACTCATTTTGTTACCCAGAAATTCCCATTGGAATATGCATATGTTCAGACATTGAGTGAGCACAGGTCTGAACAGATACAACATTGCAACAGGCAAATACTAAGAATGGTAAGCTTTGCATACAAAGGCAGACTTTTTGGACAAGGCACTGGAAGGTAGATGATGCCAATGGGACCATACTCCAACATGAATCAATCCAATCATCATGCAAGTGACAGGAATTTAAACGGAAATTCTAATATGGAAAAACTCCAATTACAACTCTAGTATTGAAAGTATGGTGTTCTTGTTCATAGAATCCCTACAGTGTGGAAGTAGGCCCTTCAGCCCAACAAGTCCACACTGACTCTCTCAGCATCCCACCCAGACCCATCCCCCTATAACCCACCTAATCTACACATCCCTGAACACTACAGGCAATTTAGCATGGCCAATCCACCTAGCCTGCACATCTTTGGACTTGGGAAGAAACCAGAGCACCCGGAGGAAACCCATGCAGACACAGGGAGAATGTGCAAACTCCTCACAGGCAGTCACCCCCGGGTGGAATCAAACCTGGGTCCCTGGCGCTGTGAGGCCGCAGTGCTAACCACTGAGCTACCTGCTGCCCCCCTTGTTATGTATTGTCAAAATGGATATGATGAATTGCTATAAATCTCCAACCCATTTGATGTAAAGCTTATTTGGTCATGTATGATTTAGCAAGGTCAAATAAATGTGATCTAAGACCAGAACTATTGTGGTACCACCAGAGGGGAGAAATATACCCATTAATGTCAAGTGTGGGATTGAATCAGTAAAGGGCAGACTGAGGTGTAAACAAAATAACGGTATATTTTGTTTAACAATATATAATTGGGATAAATTCAGAATCTAGCAAAGAGACAGAAAATATCTACGAGTCAAACTAGTGAGGATCATAGAAGCTGACAATAAGAGCTTCCCAAGTATCAAAAGAAAGACAGACGTCATATGAACATAGGCCCCTTAGAAACTGAATCTGTGAAGACAGTTATGGGGAACAATAAAATGGCAGAAGAGTTGAACAATAATTTACATCAGTCTTTATGGTGGAAGATACTTTGAACATCTCATTAATAATAAAGAATATTGACAAGAATGAAGTACCACCACCATCACTAGCGAAGTAGCATTAGACAAACTGATGTGACTAAAGGCAGAGATGGCTCCTGGTCCTTATCACTTGCACCTTGGATCCTAAAAGATATTGCTACAGGATAGTGGAACAGTTCTGAGGAAGGGTCACTGGACCCAAAACGTTAATTCTGTTTTTTTTCTTTACAGATACTGCCAGACCTGCTGAGCTTTTTCAGCAACCCTGTTTGTTCCTGATTTACAGCATCTGCATTCTTTCAGTTTTTATTGTGAATACTGAGTGCAGTTTTAGTCTGCTTATTTAAAGACGAATGTAAATGCATTAGAGATTGTTCAGAAGAAGTTTACAAGATTGAAATCTGGAGTGAATGGATTGCCCTGAGGATAGGATGGCCAGGCTGAGCTTGTTTCCACTGGAGTTTAGAGGAGTGAGGGACAGCTTGATTGAAGTCTATAGGATCAAGAGTGGTCTTGACAAGGTGGAGATTGGAAGGACGTTTCCTCTTGTGTGTGAGTCCAGAGCTGGGATTCACTATTTTAAAATTAATGGTCACCCTTTTAGGACAGAATGAGGAGAAATTCTGTCAGTTTTATTTCAATGGAACTCGCTGTCTCAGAAGGTAGTGGAGGCAATGTTACTAATTTTATCAAGTCAAATGTAAGTAGACTCCTGTTTGGCAAGGGTATCAACAATTATTAGAGTCTTTAGAATTTAGAACGCAGTGATCTTATTGAATGGCAGAGAGGCTCAAGGGGCTGAATGGCATATGTCTACTCCTATTTCATCCGTTCATCTGCAATAAGTTGCTAACATGCAATAAACCACCTCTTGTTCAATGCAGGAGCCTCTTCTAGAATAGACCAGCAAGTGATTTTCCTTGACCACATTAGACAAAGGTCCCAGCACTGATCCCTGTGGCACACCACTAGTCACAGGCCTCCAGTCCAAGAAACAACCTTCAACCATCAGCTGCTTCCTATCATCAAGCTAATTTTGAATCCAATTAGCTAGATCTCCCTGGATGCCATGTAACCTAACCTCCATGACTAGCCTAGAGATAACAAGGTGCAGAGCTGGTTGAACACAGCAGGCAAGCAGCATCAGAGGAGCAGGAAGGCTGACGTTTCGGGTCTAGACCCTTCTTCAGAAACTTCCATGACTAGCCTGCTGTGTGGAACCTTGACAAAGGCCTTACTAAAGTCCATGTAGACAACATCCACTGCCCTATCCTCATCTATCTTACTCTAATCACCAAACTTCCCAGATAGTACACTTGAGTCTTCACACTGAGACGTTCAGAAGTTAAAGCATAAGGTTGAGCACATCCTGCTAAACCTGTTTTTTATATATATATATATAAAGAGAGAGAGAGAGAGAGAGAGAGAACTCTGTGCTGAAATTCTCGACGTGCTTTCTGCTTTCAGAGAAACAATTCTTGTAACTTATTTCAACAGCCGAGAGTGAGCTGGAAGTGGTTCTGAAGGCGCAGAGAGTAGGCAGCAGATGAAATTTGAAAACAAGTCACTTCAAGTGAGAAACAGAAATGGCACTCCTTTTAGGGAACTGTTTCAAGAATTGATGTTCCCATCATCTGGAGCTTACTTTAAAGGCAGCAGTGAGGAAGGGGCCATTAGTGCTGAACTCTCTATTAACATTTCTCTACCAGTGGATGGATTTAATGAAAAATTAAATGAGATAAACTGAGGACTGTTCAAATTTTGTGACTTCTTTTTTCCACATCCACTGTGGGCAAGGCCCTCAGCTGTCCCATTTATCTGTAAGTCAGACTCGAAACAAAATGCCTCAATACCTCCAACAATAGTTTGGCAGAAAGATAAAAAAAAGGTAGAAAATGCAATGTAATTGAATGTAGAGATTAAGTAAGGTAATGAAAGGACAGGATTAGCAATGAATTGTACTTCCATCTTTAATACTTTGGGAGTTGCAGTTCAAAGTTAATAAGATACATATTTAATGCTTTTAGCTCTATGACACAGGATCCATAATATAATTTTTTTTCTGGATATCATCCTGAAGTCCCCGCCAGAGGAAAAATGTATAGGAAAGAACAAACCCACACATCACATCTTGTTCTCAGATGACAGTTCATGTCATCATCATTATACTTAATCGTTGAAGGATTAATCAAGAAAAATATTTGATCGAAACTGGTATGCTGTTTTTTGAAAGAAAAATTGAACTTGCATGTGAACCATTCCTCTGTTATGAATGTGTGACAAACGTCCAAACTATCTGCAGTATATGTTCAACAGCAGGTCTTTTTAAATGCCCTTGAAAGCAAATTTTTTCTCAGAGTGGAGTCATGTTTCTTCAATGCCACTAAGATTTTCACTTTTTATTTTTCTATTGTTTAATGATGCTAAATGCATTATCTTCCTGTACGTTTATCTTGGTTATTGCTGTGTTGCTGTGGAGATTTTTTGGTGCAAGAACGGGGCAGGGAGAGTGGGAATATATCCATGTCTTAACTTTGATTTCTTTGTCAATTGAGCATGACCTCAACATTTGGCAGGATCCATTAACAATGTACCTGAATACTTGACAAAAATACTGTTGTGAAATTTGGGGTAAATTCAATTTCATCAAAGCCTCCGGAAATCTCAAATTAATTAATGAGATTACGCAGGATTTTACCTGCTTCTTGAAGAATGTGGATGTGTTTAGCAGTAATAAGCTTTAGGGTATAACTACATTTTTGGCAGTTGATCTATGAAACTTCACATGCTGAAATATAATCATACTACATTTTAAATTAGAGATTTTGTAATTAATCTCCATTTAGTGAACTGATCATTTGTACTGAAATTTCTTGATTCAAATAGACAACAAGATCCACATTATAACAACTATCTTGCAGTGATGGTTCAGTATGGATGTTTTAGACAGTCATTCCCTTATACATCAAAACTCTGACTTGGTATTTGATAACAGGCAGAAAACAGAGTAGGAATAAATTAATAATTAAAACAAAGATCTGAACACACAAACAGAAATTGCTGGAGAAACTCTACAGGTCCAGCAGCATCTGTGTTCCATTGAGAGAAAACAGTCAACAATATATATGGCTTTAGGAGGATTTGGATAGGCTTTGTGATTGGGCAAGAACATAGAAACTAGAATATATTGTGGAAAAATGAGGTTATCCACTTCAGTAGGAGAAACAGATGTTCAGAGTATTTCTTAATTAGTAACAATTGGGAAGTGTACCTGAGTGACCTTGTGACTAAGACACTGAAAGCTAGCATGCAGGTGCAGCAAGCTAGGAAGGAGGTTAATGGAATGTTAGCTTTTATAGCAAGAGGGTCCCAGTACAGGAGTAGTGAAGACTTGCTCCAATTGCTTAGGAAATTGGCTACACTACACCTGGATTACTATGTGCAGTTTTGGACTCTTATCTCCGAAAAGCTATTATTGCCACAGAGACTGCAACTAAGAACAAAGAACAATGCAACACAGAAACAGGCCCTTCGGCCCTCCAAGCCTGCGTTGACACACTTTGCCCATATTAAAACCGTCTTCTCTTACAGGGTCCGTATTCCACTATTCCCTTCCTATTCATGTATTCGTCCAGGTTCTTCTTGTATGCTGCTATTGTGTTTGCTTCCAGCACCACCTCTGACAACACGTTCCAGGCACTCACCACCCTTTATGTGAAAAACGTGCCTCATACATCTCCTTTAAACTTCCTTCCTACCGCACCTTGAACCTGTGTCCCCCTAGTAATTGAACCCTCTACCCTCTATCCATGCCATTCACAATCTTACATATTTCCATTAGGCAAATCCTCAACATTCTGCGCTCCAGTGAAAACAAACCCAGTCTATCCGACCTTTCTACATAGCTAAAATCCACCATACCAGGCAACATCCTGGTAAACCTTTTCTGTACCCTCTCCAAAGTATCCACATCCTTCTGATAGTGTGGTGACCAGAACTGTAAGCAGTATTCCAAATTTGGCCTAACTAAAGTTCTACAAAGCTGCAGCATTACTTGTCTATCCTTATACTCAATGCCCCTTCCAGTGAAGGCAAGCATGCTATAAGCCTTTTTTTTAACTACCTTATCTACCTATACTGCCAACTTGAATAGTCTGTGGGCCTACACACCCAGCCCTCTACGTACCAATTCTTCTAAGGGTTCTGCCATTTACTGTATAATTTCCACCTATACTTGACCTTCCAAAATTCATCACTTCACATTTGTTCAGATTAAACTCCATCAGCCATTTTACTGTCCATGCCTCCAACTGATCTATATCCTGCTGTATCCTCTGACAATCCTCCTCACTATCCGCAACTCCACCCATCTTTGTATCATCTACTAACTTACTAATTAGACCAGCTACGTTTTCCTCCAAATTGTTTATGTAGATCACGAACAGCAGAAGTCCCAGCACTGATCCCTGTGGAACGCCAATAGTCACAGCCCTCAATTCTGAAATCCTTCCACTGCTACCCTCTGTCTCATATGACGAAGCCAGTTCTGTATCCATCTTGCCAGTTCACCCCAATACCATGTGACCTCACCTTTTGTACCAGTCTGCCATGAGGGACCTTTCCAAAGCCTTTATTGAAGTTCATGTCAACAACATTAATTGCTTTTCCATCATCAATCATCTTCATCACCTTCTCAAAAAACTCCCTCAAGTTAGGGAGGCACAACCTCCCCCACACAAAACCATACTGTCCATTGCTAATTAGTCCATTTGATTCTAAATGCGTACAGATCTTGTCCCTGAGAATCTTTTCCAATAATTACCCCACCACTGATGTGAGGCTCACAGATGTGTAATTTCCTGGATTATCCCTGATACTCTTTTTAAACAATGGGACAACACTAGCTATTTAGGATGCATAGGATGGAGAAGGAAACTGCAGGGGCTGGGCACAATTGAAATGTGGAGCTTGTTCAAGGAACAGCTACTGCGTGTCCTTGAGAAGTATGTACCTGTCAGGCAGGGAGGAAGTGGTCGAGCAAGGGAACCGTGGTTTATTAAAGAAGTTGGATCTCTTGTGAAGAGGAAGAAGGAGACTTATGTAGACATGAGGCGTGACGGCTCAGTTAGGGTGCTTGAGAGTTACAAGTTAGCCAGGAAGGACCTAAAGAGAGGGCTAAGAAGAGCCAGGAGGGGACATGAGAAGTCTTTAGCAGGTAGGATCAAGGAAAACCCTAAAGTTTTCTACAGGTATGTCAGAAATAAAAGAACGACTAGAGTAAGATTAGGGTCAGTCAAGGACAGTAGTGGGAAGTTATGCGTGGAGTCTGAAGAGATAGGAGAGGTGCTAAATGCATATTTTTCGTCAGTATTCACACAGGAAAAAGACAATGTTGTCGAGGAGAATGCTGAGATACAGGCTATTAGACTAGACGGGATTGAGCTTCATAAGGAGGATGTATTAGCAATTCTGGAAGGTGTGAAAATAGATAAGTCCCCTGGGCCAGATGGGATTTATCCTAGGATTCTCTGGGAAGCTAGAGAGGAGATTGCAGAGCCTTTGGCTTTGATCTTTATGTCGTCATTGTCTACAGGAATAGTGCCAGAAGACTGGAGACTAGCAAATGTTGTCCCCTTGTTCAAGAAGGGGAGTAGAGACAACCCTGGTAATTATAGACCAGTGAGCCTTACTTCGGTTGTGGGTAAATTGTTGGAAAGGATTATAAGAGATAGGATTTATAATCATCTAGAAAGGAATAATTTGATTAGGGATAGTCAACACGGTTTTGTGCAGGGTAGGTCGTGCCTCACAAACCTTATTGAGTTCTTCGAGAAGGTGACCAACAGGTGGATGAGGGTAAAGCGGTTGATGTGGTGCATTTGGATTTCAGTAAAGTGTTTGATAAGATTCCCCATGGTAGGCTATTGCAGAAAATACAGAGGCATGGGTTTGAGGGTGGTTTAGCGGTTTGGATCAGAAGTTGGCTAGCTGTAAGAAGCCAGAGGGTGGTGGTTGATGGGAAATGTTCATCCTGGAGTTCAATTACTAGTGGTGTACCTCAAGGATCTGTTTTGGGGCCACTGCTGTTTGTCATTTTTATAAATGACCTGGATGAGGGCGTAGAAGGATGGGTTAGTAAATTTGCGGATGACACCAAAGTTGGTGGAGTTGTGGATAGTGCGGAAGGATGTTGCAGGTTACAGAGGGACATAGATAAGCTGCAGAGCTGGGCTGAGAGGTGGCAAATGGAGTTTAATGCGGAAAAGTGTGAGGTGATTCACTTTGGAAGGAGTAACAGGAATACAGAGTACTGGGCTAATGGTAAGATTCCTGGTAGTGTGGATGAGCAGAGAGATCTCGGTGTCCATGTGCATCGATCCCTGAAAGTTGCCACCCAGGTTGATAGGGTTGTTAAGGTGTGTTAGGTTTTATTGGTAGAGGGATTGAGTTTCGGAGCCATGAGGTCATGTCGCAGCTGTACAAAACTCTGGTGCGGCTGCACTTGGAGTATTGCATACAGTTCTGGTCACCGCATTATAGGAAGGATGTGGAAGCATTGGAAAGGGTGCAGAGGAGATTTACCAGGATGTTGCCTGGTATGGAGGGAAGGTCTTATGAGGAAAGGCTGAGGGACTTGAGGCTGTTTTCGTTAGAGAGAAGAAGGTTAAGAGGTGACTTAATAGAGACATACAGGATGATCAGAGGATTAGATAGGGTGGACAGTGGGAGCCTTTTTCCTCGGATGGTGATGGCTAGCACAAGGGGACATAGCTTTAAATTGAGGGGTGATAGATATAGGACAGATGTCAGAGGTAGGTTCTTTACTCAGAGAGTAGTAAGGGTGTGGAATGCCCTGTCTGCAAAAGTAGCAGACTCGCCAACTTTAAGGGCATTTAAATGGTCATTGGATAAACATATGGATGATAATGGAATAGTGTAGGTTAGATGGGCTTCAGATTGGTTTCACAGGTCGGCGCAACATCGAGGGCCGAAGGGCCGGTACTGCGCTGTAATGTTCTATGTTCTATGTTCTATGTTCTATATTCTATTCTCCAGTCCTCTGGGACCTCACTCATGGTCAAAGAGGACACAAAGATGTCTGTCAATGCTCCAGCAATTTGTTCTCTTGCCTCCCTCAATATTCTGGGATAGATCACATCAGGAACCGGGGTCTTAACTATCTTAATACTTAAAGGTTCACCAGACTTGTTTCCAAGATGGTGGAACTGTTCTCTGAAGAAAAACTGGGCAAATTGGGCCTGTATTCTCTTGAGTTGTGAAGATTGAGAGATGGTCTCATTGAAATTTACAAAATAATTAAAGGGATAGACAAGGTATATGCAGGTAAGATATTTCCACTGGTTGGGGATTCTAGATCCAATTTTAAAATGGGAGGAGGCCACCTAAGTCTGAGATAAGGCAAATTTATTTTTACTCAGGGGTAAATGGGAATGTAGAATTTGGAATGTGAACAGATCAGTCACAATCCATGAAATGATGGAACAGAAACAATGGGGCCCTATTCCTATATTATTATTTTACATTTATTCATTTTAATATTTACATTTACATGTAATCGCAACTCCTCTAAAACCTTTGACTTCGCAGATTTTCTGTGAAGGGGCTTCATGACTCCCCTTGATCAGGTTCTTATTGGACTCATAAGATATGTTGTCTTTCTTGTAACTGCAGATTCTTGACATGTATAGTCTTCCTTGAGGTCCGTGGTCTCTAGTTCTTCCAGCATTTCAGATTCAATACCTGGTTTGTGCAGATATATTACCGTTTGATGTATTTGATGCATCTGAATCAGGTTTCTTCTATTTCATCTTACGGTAACTACTTATCAAGTAAAGAGACAAAGGGTTTATGGACTGTCTGTATCATCACTTTCAAACCACTGACATGGTCGTTTAAATCCATCTGGTTATTTTTGAAAGGGATTGTCTCTAAACCTGTAACTATGGTGTCTACTTCAATGATAGGTGGTATTGCAGGACTATATTGTGCTGAGACATCTGGAAAAAATTGCAGTTCCTTGATCCTTTGAAATTCCTGCTCTTCATGTGCATTCCAACATCACACTTGACATTTCTTTGAGGATTGTTGGGACTGCTGCCAAGTTGGATAGAGATTTTGCCAACTGATTAATAAAATCCACAAATTTTTTTGAAGGTCTTTGGTCAGTGCTGGAATTGAGAATTCACTAATGGCTCTTTTTTTGCAGATCTGCCATTAAGCTCTTTCTACTGACAATGTGCACTAGAAAAGAGTGTTCACACTTTTCATTAAGTATCAAGTTGTTTTCTTGTAAAGAAATCAAAATCCTTCTTGCTCTCGCTTTGTGTCCTTCAACAGATTCACCATTGACTAAGATGTCCTCCATATGGCATGTCACTCCACTAAGTCCTTGAAGTATATTCAACATTATTCTTCAGAAAATATCTGATATTGATGTTAGAACAGAAACTTCTGAATGGTGTTATGAACGTAGTTATTAACTTGGATTTACCATACACAGGAACTTACCAAAAACCACCAGTAACATGAAGTTTTGTGAACATTTACTCTTGAATTACTTTGCCAATATTTCACCTACTGGGACCTTGGATGAATTTCCCCATCTCCTGCCTTATTGAGTTGAGTCAAGTTCACACACATGCAAAGAGTACCATTAGGTTTAGGAAATATGTCAGAAGCATTATTTTGGTTTTATGACAGGAGAAATGATTCCGCCCTTGTCATCTCTTCTCATTGAAATTCAGCTTTGTCATTAGTGGGTGTGGTATTTTCCTTGGTGTGATAGGACATACAGGTTTAGCATTCTTTCTCAACGTGACACTATATGTTTCAAGACTAATAAACAATATTGGAAAGCTCTTTTTAAAATGACTCTTGTTGATGAACTTCTTCCACTTTGACAAGATTAAAAGCAATAAAACCTCCTCTTTTAGAAGAGAAAATGCTGGATGGTGTGGCACATACAATTTTTACAGTATCTTTTCCCTGTATTTTCTCATAGCATTCCTTTTTTCTGTCAAGTTAATTCCTCATGGACCATGCAATGGATTTCTGCTGGTTACACTGTTAACCAAGGTTCTTTGCCTGACACATTAGTACAGGTGACTAATTTTACATTTTAAGACATGCTCATTAATGGATATGACTGTTTCTAAATATCTGATTAATATCATTGATCTTGTCAAGGAAGACTTGACATTTGTCTTCATATAACAAACGCTCCACTTGTATGTGTGTGAAGACTTTATATTAGGAATTTTAAAGGTACATGCTTGGCTTATCTTTCCAAATTTCTAACAATGAAAGTATTCTGTGTACCTGTGGAGTCTTTCTCAGGATTGGCAGAGTATCATAGCACTTTCATGTTCGTTTGTACTTTCGTGTCTTGGGTTTCTTTTACCTTGTTGTTTTTAAGAGACTATACAATTGTACCATTTGGATTGCTGTTTTGCTTCCAAATGTCTGTTATTTCACCTATTTGTATGGCTTTCGCTACGGTGAGGTCTTCTTTAGACTTCACTAAATCTGACAAGGATTCGTCAATAATGCAGTCTCTGATTAATTCTGTTTTATAAATCTTGGTATTCTTATTCTTCAAATAGCCTGTAAAGATCATTAATAAAATTACCTATTAATTCACTTTAATTCTGAACTTTTCTATTAAATATAGGTCTTTCCAAAATCTTGTTGGTTCTGAGGTTCAAATATCTTTCAAAAATGTTTAAAATATCATCAAATTCATCTGTTTCAATCAATTCTTTGTGTGGCAATCACATTATCAGCTGAGCCTCCACTTGAGTAATTAAGTACTAACTTGATTTGCTTCATTCTTACTGCCTAACTATGATGGAAATTGATACCTTGAAAGTTATTTCTCTCCTAGTGCTCAGTTCTGGCTCTTGTTTAGTGCATTCCAGTGTGCAAACCATCATAGCAAAGAAAATTAAAATTCCATGGCTTTTGAAGCTTGCTAAGTATTTTCTTTTTTTTTTAATTAAACTGTATTCCAATAATTTACATTTTACTACACTTGAGTCTTGTTAATACTTCCACTGCAGCATTTATTTTTGTCCCCTGAAAGATTTCTCACTGCTAAGCAAGCTAATATACTTCAAAACTGTGCATAATGATTAAAAACTGTTTTCTTAACTTTAAGTTATTAATCTTCTTTCACCATCTTCCTGAAGAATCAGACTTTCATGGACATGTTTTGGTTTCCTTTTACCCCATCTGCTGCATGGGCCCTGCATGTAATGGTAGTGATGTCCAGTTTGGAACAGTTGCAGTTTTAACTCTTGTTCGGGCAGATAGAACAGAAAAGTACAGGCCCTTCGGCTCACAATGTTGTGCCACACTTTTACCCTAAACCTAAGGTCTATCTAACCTCCACCCCTACCTTATACTATCATCCATATGCCTATCTAATAGCTGCTTAAATGCCCCTAATGAGGCTGACTCCACTACCCTCCCCGGCAATGCATTCCATGCCCCAACCACTATCTGAGTAAAGAACCTACCTCTGACGTCTCCCCTATATCTACCTCTGCTCACTTTAAAACTATGCCCCCTCGTAATAACTACCTCCACCCTAGGAAAAAGTCTCTGTCTGTCCACTCTATCTATACCTCTGATCATTTTGTACACTTCTATCAAGTCACCTCTCATCCTTCATCATTCTAAAGAGAAAAGTCCAAGCTCTCTCAACCTTTCCTCGTAAGACCTTCCCTCCATTCCAGGCAACATCCTGGTAAATCTCCTCTGCACCTTTTCCAATGCTTCCACATCCTTCCTGTAATGAGGCAACCGGAACTGGACACAATATTCCAGATGTGGCCGAACCAGGCTTTTTTATAGCTGGAGCATAACTTCACGGCTCTTGAACTCAATTCCTCTCTTAATGAAAACTAACACACCATACACCTTCTTAACAACTCTATCCACCTGGGTGGCAGCAGGGAACTGTGGACATGAACCCCAAGATCCCTCTGCTCCTCCACACTGCCAAGAATCTTTCCATTAATCCTGTATTCTGCTTTCAAATTTGTCATTCCAAAATGAATCACCTCACACTTTTCACTAAACTCCATCTGCCATTTCTCAGCCCAGCTCTGCATCTTATCAATGTCCCTTTGTAACCTAGAACAGCCCTCTGCACTATCCACAACTCAACCCACCTTCGTATCATCTGCGAACTTACTAATCCATCCTTCCACTCTTACATCCAAATCATTTACAAAAATCACAAATAGAAGAGGACCCAGAACTGATCCTTGTGGTACACCACTTGTAACTGAGCACCTTGTTGAATATTTTCCGTCCACTACCACCCTTTGTCTTCTAAGCGTCAGCCAATTCTGAATCCAATCTGCCACATTTCCCCCTATCCCGTGCCTCCTTACTTTCTGCATGAGCCTACCATGGGGAACCTTATCAAACTCCTTACTTAAATCCATGTATAGATAATTGGCACTATTAACTTTTTAACCCTGCTTGAGGTTTACCTCAAGCAATTCTTGACCACTGTTTAACTCTCTGGCTCGAATCTGGAATGGGAGACACTGCTAATGAAGTCTGAACACGTCTGTATATGAACGTTTTTGCTTGCAATGGCTGCACCTCTCCTATCTATCTACCTTGGAGTTCCTCAGGTTTTCTGGCACTTCATCTTCCAGGTCCGAATTGAATTCTTTTGTGAAAACCACTTTTTGAATGCCTTTCTTGGTTCTTCACTGTTTCTCATTTCTAGTAGTTTCCGCAAGATTGTAAGGCTAGGATGGAGGCTTTTTACCCTCAAGATCTGGCTGGTAGAGATTACAGAATCATCTGTATGTTAATAGAAAACATTTCTGTAAACTATATATACATTGCAGTAATACATCTAACTCTATTCAAATCATGCAAGGTCTCCTTCACATGTTCTTCTCACAACATCACAATGGATGGTGTAGTTCACATTCTTCCACATATTAAGCTTTTTAACATTATTTCAAACACTTCATATGACAGATGCAAGTCAGGGAGCCAGATCCAAACAGTTGGCTTTCTAGGACTTTCTCGGAAGGACAGGAAGCGGTTAGTCAACCCATTCCCAGAAGGTGGGTTTGCACCTTAAGTATTTTGATGAGGCTACGTGTCTGCATTTAGCTTACTCTGTCAAATTAATTTTAATGTGATCCAGATTCCTTAGACTTTGGGGAAATTCAGTAACTGCAGCAAAGCAAGGACAGTGTAGGCCTAGGAGAAGGAGAAATGTGTACAGACCGTAACTTTTTATTTTTCTATATTTTTAAATGTGGACAGAAATGGTTTAAAAAAAGTTTCAAAACCAAGGATTGCGGAAGTGATTGCTACACTTTTAAGAAATAAGATGCCAGCACTTATTGTGAGTTCTCTTTATACAACTAGTGGGTACATTTTAGCTGAATATGAACGCACATCCCTGAATGTTTACATAATAACATTTGGCCAATAACAAGTAGCTGATTGGTGTATGGAGCAGTGGACTGTTATTGATGACAAAGGCCTTCTGCTTGCCATAACTATATGATTGCTCCCCAGGTCTCTGAACACCTAGTGGATGTGAACGAGATGGTCAGAACCTTGGACTTTTGGAAAGAAAGGTATTTTTGTCTCTTCAGTAAGAATACCTAAAGTCTAAAGAAAACCAGTTTATTTTTCTTCACCATTTTTTCTAAGCTGCTAATTTTGTCCACTAAATCAGAACTTATACATTTGAATCAATCACTCTCTGTCTCCTGCAAGCAAGTGAAAGTACACAGAGAAGCTACAGTACATCACCAAAGAGCAGGTCCTGAGAAGCTGAAGTGATCATCAAAGCAAACCCTGTGGACAGGAACCATTGAACGGCCTTCCCAGTCTTTCCCTCCACCCATAACACCAATGTTTTTCATCTGTATTTGTCTGTGTGTAGAAGGAGTTTTATAAGGGGTTTAGAGTTTTAACTGGTAGAGTTATATGCCAACAATTCCTAATTGTTTACCTGAAGTTACAATCTACTTATTTGTAATAAATAATAAGTACAGAAACTTGGTCTGTGTTTTGTCAATCTGAGTTAAAAAGACAGGTAAATTGGGAATTTTGCATATTTTGATACAATCCTTAACTTTTGTAGTGGGAATAATGGAGTTTGATTTCCAGTGCACTACCACAGTGAGGCATGACAGATGTTTACACCCTGTCCTCTAGTTGCCCCTAACATCAAACCCCATCCCCCCAAACATCCTGAACAAGGCCAGAGCAGGGACCTACTTAGCTTTGCAACCTCTCTTCTATTGCACCCCATCTAATTGAAAGCTGAACAGGTTTCTTGGCTGTCAGTCTGACAGGGACCTAACAATACATGGCAAACATGGATTTGCAGGTTTCCCACAGGCTGCACTGTCCTGCACCAATTCTACCGCATCCAAAATTTAATCAACCTCCATTTGAGATCCCATCTGTAGGTTCCAATTGGGCACGAGCGATCTGATTTCTCATTAGGATTCAGCTTTACTCATGATCTCGCGAGAAAGCTGTGAAATCGTTTGATAGTTCTATTGCTAATATTTGCTCAGGGACTTGGGTCAGGATTGAGTTTCTCACTCTGTCTGTCTGCTGTTTGGCAGCTTGGTTACACTGAGTAGCTCTGCAAGGCCCCAAAGCCAACAATATGTTTCTTATTTAAAAGAGGTAAGCATCCAGCAGGGGAATGGCGAGAGCTCAGAGTTTGGACAGAAATACTAGAGCTGCCTTTCTCTCTCTTGTTCTCTCACTCAGGCATGTTGGGGACCCTTGGGAGTTGCCTTAAATTTTTGGACTTTATTTACAAATTCCTGCGTACTCCCTCTACTCCTGTAACAGCTTTTTACTGTTTTTCACTTCTTCACTATAAGTGGCCTCTTGTTTAGTACCCGCATGGTACCCGCATGGGCCCAAGCTATGCCTGCCTCTTCGTAGGTTACGTGGAACGATCTCTCTTCCGTACCTACACTAGCCCTAAACCCCACCTCTTCCTCCGTTACATTGATGACTGTATCAGCACTGCCTCATGCTCCCACGAGGAGCTCGAACAGTTCATCCACTTCACCAACACCTTCCACCCCGACCTTAAGTTCACCTGGACCATCTCCAATACCTCTCTCTCCTTCCTGGACCTCTCTGTCTCCATCTCTGGCAACCACCTAGAAACCGATATCCATTTCAAGCCCACCGACTCCCACAGCTACTTAGAATACACCTCTCCTACCCACCTTCCTGCAAAAATACCATCCCCTATTCCCAATTCCTTTGCCTCCACCACATCTGCTCCCAGGATGAGACATTCCACTGCCGTACATCTCAGATGTCCTCCTTTTTCAAGGACCACAACTTCCTCCCCTCAGTGGTCGAGAACGCCCTTGACCGTGTCTCCCGCATTTCCCGCAATTCATCCCTCACACCCCGTCCCCGCAATAACAACCAAAACAGAATCCCCCTCATCCTCACGTACCACCCCCCAACCTCCAGATCCAACGCATCATCCTCCGACACTTCCGCCATCTGCAATCCGGCCCCACCACCAAAGACATCTTTCCCTCCCCACCCTTATCTGCTTTCCGGAGGGACCACTCTCTCCGGGACTCCCTTGTCCGCTCCACACTCCCCTCCAGCCCCACCACACTCGGCACTTTTCCCTGCAACCGCAGGAAGTGCTACACCTGCCCCTACACCTCCCCCCTCACCCCCATCCCAGGCCCCAAGAAGACTTTCCACATCAAGCAGATGTTCACCTGCACATCTGCTAATGTGGTATACTGCATCCGCTGTTCCCGTTGTGGCCTCCTCTACATCGGGGAAACCAAGTGGAGGCTTGGGGACCACTTTGCAGAACACCTACGCTCGGTTCGCACGAAACAACTGCACCTCCCAGTCGCGAACCATTTCAACTCCCCCTCCCATTCCTCAGACAACATGCCCATCCTGGGCCTCCTGCAGCGCCACAACGATGCTACCCGAAAGTTGCAGGAACAGCAAATCTTATTCATCTTGGGAACGCTGCAGCCCAATGGTATCAATGTGGACTTCACAAGCTTCAAAATCTCCCCTCCCCTACCGCATCCCAAAACCAGCCCAGCTCGTCCCCGCCTCCCTAACCTGTCCTTCCTCCCACCTATCCCCTCCACTCACCCCAAGCCCCACCCCCATCTCCTACCTACTAACTTCATCCCGCCCCCTTGACCGGTCCGTTCTCCCTGGACTGACCTATCCCCTCCCTAACTCCCCACCTACACTCACCTTTACTGGCTCCATCCCCGCCTCTTTGACCTGTCTGTTTCCTCTCCACCTATCTTCTCCTCTATCCATCTTCTATCCGCCTCCCCCTCTCTCCCTATTTATTTCAGAACCCCCTTCCCCTCCCCGATTTCTGAAGAAGGGTCTAGGCCCAAAACGTCAATCTTCCTGCTCCTCTGATGCTACTTGGCCTGCTGTGTTCATCCAGCTCTACACCTTGTTATCTCAGATTCTCCAGCATCTGCAGTTCCTGCTATCTCTTGTTTAGTCCTGTCTATTCTGTTCACTTTTCACCACTTGCCTTGGGATTGAGATGACCATGGAAGGACCTTCTGCTACCATGATCCTGTCTAACTTTTATGGTTGGCTTTGTTTGTCCCAGTCCCCTCAGTCCTGTTTTGATCATGTCAAACTTGTCTGCAATTCTACACTAGTAATCTGGGAGTAGGCATGGTAAAACAATTCCAAATCTTTATCCAAACTATACACATTACTACAATCTTATGTAAAACCGTGTCTCTGTAGAATGTTGCTTCTATATCAGTCACCTTCTCAGACTGTTTTGCTTATATTATGCTTACATCATCAGTTACATCAATGACTTTTTACATTAAACTCTTCACTCAGACCACCTTTAATTGTTTTTAAAAATAGCTGCCCAAGATTTTCAGGTTACATTGGCAGCAGGAACAAAGACAGACAGAGCCCAAATTATCTGTGCTAGCTGGTGTATTAGTTTCCTGAAGGCATTCCCGGTGAAATGTGTCCTCCTGGGTAAGGGATAGGGTCACATGTCCAATAGATCTCCAATTTAAGGTAAGTTAAGCTGGTTAAGGAGCTCATTAACAGGGATTTTGGTGTCTTCATCGGGGCACTTGGCTACATGTGACATGAGGGCAGGTCCCCAAGGTAAAGGGAGGCAGTCACTGTGTGCGATACAGAGCTTTATTTCCCCCTGCAACTCCATTTTGATCTCGTCCCTTCCTGTTCTCCCTACCCCCACACTTCACCTTTGATGGACCTTAATGGGCATTGCATGTAAATATTCAATTGGCTGCATGAGTGCTTTACTGGTGGCAGTGACATTTTAAAAAAAAAGACAAAGTCACGATGATTTTGGTGGTGGGTAGGCACTGTGTATGGTAACACTTCCGAGCAGATTTAAGAAAAGAAAAAGAAGCAAAAAGAGGCAGGTATACAATGGGGAACCAGTTGCAGCTGCTCAGGAAGTTATCCTGAATTCATAAAGGTGAATGGTGAAGTTGGGATCCCATCCATTGACAAACAAGTGTCGTTGCCCACATTCTTGTTGCCCACACTGCTCATCACCAGTGTGAGGTCAATGTAGCAGGCCATTACCCTCCTGGGTTGAGAGTCAAAAGGTGAGGGCCAAAGTTACCAATGCCAATTTGATGGTTACCTGAGCTCAGGGAAAAAACAGTTGGCAATGGAGGCATGACTCAAATTTTAGGTCCATTGGCGATGTGGAGCAATAGCCTCCACAAAGGGTAGAGCATTGTGGCATCAAAAGGACAATGGAGAGGGATGAGAAGTTAAGAAGGTCATGGAAGCCATCCACTGGTGAAGATACAGCTACCTGGAGATGAGCAAGAGTCAGTTCAGCAGAAGACAGTAGCTGTCCAGGTGGATGATCAGAGATGGTGGAGGAGAAAGACAAGGAGGGGAAGGGGGAAGGAAGCCAAACTCCAACATGGATAGGAAGATGACAGGATCTCTGCAGAGTGGGAAGTTCTTATCAGAATGCCTTCGAAATCAGGGATCATCTGTTACAGGCATGTTTCAACTCAGCCCTGAAAGCCTAGGATGAAGGATGTGATGTAAAACTCACTCTTGAGTTATCGGTGCCAACATTGAATATTGAAGACACACCAATGGCAACTTCACATCTGTTTGGAGGATTTGCCATCGTCATTGAGGAATCCTTGATCCTTGTCACCAGATTATGCCTCTCTCCTTGCTGTCCATTATTAACAAAAGTTTTAGCTCTATGGCTTCAATTGTCATTATCTACATGGCACTCAGGGAAGGATAGCAGTGCGCAGCTACAGGTTGAAGAGAATCCAATGACCCATTCGGTGCTCCTTGTGACTTGGTGGCCTCCATGCTCCCACACATCTAAGCAGCTCTTCCCATGTGGCCTTAGAGGATGTGGAGGCAGCCACGTAACTTATCTCAGCTAAAATAAACACAAAGAACTGCGGATGCTGGAAATCTGAAACAAAAACTGAGATTACTGCAGAACCACAGCAGGTCTGTCAGTGTCTGTAAAAAGAAAAACAGAGTTTCAAGTCCAGTGACTCTTCAGCAGAACTGAAGACAACTGGAAACTGAGGTCTATAAGATGCTAAAGAGGACAAAGTAGACATAAACAGGATGTTTCCTCATGTGAAGCAATCTAGGAAGAGAGATCATAGTTTTAGGATAAGGGTAGCAGATTTAAAGATGAAAAGGGACATGAGGAGATAGTAAGAACTGCCGATGCTGGAGTCAGAGATAACTGTGTAGCTGGAGGAACATAGCAGGTCAGGCAGCATCAGAGGAGCAGGAAAGCTGATGTTTTGGGTCAGGACCCTTCTTCAGAAATGGTGGAGTGGAAAGGGAGCTCCGAAATAAATAGAGAGAGGAGGGGTGGGGCTGGGGAAGGTAGGTGGGATGGTGATAGGTGAGAGCGGATAGGGAGTGGTGGGGATTGGTCAGTGAGGTGGGAGGGGCGGATAGGTGGGAGAGAGGACGGACAGGTTGTGTCAGGTCAAGGAGGCGGGGATGAGAGGGAGGGTTGGACATGGGATGAGGCTGGGGTGGGGAGATTTTGAAACTAGTAAATTCCTCATTGAGACCATTGGGCTGTAGGCTCCCAAGGCGAAATATGAGGTGCTGCTCCTCCAGGTGGCATCATTGTGACACTGGAGAAGGCCCAGGATGGACATGTCACCCAGGGAGTGGAAGGGGGAGTTGAAGTGGTTCGCGACTGGAAGGTGTTGTCGTTTGTCATGAGCAAGTGCTCTACAAAACGGTCTCCGAGCCTCCATTTGGTCTCACCGATGTAGAGGAGGCCACATCGGGAGCAGCGGATGCAGTAGACTACATTAGCGGATGTGCAGGTGAACCTCTGTCTGATGTGGAAGGTTTTTCTGGGGCCTGAGATGGAGGTGAGGGGGAGGTGTAGGGGCAGGTGTAGCACTTCCTGCGGTTGCAGGGAAAGGTGCCGGGGGTGGTGGGACTAGTGGGGAGTGTGAAGCAGAAAAGGGAGTCGCGGAGAGAGCAGCCCCTACGGAAGGCAGGTAGGGATGGGGAGGGAAATATATCCTTGGTTGTGGGGTCAGATTGCAGGTGACGGAAGTGGCGGAGAATGATACGTTGAATCCGGAGGTTAGTGGGGTGATACATGAGGACAAGGGGGATTCTATCTTTGGTTTTTGTTGCCAGGAGGGAAGGTGAGGGCAGAGGTGCGAGAAATCCGAGAGATGCAGTCGAGAGCATTTTCGACCACTGAAGGGGGGAGTCTGTGGAATTCACTACCCCAGGGAGCAGCACTTGCTGGGACATTGCATAAGGAGGAGATAGACAGATTTTTAATTAGAAATGGGTTGAAGGTTTATGGAGAGTGGGCAGGATAGTGGAGTTAAAACCAACATGAGATCAGCCAAAATCCTATTTAAGGGCAGAAGAGGCTCAAGGGGCTGAATTCACAACTCCTGCTCCTAGTTCTTATGTTCCTTGTTCTTAGGAAAATTGGAATTTATGGTGATGATGGAATGGGGTGGGGGTGTGAGGTGGGATGGAAGGGATTAGAGTAACTGATGACAGTGAGCAGAGAGAAGGAGATAGGGAAAAAAAAAATTGCTGATGATAAGCTGAGAGAGAGATAGAGAGAGACAGAGATAGTATACCTGAGAGGGGTGCATTGCTTTGATTACTTTCTGCTGGATGGTGTCAAGCTTCTTGAGTGTTGTTAGAGCTGTACTCATTAGGCAAGTGGGGAGTATCCCATCACACACCTGACTTGTACTTTGTAGATAGTGGACAGACTTTGGGGAATCAGGAAGTGAGTTACTATCAGGGGGTGAGGACACCTAGCCTCTGGCCTGCTCTTGTAGCCATCGTGTTTATATGTCTGATTCAGTTCAGTTTTTAGTTATTGCGATTCAGTGCTGGTAACGTTATTGAAAGTCAAAGGGTGCCATTTAGATTCTCTCTTATTGGAGATGGCCATTGCCCGGCTCTTGTGTGGTGCAAATGATATTTGCTCCTTGTGAGCCCAACCCTGCATATTGCCCAGATCTTGCTGCATTTGAACATAGATGGCTCCTGTATCTGAGGAGTTGTAAATGGTGCTAAACATTGTGCAATCATCGGCGAACATCCCCACTTCTGACATTGTGATGGAGGGAAGGTCATTGATGAAGCAACTGAAGAGGGTTGGGCCTAGGACACTACCCTGAGGAACTGGAGCTCAGAACACTGCTACCATTTTCCTATATGCTGGTTTGACTTCAACTGAGAATTTTTCACTTGATTCTTATTGCCTCCCATCTTCTTAGGGCTCCTAGATGCCACACCAAGTCGACTGTGGCCTTAATGTAAAGGGCTGGCACTCACACCCCGCACCACTAGAATTCAGCTCTTTTATCTATGTATGAAGCAACACTGTAATGAGGTCAGGAGCTGAGTGGCCCTGGCAGAATCCAAACTGGGTATCACTGAGCAGGTTATTGCTGAGCAGATGCTGCTTGATAACATTATTGATGACTCCTTTCATCACTTTACTGATGATCAAGAGTAGACTGATGGGGTGTTAATTAGCTGAGTTGGATTTGATCTGCTCCTTTTGCACAGGTCATTGCAGGGAAATTGTTCACAATGTCAGGTAGATGCCAGTGTCGTGACTGTACCTAAACAACTTGACTAGGGTGGGGTTGGGGGTGGGGGAGGAGGGGGAGAAACAATTTCTGGAGCACAAGGTTTCAGCACAATTGCCATAATGTTGTCAGAGCCCACAGCCTTCGTAGTCCCAGTGGCTACAGTCATTTCTTCATATAATGTGAAGTGAATTGAATT
Source organism: Rhincodon typus (assembly GCF_021869965.1). Classification (NCBI taxonomy): domain Eukaryota; kingdom Metazoa; phylum Chordata; class Chondrichthyes; order Orectolobiformes; family Rhincodontidae; genus Rhincodon; species Rhincodon typus. The sequence goes on along the minus strand of NC_063345.1, from coordinate 20,177,552 downwards.
GGCCGAATATTAGCACCTGTGATGCTGGGGACTACCGGAGAATGTCAAGATGGATCATCCCCTCAGCACCCTCTGGCTGAAGATTTTTGCAAATGCTTCAGTTTTATTGTATTGTGTTATGCGCTGAGGTCACCCATCGTTGAGGATGGAGATATTAATGGAGCTTCCACATCCAGATAAACATCCAATCTTCTTGACAGTGCTAAGAGGCTGTCTGACATAGCTATCAAAGTACTAAGCACCTTGTTGTGCATGTTCCTCGGCATTCTCCTGTGAGCCACCCTCATCAAGTTTTTCAGCGGAGTTCCCTGTAGCGGTATTGTGTCCAACTTCACTCACCAGTGCTTTCTCCTTATCCTGACTGCAGTCTATTCCTGCCCAGCAACTTGCTACCTACATAACCTGCCTCTATACAAGCTCTACAATACACACAGTGTTATCAAAACTGATCACTGCATAAGGATCAGATCAAATGAGGACATTTCTTCATCAGTGCTCTGCTGGTGGCCTCATTTTTTCTGTGGCAAGCTAAGAGTAGTTCTTGGGTGATTGGAAACAAAAAAATAAAAGGGAGAGATTTAGGACAAGAGAAGGCATTGGGTAGAAAGCACAAAATTCACCATCTCACTGCCAGTAGATTCTACCTCAGCAGAATGAGGGGGAGGTGAGATTTTGGATGCAGAAGAAAATACAGTCATCTGGAATGTTCTCTGTGATGCTGAATGCAATGAGTCCTACGACAACCAGCCCCTGGGATGCAGGGAACTAGTATCCTCTGTAGGAGATAACAAAGTGTAGAGCTGGATGAACACAGCAAGCCAGGCAGCACCAGAGGAGCAGGAATGCTGACGTTTCGGGCCTGGACCCTTCTATCCTCTGTAGTGTTCGTTGCCACAGGAGTGCTTGTCCCATAATGGTTTTTTCTTCCCCTCTTTATTGCACCCGACACTGTCATAGGAGAAAAAGGAGAGAATGCCAGTGAATGTGCTGCCCTCTGTTTGAGTGATGCCTATGTTATACCTGAAAAGCAAGGAGTAGGTGGAGGCAGTGAGAGATGGATGTGAGCTGGCATCATTTAAAAGTGTGGAGGGTGAGGTAAGCCATCTGAACGTGAGACCTAAGTTCTGACTGCTAGAGACAGCTAATTGCTGAATGATGTGGGGTAATGTATTGAGTAGGCTGAAAAGGTGGTTGTGTAGGAGATGACTTTGAAGATGCAATCTCTGATCGCTTCAGTGTGATATCTTTGAACTTTTCCCAACACTGCTGGTGTTATGCAAAGCCCTGACTCTGTGCTTTCCCTTACTTGGCCACCTACTTTCATTGTCTTCAGCAGGTACTTTGAGGAGGGCTGCCTGGGCTCCCCTTCAGAACCACAACCTCTCTTTTCCTGTTGACATCAATGTTAAAGACCCCAGTGTCTTATTGACGAACATGGGATCTCCCTGTCTCTCCCTGTCCTGCTGTTCCATTTATTTTGTCTTTTCTTTCAGCCAGCAGCAGCTTTCTTTCAGTCTACGCACCTCCCTTTTAAGAGGGGCAGACTGCCTTTAAGAGATCGAGACATGTTGCAACACATGCTAGCCTCAGACGCTGCTAGACCTCCTGTTGAACATGCAGCCAGCAGACCAAGTCACGCTTGACTTCACGTTACAATCAAGCAAAAAACAGGGAACGTGTTTGTGTGCTAGACCCTGACTTAGCAGTACAGGGCAAATCCAGGATCATAACCGTCCCCCCAAACCCAAAAATGGATGCTAACAAGATTTTGCCTTGAAACTGTATGACTACAGACAGCTCAGATTGATCCTGTAGTTGGTTTTCTTTCTATTCTTATTTACTATTTCCCTTTTGTGAGAAGCTATCCCCTCACCGAAGACTGAAAGCACAACTCTTGATAATATTCGGGTGAGCTTAGTTATTTCACAAGTGTATCTTTTTACATATTGAGGTGACTTTAGTCACATAGTTAGTCTGAACAATCCTAGAGCCAAGAAACTGGAGCCCAGTCTGAGCCATACTCTGTCAGAGACATAAAATAAACGTCTATCTTGGTCCAAAAGCTCCTTCTGAACATGATTTTCATTAAAGGTACTCTGTTTTCTGTGTGCGGAACCATGTTTGCCATGCCAACAATTTATGAATACATTACATGTGTTGTAACTGAGAACAATTGCAATAAAAAAAAGATTTCTTTTAATAGAATGCTTAAAAACCATGGTAACATGTTTATTGGGCACAGCAGCTTTGATTTTGTTAAAATGCACTCTCAGAAGAGAGGATCCAGCATTTTAAAATCCAAAAAATTTAGCTTACCCACAACTTTAGGTTTGATTAGCCATGTCATTGGGAATTCTTGGCTTGCAAGGCAAATTCTTGGAGGTAATCAACAGCCAGTTCAGGGGTGTGAAAAATAACTAGACATGAAAGTCTGCCTCAGTCCTTTGCATTAGTTATGTTTTGCAGAATTTCAAAGGTATAGTTTTCATCTCCCTTATGCCACCTGAAAAATTAATTACTGTTTTTCAAAATATAGCTCCACAATACCTGGGTGTTTTTCATGAAGACATAATCATAGAATCCCTCCAGTGTGGAAACAGGCCCTTTGGCCCAACAAGTCCACACCGATCCTCAGAGCATCCCACCCAGTCCCATCCCCCTATAACCCATCTAATCAACACACCCCTGAATACTATGGAGGAATTTAGCACAGCCAATCCACCGAGCCTGCACATCTTTGGACTGTGGGAGGAAACCCATACATACACAGGGAGAATGTGCAAACTCCACACATACAGTTACCCAAGGGTGGAATCAAACCCAGGTCACTGGTGCTGTGAGGCAGCATTGCTAACCACTGAGCCGCCCTATAAGTGGGGGAGGTGGGATTTGAACCCATATCTCTGCAGAGACTGGAACCAGAAACAAGCAGCTTAGACCACTCGGCCACTTGGCCATCTAAAGTTGCCAGAATGCTGGCAGACCATGGGCCCGCTCTCCCATTCAAAAGGGATAATTGCTGGTGGTGGTTTAATCTAAGGGTCACTGCACCTCAGATAAGGGTGAGAAGGAGAGCCTTTAGTGGTAACCTCAGCCACTGCAGGAATTGAAGTTACACTGCTGGTATCACTCTACATCACAAACCGAGGATCCAGCTAACTGAACTAACCATTCCCTAATTATGTTGAAGTTTTCAATGCAGCTTGTTTGCATAATATTCAATACTGTTTAATTGGAATGTGTAGTTTGTTTATAAATATTTGTTTTGCTCTGCCTCTGACAATAAATTGCACTGACCTAACGCAAAGACATGCAAGCCGACTTTAACCCCTTATTATAACTTGTTACTGGAGAAGTCAGATCCCAGACCGAACTCTGTCTTGATAGATCATATTTCATTTCTTTAGTTTTAATGAGGTGATCTTTCATTGAAAACAAACACAGATTGCTGCAGATTGGGTGTAACAATAAAAAAAAGTTTATCACGCAAAAGAAATGAAAACAAAGTAAAACAAACCAAACTATTTACTTCTAACAGAAATTTTAAAAAATTGAAATGCACGGCAAACCATAAACCCATTGATCCTCAAAACACTCCTTTATGATAATCACACCAGAGGGAATTGCTTTCTCTTTCACATAGGCTTTAATTTAACTGCAGCTTCAATTCTCTGTTTTGAGAATATGATGGCCTCTTTCTGGAATCTTCACAAAATTGAGCAGGGCCTTTCTAATTTTCAAATAACCCGTTTAGGGCTCTAACCAAACACTTCTGGTCTGGAACTTTTAAACTAAACTTATTGTATTTACATAACCTCTTTTTTAAGAGTGCTTAAATAACCTCCCCTTCTTACGAATAATCCCCGTAAAGAAACATCGTGCAACAAGAATGTTACCAGAATCATGTAACCAGAATCTTTTGAGCTGAAAAGTAACAAAACTGGCACAGCTAATTCTACAAGGTGAGCAGCTAAACCTAAACAAGAACCAGGTCAGTATCTCTCTCCATGCAATCGGTGGCATTGCAAAGGATGGTTTACTGAGGCATTGTATAAACAAAGAAATTGTCACTGATGAAGATGTTATTGAAGCATTCAATACTTATTTCTACCTTCAAAGGATAGAAAGGGCAGAACTTAACAACCTCATTCCGAAACCATAAGTATGGATTCCTTCATTAAAGACCTGCATCGATTCATGGATAATTGTCAATATAGCACCCTGAATAATGGCATAATTAGGGACTGCATTGTGGTTGGAGTCTTGGAAGAGACCTCATCAGCTTTTTCCAGTTAGAGGAAGATTTGACACGAACTGGCGCAATTAGCAACACAGGCAGAGGTGAGAAAACAGAATTGGGTTTTTATTTGAGGCAACTAGGAGGCTTTGTGGTGAAAACTGGATGAGGCAAGGCAGGTTGTGGGGCAGAGGAGTGAAAGTGCACCTCAGCTGAGGCCTGGAAAGCACAAGGAGCTGTCACTCTCCAGTGTCCTCAATGTGGAGGTTATAGGTTACTGTGATACCAAAGTAGCCCAAGCCAAACATAGATACATATGGCAATTCCTAAGGGCATGGTTCTCCACCCATACTTCAATCAACAAACATTATGAATTAGACCCCATATATAAACCCATACAGATCAAAACCGGAAATGACACTACTCACCATAACGGAGCGGACAGTATCAATTCCAAGCAGACTAGAATAACATCGCTTCATCGGAGGTTCCACTGATGATGTCACCTAGCATAGTGACGAAATGTCTGAACAAAAACAAGCCAGCTGGGCGAGCAAGTCAACAACCTCACCCACAACCCGAGCTACAGATCTTTGCCAATACTTTAAATTGGCTTGAGCTTCTGTATCAGTAGCCTAGTACTATTATCACTATTCTATCATCTGCTCTGATCCAATGGAAATTATTGGACTGTTGATGTAAAAGTAAACATGCAGGAATAGAATTTCAATCTAGCCTCTGGAGTAGATGTATCGGTTCTCTCAGATGCAGAAAATTGGCTAACAGAAGAACATTCATCTTCTTCTAAAGAAGCATCACTGGACCCAAAACATTAACTCTGCTTTCTGTCCACAGATGCTGCCAGACGTGCTGAGTTTTTCCAGCATTTTTTGATTATGTTTCTGCTTTCCAGCATCCAAAGTTCTTTGGGTTTTTTTTTGGCTAACATAAGTCATCCTCTGGCCTTCTATCCACCAATCAATGTCAGGGACCAGGAGGCATTCAACCCAAAGTGAAAGGTCAGTTGATTGCAACACCATAGTAGAATAGAAAAGAAATTACAGCAACCTAAATGTGGTCAAAATCAAAAATGCTCATTGCTAAGCTGAAAAACTTAGATCTGTGACACATTTATAAGGTCAACAAATCAGAAAGCCAGGGAAAACAAAAAAGGATTCGGAGCAGAATTCCCAAAATTGTTTAGTAGCCTTGGAAAGCTAAAAACAGCTCACAATGAGATCACTCCAAGGACACAGCCATTTTTAAAGAAAATAAAGCACAAAATTGAGGCAATGCGACATCAGAGAGTGATTTCACCAGTGAAAAAGCCAAAGCAATGGTGCTCTGGCAAGGGACCAGTACCAAAGCCAATTGTTCACTTTATGTTTGTGTTTACCTCACACAATTAAAAATGCAGTGTAACAGGAGATCCATCCAATGGTTTCTGCAAATGAAAGACTGACTACGTAATTTTCACCAACTCTGTTACAAACAGTGGCTTTTGGCAGCCGCCTCTGAACAAAAGAATCCAAACTACTGACATTGTTCATCACACCATTTGGAAGACATTGCTTTAATCATCCATCTTTTGGCATTACTTCAGCACCTGAATTTTTTCAAAGAAAGATGACGAACATCTTGGAAGGATTAGAAGCTGCCATCTGCCATATGGATGATATCCTAATTCATAGTTCAACCACATCTGAAGACAATCAACAAATAAGAACAGTGCTGAAAGACTTGCAAACAGCAGGACTAATCAAGCAGCCCTTGCACAGCAATAATCTGCTCACTGACACTCAGTTTTGGTTCCACTAGAGCCATCAGCAGCTAATTTCATTAGTCTTGACCTAAATGATATGAATTCAAGAAGTGAGGTAGGAGAGACTGCGCTTGACATCAAAACAGCAGTTGACTGAATGTGGCATCAAGGAAGCTGAGTCAACTGGAATCAGGGAAAAAATGAGCCACTACATGGAGTTATACCTAGGACAAAAGAAGATGGCTGTGGCTGTTTGTGGTCAATCATCTCAGTCCCAGAACATCACTGCAGGGGTTCCTCAACATAGTACCCAAGGTCCGAGCATCTTCGGCTACTTGATAAATTATCTCCTCTCCATCATTAGAATAGAAATGGAGATGTTCCCTGATGACTGACAATATTCTATACCATTCACAACTTCTCAGATACTGAAGTAGTCTGTGTCCATGTGCAGCCAGCCCTGGACAACATTCAATGTTGGGCCCATAAATAGCAAGGAATTACCACATAAGTGGCAGGCAATGACCATTTCCAACAAGAATGAATCTGACCATCTCCCCTTCACATTGGGGCACTATTACATTGCAGAATCTCCCACTATCAGTATCCTGGGGATTACCATTGACAGAAATGCCAGTATAAATACTGCAGCTGCAAAACAGGTTAGAGGTGAGGGAGCCTGTGATAAGCAAACTTGCCTCCTTACCTCCCCCAACCCTGTCCACCATCTACAGCGTACAAGTCAGGACAATGGTACAATATTCTCCATATACTTAATGTTTAGAGCCCTATCAACACTCAAGAATCTTGGCATCATCCAGGACAAAATACTCTATTTGACTGTCACCGAATCCACTACCTTGACTATTCACTCCCTCCACCAGAAAAGCACAGTGGCAGCCGTGTGTGTCCATCTACAGGATATGCTGCAGTAATTTACCAAGGCTCCTCCAACAGCACCTTCCAAATCCCTGATTTCTACAACCTATAAGGACGAGGGCAGCAGTTTCATCATATTCCCATGAGAATACCACAGTTTGCAAATTCTCAAAGTGACCTCATCCTGACTTGGAATTATATCGCATGCTTTTCTCTGCTGGGTGGAAGTTCAAAAACTCTCTTCCTAATGGCATTGTGGCTGTACCTGCACCACACAGATTCAGCGGTTCAGGAAGGCAGCTCACCCTTAGGTTCTCAAGTGTAATTAGGGATGGGCAAAAATGCTGATTCAGTCAGCAACACCCCCATCCTGTGAATGAATGAAAAAATAGTGATGACATCAAAAGGGGCTTGCTATCAAAGAAGATCAGCCTTTTCCCCACCATTGCAAAATTACTTTTAATACCTGCTGAAGTGCACTCAACCTCAACTTTTACAAATTACATTCCTGGCAGATGCAGGCTTTTCTCTTAGAGTTGCAACATTTCCCTGTGGTTTCAATGAAAAATGCTTGTTGTAATTCCTTCATGCCATGAGAAGAGCCTGTGGCAAATGGACAAAACTCCAGCTGAAACCATGGAGAAACAGCAATTCCTGATAGGGGAATAAATTTGATGTAAGGGATAATATTTTCTCAATTTATCAACGTTCTTCAGATTTTGACTGCAGCTGTGGTCTGTTACCAGTCAATTAATCAAGGAATCATTCAGCACATCTGCAGTTCCAGTTGCAGATTCTCTTATAAGACTCTTGTGTAAAGTGCAAATGTAACTTTCATTCATGGTATGTTTACATGATTTCCAAGAACCACAGAGATTGGGGAATTAAGCCTGTCGTTTACATCAGCATAAGACGATCACTTTCCCCCAAAAAAATTTCAGACACTGATGGCAGAGAAACATCCCCTTAAATCACGAACCTGTTTTTTGACTTTAGCTTTTCAATTAAGCTAGTGTGAACACTGTTAACCAACTACTACATCACTCTGTAATGACTTAAAACATGTCCATATTCCACAGCTGGATTCTGTGGATTTCATTGGAGTCAAGAATGTTCATAAAAATATTCAGATTTAATTTGGCATCCTTCCCTATCCAAAAACAGCACAATAACACTTACAATATTGTGTTTTAAATGAAAAATATTTTTCTAAAAATAGGATGCATATACTTGAAGCTTTGTATGAACAGAGGAGGTTCACCAGGATGTTGCCGGGATGGAGAAATTGAGCTATAAGGGGAGACTACACAGGCTTAGATTGTTTTCTTTCAAGCAGAGAAGACTGAGGGAGAACATGATTGAAGTGTTTAAGAACATAAGAACCAGGAACAGGAGTGGGCCATCTGGCCCTTCAAGCCTGCTCTGCCACTTAATAAGATCATGGCTGATCTTTTCGTGGCCTTAGCTCCACTTGCCCACCCTCTCACCATAGCCCTTAATTCCTTTACTGTTCAAAAAATTATCCATCTTTGCTTTAAAAATATTCAAATTAGGAAGACTCAACTACTTCACTGGGCGGGGAATTCCACAGATTCACAACCCTATGGGTGAAAACGTTCCTCCTCAATTCAGTCCTAAATCTGATCCCCCTAATATTGAGGCTTTACCCTTTTGTTCTAGTTTCACCCGCTAGTGGAAACAACCTCTCTGCTTCTATCTATTCCCTTCATAATTTTATATGTTTCTATAAGATCCCCCCTCATTCTTTTAAATTCCAATGAATATAATCCCAGTCTATTCATTCTCTCCTCACAGGCCAACCCTCTCAACTCTAGAATCAACCGAGTGAATCTCCTCTGTACCCCCTCCAGTGCCAGTACATCCTTTCCCAAATAAGGAGATGAAAACGGCACACAGTACTCCAGGTGTGGCCTCACCAGCACCCTATACAGATGCAACATAACCTCCCTGCTTTTAAACTCCATCCCTTGAGCAATGGAGGACAAAATTCCATTTGCCTTCTTAATTACCTATATCTACAAACCAACCTTCTGCAATTCATGCACAAGGACACCCAGGTCCCTCTGCATAGCAGCATGCTGCAAGTTTTTACCATTCACATAATAGTCATAGAATCATAGGATCATTGGGGTGGTGGGGTGGTTAGCACTGCTGCCTCACAGCAGCAGGGGCCAGGGTTCAATTCCACCCTTGGGCCACTGTCTGTGTGGAGTTTGCACATTCTCCCCATGTCTGCGTGGGTTTCCTCCAGGTGCTCCGGTTTCCTCCCACAGTCCAAAGATGTGCAGGCTAGGTGGATTGGCCATGCTAAACTCCCCATAGTGTTCAGGGATGTGTAGATTAGGTGGGTGATAGGGGGATGGGGATGGGTCTGGGTGGGGTGTTCTGAGGGTCAGTGTGGACTTGTTGGGCTGAAGGGCCTGTTCCCACACTGTAGGGATTCTATGAATAGTCCTTTTTACTGTTATTCCTACCAAAATGGATGACTTCACATTTATCAACATTGTACTCCATCTGCCAGACCTTTTCCCACTCACTTAAACTATATATATTCCTCTATTATGAGGGGTATTGACAGGGTGAATAGAGAGCAGCTGTTACCTTTGGTTGAGGGGTCAATCGTAAGAGGATAACGTTTCAGGGTAAAGGGCAGGAGATTGAAGGTGGATTTGAGAAAAAAACATTTTCACTCAGTGGATGATGGGAATCTGGAATGCACTGCCTGGGAAGGTAGTGGAGGCTGGAAACCTTACAACCTTTAGAAAATATTTGGATGAGTACTTCAAATATCATAACATTCAAGGATATGGGACAAGTGCAGGAAATTGAGGTGAGCTTACTTTTAGTGATAGTCATGTCGGTGCAGACTCAGTAGGCCAAAGGATCTTTTCTGCACTGTGTGACTCTATGTGTCTGTGAATCTATATGAGCTGTGAGTAGGAGTAGGACATTGAGCCTCTCAAGCCTGCATTGGCATTCAATAGGTTCATGGCTGATCTGTCTGTAACCTCAAATCCACATTCCTATCAACACCAGATAACCTTTCACCCCTTGCTTAACAAGAATCTATGCCTTAAATATTTTTAAGGATGCTGCTTCCACACCTTTTCAAGAAGAAAGTTCCAAAGCTCACGACCTTCTGAGAGAAAACTAATTTGCCTCATCTGTGAATTAAATCTGGAATCCCTAAGTTTTAAACAGTGACCCTCAGTTCTTAATTCTCCGAGAAGAGAAAGTATTTCCTTCACATCTCCCGCTGTCAAGATTCAGGATCTTATAAGTTTGAATCCAGTTGCCTTACTCTTTTAAATTCCGGTGGATACGAGCCTAATCTTGCCTCATAAGACAACTTGCTCATTTAATGTATTAGTCTGGTAACCTCTTCCATGAACTGCCTCTAACTTATCTACACCCTTCCTTAAATAAAATGACCAATATTATGCATTGTATTCACACTGATCTGTATAACTAAAGAATAAGCTCCTTACTTTTCTATGCAGTTCCCCATGTGATAAATTATAACTGTATTAACTTGCAGAATTACTTGCTGTACCTGTATACTAACCTTCTATGACTCATTCAGTGGGACACCCAGATGCTTCTGCAGCTCCTTGACATTTAGATAATTTGTTGCTTTTTTTTCTGCCAAAATGGGCAATTTCACATTATCCCACATTAAACACCATGTGCCACATCTTTGCCCACTCACTTATCTATCAATATATAAATACACATATAAATGTATATTGTTTTCATCCACATTAAGCTTGGTTTATTTTACAGAATTTCGATAAGTGCTCTTATGGTAACAGTTTATTATTTAATAATTAATAAATATCAAGGCAATGAACAAAACGTGTCCATACATAGAGGACAAAAGAAGTTAAGTCTTTGGGAGTCATGAATCTACAAAATAGAGGGGAAGAAATACAATTGTGTATTGTCCAGTTTAACCTTCATTCTGCAGTTGTGAGGCAACCTTCAATGATATGGATGCCAGTGAATTTATCTGTCCTCTGGGAGTCACAGTACGTTTGAGGCAATATGTGTATGAACTTCCCCTCCACTATCCTTAAATTAATAAAATCTAACACTAAGCATCTCACAAACTAGCCGGTTGACATAACTTGCTTCTAGAAGAGTAAGAAGGGAATTGGAATGTGCATAAAGTGTTTAACTTTAATCAACTTAATAAGAGATGTGAAAAACCAAATGCTTTCAGAATCGATGGATATAATTCTTCTTTAGAAGTGTCAGGTGATGCATTTTGGTAGGAAGAGTAATGAAAGACAATACAAAAACGGAAATACAATTCTAAGGTGGTGGGGGTTGGTGGGGATGGGTGTGGAGGCGGGAATGTAGGAACCTAGGCGTATATGTGCACAGATTATTGGAAGTGGTAGGACAGGTGGAGAGATCTCTAAGCATAGAGTTTCATCAGTTTTATTAAGAAGGGCACTGAGTACAAGAGCAAAAGGGTGATGTTGAACTTGTGTAAGACGTTTGCTAGACCTCAGCTAGAGTTGCATTGTGGCCAGTTCTGGGTTCCACATAATAGGAAAGAATTGAATGCATTGGAGAGAGTGCAGAAGCAGTTTACAGGAAGGAAGAATTTCAGTTATGAGGATAGATTGAAGGCGTTGGGACTTTCTCATTGGAGAGAAAAGATTCAGAGGAAATCTGAAGGAGGTTTTCAAACTCAAGAGTGGGCTGGATAGAATAGATAGGGGGAAGTTGTTCCTGGTTGTAAAAGAAACAAAAATAAGAGGGCATACATTTCAAGTGATTTTCAAGGAAGCAAGGGTAAGCTGAGGAAAAGCTTTCTCACATGAGGCGAGGCTATGGAATGCACTGCCTGGGAGTGTCGTGGAGCCAGGTTCAGTTGATGCAATGGATGACAATTTGGATAAAAGTAATGTGCTAGCGTATGGGGAAAAGGCAAGAGATTGGCGCTAGGTAATGATGATTATTTAATCAGTCATAGAGTCGTAGGGTCATACAGCACAGAAACAGACCCTTCAGTCCAAACAATCCATGCAAACCATAATCCCAAACTAAACTCATTCTGCCTGCCTGTGCTTGGCCCATATCCCTCCAAACATTTCTTTTTCATCTATTTATACAAATGTCGTTTAAACATAGTAACTGTACCTGCATCTATCACTTCCTCTAGCAGTTCATTCCACAAATGAACCACACTCTGTATAAAAAAAAATTGCCCCTCATGTCTTTTTAAAATTTTTCCTCTCATCATAAAAATATGTCCCTAGTCTTGAAATTCCCCACCCTAGGGAGAAGCCACCTGCCATTCACACTCCTCTATACCCCTCATGATTTTATAAAATCCAATAAGGTCACCCCTCCAACCTTATTGCAGGCATGATGGCAGCCTTCAGCACCGTAACACTTCTGTGATTCTATGATTCTTCAGCCAGCAAAGTGAAAAGTAGAATGTTTGCTGATGATTGCACAATGTTCATCATCATTCACGAAACCTCAGATACTAAAGCAATGCATGTCCAAATGCAACAAGATCTGGAGAATATACAGGCTTGGGCTGACAAGTGGCAAGTAACATTCATGCCACACAAATGCCAGGCTTTTATTATCTCCAATAAATTACAATATAACAACCAACCTTTGACATTCCATTGCAATACTGTCCCCCACTATCAATATCCTGGGGCTTACCATTGACCAGAGACTCACCACATAAACACGATGGCTACAAGACCAGATCAGACGCTAGGAATACTGTAGCAAGTAACCTCCTGACTCCCCAAAACTTGTCCACCATCTCTGAGACACAAGTCAGTGATGGAATGCTCCTACTTACCTGGATGAATGCAGCTCCATTAACATCAAGAATCTTGATACCATCCAGGACAAAGCAGCCCGCTTGATTGGCACCACATCCACAAACATCAATTCCCCACACCAGCGATGATCAGTAGCAACAGTAAAGATCCTTAGACAGCACATTCCAAACCCATGATCACTTCCATCTAGAAATACAAGAACAGAAGATACATGGGAATACCACCACCTGCAAGTTCCCCTTAAGCCACTCACTATCCTGACTTGGAAATATATCACTCTTTCTTTACTCTCGCTGGGTCAAAATCTGGAATTCCATCCCTAATGTTATTGTGGATCAACCTACAGCACATGACTGCAGCAGTTCAAGAAGGCAGCTCACCACCACCTTCTCAAGTGCAACTATGGATAGGCAATAAACAAGGACAAGCCAGCAACACCCATGCCCAATGAATGAATTTAAAAAAGCTCATTTAAGGAAACCATAGAAATCACTGGTTAGCACACATATAAAATGCTGGACAAACTCAGCGCGTTTGGCAGCATGTCTGGAGAGAAGACAGTGTTAATGTTTCAAGTCTGATGTGGCTCTTCTTCAGAACTGAAAGGGGTTAGAAAATGGTGTTTTTTAATACTTTTGACAAAGGTGGAGGAGGAAAGAGGGGAACTGGTGGTATGGATGCCCAGTGCAAAAAACAAAGTGTTTGCTAATTGTGGTGAAAGAGAGTTAGAGATATAAAGTGGGTGTAAGTTAAGGTGCGAAAGGGAAAAAATGGATCCTCTCTGCTGAAAGCAAATTAAAATTCTGACACATGGCCATGAGTTGCAGTGATGGGTTTGGGGGTATGTGGGGGGATGATTGTAAGAAAACAGAGGGCAGAGATCATGATGTCAAGCTCTGAAGTTGTAGAATTTGATGAGTTGTAAAGTGTCAAAGTGGAGAACAAGATGTTATTCATTGGAACATTGGAGAGAAATGTTAGCATGAGAGCAAGGTGTCTTATTGAATTGAAAGGCAACTGAGAGGTTGAGGTCATTCCTACAAACCGGGAAGAGGTGTTCTGCAAAGCGGGCACCCAGTCTGTGTTTGGTCTCGCCAATATGAAGGAGACTGCACTGTGAGCAGTAAATACTATAGAGTAGATTGAAAGAATTACAGGAGAAATGCTGCTTCACTTGGAAGGTGTGTTCGAGGCCTTATACAGTGAGGAGGTGAATAGGTAAGTGTTACACCTTCCGTAATTGCATGGGAAGGTGCAATGGGGAAGTGAGGAAATGTTAGGACTGATGGAAGAAGGGACCAGGATGTCACAAAGGAAACCATCCCTGTGACCATGTGGGAGATGGGAAGATGTGTTTAGTGGTGGCGTCCTGCTGGAGCTGGGGGAAATGGTCATTTGATTTGGTATTTGAAGCAGACCTCGAATACCTACACAACATGGAAGGGATAGCTGGCGTCCAGGGATTACAGACCGATCCATTTTAGCGTGATTTAGGATAAGGCAGGTACAGGCCAGGTCTCTGTCTTTTTGGCAATGTACAGTCAGGAAGGTTTGAGGGGGCAGACCATCTTGGGCTCTTTATAATGTTGAAGAGAAACACTTGGAAAGTAGAGTGTTCATGGACAGATGAAGAAAGCAGGATTTGGGAAAATGAGATCAAGAAAAAAATGTATGGATGCCAGCATCTACAAGTATTGCAATCAAAGACTAATAAAACATTTTTTGCATGTTTTGTTCTGGCCATCTTTTGAAAGGAGGGGATGAAGCTACTCTGCACTACATAGTGTTAATAATCTAAGCTAATCCAAGATACTGTTTGTCAGGCAATGGCTGTTCTATGTTGAGTTAGCATGGGGAAGCATTGCAGTTTTGCCAGTTGGCTATATTCATTTTCCACTCACTCACCTACCATTCCACAAACAGCAACGTGATATGACCAGATATTCTGTTTTAGTCACGCCAGTTGAGGGTAAATATTTGTCAGGACGTTGGGAATAAATGGCGTTCTTTGAAAGAGTGCCAAGTGGTCTCTTACTCTCACATGAGAAAGGAGATTTGGCCTCAGTTTAACATCTCATGTGAAAGATGCTGCCTCAGATGAGGCAGCAGCCCCTCAGTACTGCACTGGAGTGTCACCTTCGATTTTGAATGGTTTCTGACTGCAGATGTATGAAGTCTTTTGCACAGTTGTTGAAGGGTACAGATTCTCAAGCCATAATCTATACTCTGTCAGATTCCAGTTCTGGATGTTGTCTGAAATCTTCCACCTCGGGGGTCTTTGGGCAGGTTTCACATAGCCTTCTGACAGCGGCTTTGACTGGCTGACCTGTTTACTGTTATATCTGGCAGCTGCAAAAGTCTTGCTTGGGCATCCAGGTATCACACATTCCTTTTGGCTAACAACCATAACGTTAACACTCTCCAGATTCTGAACTTGCAACAAGTCCAGCATAGAGAAAGTTTTCAAATTTGCACCATTGCCATAATCACTGACCCACTACCATATCAGTTTACCAGGCGTCAGGTCTTTTAAATTGCATTAATCATGATATTGGAGTGTGAATTCCACAATTCCAGCCTTTCCACCCACTGTGCCATATTGTTGATTATTCATTTATTTTTACTTGATTTAGCTGTACATGACAGCTGAACAATGCATTCATGATGAATTGTTACCCCTGAGAGTGATTATTCTTTGCACTGTTAACTGCTTCTGTTTTGTTCAAAGCTGGCCTGAATTTCATCCACTTTTCCAATGTTCTGGAAGCTTGTGTTACTTTGGAAAAGACCCTGGAATGTGGCAATCATCTGATGACCAGATGGCAACGTTTAACCTATTGTACATAGGTGACTCAATCCTATAATGGTTGGCTAGGTGACCAGTAAGCTTGCGATCCATGTGTGCAAATGTTAAAACCGTTAACTGCTTCCCCCACAAAACCCTTACTAGCACACGATCAAGAAGTGTTTTCTTTTAGCTCAGGCCAGTTCCACCTCCAGACCCCATTGAGCTCCCCCAGCCCCAACAAGGAAGCCCTTGGTCTTCCCTGTTCCAGTACTTCATCCAGCACCTCCCACTCATATTACATGCCCACACCTCCCTCCAATCCTCACGTGCCATTGTGCCAAGTACTCAGTCCTTAACAGGTCTCTAACAGCTGCTTCCAACCAGCTTCTGGTTGCACTTCCTCGATGGTTTGATGGGAGATTTCTCAAAGTGGCCTGAAGCTTAGCGATTCAAATTGGCTGAATCTAACCTGCTGCCACTTGCAGATGGATAAACTGTTTCCTTTGCTCTGTTCCCATCTAGGAGTAAACATTAATGCCAATGGGTGGAATTTTATGGCATCTTGCATGGTGCATTGTGGGAGGTCAGAGGTTATTTGGGATAATGTTAGATGGGATAATGGCCTGCCTGAAACTTGTTGCCTCCACCAGAATTAAGTCAGGGGTGGGAAGGCTGTAGTTGGACTTACAGTCATAGAGCCACAAAGTCGTACAGCACAAAAACAGACCTTTCAGTCCAACTCATCGCGCTGTCCAGACACCTAAATTTGACTGAATCCCATTTGCCAGCATTTGGCTCATATCCCTCTAAACCCTTCCTATTCATGTACCCATCCAGATGCCTTTTTAATATTATAATTGTACAAGCCTCCACCACTTCGTCTGGCAGCTCATTCCATACACGCACCACCCTCTGCATGAAAAACTTACCCTTCAGGTCCTTCTTAAAACTTCCCCCTCTCGCCTTAACCCTATACCCTCTAGTTTTGGACTACCCCACCCTAGAAAAAAAACCAGGTTGCCACCCCACTAACCAATTAAAGGTCTTAATTCATGGCCCTCATCCTGATATGGGCTTTTCCTTCAGCAGGTTACTTTACCTAATGCAGCAATGTTTATATTATGGCTAGTAACCTAATGGATAAATCTAATGGATATTGAAGAATTCAAAAGACTTTTAACAGTGCTCACAAATATATCAGATTTACATTCTCAGACACATGAGTGTCAGGACTAAAGTTATACTTTGAGATTATAAAGAGCAGGATGTTTTCAATAGCATGTAATACTTCAACTGATTCAATGTATGATAGAGACTGTAAATCCTCAGATCAGATGCTATGATACGTTTTTCTTAAACGTCTACTGATTGGGAGACGTAAGAAAACATTGTCCTTTCTCTAACAGTAAATCCTCAACATATGCACGGTTGAACTTTGCATGTGTTGCCAATTCATTAATTAAACAGAAAAGCAAACCAGAGTTAAAAAGACTAACATCTCAAATTTCAGTGCAACTCTTTGGAGGTTTGATAACTCATCCCCATGTAATAATCATATACCCATCTGTAGTGGTAAGTGTTGCATTTATTTGACAACTTGGTTGTCTTGCTGCTGGTTGTTGACTCAACATCACTGCACAATCACCATCGTTACAGTTTCCTTCCTCACTCTCTTTGTACATGATTAGTGTATCGTATATTGGTCTGAGCTGGCTACTGTTCCTTCGTAATTTAATACTTTGGTCAGTGATTACTTCATATGATCTTTGCTGGCTGCATATTTTAGAAAACATTGCCGGTATCCAAGTACTTGTATTTCTAACTCACATTCTCTCCCCAATGGGTAAGTTTGATAATTCTGTACTCACTTATTCTTGATGTGCCTTTATCATTCTGATTGATTGATTGATTGTCATGTGTATTTGTTACAAATACAGTGAAAAATGCTCTATAATGTTGCCGCTCTCTGGTGCCATCTTAAAAAAAGAATGTCCTGTGTCTCAGAATGGTTAGACGATTGAATGCTCGGCAAGATCATTTACATTTGCTTTCCAAGCATAAGTTCTGCTGGGGATGGTAGTCCTTTTTTTATTGGTGTTGCACAAAAATGCATCAATGCAATGTGAAATCTTGTTTTGTTTCTTGGCATTTAATAATCATTGAATTGATAGCGTGTTGTGCCATATGTTCTGCTAAGACCATCTGAACACTGATAGTGAGGTCATGTTGTGATATGGGTCATTCCCCACTTGGTAAGCATACCTTGAAGGTAGACAGTGTCTATTGCCATATACCATGAGTTCCAAGATTCTGAATAATATTGCTCATCATGTCAGTGACGGTTGCATTCCTTGTGGTGTTAAGTGATGTAAACTTTCCCTTGCACTCTGAATAGATCTGTTTCTATCCTTGTGGATGCAACATTGTGTAGATGTAGAGGCTCCCTCTGCTGATGGAGTTGGTACATTTGGCATGTCTCATATGCATTTATGAATGATTGAATTGCCTGATTCATCCCCGGCCAGTGCACAGATTCACATGCTAGCTACCCAATACCCCTGTGTACTGGTATAACATGAGCATGATCTTTCGGCAGAATGTTTTTGTATTAGGACTTGCTTTTCCTTGAAAAGTGCTACACCAAGTTTGTCGCTATATGGTCAAAATGAATAAATCTTCTCAAGTACTTCTTTAATACTGTGTCAGGTCATTCCTGGATAATGATCCTTTGCTCCTCTTGTTATTCATCATCGGCAGTTGATAATTATAACTGTTCCATACTGACTCTGGCAAAAGTGTACCAGATAAATCTTGCAAACATCTTCAATGTCATAGCCTGGAGCATCAACACATAGATCAGGAGGAATATCTTAGTCTTTGTGCTGGTTGGTAATCTGCTCAGTGTATTAGTTGTAATCATCCTGGTTTATAGCTCACTTAGAAGTCATATCCTTGGAGCTCATTGACTGACCTGATTGTGTCATGTGTGGTCTGCTTTAAGTCAGCTCTTGAAATTTACCTTTTGCTTTGTCGACAGTGAACCTCACTGATAGGTTCGTGTTTGCGCGCATTCTTAATACTTGCTTTGCTGCCAGTGTTGTGTTGTTGGACCATCTTGTTGGCCCCCTGTGTTTTGTTCTGGAGTCTGGCTTGGCATTTGGAACCACGTTTCTTATAAGACCTTAAGACAGAGGAGCAAAATAGGCCATTCAGCTCATTGGGCCTACTCCCCCATTTAATGAGATTGTGATGACTCAGATAATCCTCAACTCCATTACCCTGTATTTTCTATTTAACCCTTGTTTCCGTTACTGATTAAAAATCTTTCTATCTCAGTCTTGGATATACTTAACGACCTGCCCTCTAAAGTAAAGAATTCCATAGAACAATGAATGTCTCAGAGAAGAAATTCCTCCTTGTCTCCATCTTACATGGGCAACCTCCTTACTCAGAATTATTTCCTCTACTTCTAGAATATCACACAAAGGGAAATATTCTTTCCAGATCTACCCTGACAAGTCCCCTAACCATATATATTTCAATAAGTTTGCCTCTTATTCTTCTAAACTCTACTGAGTATAGGCCCAAATTTTCTCCTCATTAGACAGTCCTTCCAAATCCAGGATCAACCTTTAAGAACCTTCTTTGACTGTTTTCAATGTCAGTATATCTTTCCTTCAATAAGGACCAAAACTGTTCACAGTATTACAGGTGTGGTCTAATTAGTGCCTTGTATAGTTTTAACAAGACCTCACTTTTTTGTATTTTTATTTTTATAGTCCAATTCCTTTGAAATAAGGGCCAACATTTCAGTTGACTTCCTTATTTCCTGATGAACTTGTATGCCAGTTTTCTGTGATTTATCCTCAAAGAGTCCCAAATTTTTCTGTATTGTAGCTACAGTAGTCTTCCCCCATTTATATAATAATCAGCTTCTCTATTCTTCCTGCTAAAATGCATAACCTAACATTTTCCCACGTTATATTCCATCTGCCAATTTTTTGCCTTCTCAGTTAATCTGTATATATCCTTCTACAGACACATTGTGTCATCCTCACCATATGTCTTCCAAGCTTTTTTTGGTTCATCCACAAATTTGGCTATAGTATGTTCACTTCCCTTATTGAAGACATTCATATATATTCTAAATAATTGTGGCCCCAGCACTGATCACTCTGCCATTCCACTGGTTACAGGTTGGCATTCTGAAAATATACTCATTTTCCCAACTCTCTGTCTTTAAATGGCTAGCTAATCCCCTATGCCTACTAATATACTACATCCAACACCATGGGCTCTTTCTTATTAAGTAGCCTAATGTCTGGTACCTTATCAAATGCTGTCCAAAAATTCTAGTATATTACATCCACTGCTTCTCCTTTATCTACCCTACTTGTACCTCCTCTAATAAATTTGTCGGGTATGATTTTCTCTTCATAAAACCATGCTTATTCTGCTTGAACATATTATGTATTTCTAAATACCCTGCTATTACACCCTTTAATTAGACTCTGCCATTTTCTTAAAAGCAGAATTTAAAATAACTAGTCTATAGTTACCTGTGTTTTTGACTTCTTCCCTTTTTAAATAAAGGTCTTTCTTTGGCAGTTTTCCAAGCCTCTGGGAGTTTTCCAGAATCCAAGGAGTCTCCAAGAAGCTCTTGCTGTCTGTCCTGATATGACTTGCAAGTTTACCAGCAATGTTTGCATTCTCCTTATTTTTGTTTTGGTCACATTTTGTTAGTTTTTAAAACTTGCCCAATCCTCTGGTTTACTGCTAATCTTTGCCACATTATACATCTTTTCTTTCATTTTTATGCTATCCTTAACTTCCCTTGTTAACCATAGGTGTCTCATCCCCTTCTCAGAATCCTCTTTTCTCACTCGGAGCCATGAACTATTTTCCTGAACATCTACCAATGTTCATCAACTTTCTTTGTTATTAAGTATCTTTCCCAATCCACTCTAGCTAGCTGTGCTTTCATCCCTTTGTAATTTCCCCATTTGAGTTGAGCATCATTACTTTACTTGTCCTATTTGCCAAGTTTTGACCATGGTTCACTTAGTAATCCAAAGGTTATTTACTTTGGTAGCTTCTGTTTTTTACTTTAGCTGCTAACTTTTCCAATTTCTTCCTGCAGAGCCTCCTTTCTGGTTTTATCAATGTCGTTGGTACCAATGTGCATGACGACAATGGGATCCTTCCCTTCCCATTCCATGTTTCTCTTCAGCTCTGAGGAGATGTCCTTAACCCTAACACCCGGCAGGTAGCACAGCATTCAGGACTCCTACTCACAGCTATAGAGAACAGTATCTAGCCCCCTGATGATACTGTCACCTAATATATGTTCCTATTTCCTCTCCGCACCTGTACCATGGCACTGTGGTCAGTTTGCTCATCCTCCATGCAGTCCCCATGCTCATCCACACAGCTTACAAAAACCCTGTAACTCTTGTACAATCTCAGGGGCCGAGGCTCCTCAAATGCAAGCTCCTGGATTTCCATACCTGCCTCAGCTGCAGTGACATCCTCCTGTCCCTAATCACAAGGCAAATGTGAATCACCTCCTTGATATGGCGCAAAATCAGCAGCTCAGAACCCAGCTCCTCAACATGCAGACCCAATGTCGCTTAGCACCACATAGCTTAAAGGCAGTGTGAGAACCGAGACAGTGTTTGTGTAGGTGTGACAAATCACATCTGTTACAGATGTTGTTTTGGAGCACTTTGCTAACTGTAGCAATGGTGTTGGCTACACTTAAAATACAAAATTGTTGTTAGCTTGCCACTACAGCTTCATACTTGTATCCATCTTCAAGTACTGCTTCAGTATTATGTCCCTTTTTCTTGCCCAGAAGATCCTTCTCAAATGCTTTAATGATGTAGAGGCAATCACTATTTCAATGAGCATCTATGACCATTCTTGTTTGGAAATGTAATGCTTATCTGCACCATCTTCCAACTAACTGGTCAATGGACATTTAGGATTGCTGTCTGTATCACATGAGTCGGAGTCTGTTGAGCCTGAATTTAATTCTCACCTTAACTAGTCTATTAGAACATTCCAAAGCTTTTCTAGATCTCTCTGGTCATTCATGGAAAGTGTGGATATGATAGTTCTACGAAACCCCTCAATCCCAATGAAAAGTGAGATTTTCAATGCTCTTTTCATAGAATTATGCAATTCCTGCTGTGCAGATAGAGGCCATTTGGCCCATTGAGTCTGCACAAACCTTCCTAAAAGCATCACACTCCCACATCCTATCCCCTAACCTGCACCTTTTTGGACTGTGGGAGCAAACTGGAGCACCTGGCGGAAACCCACACAGACGCAGGGAGAATATGCAAACTCTTCCCTTTGGATCATCTATAACCTGATCAATAAAACAGAACTGCATACGTTGATTGAACAATTGTAATTTGGTTAAGGTACCATTGGATAACTAGTTCATAATTAAGTGTTTGCTTTGTATTTCTCTTTGGAAGTCTTTCCATTTGAAGGTTTTCACAAAGATTTGTAGCTCAGGTTGTGGATGAGATTGTTGACTTGCTCGCCAAGCCGGCTTGTTTTCATTCAGGCGTTTCGTCACTATGCTAGGTGACATCAGCAGTGAGGCCTCTGATGAAGCAATGTTGTGGAAAGAGGAAGAGCACCTGTACAAAATCTTCACTATGAACAGATGTCCCTGCAACTTCATCCACAGGTGACTATTAAATAGACAACAACAGGAGGATATAGTACGCCCTAACACAATGGCCATGCTGCCCTACATCAAGAACATATCAGAATTGACAACGAGACTCCTACAACCAGTAGCAATTATGGTGGCACACAAGCCCACAGCCACTCTACAACAAACACTTACAAGGATTAAAGGCCCCATTCCCACAATATGCAGAACCAACGTGGTTTACAAAATCACTATGCAATAGTAGGATAATAGGTCGGCACAACATCGTGGGCCGAAGGGCCTGGACTGTGCTGTACTGTTCTATGTTCTATGTTCAATGACTGCTGCAAGCATTACACCGGACAGACAGGAAGGAAACTAGCCATCAGAATGCATGAACATCAGCGAGCAGCAAAATGACATCATGAACTTTCCTTCATATTAGGACACTCGGACAATGAAGGCCATCAATTTAACTGGGACAACGTAACTACAGCATCCCAAGCCAACAATAGATACGCACAAGTATTGCTAGAGGCATGGTTCTCAACCCATAATGCAATCAACAAACATATAGAATTGGATCCCATACACAAATCCATACGGTGCAAAACCGGAAATGACAGTACTCACCGTAACGGACCGAACAGTATAAATTCCAATAACATCGCTTCATCGGAGGCTCCACTGATGATGTTACCTAGCATAGTGACAAAACGTCTGAAAAAAATCAAGCTATCTTGGCGAGCAAGTCAACAACCTCAGTCGCTGCTTTTTTTTAAAAGAAGTAGAGAACAGTGCAGTGTTGTTTATTTATTTCACATGGTTTGCTTCTCTCTCATTTTATTTTTCTCTTGTTTTGACCCCCTTTGCTTTTATTGCTGCTGATCTATTATCAGCCTTGGTTCCTTAAATGATATCGGTTTAAGAACAAACTCTTGTGATTTAGAATTGCAGACTTATAGCTGTCGGTTTCTGCCTCTAGGTAATGTTCACACCAAATCAGAAGTGCTGGTGGTGTCATGTGTGTTTTTTTAAAAAATTCTGCCACAGATTTGTAGAAAAATAATGACAAAAACAGGCAAGAGCTGCGGAGATCGAAAATTTCCTGCACTACTGCTCTCACACCCCCTCCCCTCAACAAAATAAAGACAGAATCCCATTTGTCCTCACATATCACCCCATCAACATCTGCATCCAACATATCACTCTCCACCACTTCTACCACCTACAATCCAACCACACAACCAAAGAAATATTTCCCTCCCCATCTCTATCTGCCTTTCCTAGGGACCCCTCTCTCCGCAACTCTCTAATCCGCTCCACAGTCCCCACTAACTCCACCAAACCAGCACCTTCTCTGCAACCACAGGAAATGCTAAACATGTACTTACACCTTCCCCTCACCTCCATCCAAGGCCCAAAACAAACCTTTCCTATCAGACAGGGGTTCACCTGCACATCTGTCAACTTGGTCTATTGCATCCGCTGCTCCCAATGTGGCTCCTCTACATCAGTGAGACCAAGCAGAGGCTCGGAGACCATTTTGTAGAGCATCCGCACTCTGTATGCGACAAACGACAACACCTTCCAGTCGCCAACCATTTTAACTCCCCCTCCCACTCCCTGGGTGACATGTCGACATATCCATCCTGGGCCTCCTCCAGTGTCACAATGGTATCACCCGCAAACTGGAGGATCAGCACCTCATATTCCGCCTCAGGAGCCTACAGCCCAATGGCCTAAATATGGAATTCACCAGGTTTAAATTCTCCCCACCCCGGCCTCATTCCATGTCCAAACCTCCCTCTCATCCCCGCCTCCTTGACCTGACACAACCTGTCCATCTTCACTCCCACCTATCTGCCCCTCCCACCTCACTGATCAATCCCCACCACTGCCTACCTGCACTCACCTATCCATCCCACCTATCTTCCCTAGCCCCACCCCTCCTCTCTCTGCTTATTTCTGAGCTCCCTTCCCCCTGCCATTTCTGAAGAAGGGTCCTGACCCGAAACGTCAACTTTCCTGCTCCTCTAATGCACTTTGGCCTGCTGTCTTCCTCCAGCTCCATACAGTGAGGTCTGAGCAAAGCTGAGCCTTCCTGGTGTAGAAAACCATTCTTTAATCTATTTAGCAGCTTTTTTTTTTGGAGACAAGAGCTTTTGACACCATTTAACTATGTTTTTATTTTAAAATTGAATCTGCAGTATCTTGTTGTTTGTAAAGAGAGAGAGTTAGAGAATTTAATTGTTAAATGTCTGTTGCCTTTGGTTTTGATTGTATTAGTAACTTCAGCCTTTTACATAAGGTGATTTTAGAAATTTTGTGTATCATTAAAGAGCATGCACTTTAATTAAAAAGAAATTAGTTCTGAATTCTGGTCGCTTAGTCTATGTGGCTACCTGCACTCACAAAAACTGATGCTGCTGATTATCAACATTATTTGATGTCCAGAGGTGTCGGCCAATTAATTTTCAAGTCGTTTTCCAAATATCTGCCACCAAGATTTTGGAGTCTTTGTTTCATAATCATAATTTTGGTTTTGCCTCTAGCAGATTAACTTAACACTCACCACTTATCACTCATATTATCATTCATAATATGAACTAGGAATAGATAGTATGATATTGAAGAATCCAACAGACATTCTCACAGGTACATCAGTATCCAAGTTAAGGTGATATCTGAGTCCTTTGGTACCCTCAGGTCACATGCTGTGATCCAGTGATTATTTCATGTGCATATCTCTTAAAGATATACTGACCATGAGACATAACACAACATGTACGTAGTGGCCAGCAGCCATGTCGACTTGAGGCATGCAGACCGAGTAAACCTATCTGGTGTTCTTCATGTCTCCCAGGAGATTCATTTGTTCAAAGGCACTCATGCCTGTTTGAGAGATGTGACATCTGGAGCCAGACCCCTATCTTGACTTCTGTAACACAGGTCATCCTCCCTGTGAGACCCCACCCTGCCAAATACCTGCCACCATTACTTGTGTTTGGCCTGGGTTACATCTTGATCTTGAGCCTCTGTTAGTCATTGTTCAGGTAGCAGCCATAGTCTCTCCAGATGTCAGCAGGTGGGATTTCTGTCTTCGAGGTCCTTGATCCTGGGAAAGACCATGGCTGGCTACTTGAGTGCCCAAATGGTACTTAATACTAGGGTGCTTCCCAGAAAGGGCAACAAATGTCTCTTGCCAGCTCTCCAACCAGCAAGTAATATCTCAGAAGCTCCATAAAATTCAGCTCACTGTATACCTTTCTCACTATGACAAAAATCCTGATTACCTGCAGAAGTAGAATATTAAACTGGGAACTCTCTTCACAAGTTTATCGAGCCTGATTTCATTTCTCTTACCCCAGAATTGCTTCTGTGTTGAGCAGCTGCTATTCGATCGATCTTAAAAAAGACCTTCTTTTTGAAAGTTTAATCAATCCTTGGCGAAGCCAGTTTAAAATAAAACTGAATAAAAACCGAAAGAACTGCGGATGCTGTAAATCAGGAACAAAAACAAAGTTTCTGGAAAAGCCTAGCAGGTCTGGCAGCATCTGTGAAAGAAAAAACAGAGTTAACGTTTCGGGTCCGGTGACCCTTCCTCAGAACCCTTCCTTCCATTCTGAGGAAGGGTCACCGGACCCGAAACGTTAACTCTGTTTTTTCTTTCACAGATGCTGCCAGACCTGCTAGGCTTTTCCAGCAACTTTGTTTTTGTTCTTAAAATAAAACTGTTTCGCTTTAAGAAGTACAGCAAACCCAAAGTCATTGGATTCAAAATTTAATTCTCCATGCATGAGGGTTGATGCTTCTTTCCAAACTGTGCAGTTAAATCATTTTTATCTCTCTGAGAATCAAGCTGTGGTGGCAATCAGGGTGAACTGTTGGAAAGCTGCAGCATCTAATATTGATCGTGGTGAGACTTTCTTGGATGCAAAATGAACAAGAGTTACCCCTCAGTGGATATAAATCCCTATTTAAATTCCCCTGAAATTGCCACTCAATTTGTCATTCTCAGCTGTAGATGAAATCTGCACTGGAGGCCTCTAAGATTAGGTATAAACCTGGTTAGGGTAATATAATGAACCTGACATTAGTTCTTGATCTTCATCGAATGTGAACTGGGTGTGATTTGTGCAACCAGGAAGAATAAAACATTTCTTTCAATCTCTGTTATGCCTCTTTTAATTAGGGAAAAATACTTTGGAACATTTTAAAACATCTTGTAATTACAAAATATGTCTTTTATGTTTGCTAGTTATGGAATTTTAAGAAGCATTTTTTTATGGTTTTAAATAAGTAGATGTATCAGTCTTTGGAATAAATGTCTCTTGTAGCGTGTTACTCTAATCCAAGTTTATCTCATTACTGTACGTACATACGCTTGGGTTCCAAGTCCAAAGTATGAGTCATTTATCAGGTGTGTGGTGTAGCATATGTTTAATCACTTTACACTCACAACAAATGGCAACTTGGGGCTGATTTCAAATACATCTTTTTGATTGAAATTATTTTAAAAAAACTTGTTTTTGGTGCCGTCATGTCATTTGCAGATTTCAACTCCTTTTTGCCTGTGCCAAACTCCACACCTTCTCCAGCAAGAGCTTGGTAATGTTTTCTTTCTAATCCTACAAATTTCTTCATAACTTCTATTACTTGCCTTTGTCCATTAATCTCCTTCAAGCACATGACACAACAAATTGGACATTAATTGCTGCATATGCTATAACTTGCTCTTCTCACACATCAACTGATTGCAACACTTAATGCATTTGCTAATTTTCATTGGAGTGACTCTAATTTATACTTAAAAAGTATTTCATGATCCATTTAAGTTACCAATGAGATTCATGTTTTTGTTTAGATAATATATTGTAACAATCCTTTTACATTTATTGATGATATTCATTTATTGATATTTCACACAAATTTTCTCCAACAGATTCATTTTTTATGCATTTGCTGTTTTTCTAACCATAATATATTGTGGTAGTGGACAATATTTCTCCTTTTCTATTCATGCTCTCTCTTTCTCTCATGTTTTGCAGGTTGTCTGTGTTTAGGCACTGGTGGGAGGTATTAAAGGATATGGCTGTTGTGGAAGCCTCACCTCCAATTGTGTCATCAGTCATTGCCTGCACTTTCTACAGGAAACAGCCAATGCAGAGGAGGAGCATTGTTCCTTCCCAGTTCTGTGCAGAAAGTCAGAAGTGAGATATGCCTTAAAACTAGGGGTACCAGCAATTATTATAAGGAACTATGTTTTGATAGTGCAATTGAGCAGATTAGTCAACTGAGAGGAATATTCTGCAGTCGGACTGTTCCTTTTCATTAATTCTAAGACAGGTATCTTCTGCCCTGCCCCATGGGACACATGAGGTGAGGGTGGCATGTTTAGATGCTGCTACCTTCCTACCTCCAACTCAATTAATTCCATAGTGGGAAAGCCTATAAAGGGTCCTCCTGCCCCATCACCAATTGAGGCCCTTAATTGGGCAATTAAAGCAGGCATTAATCCACCACCACTGGTATTACCCTCTGCAGGCTCGTTTGCAGGCTTCCATAGTGTGGAGGGGGGAACAGGCTGACACTCATTCAAAGGCATTGAATGCCTGATTACGAGACCTCATGCTGAGAAGAGTGAATCTTTTGAGAGCCACCCATTTCCTTTGCTGCTGAATCCTTTCTCCAATCAATCCCGTGATCCTCACTCCATGGCCTCTATGATGTAAAGATTATGATAGGTATATTATAAAACATACACATTTAAGTATAATTTATTTTAGAGTTTGGATTACGAATTGGTGGCATGGGGGCTTTAGTCTGTGTGTATGAGGGTGTTTATTGGTTAATTATCAGTGTTTATGGAGCCAAGTTTTTTTTTAAAAAGGCAGTATAAAAGAAAGTTACATCTGCTGTGCTAGTTGGAGTTTGTTTGCATTGGGAGAGTTTTAGGAACATACAGAGTGAACATGGAAGATCATTAGCTTGCTTTCAGTGAGAAGAATCAGGGAAAAACCCAATAGCTTGGAAACATTTTGATTTCAATTTACGTATGTCCTGGTGGAAGCTAGATGCATGAAACAGTTTCTCCTGAAGAAAGAAGATGGTTAAAACTATTAGGAAATAGGTTAACTCAGTGTAAGGATCTTCATTGAAAGCTCCAGACCAGAAGTGTTTGGGTAGGATCCTGAAGGCATTCAACTTTGAGAAACTCTAAGCTTAGTTGTGCAAGTACACAGAAAGGGGCTTCAGACTCTCAAGACCAGGATTTGAAAACAACATTTAAATCAAACCTGTAGATATGATAGGGAAGACAGTTGTCTGTAGTGTTTGAGACCTGTAAAGGGATGCTGTTAGGTAAAATATTTCAAATTGTCTTTTATGTAACTAGCTTGGTTTATTCTATTTTATGTTTTTTCATCTGCATAATGAACTTCTGTTTTTATTGTTAAAAAATCTGCAACATTGCACATTTGTATTTCAATGAAAGACCAACACATTAAATTAAAATAAATCCATCAATATAGTTATCAGTCTGGGTTCTGAATTGTCCAGTAATAATATGAACTGTGATCATAACACCTCCCTCTCACCAACACTTACTTATGGGCTGGCATCCAACGATGACACTATGGCCCCCCCGCTACAGTTCAGTAGCCTTGCCAGCCTCTTCCGCCCTTGGACCCATGATCCTATGTTTGGACTTTCACCAACAGGAATTTCACCAGCTCTCCAGCCAGCAGGTGAGACCCCCATCAGCTCCATTAAAATGTCAACTTAAGTATCCAAGTAAGGGTCATGGAGTCATAATCAGAATAACATTACCAATGTGGATTTAAAAAGTATCCTTAATGGAGCAAGATGTTTTAAGGCAGTCATCAGGAGCATTATCAATTGAAATGTGACACAATGCAATGACAGTTTGTACTAAAACAGATGGCCAAAATCTTTGTCAAAGAAATGGTTGTTAAGAAATATCATGAAGGAAGAAAATAGAGAGGTTTTGAAAATGAATTCAGAGTTTAGACCAATGAACTGAATGCATGGTTGCCAAAAGTGTAACAGCTAAAATAGGGGTGCATGCATGGACAGAGTGAGAGAAAAGCAGATATCTTGGGAAGTTAGAAGCAAATACAGGCAATGCTTAAGAAACCCGGCAGGTCCAGCATCACCTGAGGAGAGAGAAACAGAGCTAGTGTTTCAAGACCAGTCTGGCACTTCAGAACCTGAAGAAGAGTCAGACTGGACTTAAAGTGTTAACTGTATCTGTCTCTACAGATACTTCCAGACTTGCTGAGTTTCTCCAAAATTCTCGGTTTGATCCAGATTTCTAGAATTCACAGTATTTTGCTTTTAGGTGATAGTTGTAGGGTTGGAAGAGGGTACAGAGATAGGGAAGGGGGTGAGCTCATGCAGGGGTGAAGTGATGGAAGGATTTGAAAACAAGGATGAGATTTTTAAAAAGTGAAGCCTTGCTTAACTGGAAGCCAGTTTAGTTCAGTGAGCAAAGTATGATGGGGAATGGGATGCAGTGCAAGTTAAGATGTACACGGCAGTATTATGGAAGGTAGAAGAGGAGCTTGGCCAGGAATGTGTTGAAATAGTCAGGTCTAGCGATAATAAAAGCATGACTGAACAAAAAAAAAAGAAAACTGAGGTATGAATCAGATGGTGTTCTGGCGGTGGAAATAGGCATTCCTCATAATGGTGGGATTATATGGTTAAAAGTATCATCTCAGGGTTGAATATGAGGCCGAGGTTGCAAACAGTCTGGTTCAACATTTGCCAGCACTTGCCAAAAAGAACAATGGATCCTACGATTAGGGAACAGAGTTTGTGACAACAAGCAAAGACCATAGTTTTGGTCTTCCTAATATTTAAATGGAGGGGATTTCTTCTCTTCCAGTGTTGAATGTCAGACAAGCAGTCTGACCATTGACAGACAGTGGAAGCTGTGCCTACTTTCTGTCCTGTTCCTTCAGTAAGAGATGCCACAGTCAACTATAATACTTCAACTGATGTCCTGTCTAAAAAAGAACACATACTCTGCTGTTCTTTCTCCTCAATCTTTTCATAACTTTTCTGCCAGATTTACATTTATGTTTTCCCTGCTTGCTTGTTCTGCTTTTTGATAGAAGGAACAGCTTTACATGTCTCTACTTTATTGGAATAGAGGAAGACAGGCTTTAAAAATGGCTAGTCAGATCTGATTCCAGGATTCATGCCCTATTCCTGTTTCAGGCGATATTTGCTGGTGCAAAGCAAGGGTGCAGTTCTCAAGCCCACATGCAACATTGCAAAATTGTCTGGTTCTGTTGCAGGGATGAACGTCTCAGAGTCACTACAATGTTTTTGGAGTCAGGCCAGCTTTTGCAAGAGACATGGTTTATGGCTTCTCAGTGGAATCGTGAAACATGAGGAAGTCCTAGTTTGGAATCAGGAATTTTTGATAAGTTTAAGAACTGTGTTAACGAAGCAGGCTGAACAGATGACCAGATATCTGTTTTACCAGATTGTTTGGTTAAGTTCCAAGAATGACTAAAGAACTCAATCCAGGAAGGGCTACTTTAAAAAAAAGAGTGCAGTTCTCAAGCCCACATGCAACTTTCCAAAATTGTCTGGTTCTATTGCAGGGATGGACATTTCAGAGTCACTACAATGTTGATGGAATCAGGCAAATTCTAGCAAACAGAACAGCTAGTTTTCCTTAATTATAATCTTATAAAACTGTAAATTATTTCATCTTTCTTTGAAGAAGTTGTTCAATACCTGTGTGTTTATTCAGACAGGATTAAGAGATGTGAGATGCTTAACTTTTCTTTTGAAAGGCTGTCATTGGCTTCCATTGACTTTGTAAACAGTTTTATGAAGCTGTAAGAGGGGAAAATTTGGGGAATGTTGAATGTCTGATCCATTTTTGTTTCATTTTCTGAACAGTTCAAGGACTTGGCAGTGTTATCATGTTATTGAATCTTACTTGCTACATTTACTTTTTTGTTCTCCATTCAAAACTTGAACCTTAATTCTGTGCACTGGTTTCTATGCTTTCCTTGGTTTATGCATCCTTTCCAAACTCCCTATCCTACTCTTCTTATTTTATGTTCAGAATTTATTCTGAATTATATGCCAAAGTTCTTGAGAAGACTATAATGTTTGTTTGTTGCTGTGTAATGTGTGTCTGTGTAGAGAGATATCAATAAGAAAATACCAACAGTTGCAACTTGAAAATATTCAATATTTTACACTGCATTACTTTAATTTTTTAACTGATCTTGTTCTGTCAGTAATGTATTTAAGCACATCATTTACATTTTTATGCAAAAGATAGATTGTTTCAGAATTGTAACCAAGTTAAGTATTACTGCAAAGCTGTAACCTTAGCTAGCGTGATGTTACACAGTACAGGATTAGAGTAATGTTATTGCTGAGTAGGTTCTTCAGTGATATCTGATCTTGGTGGGGCCACGAGGATGTTAGGTATAGAGGAATCTGCAAGTGGTCCAATTGTTCTTTAGATAATTCCAAAACAATTTTCATGTATTCAAACCTGAGCCAAGCTTATAACCCTATATTCCCTTTAATACAAAGATTATCAACTTCAAACTGTATAAGTAAATCATTCATCCCTGTCTTCTTCATGTCCAGATTTCCAATGCTCTCATGGCTGCCTTCTGTGAAAGAGTGTCTTTGTGAACATTCCTCCGTTGACGTCACCAATAAGAAAACAGATGGATAGACAATGTGATTGCTGGGGTTATGCACAGAAAGCATCTGTTGTTTTTACTTATGTGACAAGTTCTTCAAAGTATGGGAAGTGTCTTGAGATGTTTCTCTAGCATTCATTCTATTAGTATGGACTTAATGCAAATTAATGCTCTGGAGACCCAGGCACAAATCTCACAATGGCAGATGGTGGAATTTGAATTCAATTCAAAAACAGTGGAATTAAGAATCTGATGATGACCTTGAAGCCATTGTTAACTGTTGGGAAAACCCATCTGGCTCACTAATGTCTTTCAGGAAAGGAAATCTGCCATCCTCACCCAGTCTGGCCTTCATGGGACTCCACACTCACAGTGATGTGGTTGACTTTCAACTGCCCTCTGAAATAGCCTGGCAAGCTACTCAGTTGAATTAATCATTACGAAGTCTCAAAAAAGAAACTAAACTGAACAGACCACCCGGCCTCAACCTGGGCATTGGAAACAGTAAAAGTAGAAACAGCCCTGTTCACCCTGCGAAGATCTCTTTACTAACATCTGGGGGCTAGTGCCAAAATTGGGAGAGCTGTCTCACCGATTTTTCAAGCAAAAGTCTGAAATAGTCATACTCACAGAATCATACCTTACAAACTGTGACACAGACACCATTATCACCATCCCTGGATATGTCCTATCCTACCAGCAGGACAGACCCAGCAAAGGTGGCGGCACGGTGGTATACAGCTGCGAAGGAGTTGTCCTGAAAGTGCTCAACATTGACTCCAGGCCCCATGAAGTGTCATGGCATTGAGTTAAACATGGGCAAGAAAACCTCCTGCTGATTACCACATACTGCCCTCCCTCAGCTGATGAATCAGTACTCCTCCATGTTGAACAACACTTGGAGGAAGCACCAAGGATGGCATGGGTGCAATATTTACTCTGGGTGGGGGATTTCAATGTCCACCACCAGGAGTGGCTCAGTTGCAGCTCTACTGATTGAGCTGGTCGAGTCCTACAGGACGTAGCTGCTAAACTGGGTCTACAGCAAGTGGTGAGGGAACCAACAAGAGGGAAAAACATACTTGATTCATCCTTACCAATCTGCCATCTGCAGTTGCATCTGTCCATGACAGCATCTGTAAGAATGACCATCGCACAGTCCTTGTGGAGACAAAGTCCCACCTTTGCAGTAAGAATACCCTCCATCGTGTCGTGTGGCACTATCACCATGCTAAATGGGACAAACTTCAAACAGATCGAGCAACTCCAGACTGGGCATCCATGAGGTGTTGTGGGCCATCAACAGCAACAGAATTGCACTCCAGCACAATTTGCAACCCCATGGCCCAGTATATCCCCAATTAACCATTACCATCAAGTCAACACTGGTTCAATGGAGAATGCAGGAGAACATGCTAGGAGCAGCACCAGGCACGGATATAAATGAGGTATCAACCTGGTGAAGCTACCAAACAGCCACTACTTGCACGCCAAAAACATAAGCAGCAAGTTGATAGACAGAGCTAAGCGATGCCACAACTAATATATCAGATCTAAGCTCTGCAGTCCTGCCACAATCAGTCATGAATAATCGTGGACAATTAAACAACTCACTAGAAGAGGAGGAGGCTCCACAAATATCCTCATTCCTCAAAGATGGAAAAGCCCAATACATTCATTTGACAAGGTTCCTCATGGTAGACTGGTTAGCAAGGTTAAATCATAGGGAGAATACAGGGAGAACTAGCTATTTGGATACAGAATGGGCTAGAAGGTAGAAGACAGAGGGTAGGGGTGGAGGGTTGCTTTTCAGACTGGAGGTCTTTGACCCTTGGTATGCCGCAGGATCAGTGCTGGGTCCACAGCTTTTTGTCATTAATATAAATGATTTATGATGTGATGATATTGAGGTGCCGGTGATGGATGGGGGTGGACAAGGTCAGAAATCACACAAAACCAGGTTATAGTCCGACAGGTTTATCTGAAAACTTGTGTTGAAAGCTCCAAAAGCTTGTTTTTTGTTTTCAAATGCACCTATTGGACTATAACCTGGTGTCATGTGATTTGGATGTGAACATAGGAAGTTTGGTTAGTAAGTTTGCAGATGGTACCAAAATTGGAGGTATAGTGGACAGCAAAGAAGGTTACCTCAGAGAACAACAGGACTTTGATCAAATGGGCCAATGGGCCAAAGACTGGCAGATGGAGTTTAATTTAGATAAATGTGAGGTGCTGCATTCTGTAAAGGCAGACCAGGGCAGGACATACACACTTAATGGTAAGGTAATAAGGCGGGGCATTGAATTATGTCATCAATACCAAAGGGAGTGTTTTACAATGGGTTCATCTGCTCTTCAGACCTTATTGTATTTCTTCAAACAGTATTTATTAACAATATATGCATAATGATCTGGCAGCATGCATCTCTGTCTAGATCTGCTTTAGTTCCAGATAACACAGTGTGGAGCTGGAGGAACACAGCAGGCCAGGCAGCATCAGAGGAGCAGGAACGTTGACATTTCAGGTTGGGACCCTTCTTCAGAAAGAACGAAGAAAGACCCTTTTGAAGAAGGGTCCTGACCCAAAATGTCAACTTTCCTGCTCGTCTGATGCTGTTTGGCCTACTGTGTCCCTTCAGCTGCACACTGTGTTATCTCTGACTCCAACATCTGCATTTCTTGCTATCTCTGCTTTAGTTACAACCTTCTAGCATTGTCTCTTACATGATGACTGATGTTAGAGTTGCATACCTCATCTGCATATTCATTAAACAGGAAGTTTATAATTCTGCTCGCCTTGACCATGCAGTACAATTTGCCTGCTCCAGAACGGAGCTTTATCCGGCAAATTCAGATTTCCTGCCTATTTTGGACAATGTGTCAAAGTGCAGTTTGGGCATGTGAATGACCATTTCAGTTTCGTAATTTTGAATCCGTCGAGAGCACATTGTCTTGGGCTTAGAACAAACCTTCCTGTAGTTGAGCCGTGACATAGCACCAGCGTGCCCGATCTGCATGTTCAAACATTTCACAGTTGAAGATATAGTATAACTGCTGCCTAGCAATTCAACCGTCTGTTAAACAATATGAAGAAACACAACAGCTGCTGGACAATCAGGCGAGAAGCAAAACTGCAACAAGTCAAGGTTGTTGTTATTTCTTTAGAAGCTGCTTGCTTATTGGTGAGGACCCCATGAGGGGTCACGAGCTAAAACCTTGAGGCAGAAATAGCTGCCAAGGAGTTCAGACCAAGTTCAAACTAACAAACGTTTTTAATGCTCTAACAGGCCTTCACACTTGTAGGTTCTCACTGAAGGGCCGTGACAGTTTCCAAGCCTTGAAATGGGATCACAGTGAAAAAAGTTCTGTGAACATTGATGCAGAGATCTCTAAAATCTATGTTTTCCTTTGTGCAGCACATACACAATATTTCTGCGATACTATAACAGCAACATACTGACCATGAAACACAACACAACATGGGATGTTTAGGAGAACAGGGTTTTTAACTTCATTGTATCCAAATATGGGATGCAAGTTTATTTTTGAAAAGTTATCGAAATTGTCAAGGAGTTTGATACAATCTTGGTATTATTGATTTCAAATCAACATAATATAATAGAATTGCTCTGTTCATTTCTTTGGAATGTACAAAACTGTTGTGTTTAATTCCATGCGTCAATGCATAATAATATCAGATGTTTTTGTGTAAGACCCTCTATATTGTGTTACCCAAGATCTTTACAGAATGTTACCTCTTGTTTACCTGAAAACTGTACTTTTTGAAGGCTATTTACCAAGGATTCACAGTTAACCTTCTGCTTACAGAGTTAGGTCAATCTTCTTGATACTGAGTTCCTATTCTTGAATATGACTTTCATCTTCACATATCTTTCTCGTTTTTTATGTTCAATTATGTAGGATTGTGCATAGATCCTTAACAATTACACATTATCAAGTTCTTTGGAATCCTAAAATTTTAACAGAATGTAGATTCAATTTAAAAGAACATTCCATTATAAATGGATCACAGACTCTAAAACAGTTATGAAGCAATTTAGAACAATGTCTGGACCGCAATTCGGCAAGGTTGCTCCTAATATTGCATCTGCGATTCTAACCTCCCTTGTACTTCCAGATGGCTCAGTTTGCAAATCTATAATCCAGCATGGAATTTGGCAATGACCTCAATGGTCTCCATGGTTCAGTCCACACTCTGTGCTAAGTTGATTGATCTCAGTAAGATGACTGCAAAGGTGAAAGTATCATCCAAGTTTCCTGCTTCTGAATGCTACACAGTGGCTCCCTAGTGGAATATGCATATGTGAATGTTGGGTCAAGACAGAAACAGGTTCAGTTTGCCAGTAAAGGATAACCGTTTGAGCAGGCTGCTGGTGAGCAGCATGCATCAGTGAAGCTGTCTCAGAACATGTGTCAATGTTTTCAGAAAACAACAGGCCTAAAGTAACACAGCTTATGCCAACTATTGTAAATAAATCAGTATAGGTTGATAGGAAAGGTGATATCTTCATGATACCACACAATTTATGCTTCTTTGCCATTACTGGAATATGCTACCAGTGAAAAAGTAACAAGGTTCCCGATGACTAAGAAAAATAAAGTAATTAGTAATGATTGTTGATTGTCTTTAACTATGCAAGTAAATGTTATACATTGATTTGTTTTAAGTCAAACTAGTTGTAAGTATTTCTGTATCTTCCAGACTCATTGATACCTAGCGCTCCATCACATTTGTAAAAATGTCTGTGAGCTTGGCTCTGAGTTATTGCCAATAACTTCTGCTTGCTCAAACAAGGGCAGAAAAACACATCATATCTTAATTTACCTTTCTTGAAGTGGCAGCTAAATAGAAACCCCCACCTCCCTTAGTTACATAGAGCTGTTAAATGTGTGGTCATTTCTTAATGAAACCTGAAAATCCACTGTGCCGCTTTCCATCTCCCTGTGTACTACTGTGTCTGGAATTGTTTCAAATAATTTTTGTAATGAATACAAAAAAATTGGCTTAAAATACTACCTTAGGGTAAGTGATAGAGAATCAAAGTCTGATATTTGTTTTGGAGGACTTTGATCATTCCTAAGTTTCATATAGAAGAGATTTTTTTAACCTCCCCATGAAGGACGTGCACTATTTTGTTTTCCTTTCAAGTTCCTTGATCAAGTCATGTGTCTGCATCTGCGAAGGTATAATAGATGCCTCCTCCTAGATTACTGCCAAAAGCACTTTCAATCAGCCACGACAGGATATAAGGTAGTGACAATGGAGACAACCTGGCTGATTTTTCTTGGCCTCCTTCAGAAAGTTGCCTAGATTCCACTCAACCAGCCTAATCCAATGCAATTGGCATCAGTAAATGAGCAGAGTAATTCAGCTCCATTGCACATTAGTATTCTCTCAAGCATTACCTCAACACTGCTCAAACACTGAATGGTTTTGAGATATTGGTGCAGTAGTTGATGATGTTCTGTTATTATGTGGTTAATC
Source organism: Rhincodon typus (assembly GCF_021869965.1). NCBI lineage: Eukaryota > Metazoa > Chordata > Chondrichthyes > Orectolobiformes > Rhincodontidae > Rhincodon > Rhincodon typus. The sequence continues at coordinate 20,140,161 of NC_063345.1, read as the reverse complement.
TCAAGTGGTTTAGTTGGTGTACGAAAGAGAGTTGGAGTGTGAGGCCTTTAGAATGTAACTGTTTATACACTTTATACAAATTCTATACACCTAGACTAAGCATGAGGCTCAGACTGTTACCTAACACTCCAGTCTTTTCACTACCATGTGATCTATTAGATCACCACTAATGTGGTTTGGCATTTTATATGGTCGAGCGTTAACCCTTTCCTCTACATTACCCCCCAAGGCTTAGGGCTGAATTTTCACACTTAGAAGTAAGGTATTGAACCCAGTGAGATTCAGGGATTCAGTCTGCCATGGCTCACTCCATCTTTTCTCATGGAATCTTCCACTTTTCACCTCAGTAATTAAGCATCTGGACTCTACAGTGCTCTCCTCATCGAATCATGTGACTGGAGAGGCAGATGTGCTCACCACTGTCAGAACTTTCCAATAATCACACCGCTGGCACCATGTTTAAACCCCAGGTGTAAACCTGTCAGATGCTGCCAGCAGGAAGCTGGCTCCCACATTGCAGTACTCGACCATTATCACTGAGGACGTGGCACAGACAGGGAAGCTGGCATCCCACTTCACTGGGCATGCTTATGGATGGAAGCCAGAGAGGAGGGCAATGCATTTTTCCTGCTGACTGGCAAAGGATGCCACAGCAGCAGATGCAGCCAGCCTGAACTGATATTGCAGCCTAAGTCAGTGCTATGTCGCAGGTGAAAAGAAATGCCAAGCAGTGCAAAGAGGAGGTTAATGATTGTCTGCACTCCACATGGTAAGTGCTACCATCTCCTTTCTTCTACTTCTCATTCACAGAGCCACAAGTCGCTCTAAGTCAGCCACTGCATACATCACCAAGCTTCATGGACTTCAGTTCTCACCATTCTATTAATCATATCGCCTCAACAGTTCTCACCCACATCATCCTCCAAAACTACTAACCTCTCCTGGCCTCTGTTTCCTATTTACTCACTGAGGGCACCTCTCCATCTCTCCTGCTCCTGCATCACCACTAACTGCTTTTCCATCCACTTCTATTGCACTCAATCCCTCCCTTTAATCTGTTGCTGGAAAAGGTCTCTCACATCGAGGCTGAAAGTTTCAAGACTGATGGGGGCAGCAGACTTCAGGCACCTCAGCTATAGGAGGAGAAAATTCTTCAGCTGGCAGTAGAAAAACGCAACACTCAGGGTTGGAAAGGAAGACCTCAATGTCCAAGCAATCCAGTAGGTTTCATTGTGCTGCACTGTGTGCTCTACCCTTTACCACTCAGTGCTAACTCATTGTTGACCTGCTGGAGAACAATCACATCATCAGCCTCAGACAAAAATGGTCCTGTGGTCTTGACTATTAATGGCTTGGTGGAAGTACTCAGACAGGCACAGCAATAGCAGGTAGATTAGTTAGGGGCAGCCAATAAACTAGACTGAAGGCTGGAGAGGTCCTCCAATATTAACAGCACCATGTTGGCTCTGGCTTGCATGCTTCTGGTTGTCTCCATGGAGAGATTATGGAGAGATCGGTGATTCCCATGGAGACCCAGGTCCAGCACACTCAGTGTCTGCAGGATATGCCCAATGACCTACACCATTGCTATACCCACAGATGCTCAGAATCAGTGGCAAGGCATGAGGGGGATGATTGATTGGTTGATTGATTAGTTTATTATTGTCACCTGTACTGAGATACAGTGAAAAGTGTTGCTTTGCGAGCTGTACAGGCAGATCGTACCATGCAAAGTGCATCAGGGTAGCAGAACAGAGTGTAGAATGCAGTGTTACAGCTGTAAAGAAGGTGCAGAGAGAGATCAGAATTAACATTTGGTTTACCCTTCCCCTCAGAAAGCGAGAATGTGGTACCAGCAGACACCCACAAAGAGCTGGAGCCATGCATAGGACCCCAGCAAGCGTTTTCTCAGATGCAAAGAGACTTCAAGATGATCCAGACAAGTTGAGTGAATGGTCAAACACATCGGAGGTGCAGTTCCATGTGGCTATATGTGAAGTGGTGTGAAAAACAGAAAGGCAGTGTGTTATTTAAATGATGACATGTTGTGAATTGTGGATGTACAAAGGGATCTACGTGTCCTTGTACACGAGTCAATGAATGTTGACAGGCAGATTAGGCAAGCAATTGGGAAGGCCAATAGTACTTGGCCTTCATTACAAGAGGACTTGAGTTCAGAAGTAGGGATGCATTAATACAGTTACACAGGGCCTTGGTGAGACCACACCTGGAGTATTGTGCGCAGTTTTGGGCTGTTTACCTAAGGAAGGATTTATTTGCCAGAGAGGGGTACAGATAAAATTCACTAGGCTGATACCAGGAATGGCAGAACTGTCCTATGAGAAAGAGAATGGTTCAACTGAACCTGTATTCACTAGAGTTTAGGAGAATGAGAGGGATTCAATTGAAATGTATAAATTCTAACAGGCTGGACAGATTAGATGCTGGGAATTTGTTTTCCTTGACTGGGGAGTCTAGGACCAGGAGGCACAGTTTCAGGATATAAGGTAGATCATTTAGGACTGGAAAGAGGAAACATTTCTTCACTCAGAGAGTAGTGAACCTATGGAATTCTCTACCACACAATGCTGTGGAGGCCAAGTAACTGAATGTATTCAAGAAAGTGACAGATAATTTTTTAGATTTTAGAGATATCAAGGGGTATGGAGAAAAAATTCAGAGAAAAAAGACGGAGAATCAGTGATGATTATATTGAATGACAGAGCAGGCTTGAAGAGCTGAATAACGTACTTCTAATCCTAGTTTAATGTTTCTGAGTCACTCTAGAAATATCCAGCCACACCCCTTCCCCTTGTCTGTGATTTCTAAGTCTGCAGAAGATCCACCCGAGGACAATGGGCCTGCGGGCGCTTACAACAGATCTAGCCCCTCTAGGCCCAAATGCCTCTGGGATGACTGCCCAAGTCTTTCAGGCCGACAATAGAGCAGGCTCCCTTACATTCTCTCACGCAGAAGTCAGAAATGCTCCTTAATATAATGGGAGGGAGAAGAAGGGACAAATTTACTGAGGCCATTGGTGCATGGGTGACATATAATTGTAAATAAGCTTACTTCTGTAGATATATATCCACTAGTACTCTTAAAATATGACCCTTTGTCATTGTCAGGCCTGGTTAAGTCTCAGCCACGTGAAAGATGAGCAACCTCTTCAGGCATCCTCAAGACAAAAAGAGTTGTATTTCCCCAAGTATTACTTGTCTCACCCAAGAAATTCATTCCTTGACTAGAGATAGCTTCAGACATCAGGGGTCCTTGAACCATGTTGTTGCTGACTGTATCCAAAGTGTCACATTTTGATTTCGAGAACACTGAGGCCAAATGCAATGTGTAGGGATTGTGCTGCAGCTTGTCTGGCACAAATTATTCCACGTTTACATTGATCTTATGAGTGAGAAAATGGAATAATTGATGATAGCACACATCTCTGAAGACAAAGGTTCATTTTATCAATTCAGCCGTCAAGCCTGCTCTGCCATTCAATACGATCATGGCTGATCCTCCGTCTTAATTACATTTCCAACTTTTTCTCCATACTCCTTGATGTCTCTAAAATCTGAAAAATTATCTGTCACTTTCTTGAATACATTCAAGGGAAAACAGTATCCTTGAGGGCTAGTACAAGGGACAACTCATATGTTAGCTCTCCCTTGTGGTTTAATAGTCTGCTGAGAGAAACTGGACAATGCACTGCCTCTCTCACATTAACTGCTGTCAGGGATGTTCAGGCATTTAAGTCCAAGTGCACTCTGAACCATTGAAGGCTAATTTATGATGGAAGGGCTAAAAGGAATTGCCTCAGGATTCTTCTCAACCTGCTACCTATCATGAGAGACTTCACTGTAAAGCACTCATATCATGTGCACTCTGAATCTATTATTAGCACGATGTGATGTTAGTGCATTGTCTCACCGACAAATGTTTTAACCCAAAACTGTAAATAGGACATGCCATGTGTAGAGACTCAAAGATATCAAGTGTGCCATCAGACAGAGAACAAAAACTTTTATTCAGCAACAGGAAAAGATCAAAGACTGCAACTATAACAAGGTCAACATTTAATTTGCACTAAGGAGGAGCTGCTTGCCATGTAACTAACAGAAAGTTACTCAAGGAAGGAAGTCTCTACCCAGATCCTTCATCTTGGCATTGAGTTTCAATTTAGTTTCTTCTGCTTTTTGTGCTCGACAATGTATTACTCTGTCGTGCTCTCTGGGTTGTCCCACCCATTCAATGTCTTGGCGCTAAACCCTATTCTCAGCCTTTGAATATTGTTGTTGATCCCCCATTCCTTTGCATCCAAAACATCTCCTCCCCAACCTCATCACCTCCAATTGTGAAACAAATGGCATGTCACAATGATGTGGGATATGGCAACTCCCAGGATATCTAGCACAGACCTCCAAAATTTGGCAACGATGGGCACATATAGCTTGAGGACCGGCGGAGTGGAAGTCTTTTCTGTTGATGAACTCTGCAGGATGGTGATGGGGCACTCTTAAAGCAATGTGAGTGCAGTCTATAGCACTCTGCACATGGAAGAAGCAGGTGAGAGTGGCAAATCCCACTGCCCAGGCTGCTTGACTCTCCCTCATCCTGGGAGGTGGAGGGTAAGATTGGGGAGGGGAGGCTAAGAACAGCAGGGAGCTGGAGAAAATGCCATTGGTGGCATCTTGGATGCAATTATATGTAGAGTATATGTAGAGTACTGCATAGGTCCCTGTTGCTTTTTGAAACAAGCCACTGGCATAAAAATTCTAGACAGCTATACCCTTCACAAATGCCAAGCTGGGATTGCCATCCTGTCCTTCTGAGCACAATACCAGCTTCAGAAGATGACACAATTTTGTCATGATGACCCAGGACATCCTTAATCAGACTCCAAGAGATGTAGAAAATGATAGCAAGACCTGAAATGAGGGGTCTCACCATTCTTCTCTGTCTCCTTGAGAAATCTTCATGTGCTGCTGTTCCCTCTGGAGAATATGCTGCAACTGTTGGAGATAACACAGTGTGGAGCTGGCAGAGCACAGCAAGCCGGGCAGCATCAGAGGAGCAGGAAAGTTGATGTTTCGGGTCAGGACCCTTCTTCAGAAATGAGGAGGGGGAAGGGAGCTCAGAAATAAATAAAGAGAGGAGGGATTGGGCTGGGGAAGGTAGGTGGAATGGTGATAGGTGAGTGCAGCTAGGGAGTGGTGGGAATTGGTCAGTGAGGTGGGAGGAATGGATAGGTGGGAGAGAAGATGGACAGAACTGGAGGAACGGCACCTCATATTCAGCCTTGGGAGCCTACAGCTCCATGGCCTAAATGTGGATTTTACCATTTTCAAAATCTCCCCACCCCCGGCCTCATCCCATGACCAACCCGCCCTCTCATCCCCACCTCCTTGACCAGGCACACTCAGCCAAGCGAGTGGGACAGTTTACTTCAGGGGAAGAAATCTGGTGTAGGAACCATGGGAATGGCCCGCATGGGTAAGAGGCATGGTTGACGTGAGGTCAGGTCCAGTGACGAATGAAGTTCAGGTAAGTGCGACGGTCCTGAACAAACATATGGACCATATGAAAGCTGCAAACTCGCAAACAGCACAGGGGAAAAACATGCCTGGCTCTTTAACTGACTTTGACTGTCCCAGAATCTGTGGGTTCTCTCTATGTCAAGCACTGAAGATACCTCGGAATCTGAGGTGGGACATGGTGGATGTCCCTGCCTTGATGTCTTTGCTGCCTGAAGAGGAGAATGAATTTCTGAGGCATAAGAGGTGAGCTACTGTGCATTACATGCCTCCCGTGTCAGAGGCAGAGTTGAAGGAATCGGACCCGGTGCGTAATTCCCCAGAAGAGGCTACAGGAGAATGAACAGGCCTACGTCCTCAGACGTAGAGGGGGAAGGATGCAGTGATTGTGACAAGGTTAGCCAGGTGGACTTCATAGAATTGGAGTTCCCTGATTGGGCATGTTAATTTGGTCCAGTCAGGGAGCCCTGGCTGACAGATACAAACAGGAATGTCAGAGGTTTTGTTCACTCAGAGCTGGCTCTGAGGAAGCTGGATCAGCGTTAAGGTCTTTCCACGGGTAAATAAAGGGTGACATGGTGATGGGATACCACCTTCTGTGGAATTATTTCAAAGACCATCCCTAGAATCGAGTTTCTCATTTTTGCCTGGACTCCATGCCCACCACCCAGCGCCAAGCCCACCTCCAATAAGCCCCTTTGCCATTATTCAGCCAACCCTGGGAACGAGGGTGGCTGACCTGGCAGATGGACTTGGCCTCAAATTGAGCAATGCACATTCGTCAGACTGATGTTTCCATAGCACCAAAAAGCTAGTGGGTAAGAGGGCCAATCCATGGTTTACAAAAGAAATTAGAAATGTTATCAGATCCAAGGAAGAAGCATACAGATTGGCCAAGAAAAAATAATGTCTGAGGATTAGGAGCAGTTTCGAATTCAGCAAAGGACCAAGGGATTGATTAATAAGGGGAAAATAGAGTACAAAAGTAAGCTTGCAGGGAATATAAAGAGTGACACTAAGAGTTTTTATAGATAAGTGGAGAGAAGGAGATTGGTGGAGACAAATGTAGGTCCCCTACAGACAGAAACGGGGGGAATGTATAATAGGGGACAAAGAAATGGCTGAGCAACTGAATACACACTTTGGTTCTGACTTCACAAAAGAGGACAGACATCAGATGCCAGAAATTTGGGGAGAATGCAAGATTTAGTGAGAGGGAAGAATTGGGGGAGATCAATATTAGTAGAGAAATGGTGCTGGGAAAATTGAGGGGATTGAAGGCAAATAAATCCCCAAGGCCTGATAATCTACCTCCCAGAGTACTTAAGGAGCTCTAGAAATGGTGGATGCGTTCATGGTCGTCTTCCAGGATTCTATAGACTGTGGAACAGTCCCTGCAGATTGGAGGGCAGCTAATGTCGCTCCAATATTCCAAAAGGAAGGTAGAGAGAAAGCAGGGAATTATAGACCAGTAAGCCTAACAGCAGTAGTGAAATTTGAATCCATTATCAAGGACTTTATAACAGAGCATTTAGAAAGAAGCGGCAGGATCAGACAGAGTCAGCATGCATTTATGAATGGAAAATCATGCGTGACAAATCTGTTGGAATTGTATGGAATGTAACTAGTAGAGTTGACAAGTGGGGGCCAGTTGATCTGGTATATTTGGACTTTTAGAAAGTGTTTGACAAAGTCTTGCATAAAAGAGATTATTGTGCAAGATTAAAGCGCATGGGATTGGGGGAAGTGTATTGCAATGGATAGGAAACTGGCAGGGAGGAAACAAAGAGTAGGAATGGGTCCTTTTCAAATTGGCAGAAAGTAACTTGTGGGGTGCCACAGGGATCGGTGCTGGGACCGCAGCCATTCATTTTATTAATGATTTGTACGAAGGAACAAAATGTAATAACTCCAAGTCTGCAGATAATACCAAGTTGGGTGGGAGGGTGAACAGTGACAAGGATGCAGAGATCCTTCAGCATCACCTGGACAGGTTGGGTGAGTGGGCAAATCAATGGCAGATACAGTATGATTTAGATAAATGTGAGGTTATTCACTTCAGAAGCAAAAACAAGACAGCAGATTACTACCTGAATGGTGTAAATTGGGAGAGGGGAGTGTGCAGTGGAACCTGGGTGTCCTTGTGCACCAGTTGCTGAAGGTAAGCATGCAGGTGCAGCAGGTGGTAAAGAAGGCTTATGGTATGCTAGCTTTTGTCACGAGAGTTTGTGTACAGGAACAGGGACGTGTTGTTGCAGTTATACAGGCCTTGGTGAAGCCACACCTGGAATAGTGAGTGCAGTTTTCATCTCCTTTTGAGGAAAGATGCTCTTGCTCTCAAGGGAATGCAGCAAAGGTTTACCAGGCTGATTCCGGGGATGGCGGGACTGACGTATGAGGGGAGATTGACTAGGTTAGGATTGTTTTTGCTAGAGTTCAGACAAATGAAGGGGCGGATCTCATAGAGACTTATAAAATTCTAACAGGACTGGACAGGGTAGATGTAGGGAGGAAGTTCCCAGTGGTGGGTACGTCCAGAACCAGGGGTCATAGTCTGAGGATTCAGGGTAGACTATTTAGGACAGGGATAAGGAGAAATTTCATCCAAAGAGTGGTGAGCCTGTGGAATTCATTACCACAGGAAGTAGTTGATGCCAAAACACTGAATGTATTCAAGAGGCAACTAGATATAGCACTTGGGGCGAATGGGATTAAAAGTTATGGGGAGAAAGCAGGATTAGGCTATTGAGTTGGATGATTAGCCATGATCGTGAAGAATGGTGGAGCAGGCTCGAAGGGCCGAATGGCTTCCTTCAGCTTCAGTCTATGTTTCTGTGTTTCACCCCAACTGACATTCCTGTTACCCATGAAGTAATGGCACATGACCTGCAGGACCGACCAAATCCCTGAATTACAACTTTGCAATTCCCTGGACCCCAGCAGGACTGAGTGTGTCAAAATTGTGTTTGGATTCAGCCCCGCGACCAACTGTGATGGTAACTCCAGACTGTTCGCTTTCGGCCCCGACTCCAGTAACGAATGTTCCCTTTTGTTGTCAGATATGGCCATTTGTTTGAAGCACTTGCAGTGCAGCAACCTGTGCACCCTTTTTACTGTTCGGTGCTCGCAATGACGACAAGCTGCCTGCATTTCCCCCTGTGCTACGAAGCAATGCATGTACACACACACACAAAGCAATCTGGCAGAATCTTGCATGTCATAGGTTTCTCTGAATTCCAAAGTGATGTCCTGAAGGGCTGAAGCTAAGTGTGAGAGTTAGTCCAAGAGCAGGCATGATGATATGATGATGCTGGGCTTTGCCAATGTTGCATGGATGATTAATGCAGGGGAATGGTATCCAAGTAGCTTACAGAGACGTTGTGGTGAAGACAGAGTTGGATGAAGGCCAGGGCAAGCAATCAGCAAGCTGCAATCTTCAACACTTCCATGTTTGTAATTTGCACCATCTAGTTTCTCACAGAAGAGGAGGCAAGTTGGAGGTGGCATAGAAATGTGGCAAAGTGGGCTAATAATTAGACATAAATACATGGAAATGAGCTAGTTGCTGCAAAATAGTGCAATCATTAAATCACTGTTTCAAGCTTAAGGGAAAAATTGGGAAATTCTTACTTTTGAGATTCTGATTTGTTCATTCTTGTTATTTCCCAACTGTCTCACCAATGTCCACACCGCTCCCATAGTCCTGACACAATAGTTGCATTCTCCTACATCTATACTCAAAGTCAATGTTTCACAGGGATAAACATTGTGGTAGTTTCACCAATCTCTCCGATCCCACTGAAAGTTCCTTCTGAGGTGATGGTGGCTAACAATCTCTACTCTTCAGGAGTACGTATGAATTCTGAGGGTCTTTGTTGTGTTTGTCAGACAACGTCACCTGTTTGGTTACACTCTATTCCTGGATGTCTGGAAGGCTGGTCTGTCTTACAAATTTTTGTTTTTGCAATGTTAATCCTCTTCTCCAGACCCTAGAGTGGAAAGTATTGATTTGTCAGAGTATGGTTGATTTGCTGCAATATTCCTGCTGTTACAAGTGAGTATCTGCACTGTCCTTTGGATTATTTCTGGTGCAGAGTGATGCTAGAAGGTAAACAGCTAAATAAATAGCTGCCGAATGTAATTCATATTGTTGGGAGTTTTGATTCTTCATCCAATGGTAAATACTAAAATCTACAATCAGCAACACGTTTGGTGAAAATTTCATCCACTGATGTTCAAGAGTGGGTTTCTCATTCCACAACTTTCCTTAGTACGCAAGGTCTTGTTACAACTTTTAAAACTTTAGTTATGCCACAGATAGGATACTGTGTACAGTTCTAGTTGCTGCACTGTCAGAAGGTTGTGATTGTGCTGGAGATCGTATAGAGGAGATTTAGCAGGATGTTGCCTGGAATGGAAAGTCTCAGTTATGAGGAGAGACTGGATAGGTTTGATTTGTTTTCCTTGGAGCAGAGGAGGCTGAGAGAGGATCTGATTGAGGTAAATAAGATTGAGAGGCATAAATAAAGTAGATTGTGGGAATCTCTTCCCCATGGCTGATGTTCCTACGGCCAGAAGACGCAGGTTTAAGCTGAAGAGTAAGTGGTTTAGACGAGATCAGAGAGTGTTAGAAATATGGAGCGGGCTGCTTTAGAGGGTGGTGAAGACAGGTAGCATCAACATTTATGAAGCATCTGGATGAGTGCTTAACGTGCCAGGGCATAGTCTATGGACCAAGTGCAAGTAAATGTGATTAATGTAGTTTGGTGTTTGTTGGCCAGCATAGATATGGTGGGCCAAAGGGCCTGTTTTTATGAAATATAACTCATTGACTCTGTCTCTATAACTTGTGTTCTGTCAACACAACAATTCATTGGTATGGTTACTGATCAAATGACACCTTGGTGAAATATTGTCTCAGTTCCATGGGTGGAAAGTTCCAGTCTCCAGAGGAGGGCCACTCTAATGGTGCACTGCAATGGACCCCATCCAGAGTGTTGCACATCATCATGATGTGCTGTAGCCTTCACAACCTCACTCAAAGGAGGGATAGCTTTGGAGAGGAAGAGACAGAGGGCCCAGAGATCTCCTCCAATGAAAAAGGGGAAGGCAATGGTTGTGGCCTGGGCCAGGATGTCAATTATGGACAGGAGCAATCTAGAGCAATGGTCAAACAGACAAACAGATCCATGTAAACATTGGGACCAGATTCTGGGCTGAGTGAACTTACCTTTAATTAGATACCTCTTGGTCCTAGGCATCAAATTATGAAAGCTGGAGTGTTTCGTGATTCAGTCATACCACTATACCATAGAGGGTTGAGGAACCTGCCCTAATGTCAAGTTGAAAATGTGTTTGCGACCCAATTGCCTCCTTATGGGCACTCCAATACTTCCATCTTGATTGTTTCGTTTCCTCTAGGAATGTCAATGTAAATGTTGCCAAGCTCTACAGTGACCTGCATTCTGTTCTTTCTTACATTACTTTTTCCCCCACTTCAAGGTCAAAATCTTTTTACTATAACAGGCTGCGTTACATGGTCTGCATTTGCACAGGTGTGAGATTCCACATTTTGGCAGAACAATCTAACGCCGATGCAGTAACAGCAAGAACGTTGCATGATGCCATTCGCTGCTCTACTTTTGTACTTCGCTGGTTTCAGCTTTTGTACATTTTTGGTTACATGCTCAACATATTATGCTGCCTCAAACAGTTTTGTTCCATTATACCTTTCCATCGCAGTTAATAAAAATTCTGTTTTCTTTCCTTACTTCAGTTTGCCTTGTTAATTATACCACTTTAGTTTAAGTTAACTCTTCTGAGCATTGTAGGAAATCTGAAAGCATTCCTCCAAAATGCAGAATATCCAATCCCTAATCAGGTCACCATTTCTTGACCTGTATTCATAGTTGTCTATAAAGACATGTCAGTCAGCGATAAATGAATCCATGTCATTTTCTGGCTTTTACTTTCTCCCAAGATCTTGCTGTATCCATGATTATGTTGCAGCAAGCATTGATTTGATTTGATTCAATTTATTGTAGTCACGTACTTAAGTACAGCGAAATGCTGTGTTTTGCAAGCAAAACAGGCAAATCATAGCAAATAGGGAAATACAGGTCACAGGCTGCTAAGATAGAGTGAGGCATACAAGGTCGCGCCTGCACAGGAAGCGCGCAAAGCAGGATCAACATTAGCAAGATCAACATTATTTGAAGTTAGAGAGGTCAATTCAGCAATCCAAAAACAGCAAAATACATTGAAGAATGTATTGAAAGTCTGACAACCTCATTGCAAGGGATTGCCTCCTCATTTAATCCCTGTATTGCTAAAACTTCATCAGCAGTTCTGTAACTTGCCCAGAGTAGCATACTCACCTGGTCCTCGTGTGTTTTTGCTGTCAAGCCTGAAGCATTGTTATATTGAGTGGATGATCTGTGCCAGTTTTCAGTTTACTGTGGGGCCTTCCATATTCTCAAAAGATTCAATTAGTGGCAGGATCTTAAGACTTACTCTGTATCTCATGGCTTACACTCATTCCAGCTTCTTTCCAGCATTGTTTTGTTGCTGTGCTTCTCCCTGGTCACTGGGCCAGTTGTTTAGGGTTTATCTTGCTACTCTTGCCTGCCGCTAGGATTGTCCTCAAAGTCTCTCCTGCTGCTTTTGCCTAGCTGCTGTGTGTCTCAGGTGTTGTCACTATCTGTCTTTGTCTATGCTGCCTTGAAGGATGAGAGTTGCTGGAACCTAAGGACCATTTAAAGCAACTGTTTATTCACCCTGTACTAACTGCGCTAGCATGCAGTCCTGACAGTTGCTTCTCTCTTCACTCTCTCATTAAACTGTCTGTTACATCTCTACTGATAATAGCTTTCCTATCTACCTTGTTATGTGTTAACCTTTACAGATTTCATTGTAGCATTATGGATTCAGCTAATGTGCTTGATATTCTGTTTATATATTCACTTGGCATCTTGACATTTGACAGGTCAGTTATTGTTTTGAGTAAAGGCAGAAGACATGTCAAAAGATTGGATCATGCATGCTGTTTGTAGTACTGTTCCCCTCTGTAATATTCTCCCAGCTAATCTGCTGTGCTATCTTAAATAATCTTGCTGAATAAAGCCATTCCAAAACACTGAACTGATTTGAACATGAAATATCTGAGTGTAACTCCATTATGGAAGTGAGAAACATTGAAGTTGGATGTACAAAGAATGAGAATACCAAGCTTCTGTGGTATAGTAGAGAATCAGATGGCATGGAATAAGTTGAAATTGAAATAAGTCTGATAAATACCAATTCATAATGGGGGTTATGAGCAGCCAATATTGTGTCCTTCTGTTCTGTCACTGATAGCTTGATGATAATTTCTATCAGCCATTGCTGCAATGCCTGGCCTATTGGTAATAGAGCAGTAATATCAGATGTGTGAACAAGCCTACTGTTCTGCCTGTTTATCATGTACAGTTGAGGCAGAGGGACTTCAGTTCGCTATGGCACTAAGCGATGCATTCATAGAGCCAGGATTATGATTACTGTTTTAATGGGCACTTGAATGGAAATGCACCATATGCCAGTGCTATTACATTGCACATGCTGTAAAATGTGTATTATCTTCATATGCCTGTCCATTTGCAAAATTATATGGTGATAAGTGAGATGCTATAAACTTCAGTTGCAGGGTACATATTTTTGGTATTCACCTTTATTCTTATGAATTGTTTGATGAGTGTTTGGCAGTAATCAGTGTGGTGATGGTGTGGCAGAACATTGCCTGTGATGAGAGTAACCTTCCCTGACCCTGACGAGGCAGATGTTCACCCATGGAGTGTGAAGTGATGGAAGTAGCCAAACGTTGGAAATAATTGTCTTGATCAGGGCACTTCCATTTTCACAGGGTAGGGAGTGGAGCAAGCCAGATTTTGCACATGTATTTCACAGAGGTAGCTGACCATTTAAATGACCAACTGCCTCCATTGAAGTGGCATTTAGACTTTCCTGTAGCATGGAAGATAAAGTCTGCACTTGATGGCTATTAAGAGCAGATCTGAACTTTGTGGGTTTGCTTGTATAGTCAGGCTGCCCCTTTGAAGGGGTTAAGGTACCCAATCATTATGATCCTGGGACACCTTTGGGTGTGTTCAGGGACCTTTAGAGAGGTAAGATACCTTTTGAAGGAGGGTGGGATTGTTAACAATACAGATGAATTCACCAAAAAAGTGCATAATTAAATTGGAACTCTCAAACTGAGAAAGAGCTGTCAAATTGTCAAAAAAAAACTGTCAAAACTTTCAAAGAACTGTAAACTGTAAAAGAATCATAGAATCTTACAGCATAGAAGTAGCCCTTTGACCCATCAAGTTTGTACTGGCAAAAATATACGCCTGCCTCCACTAGGCCCACTTTCCTGCACTAGACCCACAGCCTTGAACATTATGACACTTCAAGATCTCCTCCAAATACTTTCTAAAGGCTGTGAGATGTCAAAGAACTGACAAACAACTGTCAGAGCTGTCAAAGAATGATCAAAAATGAATAGAGTTTGAAAACAAATCATTATTGACTATTTCAATGTACCTGTTGCCATAAGTCGATGTTAGATTTGTGCTGCATTTCCCAACCTATCATTTTCACATTAGGGTGCTGGTTAAGTGAACAGTTTAATAGACAGATCTAAGAGCTTATAAATTAGATAAATTTGCTATGATAAAAGATTAGTTGAAGGTAATTCGATAGATTGAATTTTTATATCCTTTTTTAAATGATATAGTCGATGGGCACAACTTTATATTGGCATGGCTGGTGAGGTATACATGTGCTGAGTGATGGTAAGATGGCATCAAAAGTGAAAGTTGAAGGGTAACATTTAGGAGCTTGAGTTGGCATGAGATAGCTCTATTGGCATGTGGCTATGAATGACCACAGAGTTGTATAGGGGACATAGATTAGCATGGTGGCATGAGAGACCATGAGGGGTCAGTGCAGGGTGACTGGGAGGCATTGGTGATATAAAGAGCCACGCAAATGAGTAGGGTCGGCAGGTTTGCAAAGGGGTTATGAAGGTGATGAGCAGTGGGCAGAGGGGAATAGGTTGACATGGAGTGTGGGGGCCATGGAAAGGTTACACAACATTAAGCATGGATGTGGCACAGAGTGTATGCATGGATGTTTGCACGTGTGTGTACGAATGGTAATCAGTAGGAGGGATGAGGGTTGGAGGGATGTTTTTGGTTTCATACATTTTTTATTAGTCTTCCAGATGGTGAAGCGAGACAAGCCTTCAGTACAGCCTTCACCAACAGCCTACAGCCTCTGCTGTCATTCTGGGACTGTCAGGCCTGCTTCCCAAATAATCTTGCCACCATGGTTAAAAGTCCGATCTCTGTCACAGGTCAGGTTATTGGAAGTTCCCAACCTGGGAACCAAATCAGGGCCTAAGTATCAAAATGTACAATCCAGCAGTAATTCCCTTCAAACATTCCCTTCCAGCTTTCTGCCTCTACTTTTGTCCATAAGCTAAATAGCAGTGGGCGGGCCTTTCAGAATCATGCAATTGTTTCCTGGTCAACATGCAAGGTTGACTTGCCTCCTTTGACAGTCCCTGGGCCTTCCTGAAAATCTTCCTGGTGTTTAGTTAGGAGTTCCAATCAGGCAGCCATTTTCTAATCAGAAAATGAGCCAATCGAGGTGAATTTTTCTCAACCAATTTCATCCCATCAAGCTTGGGTTCGAGCCTTTTACTACAATCAATGCTCACTGAACCAGCTACTTCTCATAAGAGACCAGAACCAAAGTTGCACGCTTAATCTGTAAAGGTTCCCCGGTATAGGTTCTCAGTCTAGCTGAGGTCTTGGGCAAACGTAAGGGTTGGAGTTCAGAGCAAATTTTGTTAAAGGCTCATTCTGTGATTGCTGAAACAGCTGAGCCAGTATTAACCTCCATTGGAACCAGATGATCATTTAACTAGATGTTTATTTTGATTGGTTCTGATTTAGATATTGTTAAACAATTTGATTGTTCCCAACCAGATGTAGATGGACTTTCCAGGGTGTACTCTCTCCTGGATACCAGCCTATGAACTCTCTTACTCTATTTAGGTCTAGTGGGATTCTTGAGTCCACATACCAGCAGCAACTACAAAGGCTTGCCAGCCCAGATCCTGAAGAACATTTTAGCTCTTTGGCCAAGGCTTAGTTTTGTTTTGGGGATTGCTGTCTGCTAACAACTCTTGAAAAGGTTTAATCTGGTGCCTCAGAGAAAGTTAGATTCCTAATAACTGAAAAAGCTGCAGGTCCACAAGCTGTCAGGAGAATTACTCATTGCATTTCATCTGCCCCGATGCAATTCTTGGGAAAAAAAAATGACACATTCTTTCCACATACTGGGCCCAGTCGTCAATGGCAGAATCAATCGAATCAAGATTCTCAATTAACAGCATGATGCCAGAAAAGCTTACCCCTACTCAAAGGCAACTGTTGTGAGTGAATTTCTTTAGGAGTGTGCTTTTCTCTTATCACCACTGAAAAACTCCGCAGAGGCCAATATCCCGTCTCCAAGCCACCCTTTATTTAAATGTGCAGAGTCGTTGTCACTGATCCAGCTTCCTCAGAGCCAGCTCTCAGTGAGCAGGATGTCTGACACTCCTGTTTATATCTGTCAGCCAGGGCTCCCTGATTGGACCAGATTAACAGCCCCAATCAGGGAGCTCCTATTCTATGCAGTCCACTTGGCTGACCTCATTACAATCACTGCAGTTAGCAGCTCAGAATTCCAGCAATATGTTGCATAACAATAATAGCAGCCAAAGGCTAGAGGAAAATTCCAGTTTATGTAAGATGTCCTGCTCCAGCATAATTCTGATCCAAATAGTAGCTGTAGTTCCTGACCTATGATTCCAGGGTTACAATGTCAAAGGCTTAAGTTGTTTCAGGTCATCTGTTGCATGAATCTATTCCTAATATTTAAAGAGTATTTATTCTGGAAGATGGGATATGCAACAATAGTGAATATCCACAGAGAAGTCACACAGCTGTTCAGCTTCATGGGTCCTCTGGTTACTATTAAATTGAAGATGCCCATTCCTTGTGTGAAACCCTTGTAAAATGTGCTGCTGTGCACACAGGTTGCCATATAACTAAACCATACATGTTAATTTCCCCTGTTATAGTGAAGCATTGCTGTTCTCCAGTGCTATTGCTTTGCCAGAGCAACAACCAAAAGATCTCATTTTACTGCCTAGTATCTTCCAACAATGAAAGAATTAAAAAGTAAGCAGCCTTTAACCAAGGCCTAATCTGTCAAACATCCGAAGATATTATTTCTCAAAAAAGAACAAGAGGGCAATTCTTCCTGCTCTCCTGACCAGCACTGATGCCTCATCCGATCCCACTGAAACATATTATCTGGTCATTGTTACATTGCAGCTTGTGGGACCTTGCTGTATGCAAATTGGTAGCAATATTTCAAAATTACAGCAGTGTTTTTAGACTTCAAAAGATATTTTGTTAGTCGTGAAGTGTGTAGGGATGTCTTTAGGTTGTGAAAGGCAACATATAAATGCATTTTAGTTTCATCTGTCTGTCTGTTTCTCTCAGGTTTCTTTTGCAAATTTGATTTGTTGAATTTGTTTGTAAATTTTTCTACCAGATTTCTTTACATTGTGTAATCTTTTTCTATGATCTTTCTTGACCCTACAGATTCCTATCTTCACATTTGAACTGGAAGACTGTGAAGCCTGTACTGTTTGTTCTTCCCTTCCCTCACTGTTCCCTCTTGAAATTCTCCTGTCTTCAGGAATACAGCTCAGTTGACAGCTGTCCTTGGCTCCCTGGTGCGGTTTCAACTGTTTAACTAGCTCTTAATTGCAGTTCACAGTTAATTGTCAGGATTATTAATTCTGCTATTTCATTAGATGGCCTGCTGTGCGAGTAATAAAGTGCAAGGTTTAGCACAGATTCAGGAAACAGTAAAATTGAGGGTGGTGGGGGCAGGGGAAGGTGTGGTGGAATAAGCCAACATAACGCTCAAAAGGATTTTCTGCTGGAAGGATAATTCTTCAAGCCTTTGATTGCAATTCTAGGTCCTCCCTTGCAATTGCTCCCTGCAGGGGGTGTAGAACTGGTACCAAGGCAGGAATGGCAAAGCAGAGCAAGAAGTCGCAGAAGGACAGTTACTCATTCTACATGTGATTAATGGATTTGTAAGTGGTGAAGCAGGTCCAACACATCAGACCAGCATCTCCTCAAAGGCTACAAGCAAAACGAACTCCTTTCCAAATGATATTTTCAAGTATATCAGGAAGTAAAGGTTCCAGCTGAATCATTATAAGGACTGGAGGGTTTGAGTTATTAAAATAGGGTGGATAGACTGGGACGTTCTTCCACTGGAGCTTAGGAAGTTCAGGGGTGACCTTATAGAGATTTATAAAATCATGAGGGGCATAGAAAAGGTGAATGCCAATGGTCTTTTCCCTAAGGTAGGGAAGTTCAAACCTAGGGGGCATATTTTTGAGGTGAGAGAAGAAAAATTTAAAAGGGACCTGAGGGGCAACATTTTCACACAGAGGATGGTACATGTGAGGAATGAGCTGCCAGAGAAAATGGTAAATGCAAGTAGTTAAAACATTTAAAAGACATTTGGATAGGTACATGAATAGGGAAGGTTTAGAGCGCTATGAGCAAAACACAGATAAATGGGTCTAGTTAGTTTGGGAACATGGTTGACATGGACGAGTTGGCCAAAGGGTCTGTTTCCGTGCTGTATAACTCTTTGACTCTATTAATGCCTGACCATTACTTCCAGAATAATCCAGATCAGTGCCAATGCTCAGGGAGCTGGCTAAGCACATTTTGCTGGAGGAGACTAAGGCAGTGACCAAGCACACTGGCTCTGAGTGAAACTCTACAGGTTTCTGAAAACAAGGTGAATTGGCTGCCAAAGTGACCTTTTCTGCTTCTTATTTTCAATCTTCTGAAATCATTTACTGTAAATTACTCCAAGCTTCTTCCAGAAAAATGATTGCTCATCATGTAAATATAAATATAAGCTATGACTTTCTGAATCAATTAGTTTCAGCTTTCGGCCCTCCAGTGCTGAGTAGTGTGACCTTTTAAACTTCCATTCCCATCTAAGTGCTTTCCCATCCCGTGCCATTTATGAAACCATTCTATCGAACAAGTTGCCTCAACATTGAGCTGTTTAAAGAAGCGTTGTCTAGCCATTAATACTGTCAAATGAAGATGTGTGCCAAAATGATCATTCACATGGAAAATCTGGCTCCAGGGTGACATCTATATTTAAATGAAGTATTGACTATGCCACTGTTTTGTTAGTGTGATCCTTTGGAAATTTATGCTGATGGAATTCTTGAAACAATTGCCATGTCGGTCTGGACACCCACAGAGTTTGCTATGTATAGAATAATAGATGGTTGCAGGGAGTTACCAGGCAGTATGACAGTCGTGTGGCTTAGAGAATGCCAGGAACCACAAGTGTGATTTACAAAGTCCTCTGAACCACAAGTTTGTCCTATAGGCTTTAGCTTTCCTTCTTTTGTTGTTACGTTATGTTTTATGTAATATGTCTACAAATTATACCAATTTATTTTCTTCATGTTTTAACTGTTGTTGAAGCACCATTTGTCAGATTGTTATCCTTACTACTCAGGTCTCAAAACATGTGATTCAAATGACAAGAATCAGGGTGATAAATAAAATTCAAATGTGAAATTGTGGTACTGATGAGAAACCTCTAGTTGCGTCTGGGTATGATAGCATATGGACCAATATTGGGTGACGTGAGTTCAAATCCTGCTTTTAGGAATTTCAATTCAGTTGATTAAATAAGTATGCTTATTTTTAGAAAGATGCTGATACTAGCTTCATCCTTTGTCCAGTGTCCTTACTTTAACATTACTTCATATTGACAGCAGGAACACAGACTTTTACCCATCCCCTGAAACAATTTTGTAAGCCATTCCATTATATCCAGGGCAACCAGAAACTCCCACACAATGTGAGCAAACAAGAAAGACGTTCAGTTTAAAAATTTTCAGATGGGTCTGTCTTACATTGTCCTACAAGTTTCTGTCACATTTGAAAAAGATACATTTTAAAACGCCATTAAAAAGGAAGCTAATTATTTGCTTTCTACAGAAAAATTTTCCCTTCCATGAGAAAATACTGGCAGATGAAGTCACCCTTACACTGATGGCAATTGAATTCAGGATAGTAAAATAATTAAAATTTACAAAGACAGGGTTTTTGGTGCAGATTAATATTTTTGTATGTTGTGCAATACAATATTTCTGTTCTTACACAGTATTTTGTCTTTACATGTGTTGTGAGCTATGTTACTGTTAAAAAGTACATAATCAAGCAATATACTCATCTCATCCAGCTCAGTAAAAGTGGAGGGAGAAGAAAGATAGATTCAATTTAAATATGCAATTCTTAAACTGGAAATACACCATAACATGTTGCAGTGTAAATGTTTATCAACATTATATCAATTTCTTCTGTTTGTAATTCTAACATAGTCATTAACTCATTTACTTTAACAGGCTTTCACCTTTATCAATGATTGAGTCAGAAGTCACACAACACCAGGTTATAGTCTGAGATAACAAGGTGTAGAGCTGAATGAACACAGCAGGCCAGGCAGTATCAGGGGAGCAGGAAAGCTGACGTTTCGGGTCTGGACTCTTCTTCAGAAATGGGAGAGGGGAAGGGGACTCTGAAAATAAATAGAGAGAGGAGGAGGCGATGATAGAAGGTGGATAGAGGAGCAGACAGGTGGAGAGAAGACGGACAGGTCAAGGAGGTGGGGATGAAGCCAGTAAAGGAAAGTGTAGGTAGGGAGTTGGAGTGTGGGTTGGTCAGTGAGGAGGGAGGGGCAGGTAGGTGGGAGGGAAGATGGACAGGTCAAGGAGACGGGGAGGAGGCTAGTAGGTAGGAAGTAGGGGTGGGGGTTTGTCAGTGAGGAGGGAGGGACAGGTAGGTGGGAGAAAAGACAGACAGGTCAAGGAGGCGGGGACGAGAGGGGCTGGTCTTGGGATGAGATCGGGGGTGGGGAGATTTTGGAGCTTGTAAAGACCACATTGAGACCATTGGGCTGCAGGGTTCCCAAGTGGAATATGAGGTGCTGTTCCTTCAGCCTTCAGGTGGCATCGTTGTGGCACTGGAGGAGGCCCAGGAAGGACATGTCATCCAAGGAGTGGGAGGGGGAGTTGAAGTGGTTTGCGACTGGGAGGTGCTGTCGTTTGTCATGAACCGAGCGTAGGTGTTCCACAAAGCCATCTCCAAGCCTCCGCTTGGTTTCCCCGATGTAGAGGAGGCCACATCGGGAACAGCGGATACAATATACCACATTAGCAGATGTGCAGGTGAACATCTGTTTAATGTGGAAGGTTTTCTTGGGGCCTGGGATGGGGGTGAGGCGGGAAGTGTAGGGGCAGGTGTAGCACTTCCTGCGGTTGCAGGGAAAAGTGCCGGGTGTGGTGGGGCTAGTGGGGAGTGTGGAGCAGATGAGGGAGTCACGGAGAGAGTGGTCCCTCCGGAAGGCAGACAAGGGTGGGGAGGGAAATATATCCTTGGTAGTGGGGTCAGATTGCAGGTGGCGGAGAATGATGCATTGAATCTCTGACCAGGTGATAGTCCAATATGTTTATTTGAAATCACAAGCTTTCATAGCATTGCTCCTTCGTCACGTGTAGGTTGACTGGGTGACCACTTCGACTACTTCGAAGACCACCTATGTTCAGCCTGCAAAATGACCCTGATCTTCCAGTTGCCTGCCACTTTAACACACCACCCTGTTCCCTGGCCAACATCTCTGTCTCAGGCTATCTGCAGTGTTCCAGCAAAACTCAGCACAAGCTTCATTTTCCACTTGGGAACCCTGCAGCCCTCCGGACTCAATATCGAGTTCAATAATTTTAGGGCCTGAAGTCTCCCATGTCCTAGCTGCTACCCCCATACACCAGGCCTTATTATCACATAGTCTGCCGTTACACACTACCTGTTGTTAACAGTCTCCATTAACAGCTATTCACTTTCATAGCCAGATTGTTACCCATTTCTTTGTCTGTCCAACTGTTCCCTCTTTTTGGGCTCTATCCCCACCTATTGTTTACTCCTTACCCCTCCCCTGCCCCCACTCCCCATCTTCTGCATGTATAATCTGACATTTTCCTAGCTACCATCAGTTCTGAAGAAGGGTCACCGGACCCAAAATGTTAACTCTCATTTCTCTTCACAGATGCTGCCAGACCTGCTGAGATTTTCCAACAATTTCTGTTTTTGTTTCCGATTTACATCATCCACAGTTCTTTTGGTTTTCTATCATTTTGTACTTTTCTCTCAGAATTTCAGCATGTAGGACTTTTCCTTTGATCTAAGTTGTCATTAGGCATTCCTAGATTGAATGCAACAAGATAGAAGGATAAATTTAAAATTTATCCAGTGGTCATCTGCAAGCAAAGGTCTGAAAAATGCAAAGAACCCACAAATCAACGATCTGTGCTCTTAGGGGGATAGTGCCTTGCAGAAGGTGAGCACTCAAAGTACACCTGTGATCTGCCCATTGGAGATCATTATGAACAATAAAGTACATTAGTTCTTAATTAGCTTCAGGTATTATTGTAGATTTAGCGAAACAAAATTAAAATAAATGGGGCAATATCCCAGGATAGCCTGCGACGCCACCACCTGGAGCTTTTGCTCATCACTGCCAGCGTAGCTGCTTCTCTATCTGGAATGAATGTGAAGATAGGAGGCGATATTTTCCATTTTTTAATTAAATAACCTTTTATTTCATCTCATGCACAACCTGCAAGCGAAGTAACAAGTACATGTGATTTTTGCAATACCATCTTGTCAGTGGAATGGAAAATGAAAATAATCTGATAATGACAAGACGCATCTAATATATGATTCTTTAGCAGTTTGCAAGAAGAAAATATATACTATCGAGAGGATTAAAAAATTTCAAACCCTCAGCCAAATAGATGACCAGCTACAAAATGAAGCAGATTTGTGGACCCAGCACATGTTCACTGCATAATGGAAAAACAGCAACACAGTTTTGATATAGGAGGAACACCCTCCCCACCTCAAGGCAGAGATAAGATTTGTGAAAAATTATAACTAAGTATATGAAGTTGCTGTTCACCTTGTACACCATCCAAAACAAGTTACATGACTTGACAAAGTGCCAAAAGTAAGTCAAGTGTGCTACAGTAAAGTAGCAAAACACAGGACATATATAGGCCAGCAGAAGCATTGGAGATGAGCAGAAAACATTGCGCTCAAACACACAAAAGTTTATCATGTGGCAAAGGAAGTTAATGCAACTATACATAGCCATCTTTGCAAAGAGAATTCTCAATAAGAAGGAACAACCAAGGACAAAATGACACTGTTGCATTCATATTGTTTATCGCATATAATAGGAGTGCACAGAGTGGAACAGCAGAAATCTCTGAAAGAACAATAAAGGGTGGGCGTTTGGTAACTCATATAGCTACATCATGCCTAAGGTAGATCCGATGAAAGGATAGCCACACAATGGTAATACCTAATTGCTGATTAACTGTCATCTATCTTTATATAAACTATTGCATTTGTGCCTTTTTCACACTCAAGTGTTTGCAAATTTGTTATTTCATTAAGTAGGTGATATTTTGTATTATTGTGAAGTAGGAGCTCCAAATTGAACCAATGCAGGGGTCTCAAAAGACAAACACTGCTTCTAAGAGCAATGTATAATTGCTGATTTACTTAGGAAGAAATACTTGAAAGCACTAGTCATGAGGCATCTGGAGTTGTGTGTAGGCTGACTGGCATTAATGACTTGCGCAGTTCTGCGTCAATGTATTCAAGTGTGTCGATGGTGCAAAACTGCACCGGAGTGCAGTAGTGTATACAGCGGATCAATGGTTTTACTTGCTTCTGAGTGTAAGTGCCAAGCAGTTTTTGACATGTAGCTGAAGAGGTCACTAAATTATCTACCATTACATTATCTATCTATTGCTGATCAGATTATAGTAACCATCTGGGAATAAGTTGTTGGCACATCTGCTGTTGGTGACTGCTAAGTGTATAGACAGGAGACTATACAACAAAATGAGCTGGTGTTATTTCTCTCATAGCACAATTCACAAAAAGTTGCTAACTCTTGTGACATCATCAATATATGGCTAGAAATAATCTGCGCCTTAAAAAGTGAAGATAGTGATGCCTTTTACAATATGATGGTGCAGTGCAATTGGTTCAATGTTTACTGCCCATATGAACATACTGGCATTTAAATTAAGAGTAGGAGTACACCATTTTGTCAGATTGTAGCCTCAACTCCATTTCTTCCCAGGCCCTTCGACTCCCTTGGTCTTAGAAGTATTCATGATGTCCTTGGAGGTGGCATGATGGCTCAATGGTTAACACTGCTGCCTCACAGCGCCCTGGACCCACGTTCAATCCCAGCCTTGGGCGACTGTCTGTCTGGAGTTTGTGCATTCCGCATGGGTTTCCTCCCAAAGGCTAAAGATGTGCAACTTAGGTGGATTGATCATGCTAAATTACCCCATTGTGTGCAGGCTAAGTGGATTAGCTGTGGGAAATGCTGGGCTACAGGATAGGGGCATGAGTCTGGGTGGGATACCCTTCAGATAGTCAGTGTGGACTTGATGGGCTGAATGGCCTGTTTCCACACTGTAGGGATTCTATGAGGTCTTTGCAAATTTTGACTCATCCTCTGCTTATGTTCATGCAACATTGACCCTTCCAGTGCCCCAAATATATGTGAATATAATCCTGCACAAGTAAAAAATATGCCTTAGATTTGTTTTGTTGGATGGAGTCAAACTCTAAACGTTTCTTTGTTCCTTCATATGCTACTGTACAGAACCAAACTGCATTCTTGACTATGTATACATATAAAGATATTTTTTATGAATAAAGTATATTTTTGAAAATTAAAAAAACTCTATTTTTATTTATTCACAGATGCTGCCAAACCTGATAAATGCTTTTATTCTTATTTCAGATTTCCAACACCTTCATACTTTACATATGAATGCTTTTACATTAGCTTTACTCCTGTAATTACTGTGATAGGACAAACAACAAGTCCCTTTTCCACTTCTCATCTGTTACTCATCCTCCACTTCCACCAATCCATGATGAGTACTCTGCCTTACTATAATCCTACTGCCATTCCAGACTTAAAGAAGCCCAAATCTACTCTGTCTGCTTCTCTTGGCATTGTTTGAAAAATCACTGAGGTACCTGTCTTTGATTCCTTATGCGCAGCCTCCCAAAGAAGGTCCATTGTTCTCTCGCATCAATTTTCCCTTAGAATGTGCTGTCTCACTCACACCTGTTACATCCGCCCTATCCATCAATAGCTCCTTCCATTCTGTGAAGTATCAACAATGCCTTTTGCATTTCCCTCTAAAGTTTCCATTCTGCTATGAACAAATTTCTTAGTGTCTGCAAACAAAATGTGGATAATTGCATTGATGTCCTGGTTTTGATTGAAACTTGAGTCACGAATGATGATACCTTACCCCATACATAAGCATCTCTGACCAACTATATTTTCTATCCACATAAACTCCGTGCACTTGCCACTAACAGAATTCCATCCAAAGGCACTATCTAATTTGAAACCAGACTGTGACGATATGACACTTCCACACCCTGTTTGACTCTAGGAACAAAAGCAGAAATTGCTGGAAAAGCTCAGCAGGTCTGGCAGCATCTGTGAAGAAAAAATCAGAGTTAACGTTTCGGGTTGAGTGATCTTTCCTCAGAACTGCATTCACTGGACTTAAGGAGAATAAGAAGGGATCTCATTGAAACATGTAGAATCTAACAGTGCTGGACAAATTGAATGCAGCAGTGATATTTCCCTGGCCAGGGGTTCCAGAACAAGAGTCTCAGGGTATGATTTGGATTAAGAGGAGGAGAAATTCCTTCATTCAAAGTGTGGTGAACCTGTGGAATTGTCGACCACAGAAGGCAATGGAGGCCAGCTCACTGAATATATTCAAGAACAAAGTAGATTTATAGAAGTTAAAGGGAGTCAGGGTGTAAGGGACAAAGCAGGAGTATGGCATTGAGATAGAGGTTCAGCCATGATCATACTGTATAGGAGTGGGCTTGATGGGCCAAATGGCCTACACCTGCTCTTAATTTCTATGTTTCTATAAGTTAAGGCTTGTTCCCAAATTTTAGTAATTGAGAGGTAATCTAATCAAGGATTTCAAAGTGAGTAGATCCAGAGAAATTATATCCTCTGTTGAGGAATGCAGCACAAGAAGTCATATTTGAAAATTAGAGCTAGTTTATTTAGGAGTGAAGTCAGAAAGTACTTACTCGCACTAAGGACAATGGGATCATAGAAAGTTTAAAATGTTCAGGGTTGTGATCAATTGAAATTTCATAAGGTAAGGCTATTGGGTGTTATAGATTAATTATGGCTAAATCAAGTTGAGGTACAGATTAGCCATGATCTATAGAATAATGAACTGGCTCAAGGGCCTGTTCATAAGTATTTGAGAAACTTTTTGCCTGTAGCTAGGTAAACAATGTAAAAAAAACCCTGTCATCTAAATGGATGTGGCAATTACCACTTGTTTTAATCATCTGCCTGGACAGAGGTGAGTTAATTCCCCTCACTTTGAAGTGGCATTAACATTTGCTGCCAAGTATATTCTAAGTGCTTACTAAGCTAGTCTTTTTTTCCAGCCAGCAGTAAACAAATCAAAGTTGTCACTATATAGTCAGCTACTAAAATTCCTTAAAGCAATAGACAAATAATCTTTTATGGTCAGAAACAAAACAGACCTCTAATTCATCATAAAGGTCTTAACTGCTATGTTTTTCTCCGCAGTAATTTCCCTGAACTTTTTTTAAATAATAGCAATCTTCACAGAAGTGCCAAGCACAAGTAAATAATCTAATAGTGTTTTCCACTTTAATTAGTGAACAGAGGAATATAGGGCCCAAGATCCATAAAACTGTGCAGTCAGAGTTGAACATTCACTTTGTAGATGGAGTGATTAATGATACCAAATTTTTAGAGGAGTGGAAAGCACTGGAGATAGAATTACCTAAGTGTGAAATGGCTTGTGTACAGTTCAAGTCACATTCCATGAACTGGAAATGGTATAAAAACCATCCAAAGCTCACAAATGCCATCTCTAGCTCTTGTTGCATTATTCATTCCCTTTGATCTGAAAACAGGAGATAGTCCATGCTTCAGATCATCCTTCTTACATTTTGCATCTGTCTCAATTATTCTCTCATAATCTTGCCAGAGATCTTGACAGATGCTGGTTTCAGCCTGGGAAATGATAACACTACTCGTCTTGATATTGCACCTTCAAACATAAAAGCATGTTCCATGGCATTATACACAAGTATATTCAGGAACTGACACTGAGCCAAAGAAGGAGGTATTAGAGAAGGGATGACTAAAAATTTGGTCAAAGGTTAGAAAGCTTTAAGGAAGTTTTAAAGAAAAAGAGGTGTCAAGTTTAGGGATAAAAGGTGTAAAGGGTTAGGATACTCCAGAGCTAAAACTTATGCAGCTAATATGGTCGCCAATGGTGAGGCACAAGGTCACTGGCAGAGAATGTAGCAATCCCAGATGATTGTAGGACTGCAGGAGTTTGCAGATATATCAGAAGAATTAAGAGCATGATAGAAATATAAGAAAGAGAATTTCACATTGGAGGCATTGAAATATTGGAACCCATTGCAGATCAGTGAGCACAGGAATGATGAGTGAACAAGAGGTGACAAAATTTAAGATATGGAGAATGGAAGGTGGAGAATGCATGGCCGCTGGGAGTATGAGAAGCAAATGGAACAGACAAGAATGAAAATGAGTGACATTGCAAAATCAGTAGACAGTCATTGCAATGGGCAACACATGGGATTGAAAGCTCAGTTCCATCTTAAATAGTATTCCAAAGTTGCAAATAATCAGCTGAGGTGTTTGGAAGCAGTACCAAGTAAAGTGCTTATGTGATGGAATCGAAGATCAATAGCTTCAGTCTTCCCAAAGTTCCACTGAAGGAAATTACAGCTCCTTTAAAATTGTTTGTTGGACATGAGGACTAACAACAGAGTCCGCAGAACATTGATGAGCAGAAGTTGAAGGACATTTTGATCTCATTTTTTTCAACAACAAGAAAATCCCAATGTAAAATAAAGTTCTTGCTTACAAGGTACATGCTAAACAGATCTTCTTCAGAAAACAGAAACCGAAAGACTTGCAGATGCTGGAAATCAGAAACTAAAACTGAAATTGCCAGAAAAACTCAGCAGGTCTGGCAGCATCTGTAGAGGAAAAGTAGTGTAACGTTTTGGATGACCATTCTTCAGAACCTGCAGCTCCCAACAAAAGGAAATTCAGAAAGGAATGGCTTCACCTGACTCATTCTTGATTTCTCAGAAACTGGTATATTTCTTTAACACAGCGACAGATAGACCAGGATCAAGAAATTAGAGATGAGTAAGACTGATTTGGGCCTGTGCGTCTTGTTGCCTGGTGTATCTAAGAATGATAAAAAAAGAAGAATAACAGACTTAGAGCATAAGACAAAACATGAAAAGGCAAGCAGACATGGCAGCTCTGCACCTCTTACTATTGGACCCTATTCAGTGCCATATGATATACGCTTAAGCTATGGGCTGGAAAATGCTGGCAAAGTTTTATTGTGAGTTGTAGTATTTACCTTCCTACTAATAAAGATCCCCTGATACTCACTGTCAGCCTACCTTGAACTTGCAATTGATTACAGTTATCCAGTGACTAATCAATTTTCTTAATAGGAGGTAAGACCCCAAGAAGCATGTCTAGCATTCAGAACTCGGATGACCTCTTCTGATGGGTGTAGTAACTTAATATTCAGGTCAGGCAGGTAACAAAGCATTGTTCATGTTCGAGCAACTAACTCCGCTCACAAATAGAACCTGACTTGATCAAATTGGCAGCAAGAATATTATTAATACTCTATGCATTGCTTCACAGTTTATTCATTCATAGGGTGTGGGTTTTGATAGCTGCGCCAGCATTTTATACACATTCCTAATTGCCCTGAAGAAGGTGATGGTGTGCAGCCTTCTTGAACCGATGCAGTCCATTTGGTGTAGGTATCCCCACAGTGTTGTTAGGGAGGCAGCTGCATGGCTACTCAAGCTATAAATCTGTGCACAGTCGTAGAGGTGGGATACAAAGAGCCATGCCAGGAACAACACAAGGCACCACATCTTAGAATGAGAAAGCAGCATAATGTCAACAACATAGAGCTGCAGAAAATCCTAAACATAAAAGACAGCAGGCAGAGCAAAGCATTTGCACAGACAATGGGTCAGAAAAAAGAAATTATTGGACTACAATACTCAAGAATGGTTGTTGACAATCAGACATCCAATGGGAGAAGGAAGCCACCCGAATAACCCCATCCTCAACTAAGTTGGAACCCTGAACCTAAGTGCAAGAAGCAAGGCTAAAGTGTTTTCAAGTGTCTTCAGTAAAAATTGCCAAATTGGTGATCTCATTTGGCTTCCTCCCAAGTTTCCAAAATCATAGATGCCAGTGTCAAACTAATTCAGTTCACTCAATGAAGTATTAAGAAACGCCTGAGTGCATTGGAATAGAGCTGGTTAGCCCAACTGATTCAAGTGAGCTTAATAATGACAATGATGCATGTTCAACCTCCATAGCAGCTGAAGTAGGTGTACAGCTGAAGTATCTACTCGTTGTGATATCATCAAAGCATCATTGAGCCATGTTTAAAAACCCTTAGACAAGGAGGATTTAACACGAAGAGGAGAGAGTGTGTTGGGCACAGCAAATATTATGTACTCTGAAGTGCTGAAGACCTAAGCACCAAAATAGTTAACTATTCCAATACAGTTATGAATCTGACAAATGGTCACATTGTAGAAGATTGCTGGGGTATAATCTATCCACAATAAAACAAGACAAATATATACCAACCAATTACTACTCCACCTCCTGCTAATCATCAGCAAACTAATGGAACTGTTTAAATATTTTCTAATCAACCTGTCCAGAAATGTTATTACATATCTCTGGAGCAAGTGGGACTTGAAGTGGTTCTCCTAGGCCAGAGGTAGGAATACTACCATTGCGCCACAAGAACCCCTGAATGGTGCCATCATGAGATCCACTGACAAATAATTTGATCATTAATGCTGATTTCAGATTCCAGCAGAACCATTCAGGACCAGATCATGTCATGTTCTAGATTCAGGTACGGACACCAAACAAAAGCCACAAGCAAGGTCAAAGTAATTGTCCTCACCAATAAGGAACAACTGCATGTGTCAGCAAGAAGCCCAAGGAAAATTGAGATTGTTTAAATTCAAGATGATAAACATTTAGTGTTTAGAGTTATGCCTGGCACAAATGTAGTTGGCTTTGGTGGTTGGAAGACAGCTATTGCAGGCCCATGATAATGCAGGCATTTTTCAAGAAAATATTTGCAGGTCAACTGTGTTCAGCTGCTGCATTAATGACCTTCACTACGTCAGAATATCAGGATTGGGGTTGTTCATTGGCGATCCTACCATGTGCAGACCCATCACACTTCCTTTGATAATCTACCATCCAAAGACAATCTGCAGTAGCACATGAAAAATCCAGGCCTGAGCTGACACCTGGTGGGTAATAAGCATGTCACATTCATGGCAGACAATGACCATTTCCAACAACAAAAGACCCAATTATCAAACATGACCTTCAGCCACACCAACATCACCAAATCAAATCCAGCAATATCCTGAAAGGTGACATCGAGCAGAAACTTCGCTGGACCAGCCATTTCATCAATCTAACTTACAAGAACAATCTGCAAGCAATTGGCATGCATCTTAGTTCATCAATGACACTCCTCTAACTATAATAACCCAAGTCAGAAAATGTAGATGGAATATTCACGACCTGCTTAGATGAGTAATGGTACTTTCCAGGAATGTAAAGTTTACCACATCTCCCAGCTTTAAGAAGATCATGGGAAAACCGGCACCTCTGATTTTCCTTCCAAATCAGTTGAATTGGATATATATTATTTCGTTTATATTGTTGGGTCAGCACATTTGGATTTCCCTACCTAACACAATTGTGGATGCACCGTAAGGATTGAAGCAATTCAAAGGGCACTACACTATCATTCTTCCAAGGCAATGAAAAATGGGGAATCAACGCAACTTTATGAAGTTCATCTACACCTTGAGAACAAAAATGAAAAATGACAGCAAACCTTACCAATTCTAACTGGATCCTAGGTTCTCCAAGCAAATATTAGTGTGGAATTTCTCTCTTGGCAAAGAATGTATCTCCATAGAAAATACATAGAAATGTCATCTGCATAGATTTCTCAGTGGTTTGACTTGGAAACCTTTAAATAGGATAATCAGTTTCTGTGTATGTCTGACATCTAGCTGACCAAACAAAAATTAACATTGTGTCAGGCACAACCATACATTCCTGATGATGTGCTGAGCCTGGGCATATCATCAGGCAAAGAGGGGCCAAGACCCGAGAAACCTCCCTGAAGCAAAATAAATTTGAGACAAATCAGGCAATATAATCTCAATAAAAACTAAGGGTTTATTTTTATTGGGCTTATATCCTCTTTCTCCTCAAAACAAACAGCATATTTAGCATTCAAGGGGAAAAAGGGACAGCCAAAAAAACACTTTATTTTAAATCTCCATATGAAAATTGAAAAGTATACAATCTTTATATTGTAGCAAGACATGAATAGAAAGGGGGCCTATGCAGTTATCCATGTCATTCTGAAGGAATGCCAGCTTGAAGGGATTATTTGATTGAAGTGTCTAAATGTATGAAGGAATGATACATAGTAAATATTTCAAAGACTCAAGTGGGAGTTCTGTAACAAGGGGACATATACATGTAAACTGGATTAACTGCAAGGAATTTGGGACACTGAACAGGAGCAATCTTTTTCCACAGAGTGTTAAAAGGTTATGCAATGAAAAGTAAGAGTCAACATACAGGACAGACTCAATGGACAAGCTAATCTTTTCCTTTGTTGTATTTTGGATGTGTTTGTAACGTTTAAGAAGAAACAAAGAGGGATTAAAGGAATAAGGCTACAGAGCAAATACATGCAATTATAAGTGCTGTTCCTGTGGGGATGTAGGGAATAAGCTCCCTGTTATAATATTGTGTACATTTGAGATCTCCTTATTTAAGGTCGGATTTACTTACATTGGAAGTAGCTCAGAGAGGGTTCACTTTGTTGATCACTAGGACAAGGCAGTTGTCTTAAAATGGAAGGATTGGGGCAGGTTGAGCCTATACCTATTGCAGTTTGGTAGAACAAGAAATGAACCCAATGAATCTAACATAATAACGTGGGGGCTTAACAGGGTTGAGAGGCCTGTTGGGAAGATCTAGAACTCGGGACCACAAGTTCAAATCTAGAGATCTCCCATTTAAGATGTGGATGAGGAGGCATTTCTTATCTCAGATAGCCATTAACATTTGGAATTCTTGATCCAGTGAGCATTGGATTCTGGGTCATTTTATATATATATTCAACGTTGAGCTGATTGAGGAGGGAGGTGAAGTTTATGGGGGACAGGCAAGAAAGTGGACTTAAGGCAGCAATCAGATAATTTTCAATAAAAACCAAAAGAACTGTGGATGCTGTAAATCAGGAACAAAAACAAGGTTGCTGGAAAAGCTGAGCAGGCCTGGCAGCATCTGTGAAGGAGAAAACAGAATTAACGTTTCAGATCCAGTGAGGAAGGGTTCTGAGGAAGGGTCACCAGACCCGAAACGTTAACTCTGTTTTCTCCTTCACAGATGCTGCCAGACCAGGTAATTTTCAATCTTATCAAATGGTTGCGTAGGTTCAAGGAGATGATTGGCATCCTCCTGCTTCCATTCCTTATTCTTATGAAAGCGCATTGAGCAGAAAAGCATATTTCCACATTCTCGTTCAACTAAACATGGAATTCTCAGTTTCTCAGATATATGCTTGGTGATTACATTATTTTCTACTTTTGCTTTAAAATATTCAGATTTACAGAATTTGCAGCTTATTTTACTTTTGTTGTTTCCAAATACTTGATGGCAGTTTGAATTTTATATTTTTGAAAAATTATCACCAGAAATTTCCATTCCATTGAGCATCATGTAGGTTTGGCATTTGTGAAACACATTTCACAGCTAATAAAGGAAGACAACACTTCAGAGCTGCCATACTCACACGCTGAACTGTAAGAGCATTGTCTGTGATGTTAATGGGTGCCTTTCCCAATGACTTACTGCCAATTTGGTTATGCAACATATCCTTGGATTAAGTTACATACCTCAAAATTCCTGATTGATGCATCATATTGACATCCCTGTGAAGCCTCTATTGACATGACGGCTCATGTATACCATTAGAGAATTAGTGTTATCTTTTTGATATTCTCCGCAGATTATTTGACCACTCATCTGACATGGACATCACAATGACAGGAGTCCTTGATATGTCACTCCAACTATAATAATATAAGAACATAAGAACTAGGAGCAGGAGTAGGCCATCCGGCCCCTCGAGCCTGCCCAGCCATTTAATAAGATCATGGCTGATCTTTTTAAGACTCAGCTCCACTTTCCTGCCTGCTCACCATAACCCTTAATTCCTTCACTGTTCAAAAATTTATCTAGCCTTGCCTTAAACACATTCAGCGAGGTAGCTTCAACCACTTCACTGGGCAGGGAATTCCACAGATTCACAACCCTTTGGGTGAAGAAGTTCCTCCTGACCTCAGTCCTACATCTGCTTCCCTTTATTTTGAGGCGATGCCCTCTAGTCCTAGTTTCACCTGCTAGTGGAAACAACCTCCCTGCCTTTATCTTATCTATTCCCTTCATAATCTTGTATGTTTCTATAAGATCTCCCCTCATTCTTCTGAATTCCAATGAGTATAATCCCAGCCTACTCAGTCTCTCCTCATAATCCAACCCTCTCAACTCTGGAATCAACCGAGTGAATCTCCTCTGCACCCCCTCCAGTGCTAGTATATCTCTTCTCAAGTAAGGAGACCAAAACTGCCCACAGTACTCCAGGTGTGGCCTCACCAGGACCCTATACAGCTGCAGCATAGCCTCCCTGTTTTTAAACTCCATCCCTCTAGCAATGGCTGGCAAAATTCCATTTGCCTTTTTAATTACCCTGCTGCACCTGCAATCCTACTTTTAGCGATTCTTGCACAAGGACACCCAAGTCCCTCTGCACAGCAGCGTGCTGCAATTTTTTACCATTTGAAATATAGTCCATTTTGCTGTTATTCCTACCAAAATGGATGACCTCACACTTATCAACATTGTACTCCATCTGCCAGACCTTTGCCCACTCATTTAGACTTTCAGTGTCTTCTGCACACTTTGATCTATCACTCATCTTAGTGTCATCTGCAAATTTTGACACACCACACTTAGTCCCCAACTCCAAATCATCTATGTAAATTGTAAACATTGAGGTCCCAACACTGATCTCTGAGGCACACCACTAGCCACTGACTGCCAACCAGAAAAACACCCATTTACCCCTATTCTTTGTTTTCTACTAGTCAACCAATCCTCTATCCATGCCAATACATTACCTGTAATACTGTGCAACTTTATCTTATGTAGCAGCCTTTAGTGTGGCACCTTGTCAAATGCCTTCTGGAAATCCAGATACACCACATCCACAGGTTCCCCATTGTCCACCATGCAAGTAATGTCCTCAAAGAATTTCACCAAATTAGTTAAGCATGACCTACCCTTCATGAACCCATGCTGGGTGTTCCCAATGTCAGAGAAGAAAGTAATTTCAACGTTGTCAGCAAGAATGACAACCTCCAGTAGCTGCTGCACAGCCTCCAGAGGGAGAAGCAGCAGGATAAGATCCACCAAGGAGATGGAGGGGAATGACCAGATTCCACATCAACTGGCCTTGCTGTCATTTTCTATATCTCTTAGAAAAACATATAGCTACAAACTAAGGATGTCTTGGTCACCATCATCAAACTTGTCGTCTGTCAGATCAGGACTAGTCTTGTCAAGGTTATTGCTGTTTTGAATTTTTATGAAAGTAGTTCAATTCAAGGAACAGGGAAACTGTGTGACATCTCATGATCCATGAATGTATCCAGGATGCCACCGATACTATTTTCTCCAGAACACAGCTCTTCATATTTTTCCCCATGATGAAGAGAGTCACACAGCCTGGGCAGAGGGATTCTTCACTCTCACTGGCTTCCCCCAGGAGCACGGTGCTATAGACAGCACCCAAAATGCTTTGAGAGTGACCAATAGCCAATCTGCAAAATTCATCAACAGAAAAGATTTTCATTTCATCAATATTCAGTTTTTCTATGGCCATCAATGCAAGATTTTGGACAAGTGCACCCAGGGACAAATCCAACCCAGCCAATTTCTGCCCCATCAGTTTCCTCTCGATCATCAGTTAAGTGATGGAAGGTGTCATCAACAGTGCTATCAAGCAGCACCTGCTCACCAATAATCTGCTCAGTGATGCCCAGTTTGGGTTCCCCCAGGGCCACTCAGCTCCTGACCTCATTACAGCCTTGATTCAAATATCGACAAAACAGCTGAATTCCAGAGGTGAGGGTGAGAGAGACAGCCCTTGATATCAAGGCTAGATTTGACCAAGTGTGGCATCAAGGAGCCCTCACACAACTGGAATCAATGGGTATCAGGGGGCAAACTCTGTGCTGATTGGTGTCATAGCTGGCACATAGGAAGATGGTTATCATAATTGAAGGCCAGTCATCCTCAATCCAGGACATCTTTGCAGGATTTCCTCAGGGTAGAGTCCTAGGCCCAACCATCTTCAGTTGCTTCATCGATAACCTTCCTTCCATCATAAGGTCAGAAATGAAAATGCTTGTGATTGAACAATGTTCAGCACTGTTCATGATGCATCAGATATCAAAGCTGTCCATGTTCAAATTCAACAAGATCTGGACAATATCCAGGCTTGGACTGACAACAGACAAGTAACACTTGCACCGCACAAATGCCAGGCAGTGATCATTTTCAATAAGAGACAATTATCCACTGCCCCTTGACATTCAACGGTGTGACTATCAATGAATCCCCCACTATCAACACCCTCGGGGTAACTGTTGATCAGAAACTCAACTGCACTCACCACATAAGCACATTGACAATAAGAGCAGATCAGAGGCAAGGAATACTGCAGCAAGTAACTCAGTTCCTGATTATCCAAAGCCTGTTTATCACCCTCAAGGCACAAATCAGAATTGTGATGGAATACTCCGCACTTGCCTAAATGAGTGCAGTTTCAACAACATTCAAAACTTGACACCACCCAGGACGAAGTAGCACACTTGATTGGCACTACATCCACGAGCATCCACTCCATCCACCACTAATGCTCAGTAATAGCAGTGCGTACTATCTACAAAATGCACTACAGAAATTCACCAAAGATCCTCAGACAGCACCTTCCAAACCCACAATTAGTTCCATCTAGAAGGGCAAGAGCAGCAGGTGTATGGGAACGCCACCACCTGCATGTTCTTCTCTAAGTCGCTCATCATTCTGACTTGGAAATACATCATCGTTCCTTCACTGTCACTGGATTAAAATCCTGGAATTCCCTCCATAAGACATTGTAGGTTAACCCATAGTAGGTGGACTGCAAAGGTTCAAGAAGGCAGCTCATGACCATCTCCCAAAGGCAACTAGGATGGGGCAATAAATGCTGGCCAGCCACAACTGTAAAGAAAATCCTGGGAGCTGCCATGTTTCTTACAGAGAAGTGAATGGACTGACCAATCCCCTCCCTAACTCCCCACCTACACTCACCTTTACTGGCTCCATCCCCGCCTCTTCGACCTGCTTGTTTCCTCTCCACCTATCCTCTCCTCTATCCATCTTCTATCCGCCTCCCACTCCCTCCCTATTTATTTCAGAACCTCCTTCCCCTCCCCCTTTTCTGATGAAGGGTCTAGGCCCAAAACGTCAGCCTCTCTGCTCCTATGACGCTGCTTGGCCTGCTGTGTTCATCCAGCCCTGCACCTTGTTGTCTCAAATTTCAAGTCTTTGCCTCCTTTCATTTGGGAATAGCTGCTGTGAAACTAGTGGGGCCCCTCCAAATATGTCTGATCACAACTTTGTGAAGCCATCAATCTGTTATAGGATTAAGATGTAGCACTTGCTTCTACCAGGGCCACAGTGGACCAACCTGGCAGAATCTTGTAGTATATTCCCAAAAACGGTCTCATGTATGAGGTTGTCTTCAGCCTGGGATTGAGCAGATCTCTGGCTGTTTTCTGAAGGTCAGGGACCTAAGGCATTTCTTTCTTGGTTAGTTGTGAAGATTGCTGAGTGACGTGCTCACTGGATTAGATTCCTGAGTGTAGTCTAGAAATAGAACCATCCCATTGGGGTAAAAGGCCCTGAGCTGATAGAAGGTGCAGAGGAAACCCTTGCCAGTTCATTCTGCGAGAAGTCTTCCTTCTCAGATGTGGTGGTGTTTCTGGAGATCTCTGGCAATGGCCTTTTTTTGGAGGTTCACCGGGTGCCACTAGTGTGTGCAAAAGAGGAGAAGGAATTAGTTTAGTAGGAGGGATAAAAGTTGTTGCAGAGAGAAAATGAGTTACTGTTATTGGAAATGGGAGAGCAGCAAGTCATAGAGAAAATTATTGGGTTAGCCCCAAAATTAGCCCCGAAAGGCACCCATCCCTATATTATGCTCACTCTCATCCAGTCCAGGATCTCATACGATGAGATGAGATTTATGTCTGTTACCCGCTCCCTTCCCCACAAAATCCATCCCCAAAATCCTGGTCTTGGCTCTCTGAGCTCAGTTTTGAGTCTATTTCTCCTGCAATGACAAAAGAATAGAATGGCCTTTATTGTCACATGCACTCAAATATGTGCAGTGAACAGTTTGTAATGTCACCACTTTGAAGCCATCTTAGATACTGGGTACAAAAACAAAGTTGCTGGAAAAACTCAGCAGGTCTGGCAGCATCTGTGAAGGAGAAAACAGAGTTAACGTTTCGGGTCTGAGGAAGGGTCACCGGACCCAAAACATTAACTCTGTTTTCTCCTTCACAGATGCTGCCAGACCAGCTGAGCTTTTCCAGCAACTTTGTTTTTGTTCCTGATTTACAGCATCTGCAGTTCTTCTGGTTTTTATTTAGATACTGGGTACCTAGATACTGATACTTTAAGCAGCTGTTACAGAATTGAAAGAGTTAAAAAAAAAGTCTAGCATAGGAATACAAAGTTTTAAAAAGTACTCAAATTACTCAAAGTCCAGAATAAGAATAAAAAGTATGTTTGAAAAGTACTCAAATTATAGTTCTTTTCAGTGAGTCCATGCCCGCTGGGCTTTAGAACACAAGGCCTCGTGCCTCCTGTTCCAGGCTCTGGCCTGCAATTCACCTCCAGGACTCATCTCCCAGGCCAGCTGGGGCTCAGACTGCCTCCCCTTCTGGGCTCTGGCCCACGACTCACCTCTGGGGCTCGTCTCCCAGGACAGTCTGGGCCTGGACTGTCTCCCACTCCAGGGTCCGACCCGCGACTCGCCTCCGGGACTCGTCTCCTGGGCCAGCCTGGGCCCGGACTGCCTCCCGCTCTGGGCTCTGGCCCACGGCTCGCCTCTAGGACTCACCTACCGGGCCAGCCTGAGCCCGGACTACCTCCTGCTTCAGGCTCCGGCCTGCAACTCGCCTCTAGGACTCGTCTCCCGCACTGGCATGGTCTCTGACTCATCTCCCGTGCCAGCTGGACTCAGAATTGCCTCCTTTCTCCATTCCCTCCGGGTAAGTTCAAGAAGTTAAAAGTTGAGGGGTGGGGGGGAAGCAGGGAGGGGGCTAAGAGAAACCACAAAGAGAAGAAAAAGTAAGAAAAAGGAAGTGGAATTAGCAAAGCAGAGGAGCTCTGTCTGGAGGGTCCTCCTCTGTGTCGTCTTGGACCATCAAGAGCAGTTAGCGATGTGCACAAACTGGAGAAGAGATGAGTTGTCTCCAGTGGGAGATTAAGAGGTGCAAAGGGAAGGAATGGGTTAGTAGTTTGGGATGTGGGCGATCCATAGAGTGAAGTTGCTGCATGCAACGGGAGTTAACATCCGTGAGTCATGGTGAGATGTATGTGCAGTGACAGAGTTAGAATGAATGGTTGACATTTGAGTGTGAGATAACAGAGAGATGATGGTGGCACCAGGTTCACTAGACTGATTCGAGAGTTAAGGGATTTGTCTTATGAAGAGAATTCGAGCAGTTTAACCCTATACTGTAAGGAATTTAGTAGAATGAAAGGAAATCTAATTGAGCTATATAAGATACTAAAAGGGATTGACAAAGTAAATGTAAAAAAGGATGTTCCTCATGTGTGGCAATTTGGAATGAAAGGTGATAGTTTTAGGATAAGGATAGCAGCTTTAAAAAGGAAATAAGGAGAAACTGCTTGTCTCAAAGAGTCATGGATCTGTGGAATTTACTAGCCCAGAGTATGTGGCTGCTGGGACATTGAGTAAATTGTATACTCCTGCTCCTAGTTCTTATTATTCTTATGTAATTACCCTTACAGAATGCTGAAGATCATGAACCTTCTTCTTTAGCATGGCTGTGCCTTGCATTTCACCCAGGACACTGTGCTGACTCAGGCTGCTACCTTGGTCCAGGTTGACCAGGTCTGGTGGTGTGACTTCCTTTACTGGTCATCAGGAGACAGCACTGCCCTCCTCTCTACCACTCCATCTGCTAGTACCTCCAGGTCTCTCTCAGTGTACTGCGGAACTAACCTCCCTTTCTGGGCCATTTCCTTGAGATTGACAATGCAGGACCACCATGTGAAGGGCAGCTTCTGGCTTGCTGCATCTGAGATGCCACTAGGGTTAATTACGGTGCCAGCGGCAAACATGCCTCTCATGCTATGTGATTGCAAGAGACAGGCACTTCATAGTTAACAAGGTGAGGAGCAGAAGATTGTGTAAGAAGTGTCACTGTAAGGCATAATGGACCAGGCTCCATGATTTCACTTCAAAAAAAACTTTGCCTGAAAATGGAGAAGTTCACCTCTTTTTAACTTTATTTTTAAATTGCCTATCTTGATGGCATCTCTCCAACTTGTACCTATTTCTTTAAGAGTTAGGAAGAGAGGAAGGAGAATAATTTACTCTGTAGTCTCCAGTCTCAACTGTCAGGGTATCACTTTCAAATGAAGCAGTGGGATTTTGCAAGAATCATACTTCGAGAGTCAAGTGGGACATCTCCTCAGAGTCAAATACCTTACACCAGCTCCATCATTTAATAATGATTGATTATGTTTTGCTGAAAAGCTAAAGCTGGTAGGTTTTGATATTGCATTCAATTTTTGTGGTGAAACAGAAATCTGTGTGCACAATTCCTTCATGTCTAATTAAGGAACCTTTCTTGACAGAAGATGAATATCAAACATTTTCTGGGGAAAACCAGGTTCCTGGAAGAGTTTTTTAAAAATTGGGAGAAAAAATGGTGATGGAAAATCTGAGCAATAAGCTGATAAATGGGAAATAATAATGTTTTGTCTATGTCTACAGTTTATCTGAAGTCATGAAAAAGACTTTCTTTCTTTTTGTGTGGGATTCCTCAGACAGTACCCGTATGTGTTCCACGGTCTCCAGTAGAATAGTTACCTAAATCCAAGGATTAAAGATACATTTGTTTTGGCAAAAGAGCAAACAGCTTCTAATATAGAAATTTGAGACACAAATTTTAATCTTTATTTTATGCTCCATCAAAGAACGTTCTTGTCAATGACATTTTTTTACCCTTTTTTTTAGGATAGATTTTGGGTTTGCTCCTTCTCTGTAGATTTATATCCGTAACAGTAATAATTTGCAGTTGTACATCTGTGTTTGCGGCCACACTGAGAATGTTTTCTGCTTTGGTTTCTCAGTCTTTTCAATCCGCAAGTGCTGATCTCACCCAAAAAATATTGATGTGGACTCTTTTCTCTTGGTGCTGAAGCATTTTGGCTCAAAAAACTTGACCCATGTTGAAAGTAAAGGGATAAATCAGGAAAAAAAAGTCACTTTTGATTTTAATGCAAGGGAAATTGATGCCTTAGCCACAGTGAAAATTAAAATATCTGCCTTCAATTGAATCAATGCCTTGTATTACAGAATGAAAACAGAATATTCTAGAAATAGACAATAGTTTGGTCAACAGGTAAAACGGAAAGGATACAGGAACATTTAGCGCATGCCCCCGCTGATTGCCTCCAAAATTGCATCTAAAAAATTTGTTGCTTACTGATGCTGACCAAAATCCTTTATATTAAACAGTACCAGTTCTTATTTTAAAATTCCAGGATCAACTTTTCTGACATGGCTTTTGGGTGTCTGACTCATTCTTAACATCCACGTATCTATGGCTGGGTTGTTCAAAAATTGTATCTTGTCCCAAAAGATTCAGGAATCATCTCTCCCACGCTCCATCCCAAACCCCTCCTCCACAACACTCACCTTTTTTATTCACCTGGGGGACATGGGCACTGTCGGCCTATCAGCACTTATTGCACGTACCTAGTTGCCCTTGAGAAGGTGCTGGTGAGCTGTCTTCTTGAACCACTGCAGTCCACACGTTGTAGGCTGACCCACAATGTCCTTGGGGAGGGAATTCCAGGACCTCTGTGAACAATCAAGAGCTGAGAATTAAGCTGTCATTGCGGCTCACACTATTTATGTGCAGACTGGGTCTGCTTTCAGCCCGTGTGTAGCCTGCTTATGCTGGAAGACTTCCAACACTTAGGAGGTGCGAGCAACATCCAGGGGAATACTTGACATGCCAAAAACATATGGGTCAAATACTAACATCTGACCCTGTGTGACAACATTCTGTTCAGAGAAGATAGTCAGGCAGTGTTAAATTTATTTATTGCTCTGCAGAAAGCTGGGCTACATGGTGGGAAATATTGTCGTACGGGTGTCGGCAGTCCTCCTGTTTCTTACCAATTCATCATGACTGAGCCCAGATATTGAGGGTAGCATCTGCTCAGGCGCTGAATGATGTGGACATTTGTGTGAAAGCTGGGAAAATCATGTCAAGTGACCAATGAGGAGCTTTTCAACGTCGAGAGTAAAAATGTCCCATTTTTCAAAGGTAGTAGGAACTGCAGATGCTGGAGTCCCCCCACCGCATCCCAAAACCAGTCCAGCTTGTCCCTGCCTCCCTAACCTGTTCTTCCTCCCACCTATCCCCTCCTCCCACCTCAAGCCGCACCTCCATCTCCTACCGACCAACCTCATCCCGCCCCCTTGACCTGTCCCTCCTCCCTGGACTGACCTATCCCCTTCCTAACTCCCTACCTACACTCACCTTTCCTGGCCCCATCCCCGCCTCTTCGACATGTTTGTTTCTTCTCCACCTATCCTCTCCTCCATCCCTCTTCTATCCGCCTCCCACTCTCTCCCTATTTATTTCAAAACCCCCTTCCCCTCCCCCTTTTCTGATGAAGGGTCTAGGCCCGAAACGTCAGCCTCTCTGCTCCTATGATGCTGCTTGGCCTGCTGTGTTCATCCAGCCTTGCACCATTTTTCAAAGGGACAGGATTTATGCTAGTGAGCAGTGAGAGGCCTATTTACAAGTATTGTCACAGTCTTAACAACTCATTATTACCTAATCTCACCTCATGAATATTTCCCATTGCCTACACTGTGAATAGAAGCAGCAAGTGCTGACGTTGAAGTCAGAGCAGTTACCTGGAGACCCCACGCCCTCCTATGACCCTCCACCTTGGACACCAGGCACCAACTTCTGAGGGTACACTCCATTGGCAACACACACACCCCATATTCAGATATTGGCATTGGGTATGTACCAGCCTCACCCCATCATCAGGGAATATTTCCAATCGGCTTCTGAAATGGCTCTAACCGTTAGTGGTGCACTTTGGAGTGCTGCTGCAAGGGCACTTTGTGCTCAGGGGCGGGGACCTATTCTATGGATTCAGCCAGGGTGTTTGTCAGGACTCCTCACTTGCTCTCTTAATGCTCACTCACTTTGTGTCTTCTCAGATGCTTACAACATCTCTGCCATGCCTTGTCTTTTTGTGAGTTGCGGTGTCAACTGGAGCTCATACAGAAACACAGAAGATAGGAGCAGGAGTAGGCCATTCATCCCCTCTAACCTGTTCTACCATTCATATTGATTATGACTAATCATCGAGCTCAATACCCTAATCCTGTCCTCCCCACACCCATACCTTGAACCCTTTAGCCATAAGAGCTATATCCATCTCCTTCTTGTAAATACATAATGTTTTGGCCTCAGCCACTATCTGTGATAGTGAATTCCAAACGCCCAGCACTTTTGGGTGAAGATATTTCTCTTCATCTCAGTCCTAAACAGTTTACCACTTATCCTTAAACTCTGACCCCTGATTCTGGACTGCCCCACCATCAGGAACATCCTCCCTGCATCTAAACTGTCTTGGCCTGTTAGAATTTTGTACGTTCCTAAGAGATCCCCCTGATTCTCCTAAGCATCAGTGAATA
Organism: Rhincodon typus; assembly: GCF_021869965.1. Taxonomy (NCBI): domain Eukaryota; kingdom Metazoa; phylum Chordata; class Chondrichthyes; order Orectolobiformes; family Rhincodontidae; genus Rhincodon; species Rhincodon typus. The sequence continues at coordinate 20,097,042 of NC_063345.1, read as the reverse complement.
AAATCCTAACTGACTCAATCTCTTCACATATGTCAATCCTGCCATTCCAGGAATCAATTTGGTAAATCTTCACTGCACTCGCTCTGCAGCAAGAGCATTCTTCCTCAGGTCAGGAAACCAAAATTGCACATAATATTTTCAGGTGTGGTTTCACCAACACCCTATATAATTGCTGCAGGACATCCTTGAATCTTTGGTACTTCTGCTTTGCTTTGCTGCTTAGTGTAAGCATAAAGCCAGGCAACTTGTCACGGTTGTCAGTATTGAGTGGAATGGATATGTCACCATACCTCACTGTGGCTACATCAATCTTACACCCACACCATGTTCCAGAAACCATGTGCACAAGCACATTGCAAGTGCTTCAATCAAATGGGAATGTTTCATTGGGAGTAGTCCTTGGTCAAGTCAAGAGAGACACCCTTCAGCCAGGGATCCTGGCACAGTAGGCCAAGGGTAGTCTTCAATATCAGCCCAGGGCTTTGGACATGGTCAATTGGCCATTTGGGGTGGTCAGTTTCAGGGATCCACACCTCTACAGTCCCAGGAGTGGGCAATAGTCAGACCTGTGTGTCCAGTGCCATCATTCTGTTGGTTCATGAAAGTCAGTCGGGGATTTGCACAGAGATTAGCAAGGGCCATGTGTCCGAGTTGGTCGGGGGGGTGTGTGCTCCAGTTAGTCCATCCACTAAAAGTCGAGGGGGTGTTATCAGGAACCACTACTGCAAGAGAGAAGCTGGGGAACTCAATTATAGGGGAAGAGAGAAAGCACGCTGGGATGCAAAGGGGAAAGCAATTGTGAATGGGAGCAACTCAATATATAAAGGGGGAGACAAAATGGAAATGGGTGATTCGAGAAGGTGTGATCATCAATGTTCAGCAACAGTAGCTTTGATCGGGAAACATCTAGCACGTTGGCTCATTATGCCTGGATTCAGGGGATAAAGTGGGGAGATGAAGAGTTAGATAAACAAATTGGGTGGGAAACATGGGGAAGTTCAAAGCCCTGGGCTTGACAGGAAAGGCTACCAAGAAGGGAATGTGTACTTTTGGGGGTTCACCAAGGGGAGGACTCATTGCATTAAGCGTGGTCTTTCCACTGTGATCCAAATGGTGCTGGAAATGGCTGCAATCACACCCAGATAGGGTGGAGTACATATTTTGTCGTGTGAGAGAAGGGTATATTCACAGTGGTTGTAATGTAACATAGCACAGCAATGGGCAATGCTTGTTTTCAAGACATCTATGTTTTGCCCATACTACATGAGCAGTCTCAGTCCTCATCTCATCTTGGCTCTCTCCTTCCTATTATGGGGTCATTTTCTCCTGGAATGAGACAAAGGGAGGGATTAAGTGAGATGAAAGTGCCTGGCACAGCTGGTGCAAGTGGGATGAAGGTGGTGAGGTGTCCTGAACAAATGAGTAGGTGGCACAGAGAGCACGCAGTGTCAGTAGTGTGGGAAGTTCAGATGGTTAAGAGAATGTGAGGGCAGATTTTTACATATAATGGGAGAGGTACACTGTGAACCTTGGCAGCAGACATTGACTTCTTACCACACTGCTGGGCATTTCTCCAGATGGTTGAGACCATGCTAACCCAGATGGCAATCTTGGATCCAGCTGGCAAGGTCTCATGCCATGGTTTCATCTGTCAGTCCCTGGGAAAGAGGATGGACCTCCACTGAACCACCCCCCATCTACCAGGACTGTCCTTTCCACAAAGCAGGTACCAATTCTTCCTTGTCTGTCATGTCCGGGGCAGATATCATGAACCGTAGAAGATAGCACCAGGCTGCAAGCATTTGATCGGGTGCACAACGGCCTTTTAAATATGGCACCAGGAATGCTGGGATGTCTTTGCGACGACAAATACTTCCAGCAGTGCCAAGTGGGAGAGTATGATGATGAGTGGGACACCACAGGTGCGTGGTGCATAGGTAATGAGGTGAGTGTGGGAGGATAGCGTGAGAAAACTCACTGGGCTTCATAGAGAGAAACCTTCCAGAAACTTGTCAGTAGTGATACTTAGCAGAATCAGCGCTGAGTGAATATAGGCGATTTGATTACAGTGACACATCACATCAGCATGAATGTCAAGGTTGGAGATGACTTTTCCAGCATATTTCCTGTCCTTTTTGTTATCTGACATGTTGCCTTTTCCAGGAGATTATAGAAATCATGACAGACATCTGGTCGCACAGAGAATAGGACAGGATTAATGGGCCAGCTAGTCTTTTTGAGCCAATCTATTTAGCAATTGAGTAAGATATGCTCGTTCTTACTTATCTAGTGACTATGCAGACTTCCCACTGGAGTCAGTATCTCAGTCCTATCCTATGATAAACTAAAACAGCTCAGGCCAGCCAATAAAGCTGCAACTGGTTTATCTGACTCAGTTCACATCTTACCCACTATAAGCCACCTCTCCAATGGCATGGACTAAAAGTCATGTCAACCCAAAGAAACCAGTTTTGATCAGAATCTGTGCACTAGTTGACCACAGCTCAGTAGGTGTTCAGCTGTGAACTAATGGGTAAATTCGATCAGGTCTCCCAATTCTGTTGACTCACCAGTGACCTCCTGCTGGAATGCAGCAATGGGTGGCAGGGTTGAAATCAGGATTAAGTTCATCATCTCCCTTCCTGAAAAAAAGCCTGCCAACACTTATTGCTAAAATGTTAATCACAAACAATACTCCTTGGACAGAACATGAGAGGGTGGCTACCAACGGTAGAATTGTTCCTTTGTCAGAAGCCAATCCCTTTGGAAGACAGGGGAGAAAACTTAAAACAAAAACTGTTCCAGAGACAGTAACACACTGGCACATGGAAATATTTTACTAGAGTCCTTTCAGGCCTCCCTAAAAAAAAATCAAAGCAACTTTTTAACAGTTTTTTTTAAAGTTGGCAAATGAATATTGAGGTCATGATGCTCTAGATATTTTCACTCCAGGCAAAATATTATTATTTTCACTGGAATGAAAATCACAGTACTTGATTTCGCCGATATTCCTGCCATCCAGATATGTTACACTGTGGTATTTAGCTCCAGAGAAAATGTAAAAAAATATTAGTTCACAGCTGAAAAATAACATTTGCCACACGATGTGATCTCACCATGGAAACCACACCAGTAGCCAATATGAAGTGGATGGGAACATGCACTGTTAGTTAAACAAGTCCTTTTATGTGAATTTGTATCTTTAAACTTCTTCACATGAAAGCAGATGAGCTTCACGTGCGAAGAAATGTCTAATTAAAAGACTGCATCACAAATCAGGGCTCCTTGAAAAAAAAAGATAAAATGCAAAGAACTCTATTAATTGTAGATTGAAATCTCCATACACCAAGGGTTTCTCTTGACAAAACACTATTCCGATGTAACATCCTTGCTAATGAGTGGGTAACAGATTAGTGAAGGTGTCAAAAACAGATTCAGCCAGCTGTACGTTTATCATATGCACAAGCGGGTATGTTTCGAGATGGGGTTTACTGCCAGTCAGCTATAGCATCACTGGAAGAGCCACAGAAATCCTCCTGTTTACACCATTGTCCTGGGGTTGGCACAGATCTTTTGCCAAAGTACAGCAGAACCCCATGTCAAAATTCAGTGCCAAGGGTTTATTAAATGACTTAAAATGATCTCTTGTCCATCTATGTCTTCAATAGTACAACGTGGAGAATTCTAACCAAAGCCCTGTCAATTTTATAGCCCATTACATGCAAGCACCAATCCCCTCATTTTGTGTAACAGTTACAAGCCTAGAGATTCCAATATTGGTGCATGAGTTAGTGCCATTCAGGCCTGAAAGTAGTCACGTTCATATGCATATCACTCACTAGTTTTTACATCTATCCATATTTTCAAATTGCCCTATTTGTCAGCCAGTCAACAGCTTAACTCTTTGCTGTGACCAGAATCATCATGCTTGATTTTTAATTTCTACCTTTCTACATTTTCTATTTCTCTTTCCTCTGCCTATCCTATTCTATTCAGTCTTCCAAAGAGGTTTGCTTCCTTCCAACTTCCAATTCTGATGAAGGATCCAAGCTCAAAACAGGAAACTACCTGTGTGTACTTGCTATTTAGAGTAAGCTTGTGGCTTAAAGAGATGAAAAGCTGTGTATTATCTCAGTGTTCAGTTCTTAGAGATAGGAAAGAACAATTGATTACAATTTCCATAGATCATTGTTGACCCTTGATCTTTGCTAGAAAGTATGAATGAGATTTAGTGCCCTCCCACAAAGTCATTTAATTAGGCAGGTACAGGCAGGAGGATCCTGACACATTCCTGCTTCTCCCCCAGTTAAGTCCAGGACGGGATAGCCCATGGACAACCTTAAACCATAAGACATAGGAGCAGAATAGTCTATTCAGTCCATAGACCATTCAATGAGATCAATGTTGATCTGATAATCCTCAACTCTACTTTTCCCATAACCCTCAATCTCCTTGTTGATTTGTAATCTGTCTATCTCAGCCTTGAATATACTTAATGACCCAATGTTTTTAGTTCACTGTAATAAAGAATTCCACATTCACCACCCTCTGTGAGAAGAAATTCCTCCTTATCTCTGTCCTAACTGGGCACCTCCTGACTCTGAGCTTATGCCCTCTGCTCCTAGACTCTCCCACAAAAGGGAAGCAACTTTTCCACATCTACTTTGTCAAGTCCCCTAAGAATCTTGCATGTTTCAACAATATCGCTTCTCATTGTTCTAAATTTCAATGAGTACAGGTTCAAATTACTCAATCTCTCTTTATAAGCCAATAGTTTCTTAGCCAGGATCAGCCTAGTAAACCTTCTCCACAGTGCCTCCAATATCAATATATCATTCTTTACATTAGGTGATCAGAACTGTTCATAGTTTTCTGGATGTGATCTGACGAGTGCTTTGAATACTTTTAGTAAGACTTCCCAATCTTTGAACCCCAGGTTCTGCTTTTCAATTTATCTCCTAAATGTATTCAGCAAAGCTACTTTGTAGTCCTATCAATGCATTGGGGGTCCTTAACTGTGTAATTGATGCTCCCTTAAGAGCCTTATCCTGACTCCACTGATATTTAGCCAGCTATGGGTAAGGTGATTACCATGCAGAGAGCCTGAAAACAAACTTTGCCAAGTTTGATTGCTGGCTTCTAGAATGGTCTTCCACTGCCTGGTCCACTAAAAACCACCCCCTGCTCTTTCTTCAGAATGCCTGCCCTTTCCCAACCAGCAACACACTCCCTGGAACCCCAACTCTTGGTGGCCAACTGACTTGAGCCCAAAATTGGATATTTTAAATTGACCTAAATTTGGAGAAATCGGGCCTGACAGAAAATTGGTCAAATTGAATTAAATAGCAACAAGCAGCTATAGGCTACAGAGAACAGTGGAAACCAAGATTGATTGATTGATTGATTTATTGTCACATGTACGAAATTCAGTGAAAAGCTTTGTTTACGAGCAGTACAGGCAGATCACAGCAACCAAAGGATGTGCAGGTCAAAAAGACTCACAGACATGCAGATTACATTGCAGGTTACATTATTTGAGGCTAGAATCCATTCAACAGTCTGATTACGGCCAGAAAGAAGCTGTTCCTGAACTTGCTTGTGCGTGTGTTCAGGCTTCTGTTCTTTCTGCCTGATGGAAGAGATTGTAGGAGATCATTACCAGGGTGCGATGGGTCTTTGATGATGTTGGCCGCCTTTCTGCGGCAGCAAGTGTGTAAATGGAGTCCATGGATAGAAAGTTGGCTTCCATGATGGTCTGGGCTGTACACACCACCTTCTATTGTTTCTTACGGTTCTGGACAGAGCAGTTGCCATACCAGGCCGTTATGCACCCGGGCAGTATGCTTTCAATGGTGCATCCGTAGAGGTTGGTGAGGGACCTTATGGACATGCCAAATTTCCTGAGCTGCCTGAGGACGAAGAGGCATTGCTGTGTCTTCTTGACTGTTGCACTTACGTGGGAAGTCCAGGACAGATTGTTGGTTATCGTTACTCTGAGGAACTTGATGCTCTTCACTCTCTCAATCTCAGTTCCGTTGATATGGATGGGGATGTGTTCTCCTCCTTTTTTTCTGAAGTTGATGATCAGTTCTTTAGTTTTGCTGACATTGAGAGACAGATTGTTTTCATTGCACCACGTCACTAAGCCCTCTACCTCCCTTCTGTATTTTGACTCATCGTTGTTTGATATCCATCCTACCACGGTGGTGTCATCAGAAAACTTGCAGATGGCGTTCATTCGGAATTTGGCAACACATTGTAGGTGTACAGGGACTATGGTAGGGGGCTGAGGACATATCCTTGGGGGTCTCCAGTGTTGAGTGTTAATGTAGGGGAGCTGCAGTAACATATCCTCACTGATTGCGGCCAATGGGTCAGAAAACTGAGGATCCTGTTGCAGAAGGAGGAACATAGACCAAGGTCACACAGTTTTGAGATCAGTCTGGAGCGAATAATGGTGTTGAAGGCAGAGCTGTAGTCAACAAGCAGGAGTCTGACGTTACAACTGTCCCAAGGGTTGTGTATTGGAGAAGTGTCGATAAGACTTTCTGGCATCTTGACTGAGTATGTGCACTTTACACCTCCCTGCACAGCAACAGTGAAGCATGTTGGCATGATCACGTTGGATTATTTGAACTGAGCTCATGACCCCACTGGCCAAAGGCCATAGAACTTTGCGGAAAGTCTGAGGCAGGGGGGTTAAGAACACACACATCTGGAAACCACCCCTCAGCAAAGACTCAATGACATCTCAGCAAGACCCACAGCAAGACTTAAGACAGAAGACCATGCGATAACCAAAGAAGACCAGGAGAAGATCTGCTCTGCAAGAACCATCTTTGTGGAAGACAGTCAGCCCTACATCAGAGAGGAAAGAGATTCCAATGGCCCAGCTCAAACACATGGATCCTTGTGGGTAATATCCTCTCTCAGATGGAAAGAACTAGGTATAGATATTAAATATTGTAGGAATTTGGGAAATGCTCACATAATGTTTTATTAGGGAATATTTTAATGATTAAAATCAAGTTGAACCTCAAACCAAATTCTATGTGTTTTCGCCTGCCTCACCAGCAAGAGTACTTGGGTGAAGTGTTTTTAAATGCATAATTCGTCAAAGTGTCCAAAGCACAGATAACACCTTCTAACTCACCATTTTACCTGGGTTTCTTGCCGCTCCTCGGCAGTTCCCAGTGTACGTTCCCAGTAGCCACCACCGTTGTTTCTCTGCTGGTACTGGTGGCAATGATGGCCTACCAGCCTCAGATTGGCTTGCTGAATGAGGGGTGGGTGTTGGATTTCCACTCCCAGAATCCTTGATCCAGGAAAGATTGGTCACTTAATGCCTGACTGACAATTGATGTGGAGACGTTCACCAAAAAAAGAGACAGGGTCTCTCGCTGGTGCTGCAGCTGGTGGGAGAAACCCCTGTCACCTGGATTAAACTCTACCCTACACAATTGTGGGGATGTCAGGTGCAGTTATGATAAGACACAGTTTTGGTGCCCTCTCCCTGGAGCCAATAAACGAAGTAGAGAGAAATAAAAAAAGTCCTTTAATTGGAATTTTACAAAATTTGACATCAACCACAAGTTTTGGTACATGCAATAAAAATGTGACAAAAGGAAAATTGTTTTTGCACTTTCAAAGGTTAACTGCGCGGAATGTTTTTGTGGATAATAAGCCTGCTGGTTTAGTAACTCTCTTGATGTTTTAAGACTCTGAGCTAAAGTGTAGCTTGTATCTTCCATACAGTGGGCCAGCCAATGAGAAAGGGAACCACTAATCCTCTAAATCAATTATGTGCTGAAATAGGAGGCTGTTAAACATTTGAAAAAGGACAGGTGGAGCAAAGCCAGATGTTCAGTCATCAACCTCGCAGTAGTGTCTGGCATTATGTCGTGAGAAAAGCCAATTTTCCAGGCCAAGAATTGCCAACCTATTTTGACAAGGCACAGAAAGGTAAATAATTTATCAAATCAATGATTACTATTTTCCTCCTCACATTGCTGGTGTCCCATCCCTCAGCAAAAAAACCCCCTCAACCCCCTCCTGGCCAACATTCCCCATCACCCTGACCTCCCCCAGAATCAGTCATAGCAGCATAAGGTCAACAACAGCAGTCAGCCTGTCATAAATGTGGTTGACTTACAATGTACAAGGAAGTCGATAATATAATAGAGGCTCAACTAATTTTCAATGGGAACTGCAAATTAATAATGCAAATATTTATTTTGCTTGGAAATTAAGTAAAGTATTAAATCTTCCTAGAGAATCCGCTAACTATTGGCAGGGAAGTGACCACAGATTTCAAAACGTTATTGGAAATGTTTATCGTCCTGGATATCACCAAAGAATCCTCAGAGGATGGCTATCAGCAAGATTTGAGACAATAGTCAAATACTGCTGCTACAATTGAGAATTACAGTCTACAAAGAATCATTGGTGATCTTTTACCGTCCCAACAACACGCAGCAACCTCCTTCACATCGTGGTGACACAGAATAGTCATCATCCCCTGAAGATGTTTGTGTGAAAGAAATCTATTTCATCAGGCAAGAGAACACACTGCATGATGGAAGATGTCCACAGACTCTTGAGAGAAATGAGTCACATGACCAGTACATGGCATTAAAGATGAAACTACATTTTTCATAAACACAATGTCTTCCATGAAGCACATTCATGAAATCAAACATCCTCCAGACCAGACAAAAGACCACCACCAATACAAAAATCATCAATGAACCAACACCTCAGCAAAAGCAATTCACAAGATAAAGCATCATCTGAACATAGGAACAGGAGGAGGCCATTCAGCCATCAAGCCTGTCCCACTGTCCAATTATTTGATGACTGATTTTCTAACTCATTGCTCCATTCCCATTTTATCTCCATAATTCCTAATGTCATTAGCCTCCAGGAAAACTAGCAATTTCTTTTTTGAATATGGTTGAGTTTCCACTACTCTATAGAGAGAATTTCAAAGGTTTACCACCCTCTAAGGGAAGAAATTCCTCCACATTTCATTCTTAAATGTCCTAGCATTTATCCCTATGACCCCTAGTTTTAGAGTCACCAATTTGGTATATGTATCCAATTGTATACATTTCAATGAGAATACCTCTCATTCTTTGAAACTCCAGAGCGTACAGAACAAGTTTTCTCAATCTCCCCTCATAAAATAATCCTTCTAGCCCAGGAATTAAACTGGTTAACCACTACTGAATACCCTTTCAGTAAGTACATTCTTCCTTTGATAAGGAGACTAAAATAGCACACAGTATGCAGTAATACCCAGTATTCAATATTTAGTAATCAATGTCATCTCACATTCATGTCTCTGTACTGACTACCAGATTATACTTAAATATTTCTATTTGCATCGACTTTTTAAAAACTTGTTCAGCGATATGGCCATTGCTAGCTCGGCCAGCATTTATTGCCCATCCATAATTGCTCAGAGGGCAGTTAAATGTCACCCAAAAGTCTTGAGTCACATGTAGGCCAGACCAGGTAAGGATACAGATTTCCTTCGCTAAAGGACATTAGTGTGGCCGAAGGGCTTTTATGCCAATTGATAATGGTTATATGGTGCTATTAGGCCAAATCTTATTCCAGAGTTTTTTGAATTCAAATTTCACTATCTGCCATGGTGGGGTTTATACCCAGAACTTTGGCCTGGGTTTCTGGATTGCCGCTATGTCACTGACTCCCCAGATCTGTTTTGTTTTTCAAATCCTAAGTGAATTCAGATACAGAGCCTTTAGTTTTGTCCTTTTATAATTTCCTAACCATACATTTTCTACAACTTTCTATCAGAAATCTATTGTCCATTTTCCACATACCACTTCATCATAGAATCATAGAATCCCCACAGTGTGGAAACAGGCCATTTGGCCCAACAAGTCCACACCATCCCTCCAAAGAGCATCCCACCCAGACACATTCCCCTGCATTTTCCCATGTGTAACCCACCTAACCTAAACATCCCTGGGCACTATGGGGCAATTCAGCATGGCCAATCCCAGTCCACCTAGCCTGCACATCTTTGGACTGTGGGAGGAAACCGGAGCACCCGGAGGAAACCCACGCAGACACAGGGAGAATGTGCAAACTCCACACAGACAGTCACCCGACTGTGGAACCGAACCCAGGTCCCTGGCGCTGTGAGGCAGCAGTGTTAACCATTGAGCCGCTGTGCCACCCAAATCTTCCCAAATTTGATACCATCCCTCCACTATTTAGTTTAAATCTCCCTATACATTCCCAGTTTAGCGGCTCGCTAAGCCACTTATCTCAGCATGGTTCAGATGTAGACCCCAATCTTTTTTGCGTTATGCCAATTTGCCTGTGACTCAGGAAATAATCAATCAGTTTCCTCAGCTGCTACTGTTTGGTGACAAATGTTACAAAGGTATCAGCATTTTTGAATGCCGTGTCAACCACTTCGAATATACAATACCAATGAAATGGATAGCTCTGTTAGCTCATCAAGGAAGCAGTCAGTAGCATAAAAAATCAAAGACTATGCTGCCTAGATTGGAGACATTGTCCGTAGATTTCTATGTTAGAGACAACACAGTTTCCCAACCTTTAAATAATTATTTTCCGTCAAACGCAGTTAACTGTACCTAAAGAGATATAGTTGGTGTGAAGGATAGTGTCAACTTTGAGAGTACACGTTTGGCTGCCTCTCTGCCAGCCTGTTACTGCTCCTGCTCATCTACCTGACCCAAATCAAGTGGTAGCATAGTATTGGGTATTATGCCTTCGAAATAAAGAAGAGAATTTGATGAAAGCCGGTGAATCCCTATAGTAGAGATGCACCTCTGTACTTCATCCTGAGTTATATTGACAGAAAGAACCAATCACATGAGTAATGCATCAGCCCTGGAATGTGATTTGTCTCCTTGGTAACAGATAATTATGCCGGAATGAAGAGCCGAACATGTGATCTAATATTCACGTCATACAAAAGTTTCCTCAAATAGTCAGAAATATGAAGTGGCAGTTGGGCTGATTGTATGGTATGACATATTCCTGATTACAAAGATGGAGAAGATATGCTTCAAATGTGCAGAGCCTTGTTCAGACCCTTCCAAAAGTCTGCATTCAGGTTTGGGTGCCTCAGCTCTGCCGAGGCAAATGTTCCTAGAATGACACCAGGATTTAAGTTATGAGGGCACTAAAGCTCTGTTTGCATTTCCTTGAGTGATCGAGGGGTTATCTGATTGCTTGCAATGTTATAAGGATTCAATAAGATAAATCTTGAAAAAAAATTACTTCCTGTGGTGAAGAAGCAGAAACTTTGGGTCTCAGTGTTTTTTGCCATAACAAAGAACATCCCCATTGTGGAAGCTGGGAATCCCAAATCCCACCCCTTTCCTAGCATCTATTACGTTCGCAGGGTTTTTTTTTGAAGGGTCGGCTACAGTTCATTACCTAAAACAGTGAGGCAAAAATGATGATCAAGAAATAGACCTGAGGTTACCTGAGATCAAAGGAATGCAAAAAATCATTTTGGCAAGGAAGCATCAGTACAATGACAGGATCAGCTCGCAGCTGGAACAGCTAGAGATGAGTGGCTACCATGAAGGAAGAATTTCTGAATAGACAACACCTGTAGAAAAATCACTATAGACAAGAGTAAGTCAATGAAACCATTTTACGGTCACTAGTAGGGGAAATAACCCTTTAAAAAGGAATGAGAGTAGTACAAGTCCACTCACAGCTGAGGGCATAAATCTGGATTAAGTCCCTATGAAAAGAGACTGATTACTGGACATTATAGAGTTATAGAGTCATAGAGTCCTACAGCACAGACACAGGCCCTTTGGCCCAAACTGGTCCATGCTAACCAAAATATCCATGCCACGAACCCCATTTCCCTGCGCTTGGCCCATCTCCTTCAAAACCTTTCCTAGTCATGTAATAGTTCAAATGCCTTTTGGATGTTTGTTAATGTACCCGCCTCAACCATTTCCGTTGGCAGCTCATTCCGTATGGATACCACCCTCTGTGTAAAAAGGTTGCCCCTCAGGTTCCACGTATTCTTTCTCTTCTTACCTTAAATTGATGTCCTCTAGTTCTTGATACCCCAATCCTGGGGAAAAGACTGAGGTGCATTCACCCTATCGATGCCTCTCATGATCTTATACACTTCTATAAGATCACCCCCCTCCCTAAGTCTCCTGTGCTGTAAAGAAAAAGGTCCTAACTTGTCCAACCTCTCCCTACAACTCAGTCCCTTGAGTCCTGGCAACACCCTTGTAATTTTCTTCTGCACTTAATAACATCCTTTCTATAGCAAGGTGATAAAAATTGAACACAATACTCCAAGAGTGGCCTGAGCAATGTCCTGTACAACTGCAATATAACTTCCCAATTTCTATACTCAGTGCCCTTACTGATGAAGACCAGGACATGCAACACAAATATCATTTTATAAGGCTCAGAACAAAATATGTTATACCTGTTTGGAAAACTAGGCTGAAGAACTCAGTTAAGTATTTTAACAATGAACTACAAATTTCTGAATTATTTACTCAACAACAATTAACAATAGGAGGCTAAGTATTCAGGTACTGGCGTAAGGAACATTGGTTTTAAAAAGAAAGATGAAATCAAGAGTAAGATTTATTATTGCAATTTGAAATATCAGAGCCATAACAGTGAAGATACTGAAACCTTTGTTAATTTGAACAACAGATTTAAGTTTTATGTGGCAACTAGGAACCTTTGAATTTTATTCTAAAACATAAAAAATTGGATAAATGATAGAACATGAATCTGACCATTTGATGTTGACTTCGATGTGAAAATACTTCAGGTGCAAGAATAAAACAATGCACATGGCATCACAGCAGACATATTTGATACAGTTAAATAACCATTGAATCTTTACGAATAAGGTTATTTTGAGAAAGATTCTGCCCACAGACATTGGAAGTCTTTTAGCTATTTTGAAAAAGGAATATCTTTATTAATCTTGATAAAGATACCATACTGGAGAATATATCATCAACATTTATTACTGATAAAGGACAATCAAACTCTACATTGAAAACATCATTTAAAACAACAGAAACTTTAAAAATCTCACAGTTTTAGTACTGCAAAATTAATTTTTACAGCAAAGATTCAACACCAACATTAATCAGCTAAGAATACAGCAAGACAACAAAATGAATGTTGTACAAGATAATCAAAATCCTAAGAACAGTTATCCAATTCAAGAAAATAATCAGTACCTCAAACACCAACAACAATCAGGCAATGCAATAGAATTCTCTGGTAACAATTATCCACCAGAAAATGTAAGATCCGTTTTATAGATCAGCAAGTTGGCAAAAATAGAAAGCACAATTCCCAAGATTTCAAAAGCTTCTGGATTGAACACCGAATCCAATGTAGAATTGTCATCACATTTCCCTTCTACATAGGAAAACAGCTGATTACATGCTACATAGACAATAGATCAATGAGAAACAAATTGTGTTTGACAACCTCACTAGACAGTCGGGACTGACTAAGGCCCACCCTGCATTTTGATGTTTCTACAGCACCCTGACTTACCTACTTATAAACCATAGACTGGTTGCAACCTCCAAACACCTTTTGATCAATAATTCACTTCAAGAACCATAAAGGACACTGGTGAGAACACACTTCAAGAGCAGATATCAAATCCCAAGAGAGACTGTAGATAGTTTCATTAATGACCTGAAACGAAAACAAATTGCTGGGGAAACTCAGCAGGTCTGGCAGCATCTATAGGGAGAAAGCAGATTTAACTTTTAGAATCCAGTTAGTCTTCATCCGAACTGCTGTTATGAAGAATTAGCAGATTTGAAATGTCTGGTTTTGTTTCAGATCTCCAGCATCCCCAGTTCTTTGTTTTATTTTATCATCAATGACCTGTACGTATTATCTGAACCATGCATTTTAGCGAGGCCTTCAACAAGATGCCATATGGGAAACTGATAAAGAAAGTAAAAGCTCTTGGGATTTAGGGAAATTTGGCAAGTTGGATCCAAAAGTGGCTTCGTGACAGGAGAGAAAAGATGGTGGTAGAAGGCTGTTTTTGCGACCAGAGCCCTGGCGTGCAGTAGCATACCACAGGGATCAGTGCTTGGGTCCCTTTAGTGTTTGTGATATTTATAAATGATATAGATCAGAATGTGGGGAAGGTGGGGAATGATAGGTTTGCAGATAACATAAAGATTAGCTGGATTGTTCACAGCGAGGAGAAAGGTACTAGGGAGATTTAAAGGGATTTGAGGAAAGCTTTTTCACCTGGAAGGTGGTGAGGGTCTGGAATGCACTGTCTGGGAGGGTAGATAAGGCAAGAAACCTCACAAACTTTAAAAAGTAATTGGATGAGCACTTGAAGCATCATAACATTCAAGGCTAATTGGACTATGATTCATGTAGCTACAGAAACTTATGACAAGAAGTCATCTGTGACAGAAATGTCATTAGCCTCTAAAATAAATCAGTTATGGAACTTCTTCAACAAAGAGAAGATCTAATTCTAAAATAAGTAGTTCAAATGGCAGTGGATATAGAGTCTAGGAAATTGTTCAAGTAGTTTATGCAACAAAAGTCCTATTTAATGCAAAACATGCTATGGAGTAAGTTGACTACTTAACGTATCATAAACCACATGATCAAAGGAGATCGGCCTTTCATCTGAACGAGATACTGGTTTTGTGGAGACAGGATTTCTCAGTGCACTTGACTCAGAAACAAAGGTCTGGACCATAATCTTAAGCTTAGAAGCAAGCTCTTAAGGAGATGAGTCAGATTGCAATTTTTCACATAATAGATAGGTAAAAATCGGAAGTTCTCTCCACCACGAAGCTGTAGATGTCTAGGTCATTGTAGCTTTCATGACTAAGAGTGACCGTTGTCGTTAGGTGAGGATGAGTTTTGCAGAAACAGTTATTTCCAGGCTATTAAATGTAATTAATTCCCAGCTTATATTATCATAAAAAGTTGAAAAATTAATTATACATTGTGGTTGATCTTGAATTAGAAGCCTTTGAAGTCTGAATTGATTAAATGAAGATTCCTGGATGAAAATGTGAACCTGGAAGGAAGCTGTGATCAGTGGACTTTTTTAAATTCATTAATTAATTCCACGATCTTCACTTCCACACCACTTTTTCTTAAGTACAATTTTGAAAGTTCTTAACCTACTTTCTCACACTTTCTCAACCATTTCTTCCTGCCTCAGCTCTAGCAGGCTTCCCTGTGACCCTACCAATATACTTTCCCCTTTCCCTGTAAGCTCCTTTGCTTGACCTTGTAATGGACCTTTTTTTGCTCCCCCCTCCATTACAGCTTCTCCTTTTCCCTGTAGCACACCAGTCCTTGCCCCTGCAATGTCCCTTGCCCTTCTAATATATATTCCATTGTTACCCAATAACCTCCCTTGTCTCTAATATATCTTTGTCCATTGTACTCTCTCTCATTGTCCACCTAATACATTTCCTAACTCTCTCAGGTTTTCTAAACAATTATGTTTTATCTATCTTTTCATTCTGTTAAGCAAAATATATAATTCAATTAGCCATAGTTTATTTTCATGCCACTACACTGTAAGAATTTTACAAAATTACATAATGAATGTTTCGTCTATCTTTCTGGATTTACAAATCTACCAAATGCATTTAGCAAAGCATGCTTCAGACCAGCACATTAAACCCCCAATTTCTCTACAAATTAGTGGCAATCGCATAGCGTTTGGAAAGTTGGAATGGTAGTCCAAAGCTCGGTACCCATTTCAAATGGACACTTCATGCTCCATTTGTGTGTAAAATGAAAAGAAACTGTTTCTGATCTCTTCTTTCCTTTTGTACCATGGTCTCCAATGCTTAATTTACAAATTCACCCGTGGTTCTTCTTGAAACACACCACTGGGATAAAAATTCATAGTTAACTTAGCCACCAGGATAGGATGGCCACTCAGTTCTCAGTGTAGGTCCTGCAGCAACAGATGGCACTGTTTGGTGATGATAGCGCAGGATATCCTTAATCAATGCCTGCACTGCCTTTCAGCCAATTGAAGAAAATAACAAGACCTCTAGATGTGGGATGTCTTCATTCTCACTGATCCTTCCTCTGGAGACTTAATGTGACTGTATGCTTCAGGCTCCTGTTCTACTTGTTGCAGTTGTATTCCCTGCCTCCTTCTCCATTATCTTTATAGTTGCACCAAGCCTGTAAGAAATCCAGCCACAATCGATGTGAGCGCTGTGAGCAGATAATCTGTGGGGAATATCAGAGACAACACAGAATTATGTAAGGAATTCCTGAGCCTTCAAATCAATTACATTGATGCTTTTTATTATGCCCTCACATAGTGTGACCGGGAGGCTTCCCAAGGAGGTCATTGATATGTCTCCATAAGGAGCTCTGAGGTATGTCAATTTATCCAGTTGTACATTGTACAACCAATGTGTTCATGCTACATTGAGAATAAGACACGATGATAGCATCCACCAAGGAAAAGGTTCCCTTCTACTTCACAGATCTCGTCCTTGCATAATTATAATGTGCAAATGTGAGAGCTGCAAAGCATCAAATTTCAATGCTATTTATAGAATGTGTTAAAGAATGTGAAATGGGAAGTTTAGGTACTGCTTTTAAATGCCTCGTTTTCAATACAATTGCTGAGCAGACAATGACAAGGAGGCCATTAGTGTGCACATTGTTTGTGGTCGTCATTTTCAATTCTTGGACAATGAATGAGGTGCTGATGAAGTTCAAACTGGAGCCAGAGGGTGGCATTACATAATCAGTAGATGCATGACTGCCTTCAGCAAGGCCTCAAATTCCAAAAGTTTTATTCCATCCTTGGAAAGAAAAATAGTAACTTACTCCACGCAATCTGCAAGTGGTGTCAGCCAGTTTGTGTAGCAACTGTGGTTGACTTTCAACAGACATGGCAAGTTCCAACTTTGTTTCACTGTAAGTGACTTGCAACCTCCACCCATGATGAATAATTCTTTCCCTCATTCTTCATTCTCCCTTGTGTGTTAATATCCTGTGGTCACTATGAACTTCAAGCCTCCCGCTGTGTCCATAGGCTCCCTTCATGTGACTATTAATATGTCCCTTAGGCTCCCTTCATGTGACTATTAATGTGTCTCTTAGGCTCCCTTCATGTGACTATTAATGTTTCCACTTTGTTTCCCTGGGCCCATGTTTTTGGAAATTCCCATGCCCCTGTTGGCTTTACACCCTCCCCATGTAGAGGCCAGAGTTACCATGACTGGTTTGAAACCCGTCTTCTGAAGCTCCCAATCTCATCCTGTTCCATTGTGAGGTCCTACAATGCTATCTTTAATTGCCCCATTTCATGTTACACATTACATTGAATTTTATCCCCAGATTTGTGTCGCCTATTTTCCTCATGACACATGAACTGCCTCTGATAAACCCTTGATAATTGTTGAGCAAACCCCCAGGATTAGACCCTCAGGTCTAACTTCATAACACAGTCTAGACTAACTAAAACTAATCTCCCAAGACTGAAATCTCTAAAGCACACTGAATTACCTACCTGTAATCCCCCGACTGGTTCTACTTGACTTGCAGGACTGACCATGGCCCAGAATGCAATGTTTTGAATGCTATGTGCATTTAAGTACAGAGCCTTTAGTTTTATCCTTTCACCATTTTTGTAAATTCTAGTCTTATCTGTTGCTAGATTCTTAGATTCACATCCTCTGTTCCTTCCTTGCACAGTCCATTTATTATTTTCCATATTAATACCTTTCTTTTTGCCTTGACTCTTTTTGATTTACTACATCAGCCCAAATTTGATCTTTATCCCCATGATTTAGTTTAAAAGTCTCTACATGGGCATAACTTTCAGTTTTTGAAGGTGGCAAATATATTTTCAAATACCATGCCACTAGCATGTGGTGTTCTGGTTTGGGTAGTTCACTACCACCTTTCTCTATGCCAAGCCTAGGACCTTTTGTGTTATGTCTAATATGTAGTATACCTTTAAGAAATATGCTCATGATATCATCATAATTTCATGGCATGTAGCCAAACAGTACAAATGACTCAGACTCCATCTTCACCAGGGTCACTTGAAGCAAGACACACTGTTGGAAGCTGTTATAGATTGTAAGCAAATATTTTAGTCTTAATTCAGACGCTGAGTGACTGCGACAGTAATATATGTACACACCAGGAACTGTAGTAAACTCTTTGTACTACATTACCCATGTCCAGTTCTTACATTTTGGGAGCCAACATAAATATTGCTTCAGCAGGTACAAATACCTTGCTGGAGGCATGACACAATTATAGGGATACATTGAAGAGTTCAATGGTTTCACTGTCATTTTTACTTGTCTTGAATTAATGATCTTTGCAATATTTTCCAAGGCAAAAGAAAATAAAAGTTGATGCAATGAAAGTTGGCTGCAAGCCTGATTGATTTTAATCTAATGACATTGAAGAAATGGCAATCTATTTCCAAGTCAGGTTAGTGAGTGACATGGATAGGAACTTTTTCAGGTGGTGGAGTTCCCAAGTATCTGCTGCCCTTGTCCTTACAGATGGAAGTGATCGTGGATTTGGAAGATGCTGTTTAAGGAGCCTTGATGAATTCTGCTACTCCACATTGTGCACTGGGCATTGAGTACTTTGCTAGCTATAGTCTAATGCTATTCATCCTGAAAAATGTTTGAGAATACCTGCTAATCTATCAGGTGACTGTTGTGCTAACCCAGTGGTGCCCATTTTGGGCAGATTTTCCGAATTGCCATTGAAAAAGCAAATTAGATGAATTTAGAGGCAATAATATTCATACATAATGGAGTAAGTTTTTTTTAAACTTGAAGAAAGTATGACAAAGTAGAAAATATGGCAGCCTTCAAACATTTTGTTCTATATTTTAACACAGGCTTGGAAGTACCAATTATAAGATTTTAGATGTAAGAGCAGAAGGTCCATTCAACCCATTAAGTCTGCTCTGCCAGTCAATGAGATCATGGCTGATCTTATCAATCTTAACTTCAATTTCCTGCCCTTTCCCCATAACCCTTAATTCCCTTACAGATTAAAAAAATCTATCTCAGCCTTAAATACACTTATGAACGCAGGCTTTACAGCCCCTGCAGTAAAGAATTCCATAGATTCTCTATCCTCGGAGTGAAGAAATGCCTCCTCATCTCTGTTTTAAGTGTGCGACCCCTTATTCTGAGATTGTGCCCTCTGGTCCAAAATTCTCTCGTAAGGGGAAATGACCTTTCCACATCTGCCCTGTAACTCTGCTCATATTCTTGCATGTTTCAATTTCACATCTCATTCTTCTAAACTCTAATGAGTAATAGTCCAATCTACTCAGCCACCCCACATAAGACAGTCCCTCCATCAGCCTTGTGAACCTTTTCTGGACTTCCCCCAATATGGTTATATCTTTTATTAGATAAATGGCCCAAAACAAATCACAATATTCCAGCTGACATTTGACTAGTGTCTTGTATAATTTTAGCAAGACCTCCCTACATCATTCCCTCCTAAATAAGGCCAACATTTCATTTGGCTTCTCTATTAACAACTGGATTTGGGTGTTAGCTTTCTGTGGTTCATACACAAGTACGCCTAAATATTTTTATTCAGTAAGTTTCTGCATTCGTGCTCCATTTAAATAATGCTCAGTTCATCTATTCTTCTTACCAAAGTGCATAACTCCATAATTCCCACATTATATTCCATCTGCGAAGTTTTTACTCACTCATTTACTCAGTCTATATCCCTCTGCAGACTTTTTTTGTCATCCTTACCACTTTCCTGCCTACTTTTTTTGTGTCATGAGCAAATTTGCCTATACAGGTAGTTCTGCTATAATGCGTGTTTCATTAACACGAATTGGCTGTAACGCAATTGATGAATAGTAGATAACAAGGTGTAGAGCTGGATGAACACATCCTGGGCCTCCTGCAGTGCCACAATGATGCCACCCAAATGTTGCAGGAACAGAAACTCATATTCCGCTTGGGAACCCTGCAGCCCAATGGTATCAATATGGACTTCACAAGCTTCAAAATCTCCCCTCCCCCTACCGCATCCCAAAACCAGCCCAGCTCGTCCCTGCCTCCCTAACCTGTCCTTCCTCCCACCTATCCCTTCCTCCCACCTCAAGCCCCACACCCATCTCCTACCTACAAACCTCATCCCGCCTCCTTGACCTGTCCGTCCTCCCTGGACTGACCTATCTCCTCCCTAACTCCCCACCTACACTCACCTTTACTGGCTCCATTCCCACCTCTTTGACCTGTCTGTCTCCTCTCCACCTATCTTCTCCTCTATCCATCTTCTATTCGCCTCCCCCTCTCTCCCTATTTATTTCAGGACTCCCTTCCCCTCCCCCATTTCTGATGAAGGGTCTAGGCCCGAAACGTCAGCCTTCCTGCTCCTCTGATGCTGCTTGGCCTGCTGTGTTCATCCAGCTCTACACCTTGTTATCTCAGATTCTCCAGCATCTGCAGTTCCTACTATCACCGATGAATAGTGGACATTGTTTGGATAATGCAAACTTTATGCTGCACACATATAGTGATTTTCTATAGCGATTTCCCTATAGCACAATTTTCTATGGCGATTTTCTACAGCGCAAGGTCACAAAAGAACGCAACTATCAAATTATAGGAGGACTGCCTGTAGTACATTAACTTTCCTCATCCAAGTCATTCATATATATTGTAAATAATTGTGATCCCGGAACTGATGCCTGTAGCATTCCATTATTACAGGTTGCCATCCTGAAAATATCCCCCTTATCCCAAGTCTCTGACTTGTATTAGTTAGGTAATCCTCTTTCCATGCTGATGTAATACCTCCAACATCATGACTCTTTTCTTATTAAGCTAGAATGTGTGGCATCCTATCAAATGCCTTCTGAAACACCAAATATATTACATCCACTGCTTCACCTTTATCCATCCTGCTTGTGCACCTCTCAAAGAGTTCAAAAGTACCTTAGCTTGTTAAACAAGTCTAATTGTTTCACAGAATAAAAATAGGTTGCAGGCAATACTTGGAAATTTAGGACAGATTTACAAAATCATGAGCAAAATATGTATGTCCAAGAACATTCAAAGGCATTTAAAGCCAAAATTGCGTGAGGGGAGTATGTACCACAGAGCTGGAGCTGGAAGACTTAAAGAATAGGTAGGAGGAAGTTTCAGTTACAAGGAAGGGAAAAGCCATGAGGCTTTTTTAAACAAGAGAAAAATTCTGATTAACACATTGGAGGATAGGTCACTGAGAAAAGTGCTCATGGGCAATCAGGATATAATGCAGGACAGAATTCAAGCCAAGGAAATGGATGATGCTTGAATAGCAAGGTCTTTTCCCTAGGGTTAGGGAGCAAAAAAACCAGAGGGCATAATTTTAAAGATTTTTAAAGGAGAAATTTTAAAGGAGAAAGATTTCAAAGGGATGTTAGGGGCAACATTTTCACAGAGTGGGTGGTTCAGATGTAGAATGATCTGCCAGGGGAAATGGTAGGTGCAAATACAGTTACAACATTTAAGAGAAATTTGGATAGGTATATGAATAGGTAAAGTTTAGATGGATATGGGCCAAGTGCAGGGATTAATTTAGTTTGGGAAATTTGGTTCGAAGTGTCTGTTTCTGCGTTGTATGACTCTAGGACTCCATGACTCTATTCACTACAATAGCATAAAAAGTTCTTATACAAACATTTGCTTGTTGCAGATAACTGCTGAACCTTTTTAATACTTTTCTTAGGATATTTCTCTGATGACCTAAAAGAAGTGCTCATTGGACCTTTGTCATTTTACTTTTCAGTTCTTGAAATTGCTGTCATTTACCAGCAGCTCTTTGTCTATGTGTGTATTCAGCTGTTTTTTAGTGTATTTACTTAGCAAATTATAACTTCTGGTCCCATATCTCTCCTTTACTTTTGGTCCATTGGTATTTTAATATTTTCTATGACCATAACCACAAAACACATGTGAGTCTCTGTGATTCAGACCTGAACAGGTTTCCCATAACTGAGCTGGGATGTGGTCATATAATAATATTGAAAAAAGTGTTGAAATTTTCTACATGCTTTGTCTTTTCACACTGGAAAACACCAGCTGAATGGAGGTCCTGTGTGAACATGATATTTTGTTTTGAATTTTTAAGGACTTCCCTGAGATAGACTATGCCTTGTCTCAGCAGCAATCTAGCCCTCAGAGCTGCAAATATTCGGCAGGAGCTGTGTTCCATTGTGACATAAGTAGAAATAATTTACTTAGTCAATAATGTAGGCAAAAAAAACTGCTCAAGAATTGAGTTCAAGGGGTTACCTTGTCACTTACACTTAGACACAATATGTAAACATGCCCCCAATTTATTGTCATTACTTGGCTATATAAACCACTGGTTTTCAAAATTTCCTGTACGGTGCAACCCCTGCAAATATTACTACACTCCTGGGAAATGGTTCACAACTACTGACATAATGCTGGAGACCTTGTGCAAATATTGATACATTCCTAAGGAACCCCTCCCCCAACCTCCTGAAAACACTGAACCAAGCACCCTCTGCGACTATTGACATTCTCCTGGAATGGCAGAGTCACTTACCCAAAATGGGACAGTGCCACCATTTCAGAGAAGATTTTTTTATTGTTAGCATATAACTGTAGAAATAATTGAGATAATTTTAACATAACCCTATCTACAGGTTATTGCAGGATTGGATTAATTGCCTTCTTTGTACTCTGCCCAAATTTATGTTCAATTGAGTATTTAATCATTATTTTGCTCTCTATAATGAGTGTGAATCAACATTGAAATCTCAGAAGTCTCTAGTTCCAAACAACTGTGTGAAAATTTTTGAGCAGGTCTCACCTCAAGTTTTTGTCTGCATTTGCCCTGTTATTATCTTCTATTTTTATGGAGTACTAGTTAGCAGACTGCAAAGGTATGTTCATTCTCCAAGCAACTACGGCTTGACTGAAATAGGAAGATTAAAAAAAACAATTGGAGCAGGAGTTGGCTATTTGGTCTTTCAGGATTACATTGAACTAGATCATTGTTGATCTTCTTCTCAACCCCAGCTACTTGTGCTATTCTTTAATTCCATTTAGTCTCTAAAAAAAAATCTATCAATCTCTCATCCTGAACATACTCAATGACAGAGTATTCACAACTCTCAGTGATAGAGAATTCCAAAGGAATTGACTTCATTTCAGTCCTATTTAGGAAAGAGGTAGTTTTGAACTTTTATGAACCATCTTGGAAGATGATTTGAAATATTTAGTCGTCCGGTGCCTGGACAGCTATTTTAAAATGACAGCTGACATCAAAGTGCTGATTAACCTATATGATTCTATGTTTCTGGCCATTTAGTATCTGCACAATAATTAAATGGAGCACCTTGTAATTCTTGAATTTCATATGATTGCATTTGGGGATTGCATTAGATATTCACAGAAATTCCAATATTGAAGTAATTTCATCAACTGAGCCTTTATAAAATAAGGAAATTAAGAGGTAGACTGCTGAATGATTACTTTGGGTTGAATATTCAGCAGAATTGGAAAGTTCCTACAGATCTTAAAAAAGTTTGTATACATGTACAAACAGATTTGAGAATAGCTTCTTCCCTTCTATTATCAAACTTTTGAATGGACCTCTTTAATGTTAATGTTGATCTCTCTTGGTACCTTCACAGCAGCTGTAACACTCTGTCCTGTACTCTGTTCTAATGTCATGATGCACTTGTATAATACAATCTGCTCATAAAGCATGTAAAACAACACGTTTCACTGTACTTCAGTACACATGACAATAATAAATCAAATTAATCAAACAGCACGTGGGACCTGGATGCAGAAGTTCTGCCTCCATTTTTTTGTAGGTATGAATTATGCCAGTAGGTGAAATGGAGCAGGGCATGAATCACACAAGAGGGAAGCCCAAACTTAGAAGAGCTTTTTGACCTTAGCATTGAATTCAAATAGACCCCATTTTGGCTGTTTTAAGTGCCTTAAACTGTAGTATGGAAGTCACAGATTGGTCAAATAGATGTAAATGCACTTTAATGTTGCTTAAGTTTTCTTTAAGTGTCATGGTCTATAGCTTTCTAAATACCCTGTTCTTTAAAACATTCAAAAAAAAGACTGTAGAGAAAATCAAATAAAAAGTTTTGATAGACTACTCTGACCGACAGGTCAAATGGTGAATGCTAGAAAACAAGTATCTGTTTGTGCTGTTTCAATAAAGCTGTTTCTTGACATTTTCCCTTGTAATATGAAAGCTTGGCTGAATTTCAAAAAAACCAACACCAGTCTCAGCAGAGCGTGCTATTTTCACAGTTGGATTTAAAAGTTTAAAAAGGTTTTAAAGGATAATATATTTTTAATGTAATGTAGACGGATGTTTGCTTGTTTTTATAAGAGATTAGCAGCGTCAGAGATTTAAAAGTTTTGAATGGATGTCCGAAATGGGATTTTTTCCACTATCAATTCTGTATGAATAAAAATACCCTTAGATTGTTAGAAGTCTTTTTTTTAGTCTCCACTTATCTCCTGAGCTCTGACCGTGGTAACTTCTAAGTGAGTTGCTGTGGAGTTGGTAGTAGCCTGGGTGGGGATCATACATTGGCATGGGGGAGCTATCAGGAGAGATGGTAAGAGATGTCGACATGATGGTGAGGACTAGTTAAAAGGCCTAACCAATTATAAAACAATGGGGACAAAATCCTGGACAACCAAAGCGAAGCTTTAAACAAGCCTGCTTTGGCACTAATCCATCCCTGTGGCCACCTATGCTATGCTGGGGTCGATGGGGATAACCATACTTCTTCCTCATCCCTGGAGCAAATATTTCACATACAGGGACAATTCTATTTGCGACAGATCTGGCAAGTCAGAAATTTTGCAACTCAAGTAACCTGCCATAATAGCAACTTCACAGCAGAGTAGAAAGATAATATACTTATCGTTCGGGAGGCAATGGTCTAGTGGTATTATGATTGGACTGTTAATCCAGAGACTCAGATAACGTTCTGGGGACTCGTGTTCAAATCCCGTCACGACAGATAGTGGAAGTTGAATTCAATAAATATCTGGAGTTAAGAATCTAATGATGATTAATTCGGGATGGGCAATAAATGCTACCTAGCCAGCAATGCCCTCATCCCATGAATGAATAAAGAAAAGAAATTCCATGGAAATCAGCATTGATTCAAGGATTGGAATTCACTAAAGTTAACACAAGTACGAAAACAATATTAGGCACAATGATGACACTGACGTTAAAATCTGAAATCTCAAGGATCTAACAATTTCCATCCTGGGTTCTAAAGAAAGTAGGAGATAAATTGTAGATAAGTTAGCCATAACCTTTCAAACACTATCACTTTAGGAATAGTCCCATGAGATTGAGAACTTGTAAGTGTAACTCATTAATTTAAGAAATCTGAGTGAAACAAAACAGAGAATTATAGATTTGTCACACTAACATCTGTGATTAGAAGTTACTTGAATCTATCATTAAGGGCATAGTGACTGAGGACTTAGAAAAATTGAGATGATTATGGAGAGCCAATGTAGATTTGTAAGGGTAGGTCTGGTCTAACAAACACAACTGAATTTTTTGAGACTGTTAATGTGAAGGAGTCTATGGATGCAATTTATATAGATATTCAAAGTTATTCAGTGAAGTTCCACATAAGAATTTGTGGTTTAAAATTAAAGCTTATGGAATTGAATGCCAATTAACTTGATAGGAGACTGATTAGGTGGTGGAAGACAGACAGTAGTGATACTGGGTATGCATTTGATTTGGAAGGAAAATTACGAATAGTTTCCCACAAGGATCTGTGCTGACTCTTCAACTATTCATTATATTTATGGATGACTTACATAGCACAATAGACAGCCATATATTCAAGGTTGATATTAGCATGAAAAATATAGAATTAGTGTACATGGGACCAATAAATTACAAAGAAGCATTGATGGATTAAAATGAATGGATAAAACTGTGTCAGATGGATTTTGACACAGATAAGTGTGACGTTATCCATTTTGGACTAAAAGACGATTGATTTCATTATTATTGGAATGGTGGGAAACTAGAAGCTTCGGAGGTGCAGAGAGATGTAAGGATCCATGTGCATTGATCACTTAAGAATAATAGTCTGGGTACAGAAAATGATCAAATGATCAATGGCAAGTTAGAATAAAAAGGAGGTGGGCTTTTGCTACAGCTATACAAAGCCTAGTTAGACCACCTCTGTAGCATTGAATTTTTACACTGTTTATAGTGCTGGATAATAGATCTTAGAAAGGATATGTTAGCCATAGAAGACTGCAACGCAGATTCACCAGAACATTACCAGGGATTAGGAGAACATATATAAACTGGGCTGCTGTACTCTGAAATATAAAAGGTCAGAGCGATTTAATTGAGGGATTTTTTTAGGAATGTCAAAGGAATTACTAAAATAAATAGATACTTGTTCCACCGGTGAGGGAGTCTAGGCCAAGGGACCATAACTTCAAACCAAAATCAGAACAATCAGGAAAAAGATTTGGACTTCGTCAGGCAAAGGGTTTGAGAAATCTGAATCTCCCTTCTACAAAAAGCAACAAATGCCAACCCAAAGAATTATTTTAAAACAGAAACAAAGTAGCTGGAGAGAATTAAGATAAAGATTAGCCATGATCACTTTCAATGGCAGAGGAACTGGAGTAACTGAATGGACATTATTTATGTTCCTGGACTTCAGGGAGGCCTGCAGAATGCAGGACCTTTCTTGTTGCTAATTTCCCCAGTTAAAAGAGCTAAAGATGTTTCCAATTATGCACATTGCATCTCTGACCTTCTTGATGAATCTCAGCCCAACAGTTTGACTGTTTTTGTTCACGTCCTCTCTGAAATTTTGGATGACTTTTAAACATGAAGTATCTAGACCGTAGTGAGCCTTGGTTTGTGCTGAGGGTTGCTCACTAATCACGTTCCAGAGGACAGCACAGCTTTATCACAACCACCCGAGCAAGCAAAGCTTACACATGCAGTTTTCCTCTGACATTCTTAGGTAGGTGCGCCTCAATCATTACAGAGTGCTGCATTGGTACAGGGGCACTTTAATAATCTGTTGTGGTGCAGGCAAAACTGCCTTGAGGCATTCTTCCTATCTGTCTCCCTCCCTTTCTCTCTCTGTCTTGCTTTCTGTGGTTCACTCAACAAGTGGTAGGAATCTGGAATGCACTGCCTGACAAGGTAGAGGAGGCTTAAAAGCTTTAAAAAAATAGTTGGATGAGTACTTCATATATCATAACATTCAAGGAGAATTTTCAAAAGTTGATTTGGGAGCGGATATTTGCAGATAAAAGGACGGCTGGAAAATGAGAAACCTTCAAAAATGAGAAATATTCATTGGGTTAGCACCTATTGCTTTTTGTAGAAGGGAGATTCATATTTCTCAAACCCTTTGCCTGAAGAAGTCCTAAGGAGAGTCCTGAGACAGTATGTTCCTGTTAGGGTGAAGGGCAAGGCTGGTAGGTGCAGGGAATGCTGGATGACTAGAGAAATTGAGGTATTGGTTAAGATTAAGAAGGAAGCATATATCAGGTATAGATAGCAGGGATCAAGTGAATCCCTAGGAGAGTATAAGGGCAGTAGGAGTATACTTAAAAGGGAAATCAGGGGGGCAAAAAGGGGACATCAGATAGCTTTGGCAAGTAGGGTTCAGGAGAATCTAAAGGGATTCTACAAATGCATTAAGGACAAAAGAGTAACAAGGGAGGGAGTAGGGTCCCTTAAAGCTGAGCAAGGCTGTCTGTATGTGGAACCACAGGAGATGGGGGAGATATTAAATGAGTATTTTGCATCAGTGTCTACTGTGGAGAAGGATATGGAAGATAGGGAACTTGGGAAAATAATTAGTGACATCTTGAAAATGTCCATATCAGAGAGGAGGAGGTGCTGGACATCTTAAAATGCAAAAGGTAGATAAATCTATGGGACATCATCAGGTGTACCATAGAACTCATTGGGAAGCTGGGCCCTTTGCTGAGATACTTGTATCATAGATAGCCATGGTGAGGTGCCAGAAGACTGGAGGTTGGCTAACGTGGTGCCACTATTTAAGAAAAGTGGTAAAGAAAAGCCAGGCAACTATAGACCGGTGAGCCTGACGTCAGTAGTGGGCAAGTTGTTGGAGGAAATCCTGAGGGACAGGATTTACATGTATTTGGAAAGGCAAGGACTGATTAGGGATAGACTTTGTGTGTGTGAAATTGTGTCTCACTAACTTGATTCAATTTTTTGAAGAAGTAACAAAGAGGATTTATGAAGGCCGAGCTGTGGACGTGATCTAAATGGACTTCAGTAAGGCATTTGACAAGGTTCCTCATGGTAGACTGGTTAGCAAGGTTAGATCACACGGAATACAGGGAGAACTAGCCATAAGCATGGAGAATTAGCTTGAAGGTAGAAGACAGAAGGTGGTGGTGGAGGGTTGCTTTTCAGACTGGAGGCCTGTGACCAGTGGTGTGCCGTAAGGATCAGTGCTGGGTCTATTGCTTTTCGTCATTTATATAAATGATTTGGATGTGAACATAGGAAGAATGGTTAGTAAGTTTGCAGACAACGCCATAATTGGAGGTATAGTGAATAGCAAAGATGGTTACCTCAGAGTACAATGGGACCTTGATCAGATGGGCCAGTGGGCCAAGGAGTGGCAGATGGAGTTTAGTTTAGATAAATGTGAGGTGCTGCATTTTGGAAAGACAAATCAGGGCAGAACTTATACACTTAATGGTAAGGTCCTGGGGAGTGCTGCTGAACAAAGAGACCTTGGAGTGCAGGTTCATAGTTCCTTGGAAGTGGAGTCAAAGGTAGATAGAATAGTGAAGAAGGAGTTTGACATGCTTGCCTTTATTGTTCAGTGCATTGGGAGGTCATGTTGTGGCTGTACAGGACACTGGTTAGGCCACTTTTGAATACTGTGTGCAGTTCTGGTCTCCTTGTTATGGAAAGGATGTTGTGAAACTTGATAGAGTTCAGAAAAGATTTACAAAGATGTTGCCAGGTTTGGAGGGTTTGAGCTATAGGGAGAGGCTGAATAGGCTGGAGCTATTTTCCCTGGAGCATTAGAGGCTGAGGAGTGACCTAATGGAGGCTTATAAAATCGTGAGGGGCATGGATAGAGTGAATAGCTAAGGTCATTTTCCCAGGGTGGGGGAGTCCAAAACTAGAGGGCATAGGTTTAAGATGAGAGGGGAAAGATTTAAAAGGGATCTAAGGGTCAACATTTTCATGCAGAGTGTGATACATGTATGGAATGAGCTGCCAGAGGAAGTGGTGAAGGCTGATGCAATTACAACATTTAAAAGGCATCTGGATGGGTATATAAACAGGAAGGGTTTAGAGGGATATGGCCCAAATGCTGGCAAGTGGGACTAAATTAATTTAGGATATCTGGTAGGCATGGATGAGTTGGACTGAAGGATCTGTTTCCATGCAAAAAATGAGCATTAGTACTAAGATTTAGGCCAAAATGTATTTTTAAAATTAAAGACGTACATCCCTGAAAGTCAATGTGAAAGGACATGAATAGCCTGCTGCTCCCCCTTCAAGGAGTCACTTGGTGTCAGCCACATCTAGGCTCACCTCCATTTTTATCAAACAGCATTCCCCACTAGAAAAGTGGAACTGTAGCTGGACTCCTTAAATAGCCATTGATTTGAATACTTAATTAAAAGATTTGCCCATTTTTCACAGAATTGTTTTAACCTGATTTCCAGCTGTTATTTTCCCATTTTGCTCACAGACCATGTTAAACAGGTAGTGTACCCACTGCAATTAAAACCTCTACCTCAAGAATTTTTTCTGTTGATGCACAGTAATTCACAGTTCCCACCTTTCTATCCAAAATTCCCAGACAGGGATGGTCACTGCAGCCTGCTTGGTTCTTGTAGTTCCTGGCAACTACTTCTCCGTCTGTCACTTGCAGTCTGATCTATAGCCATGCCACGTCCCTGCGTATGATGTGTTCAGACATATCAGCACTCACTGTGCCTTGTGGTTAATCTTTGGCCCTGTACCATGTTGTTGCTGCTTTTAATTCTCTGTTTCGCATAGGTGATGTTAAAAGAAATCTCAGCTAGTCGTGTGTCTGATACATCCATGCCAGGATATCCACTACCGAAAAGAAATATCACTGTCATCCATTATGATCCTTTGTTGTCACTTTCAACTAACTGTGTTACCTGACATTTGCACATTTCCCAGCTGCAGAAAAACTGAAGTCAATTGCACATTAAAATTCAGTACTTGCATTTTAAATTCAATTTGGAACATCACTAGATATATTATACAACTTAACAGCAGTTCATAAATAGTATTGTTATTGGGCATGTTGGATTAAATTTATGTGGGTTCATTATCAGTGCCTATGTTTAATTTGTGAATATAAATGGGCACAGTTATTTTTCAGCCAAAGCGTGGAGTTGAGGTGAATAGCGAGAAGGATTTCTGCATCAGGGCAGGCTGCGTTTTCTCATTTAGTTACATTTTTCTCAGTTTAGTAAAAATGCTTAGACCAGTAAAAAGCCAAACATTATTGTTTGGAAGTTTATAAGCCTGTTTGGATGTTCTGGCCTTCAGAATGATTTACCAGGATGTTGCCTGGTAATGGGGGATATTAGCTACGAAGAAAGGTTGGGTAGGTTGGGTTTGTTTTCATTGGACCACAGGAAGTTGAGGGACAACCAGATAGAAGGTTATGTGATTGTGAATGGCATGGATAGAGTGGAAAGTATGAGGTTTTTTTTACCCAGGGTGGAGGGGTCAATTTCTAGGGGACATGGGTTCAAGGTACAGGTGTAGAGGGGGAAGTTTAAAAGAGATGTACGAGGCAAACTTTTCACACAAAGGGTGTTGAGTGCCTGGAACGCACTGCCAGAGGAGGTGGTGGAAGCAGACACAATAGCAGCATTCAAGAAACACCTGGACAAAGACATGAACAGGAAGGGAATAGAGGGATACGGATTTTTGTATGGAAGGGCAAAATGTGTCGGTGTAGGCTTGGAAGGCTGAAGGGCCTGTTCCTGTGCTGTATTGTTCTTTGTTCTTTCTTTGTAACATCCAGGCACCTTATTTAAAAGACATCCAGACAGCATTTCCCTCTTTATAACCCACGAGCATCACTCAACCTGTGGAGGGCAACTAGATAGTGGAGGCTATGGAGATCAGTGCCCATGTGTGGCTCAATAGGACCTAGCTCCAGAGCTGCAGGAGATTAAATCATCTTTTCTGCAATGACAAGTATATAAGTACTAATGTCTACTCCATGCTTCATGCTCTTAAGTGGAAGTTAACATCGTAGATGGTTTTAAGTCAACTTGTTCAAACATGTATGACATACCTCTAGAGCAAGTGGCACTTGAACCCAGGCCCTCCTGACCCTACCTTTGCACCACAAGAACTCCAAAGAGTCAGCATTGTAAGGAGGTTAGGTGGCAGACATTATATCCATCAGATGCCTCATTTACATCAATATCTGCCCCTTCATTGCAGCTACCAATGTAGCACTACTGACACCACATTGGTACGGCATTTCATTATCTGTCAGTGTTCACACGTAAATCATAGAGTCATTGAGTCATACAGTAATACAGCACAGAAACAGACCCTCCAGTCCAACTGGTCCATGCTGACCATAATCCCAAACGAAACCAGTTCCACCTGCCTGCACTTGGCCCATATCCTTCCAAATATTTCTTATTCATGCACTTATCTGAATGTCTTTTAAACATTATAACTGTATCCACATCCACCGCTTTCTCTGGAAGTTCATTTCACCCACAAACCACTCGCTATGTAAAAAGTCGTTCCTCATGTCTTTTTTAAAGTTTTTCTGCTTTCACCTTAAAAATATGCCCCATCATCTTGAAACCCCCATCCTAGAGAAAGGACACCCTCCATTCACCTTATCTATGCACGTCAGGATTTTATAAACCTTATAAAGTCACTCCTCAACTTTCTACACACAAGTGAAAAAGTCCGAGCCTATCCAGCCTCTCTTTATATCTCAAACCATCATAAAATCACAGAAGCAGCTATAACAGTCAGCACTGACTTTTTATCATGATTAGCAGAATGCACATTCATGATGGTTTTCACCACAGGAACAAGGACACAACCACAAAAGATGGCCTTTTGAGCGGACCCCCACTTACCTGCCCAGGTCAGGTTTGATGGTGTCAGCTGATGTAGCTGTATCATTTGGACAGGCTTGTTACCCCAGTCAGGTTTCATTGCTAACACTGCAAGCATTTAACAGCAAAAAGCCAAACTGTACACGACTGACACTTTTCATCAGATAATGAACATGAAGAGGCTTCACCACTCAGACTAAGTTTTCGGGCAAGGAAATACCTTGTTTATGAAGGATCCAAATAACGAAAGCAGTTTGTACTCACTGGAGCTTGAAGGAAAAGGTCTAACCCACCATGTATATGCATCCTTTATGCAGTCAGGTTTGTTTTTATTTGTTTAACAGGATTGTGCCTGTCGACGTAGTTCCTGCACTACTAATCCCTGTTAATGATATGCTGATAAATACAAAACAGGTTCGCGGTCAGAAACCCAACCTATCAGAAAATTTCTGAGAACATCATGACAAAACTTCAACCCGTCAACTGGAAACTGAATTTTTTTTAAAAAATGCAAACCCCTACGCTACTGCTTTTTAGCAGCAATGCTTATTTCCCCCAGCACCCTTGTTGGGTGGGGGAAATGGTGCCACGATGGCTCAGTGGTTAGCACTGCTGCCTCACAGCACCAGGGACCCAGGTTCGATTCCACCATCGGGCGACTGTCTGTGTGGAGTTTGCGCATTCTCCCTGTGTCTGTGTGGGTTTCCTCCAGGTGCTCTGATTTCCTCCCACAATCCAAAGATGTGCAGGTTAGGTGGATTGGCCATGCTAAATTGCCCATGGTATCTAAGGTGGGAAATGCAGGGTCTGGGTGGGATGCTGTGCTGAGGGTTGGTGTGGACTTGATGGGCTGAATGGCCTGCTTTCACACTGTAGGGATTCTATTATATGATTGTTGTGCATGTGCCGGTGTTAGACACAGTTAAAAACACCAGGTGTGCAAATAACTTTACGACCATATGACCACCAGGAAAGGCACCGACGTGACTAAGGAGCCAGTAGCAAGCAGAGCCCCTGGGGGCAATGTCTTTGTGAACAAAAAAGGTGAAGAGGAGGGGGAGATAAAACACTCCGCACCCCACGGTGCCCATCTCCTGAAACATATCAGGAGTATTCATAGAACAAAACAAAAGAAAAGTACAGCTCAGGAACAGGCCCTTCGGCCCTCCAAGCCTGTGCTAATCATCATCACCTGACTAAACTGAAAAATAAACCTTCTGCCCTTATGTGGTCCATATCCACCTATTCCCTCCCCATCCAGATGCGTCCTAACTGTTGCCAACATGCCCGCTTCCATCACCTCATCTGGTAGTGCATTCCAGGCTCCTACCAATCTCCGCGTGAAAAACTTCCCTCACACATTTCCCTTAAACTTTTGCCCTCTCACATTGAACCTGTGACCCCTTGTAATTGAAACTTCAACCTTGGGGAAAAGCCTCTGACTATCCACCCTGTCTATGCCTCCCATAATTTTGTAGACCTCTATCAGGTTTCTTCTCAGCCGCCATATTTCCAGTGAAAACAATCCTAGTCTTTTTAACCTTTCCTCATAGCCAACGCCCTTGAGACCAGGCAATGTCCTGGTGAACCCTCTCTGCACTCTCACCAAAGCTTCCACATCCTTCTGGTAGTGTGGTGACCAAAACTGCACGCAATACTCCAAATGCGGCCTAACAAGAGTTTTGTATAGCTGCCACATGGTTTGCCAACTTTGTACTCCGTGCCCTGGCCGATGTAGGCAAGCATGCCAAATGCCTTCTTAATCACCTTGGCCAACTGTGTTGCCACTTTTAGGGAACTGTGGACCTGCACACCCAGATCTGTCTGTATGTGAATGTTCCTAAGGGTTCTGACATTAACAGTATGATTCACACCTAAATTTAATCCTCCAAAATGCATCACCTCGAAGGTACACTGTATGCTCCTTTTCCAGGGACACCCAGACATGAATGTAACCAAGGAAAAGAGGCAGACAGTCAGCCACAATGACCTCCTCCACAGCCCATTGCCTGGCCCTATTAATGACCAGCTTGGCCAGGCCCAGGAGCGGACCCACGAGGAGATCCTCCGACCTACCCGCACCCCTCCGTACCAGGTGCCAAGGATCAGGAGAGTGGGGCTGAAGTGTGGCCAAAAACACAAAAAGAGGCCTTTAAGATAACTGAAAAGGGAGTGCAAGTGCCCACACCTAATCTATACATGGTCCACTGAATCTACAGCGCCACAAAACACACAGCTGGGCTGGGAGTCCCTGAACCACCGCAATCTACTGTTACAGGGGATTGCTGTGTGCAACATCCTTCACCCCAGATCCCCGAGGGAAAGAGGGAGGACTCCCGCGTAGGGAGCCCTCCATTGGGGATCCCTGCCGCCTAGTGGCAAATGAGCACGCCAAGGCATATCTGGGCAGTGGACAAAGGAGAAGAAGTGGATGCTGTGCAGCAGTCTGTACAGGGCGCGTCGTTTCACACCTTTAAAAGACACAAAATTAAAATTCTAGAAGCACCTTAGGCTGTGGGGCACAGGTTCCCGGGGGAAGTACGGGATCCTGGGCCCAATGTGAAATTCCGTCCATGCGGGGTGGGGGGAGCTGAGTTTATACTACCCGCCCAATTAAGTTCCCATACCCACCCTTTGAAGAGCTCAGGCTGGGCCCAGAAAATTCTACCCCATGGATTTCTTTTGCTGCTCGTTGCATTAGGACTGATAAATTCTCTAAAGAAGTTCATCTGTTCTGATAATAATTTAACTGTAGTGAAATTGCATTCAGTCAAATTTCGGTTAACCTAAGGCTCCAGCTGTCGTCAGGTTGCCCGCGTTCTCAGCGTTCCCTCCAATAGAATAAGAAATCCAATCGAATGACGCCAGTGATCAGCCCAAGTTCCCAGTGGTGTTTCTGGATTAGCAGAACTCATGCAGGCTTGTCAAAGAACTGCGTCAACCAGAGTTAGCAGGGTTAGCACAGCGTTGGACTCACCTGCAGTGCTGGCTGCAAACTTGTCCTTGCCATGTCCTGAACGAGGGTGCACAAAGAAACATTTAAAACCTGACTGGCTTGCCACCTTTTACCAGACCACCCTTTAATGTTTAAAGACAAAATGTGTAATGATGGAAAGTGAAAAAGGGAAAATGTCACCGCCATGGTCTGTCCCAATTTGGATGGCGTCAAAAAAGCTGCTGCTTCTACAGATTGGAAATTCCAAGAAGCCACTTTGTTACGCAAATGTCAAGACACTATCCTTGCAGTATGATGCTAACAAAACTGCTGACCTCCAGCACTTTTGAAGTGTGGATCAGGAAAGTAGACAAACCGTATCAATGGAAGAAAGGGAAGATTATCACTCTGATAACCCAAAATGTGTCCATGAATGCCTTGCCTCGTTCCTCAGTGAAACCACAATGGCTGAAAAGAATTTACAGAAAAGTTTTTAGCCTTCACCTCAGGATGTGAGGGTTTGCAATTATGCTCTTTCAAAAGTCTATGTCTCAACTACATCGCTTCTGTTCAGCTTGCTGGGGCAAGCTCGGTGTGATTGCTGGACAAATAGAGAACGTCACAGAAACATCATCATAACTGAATTCCAACATAAAAGGGGTGCTTCAAGCACCCATGTCCTACTCCCCTCTAGTCACTGCAGGTTATGAGGGGCTGAATCTCAGAGTTTCTAATTTCTGCCCTAAATCCCAATGCGGATCATATCACAATTCTACCCACTCCCCCTAGCCAGATAGATTATTTTTGTCTTGTGACTTAATTTAAAGGGACAACCATCAAGTCAAATATAGAAAACAAAAATATTATGTATTTTTCACAATGATCATCAAGATTATCTCCTCATATTTCAAAACAATTCAGCACAGAACCCATGTATGTTTGGTGCCACACCTGGCTCCACTTTATTTCACTCTTTCTGAATCATAGAGTTGGCATTTAACTCATTGTATATTCTTCTACATTAGATGAGTTAATAATTTCTCTTATTCTGCCATCTAAAAATTTGAATTGCATTGGCAACAACATCCTAGTGACTAAAAACTAACAACATTATACCTTATGCCAATAAACCAATATAGTGTTTGTTCAGTAGTTCCTATTTAGCTCGTTCCAGCAATTGCAAAAAGATTGTTACTAGTAACATCTATAGTAACTTTGGCATCGAATCCATCTGTCTTTCTGTCTGCAAATATTCTATGTATCACAAGGTAAAAACCAGTATTTGCAGCATATACATTGGAATGTGAAGATACAACTTAATGTAAGATTGACAAAGTTGTTCCCAATTCCCAACTCCCAACCCACTGTTGTAGAAATATATGACTGTATATTGACCACACAAGTCTTGCAGCCCCAGTACTATTGTTAACTGTTACAAACAAACAAACTATATTAAAACTAGTGTTGCAATTTTGTCTCTCAAGTATATTTTTTCCTAATTAGCAATTTCCATAAAAATCTTCAAGAAAAATCCTAAAATAATAGAGCTTTAATGCTTGACCTTGTAAGTAGACAGGGAATGAGCCAGTTCCAAAACTATTATGATAGAAAGAAAGTTACTGGTTTACGGTGAGTAGCAGGTGTCTGTCTGGTCAGTAGCCCAGAAAAGTCATTTATACCTTGTATCTCATGCTAAGCAACTTGACATGGGAGCTAAGTTTCCAAGCATAAATTAAGCTTGTGGGAAAATATTAAGTAACAATGTTTTTGGTATGGTTTTATAGATTCATAGAAAACTATCATTATAAAGGAGCAGTTACAAGTGGGAGGTTTCAATGAAAACCAGATGAGGCAAGCACATGGGGCAGCAAAGTTCATGGCTGTACTGGGCAGGAATCACAAACTGGTCATAAAAACTTGCAGCAGATGTAAAAAGTGGAAGGAGAGGATTTTCATTACATCCCACAAAGGGCCTGTTGCAACATTTAGCTTTAGTGTTCTCAGAGCCTTGGGGAAAAAACATAACAGCCTTCCTCATGCTGTGCTGCATTGATATATGGCATGTCAACAGGAAAGAATGTACATTGTAGGTTGTATTGTGTGTCATAAATGCATCTATCATACCTCTGCTGCTTTTGTAGCGAATGAAGAGGAATTGCCTTACTTAGGGAAAGATCTGTACATTAGTGGGGGTTCAATGCAGGAAGTCTGAAATTATTTAGAATTGATTATGCCACCATTAATATACCAGCAATTACTATTGCCAATCGTCTATATCGACAGTTAAAACAGCTTTTGCCGTTCAATGATGGTAGGGTAATAGCAGGAATAAAAACTTTAAATGTTGAGTCAATTCTGTTCTTTAAAAAAAATCAGGGACGAGGCAGTAATTATAGGATTTGAAATGGTTAGACTGAAACTTTGAAAACCTGCAGTTAAAATTCTTCATGTGCTAAGGAGTGTAATTCTTATACAGGAAATGTATAGTCATAGAGATGATAAATTGGATTTTGGCAGTGGTGTGCTCCTCTTGCTGTGTTATACAGGGAGGAAGACAAATTGAGAGAACCACTAGAACAAGTGTGTCATCAAAGACCTTCTAAATGTGGGATGATTTCCATTCCTGCCTTTATAAGCAAACCATAAAGCTGTCTTGAAAAAGATCAAAAGAGCATAAATACTCAAGTGAATTGTAATGACATTTCTTGTGGGTCAATTGAGTATTAGTTCTACTTGAAATGATTTGAGCCTGCAGCTACTATCATTAATAAGACAATATATTACCTCACCAGACTTCTTGCAAAACCTTCAAAACATTCCACATTTTAGAAAATTAGAGGATGAAGACAAGAGAAAAGAAAGTCTTGAATTTATATAACTTCTTTCACCACCTTAGGGCATCCCAATGTGCTTTACAACCAAGTATTTTCTGAAGTGTAGTCAGCGTTGTAACATCAGAAATGCTGCAGCCAATTTACTTCCTGCAGGCTACCACAAACTGCAACACAATAATGACTCAAAAATCTGTTATAAATGATAACTTAGGGGAAAATATTGATCAGGAGAGTGAGGAGTACTCCACAGTTCTTCATGGAAGCGTACCATGAGGTGTTTTATATCCAAGTGAAGAGGCTGCAATTCTAACATCTTATCCAAAACCTACCATCTCTGACAATGCAAAACTGAACTGAATTATCAGCATGCACTTCCAAGCTCAAGTAAGGCTTGAACCTACAACTTTTTGACTCAAAAGTGACTGTATTGCCTACTGGGTCAGAGCCAGCATGAGGATGTAGGTTGGATGTGCATTGAGCACCAGAGGTTTAAACATTAGGTAACATAATGGAAAATTTGGCTGCTGTAGTGTCTAATACCCTGTCATTTCATCCTTGGAATCTGAATTTGACAGTAATTCTGAATAGTGGGGTGAAGGCTGATTCTATTCCATTTCTTGCCTGTAAGAATCCCAAAGACAATCACTTTGAACAGTCTGTTAGATTGTAATTGGTGCACACAGAACAAACACACCTCTCATTTGACAATAATTGGTGCTAAAGGCATCAGATCCACTCAGGTAGGAATGAGAGGTATGGGGGTGGCAAAAATACCACAGTGATACCAGAGAACAGAGAAAAGACAAGTAAAAAGTTGGAAAACAACAGCGGTTCCAGGCACATCTGTGGAAAAAAGCACATATTACACTTCAAGATTTTACCTTCCATCAGAACTAGATAGAATTGAACAGCAAGTTTCTTTTAAAAGACACTGAGACAAATTGTTGGTGAGAACCAAGGCCACTTTATTCTGCAGCCATGTTTTTCATTGATATTGTCCAGGAATTTTTCATTCCCCAATATCCAACATGCTGTGTATAAGGATAAATCTGCAACTTCACATTAAATGTTTGATTTTTAAAATGTATGACAACGGTATGATTCAGAAAGAAATACCATGTTTTTTGAGGTAGTCGTAAGAAAACCTTACAGGATTTGGACCAGTTGCCCCACTCTTAAGGAGATTGAAGTCCTGGCCAGCTTTGGGCAGGTGAGTCACACGCTGTTGCAGAATTTGGACTGCGGTTTTAATTCCTCAACCTCATTCAAATTCTTCCAGCTAACATTCGACCCATTCTGGCTGCAAAGCCAGTAATAAATTGGTGAAAGCCATACATACAGGAGGCTGCCAAGACCAGGTAATCAATCACAGGAGATCTGTGGCTCTGCAAGGTAAGTTTTCTAGAGTAAAATAATCTGACATCAGCCTCTTCTGGCCCTCGCCTCTTGTCTCAGCATCTTCGGTTAATAAAGAACTCACTGCTGATTCTCACTCACCCCCATCAAGCTAAAATTATATTTGATTCCTATTGCCACCATTGGTATGAGTCACGTGTGTTTGAAAATTCTGCTGTCTCTGTTGGTTCCTCTTGTCTCAATTGTTCACACTTAAAATTGAACCTATTTGCCTTTCCATGTCTGGTAAGTTAGGTGGACTATATTAATCAGATGCTTGACTTTGTCCTGCCAGAGATAAGGTTGGGTTAAAATTATCCTCTTCTTTTGTTCAAAATTTAGTCAGGACTCTTGCACAATCATCAAGCAAGGAATATCCCACTGCTAATCCACCTTAAGGGAAGTAGTGTTTAATTTCCGGAACAACCATCATTGAATTCTGATGTGAGAGACAATTTGTTTTAATTTGCCATGGGATGTGGCCGTCACTGGTTTGACCAGCATTTGTTGTCCACCCTAATAGCCATTGGGACGGGGTGGCAAGCTGCTTTCTTAAAGTCCTGGAATCTACTTGGTGTAAGGGCACTTATATCGTTGTTCAGTAGGGAACCCCAGGATTTTCACCCAGCAACAATGAAGGAGCAGCAATATATTTGAAAGTCAGGAATGTATGTGACTTGGAGGGGAATTTAGAAGTGATGGTGTTCCCTTGCCCTTGTCTTTCTGTGCAATAGAAACCATGGGTTTGCAAAATGCTGTAAAAATGGCCTTGTAGAGTTCTGCAGTGCTTTTTGTAGACACCTATAGAGTCATAGAGTCATATAGCATGGAAACAGACCCTTCTGTCCAAATCGTCCATGCCAACCAAGTTTAGCAAACTAATCTTTTGCCTATGTTTGGCCTATATCCCTTTAAATCTTGCCTACTCATGTACTTGTTCAAATGCCTATTAAATGTTATAACTGTACCTGTATCTATCACTTTGGCAGTTCATTCCACATATGCACCATCCTTGGTATGAAAAAGTTGCCTCTCAGGTCCATTTTAAATTGCCAGTAATGGAAGAAGTGAATAGTTAAGGGGATGAAGGATGACCTGCTTTGTCCCAGATGGTATCAAACGTTTGAGTGTTGTTAGATCTACAAACATCCTTGCCATTGGAGAATATCTAATCACACTCCAAATTTTGGCCTTTAAATTGTGGGAAGGTTTTAGGGAGTCAGGATGTGAATTACTTTCAGAATTCAGAATTCAGAACTTCTAACCTATTGTGTAGCTATGGCATTTACGTGACTGCTCAGTTACATTTTTGTTCTTTGCTGACCCAGAATACTGGGGTGGCACAGTGGCTCAGTGACTAGCACTGCTACCTCACAGCACCAGGGACCTGGGTTCAATCCCAGCCTTGGGTGACTGTCTGTGTGAAGTTTGCATATTCTTCTCCATGTCTGCATGGGTTTCCTCTGGGTGCTCCACTTTTCTCCCACAGTCCAAAGATGTGCAGGGTAGGTAGATTCACTATGTTAAATTGCCCATAGTGTCCAGGGATGTCTAGGTTAGGCGGGTTAGACATGGGGAATGGGTCTGGGTGGGATGTTCTTTGGAGGGATGGTGTGGACTTGTTGGGCCAAAGGGCCTGTTTCCACACTGTATGGATTCAATGAAGATAATGCTAATGAACATTAAGGGGAGGTGGTTCAACTCTCTTTTCCTGTAGCTAGACATTTCCTGGATCTCACGTGGTGTGAATGTTTCTTGCCACTAATTAGCCTAAGCTTGAATATTGTCCGCTTCCAACTGCACGCAGACATAGGCAGCTTCCTTATCTGATGTACTGCAGACTCTGTGCAGTCAATAGTGACCATTCCCACTTCTGACATCATGATGAAAGGAAAGGCATTGAAGCAGCTGAAGGTGTTGGACTCTGACAAGCTGCAATTTCAGCAATTTTCTAGACTGAGGTGAACGGCCTTCACTAATCATAATAATCACTGTTTGTGCCCAGTACAACAACAGCCAGTTGAAATCGTCTCCTGGATTCTAATAGATTTCAATCTAACACGGGCAGTCACTCTCACCTTATCTTTGGAACTCAGCTCTTTTGTCCACAACTGGACCAAGGATGTTTAGAGGTCTGTATTCGAGTGGTTTGACAGAACCCAAACTGAGCAGGAATAAGCAGGATTTTGCCATTTGAAAGAACTGTAAAAAATACTATCGATCGTTTTGCTGATGGTTGATGAGGTGATAATTGTAACTACTTTTTATAATTTACTTCAATTTATAATTAATTTATAAATGTATATATTATTAATTTATTGTTTCTTATGCTTTATAATCAAGATAATTTTGTGACATGACATACCTGTGCAATTTTTCATTTTGGTCAGGACAGAATGCCACAAATTGTTACACATCATCAAGGAAATAATTCTGAGGAAGGGTCACCGGACCCGAAACGTTAACTCTGTTTTTTCCTTCACAGATGCTGCCAGACTTGCTGAGCTTTTCCAGCAACTTTGTTTTTGTTCCTGATTTACAGCATTCGCAGTTCTTTCGGTTTTTATTAAGGAAATAATTAATGTAGGTTTTCTATACACTGAGCAATAAAAATAGTGCCTTTGCAATATATTACAATTTTTCATCATTTCTTCTACAGTTAATTTCATCAAAGTGAACAGAGAATACTTCAGCTTCCAATAGCATGAATCTGAGAAAGATTTGCTACTCTGGAAGGCTATCTGTGAATTATACGTTTTCTTCCAGTGTTTCCTGCGAAGCAAATTTAATTATGATATACTTTTAGGAAGCGATGTAAAGAGAATAGATATTTGCACCCTAGTGTAGCTTTAGAATAGCATTTGTTCGTGGACACTTAATGTGCTGAAGGGTCTCTTCTGTACAGAATGATTCTATGATTCCATATTAGGACCTTTACCGTAGGGGCTTGATTTAGCAAGCTTCGATTAGATGGAGCAGAAGATGTACTAATGCTGGTTGATAACAGATGAACTAGTATAACTATCCATTATGAACTGTCATAATTCAAGTGCTTTAGGTACATTCATTGTTCATTTCAAATTGAAGAGGGGATAAAAATAACCTATTTCCAAATCTTTGTATTAATCTAATTAATCAGTCCACAATTGACTGAAGATAAACACTGACTAGATACAAATTTTACATTGAAGTGACTGTTTTAATATATTCTTGCATGTCAGTGGAACTTGTCTGGTGCTGATTTCATTCAGTACACGAAGTATTAAAAGTTGGACAATTCGGCAACAATTTATGCTTGAGTTAAGATTTTGTGCTTAAATATTTTTCTTGGAACAAGAATTCTATACAATAGGAATGAATGAGAAGTGGTTTGCTATCTTGGAATTCCATGTTTTAATTCAATATGTATTTATTTGGAATGAACTGCAGCATATTCGACATGCATATCTCCAAAGTGAAATGCATAGGTTATACAATGAACTTGGTCATCAAGCCATTGCAAAGCTTAGTTTAGGACAAAATTCACTGTTATTGAGGGCTGCTCTGGGACAAAGATCCCATTTCAATATGAGGTCACTGAAGCTCAAAATAAAATGTTCATAAAACTAACAAAGTTAGCATTCATAACCTGAATGTAAAATACTAGTTTCTCAAATTTAAAAATGAAACCACATTTAGACTAAAGGCATAAGCTATGTTGAAGGTATTAGAATGACTTTGTACGTTTTCTATTTGGAGAGTTTAAAGTTCAGAGGTTTTATTTAGTTTTCAAGATTAATTCTAAGCACAGATTTAATTGTTTTTGACAAGTGCATACCTCACAAGGAATGTATTTTCCTTTATGCTAAAAAAAAGAAAATTTGCAAGTCAAATAAAGGTTCAATAACAATCCCCATGGAC
This sequence comes from Rhincodon typus, assembly GCF_021869965.1. Lineage (NCBI taxonomy): Eukaryota > Metazoa > Chordata > Chondrichthyes > Orectolobiformes > Rhincodontidae > Rhincodon > Rhincodon typus. The sequence continues at coordinate 20,053,756 of NC_063345.1, read as the reverse complement.
TAACTGCTGAAAGAAATTAGCGTACTTTATCAACTTGTAGATAGCAAAGCATCACCAATAAGTCAATTGGATTTAAGTTTCCGGGTGTTGGATATCAGCACATTTAATGCACAAATATCGCAACCAATTGAAGAGCAGCGGGAATGTTTGGTTCTTTCAAGTGTCTTTTGCCCACTGTTTGTGAGTTTTTGTGAAATAGTGAAAGCAGATGTGAATAGCATAATGTAGTCATCTAACAAGCAAAGTAAGGTATGATTAAGAACATAGGGATAGAAGACCATTTAGCCCCTTGTACTAAAAAGAGATTTCTGTAAGTCATGTAATCCTATAACTGATCACATGACTTTGACATCAGTGAGGGAAAGGTTGCCAGGTTAGATAGAGCATGCGAACTGAAAGGTCTTGGTCCCTGCACTAAAGAGTGGCATTTTATAACCTTTGGATGTAAATAAAGAAGTGTTGCAGTACATAAAAAGGCGAAGAGCATTAAATGGAATTAGGAAGAGCAAGCAGCCTCAGAGACAGTACTCATGCAGACACCCACAGCCTGAGATAAAATATCTATGTGCAAGTACCTAGATTGGTTTAAAGCACAAGATATAGCAACTTCAAGCCTGTTCTGATATTCAGTGTGATCATCTGTGACCTAACTTGACTATGACCCACACTGTGACAAAAATCTATTGATCTCACATCTAAAACTTACAAATGACTTAACATCACTTGAGTTTGATGGAGAAGGGTTCCAAATTTCTACAACTCTTTGCACATAGAACTCTTTCCTAATTTAATTCCTGAAAGATCTGCCTCTAATTCTTAGACAGTGCTTCCAAGTCCTAGATTCACCAACCAACAGAAATAATTTCTCTCTATCCACTCTATATGGCCCCCTTTCAATTTTGAAAACTGCAAATTAATTACCTATTGACTTTATAAACTCCAGGGAATCAAACCAGGTTCTTTGGTTGGAAATTCACTGAGAAGCACTGAAACATCTATCATGATGGAATAGATATCAGCCAGGAAAATGGAAATGTTCCCCTTCAGTGCACAAAGTCACCTCACTGTACATGCAAGAAAGAAAAGCCTATGGGGCCAAGATTCATGGGTACAGTTGAAGCAATGCAAAAACACAAACGCAATTCTCCATTCACCAGTCCCAGCAAGTATAGGGTTTCTATGTTGGTGAAACAGAATGACAATACTTCCATGCTGAAAGCAAGAGATTACAGAAACAGCTCTCATAGTTATCACTTGGAGAAATGACCATGACTATCACAAAAACAAACCGATAGAGAGCAAAAAAGAAAATTGTTTGGCATAGACAGACTGGCCAAAGTGATGGAGGCTGATGTAGGAGTATCTGGCAGCACCTCTAGGAATTAATTCTCATGCTGACCACCATAGTTCTCTGATAGAATAGCGTATGATCCATAGATTCTAAATCCCTCACCTATATTTTTCAATCAAAACTATCATGTTGTACTTGAGACAACAAGGTGCAGGGCTGAATGAACACAGCAGGCCAAGCAGCATCATAGGAGCAGAGAG
>NC_063345.1:19958172-20051805 GCF_021869965.1 Rhincodon typus | reverse complement strand
CAGCCCTGCACCTTGTTGTCTCGGATTCTCCAGCATCTGCAGTTCCTACTATCTCTGATTCAATATTGTACTTGAGTTGGGGAAATACTATAAATGCTCAAAATCTAGACTATACACAGGAAATATTGGTGATGCACAATGGGTCTGGCAGTATAGGCATGAAGAAAGTTTGTATTGTTGAACTATAGTGAAGGGGCGAACTGTAAAATGTAAAACCATTCAGCCAAGGCCTCTGGTGAAAGTTTTATTTCCAATCTTTTACCCTTTACCGTCCTTCAATACATCTCTGGTCAGAATTTCTTGTCCTAAGATTTGTGGTAATAATAGGCAGCGAGGCTGTCAGTGTTCACCAATATAGCCACTATACCATCTTAAGGACCAATAATACTTCTTTTCTCATTTTCTCTTTAATGGCATACCAATTCATAATTATTGCTCAGCAACTTCTTTGGCCCTGAGAAACAAATTAAAAGTGTATACATTCATTGTCACAAGAAAATTTAAAAATGATAGTTTCAAAATAAAACTTCTTTTGCAAATCTGTATTTTGCTACTTATGCATCTTCTGCAATCACTGTGTGACCTAATCATTATTTAGCTATTCATTTAATGGTTCAAATGTGATTAATACTCCTTGCTTTTTATTTTCTGCATTAGTGTCTGTGAGAATTATTCATTTTGATTGTTTCATCAGTTTGACTCCTGTCTGTCCTATTATTGGGCAAGACAGATTTCCTGTAGAAAGGAGAAAATTAAAATTAGCATTGGAATAGAGGATGTTTGCACTCCACTCCCGCCAAAACTTAGTGGATGGCATTTTTGTGGAATCCACAGGGAGCACTTGTTCATTCACCACTGACCACAAAATCCAGGCCATGAAAAATACAACACAGAATGAGGCCAGCTGACCCAGTTATTCAATTCCAATGTTTACGTTCCACATCAGCCTATTTCATCTAACTCTATCAACATGACCTGCTCCTTTCCCTTCTTGCACTTATCCAGCTTTTCCCTTAAATTTATTTATGCTCTTCAACTCAACTATTCCATCAGATAGCAAAATCCACATTCTCACTCCTCTCTGGATACAGAAGTTTCTCACGATTTTTTTTATATACAGGATTTATTCTAATACTTACGACCTCGAGATTAGGATTTTCCATCCTGATGTCAAAGATATCCATTAGGTTAGCCCTCAGTTCCCTCTTTTCTGGCGAAAAGAACCCTTTCCTCTGCAGTCTTCCTGATCATTATAAACACAATTCTAGGGTGATTCTTGTAAATCATTTTTTCCACATTCTACAATGCCTCTATTCTTTTGTAATATTTTGGCTTCTATTTTCACTTTCCTGGTCCATTGGGTTTATTGTAGAATTCAATAACCCAAGGCAGTTTTAACAACAAAACATTCCCAAAAAAACCGAAAGAACTGCAGGTGCTATAAATCAGAAACAAAAACAGAAATAGCTGGAAAAGCTCAGCAGGTCTGGCAGCACCTGTGAACAAAAATCAGAGTTAACATTTCTGGTACGGGGTGACCCTTCCTGAGAACTGGCTGTTCTTTATTAAAGCCAAGTGCCCTACAAAAAATAACACAAAAGTCTTACACATACAATGGTTACAATCACAAGAGAGCCTGTTTACATGATTACATCTCGATCTGAGGTCCAGGCCAATGATCAGGCTGCTCCATCCCAACCTCCGGGCCCAAATCAGACAGACAATCTCCTGAGCTAGCTAATTTAGTCTGAGGCAAGCTTGCTCTTAGACCCTTTTTCCATATAGACAAGCTGTGTATTCAAACTTTGACACTATCCAGTCTCCAGCAGATCCATTTGACCACTAGGAAACATCACAAATGGGTCAGCTTTCGTTCTGAGGAAGGGTTACTGGACTGGAAACATTAACTCTTATTTCTCTCCACAGGTGCTGCCAGACCTGCTGAGCTTTTCCAGCAAATTTTGTTTTTGTTTCATTTACCATAGCTACTTTGATTATGCTCATTAAGATTTGTTTGTATCTCCCTGAAAAGAGGCATATCTCTTGGAATTAATGAACTTTGACCTCCACTTTAGCTTTCTCTCATTTCTGTCATCCAATCAACCATATGATATTCACAAAGCACAATCTTACAGCAGAAAATTAGCCGATATATAGTCCCAGTTATCACATCTGATTTGTCATGTCTGTTTTAAACAGATACTCCTGCTTTTCCAAAATTTCTATGACAGCTCAGTTCATTATTGCTGAGTTACAACAGTTAACATAAACACATATGCACTCCCTCAGCAAAACACAGAAATATATTAAAACCAGTAACATTTCTCATCATTGTCATCACCAGGCTTCATATGTACTTTTTTTCCCTCACTTCAATTTAAATTTCACTTAATTTCGTTTGGCTAACTCTGCAAATTTTAGGTTAATATATATAAGTATGGAGACCAGAACTGTGTACAGCACTCTAAAGATTGCACTGTTTACATTTATAAATTCCCTTTATTTGATGAGAGCTTCATTGGGACTTTGCGATCCAACTCTAATGAGCTCCAACCCAGGATGTGAGCTGGGTTATGATGATGAAGGTGGAACGGTGAATGTATTATCCTTCAAAAACACCAATCCGTAGAATATCCTTTCCCTCTTGTAGTCTTTCCCAAGTAAGGAAACTGTATAATCCACCTCAACTGTTCCTGTGAGAATTCTAATCAGTTCATCAATGCTCTGTACAGTTCAATGACCTTTCATTAGAACTGAAGAAAGTTGGGACTGGATTTAACACTGAGAATAGATTCCTGGCAAACCAACATAAATATCACTTGAGCCTGCCTCTGGCTCATCCTACTTCTATTTCCCAGCCAATGTGGCTCTAATTGCTACAAGGTTGTATGAGGGTGTAAGGATTCAACAGGGTTAATGCTGAGAAATAGCTGAGCACTCCCCAATAGCATGAATCAGTTGGACTTGGGCAAGGGAACGGCTTGACATCTCAAAGGAGTGAAACCGAGCATTGAGATCACCCTCACTGATTCATGAACAAGGAGAAGAATTTTCTGCTCTTTAAGAAAATTGGGCAAATACAATAAATATGAAAAACTCATTTTCAAAGGCGAGAGAAAAAATTTCTGATTTTCTCCTTAAGGTTTAAACGGTGGATTCAGAATCTCTTTAACGAGCAGCGGATGACTTTATTTCTGTGTAGCTCCCGATTCTCCCTGCCTTCCCTCAGAAACTCGATGGCACCAATTTGCAACATGAAAGTCAGAATGGTTTCCTGCAGCAGCAGTGCGTGTCTCACTTCTCCTGGCCTTCGTCCAGCTCTGTCTTCATAACAACATCCCTGCATCACCATCTGTGTCCACACTTCATCCATGCAAGTCAGCATCAGCAAACTACATCAGCCTCATCACATCAGCCTGCCAGCTCTTGGTCCAACTCTCTCACCATGTGAGCTCTTCAGGACTTGACTGTGGAGTTCAGTGACACCTTCAACTTGCTTGCTTCTGCCAGGTCACAGGAGTGCACAGGGATACACACACTTTTTAATCATCAACACAGAATGCATCTTATTGTGATCAGGTACATTTTTTAACACTCACTCGCTTTGTGCTTACTTGGTCCCTGTCAGAATCTGTGATTTGCATTGTTTTTTAGTCCATTGGACGAGATGGCAGCTTGTCATGGTTCAGAACACTAAAAGAGCGTGGATATGTTACTGTATGGTCCCCAACTACATTGATGTCACACACACAGCATGGACTAGCAGTTTATGCAAAAAAAAAAACACTGCATGTGCCCAAACCAGAAGTGAGGAGAGTGACAGCCCTTGATATTAAGGCCCTGTTGGATCCAGTGTGGCATCAAGGAACCCCTAGCAAAACTGGAATCAATGGGTATCAGGGGAAATCTCTCTGCTGGTTGGGGTCATACCTGGCATATAGGAAGATGCTTGTGCTTGTTGGAGGTCAGTCATCTCAGCTCCAGGACATCTCTGCAGGAGTTCCTCAGGGTAGTATCCTAAGCCCAACCATCTTCAGCTGCTTCATCAATGACTTTCCCTCCATCATAAGGTCAGAAGTGGGGATGTTCACTGATGATTGCACAATGTTCAGCACCATTCACGACTCCTCAGATACTGAACCAGTCCACATTAAAATGCTACAAGACCTGGACAACATCCAGACTTGGGTTGACAAGTGGCAAGTAACATTCATGCCACACAAATACCAGGCAATAACCATATCCAATGACAATCAATGGTGCTACCATCACTGAATCCCCCACTATCAACATCTTGGGGATTATCATTGACCAGAAACTGAACTGGACTAGTCATTTACATACAGTGGCTACAGAAGCAATCCAAAGGCTAGGAATACTTCAACGAGTGACTCACCTCCTGATTTACCATAACCTGTCCATCAATTATAAGGTTCAAGTTAGGAGTGTGATGGAATACTCCCCACTTGGCTGGAAGTGAGTAACTCCAACAACACTCGAGAAGCTTGCCATCAACTATCACAAAGCAGTTCAAAAACATTTATTGTCTTCATCACTGACATTCAGAAGCAGCAGTGTGCACCATCTATAAAATGTACTGCAGAAATTCAAAGTTTCTTCAGCAACAACTTCCAAAACCATGACCACTACCAACTAGAAGGACAAGGTCAACAGATACATTGGAACACCACGACCTGCAAGTTCTCCTCCAAGCCACTCACCATCCTGACTTGGAAATATTTCACTGTCCCTTCACTGTGGCTGGGTCAAAATCCTGGAATGCCTTCCCTAATTCCAGTGTGGGCCTACCCACATCACATGGACCGCAATGGTCCAAGATGGCAACTAAGCACCAACTTCTCAAGGGCAACCAAGGACAGGCAATAAATGCTGGTCTGGCTAGCAAAGCCCATGTCCCACGAGTGAATAAAAAAAAGAAGCCTAAACAGAAAAGTTAAGAGCTTGTTAAGGCTATGAAATGGCTGTAAAACTATCCACTAATTGAGCTGATTACAGACAGGTAGCATTTATTCAAACTGCAAAGAGCAGGAAATTTCAAAGAAAAAACTGAAATGAGGAAATTATTAGTATTGTGCAGACAGTGTGAATCATAAAGGAAATCCTGTATAGGCGAGGGATTTATCTTACAGAAACATAAATAGTGGAATTAATTTTTAAAATATCTGAGAGAACAAGAATTGCCTATTTAAGCCATAGACAGTGGGATTCACTCAGTAAAGCCTTTAAGGAAATGGGGATAGTTAATTGAGGACATTATTTTTGAGGTTCATCTAGACAAGCCCACAAACAAGCTGGACATCTGCCATTTTATTTGTAAAATATGGTAATTATCCATTTTGAATGCACAAGTATGGGAAGCACTTCCAGTGCAGTAGTTCACAGCAGCAATATTGTTCTAGTATAGAAGCTAAAGCCTTTAAAGAAATGAGGTGGTGTTCACATTAGAAAATTACAGCAGCAAACCTAATATAGACAGGAAGATATAATTTCAGAGATGGGCCAAACAGAACACGGAATTAGAAGTATTTTCTAAAATGTTCTTAAGATTCAGACTTGCTTACGAATAAGATACCAAATCAGAAGCTAAACAAGAAAATATACTTTTGAATTAAATCGAGGCGATAGTTAATGATGCAATAGCTCATCAAGGCTCAGAAGCAACAGATACTTTTGAAGAAATTCTACAAGATTTTGACAATTGCTTTAATCTCAGAACAAATAGAATTCTTGAGGGGGAAAGATTTAATAGAAGAGTTCAGATTTTTTACAGCCAAAAGTAGATTTTACTTTAGGGAAAGACATTCAAATGTTGGGTAAAACAGTTCATAAGCAATCAGATCGATCCAAAAAGCAGGGGATCAATGTGACCAGAAAAGATTGACAAATTCCATTCTGTTCTTAAGGTTAAAAAAATCTAAAGACACACATAAGAAGGAACTTTTCATCAAAGATGTACATCCACTGGGCCCAGTAGTCTTTCCTAAGAGCCCACGTCCACCAACCACCATGATGACACTGTTCCAAGCATTGACTTCCAGTTTTGGAAGTTGATGCCATGCATGGACCTTGAAGGTCCAGAAGAAAGAGAACAAAATTAGAGTGAATATTGTCAGTGCTATGGAGCAAGGAAAGCTTACAGACACAAGCAGTGCTCAATGACTAAGAAAGAATGCTTTACCTGTAAAAGAATAGATCACTTTCAGAAAATGTGCCAAAGTAGTTCATCGTCACAGAGCAGTAAGAAGCCAAATAGCTACTCACACAGACAACTTACAGTTGAAAAAAAGCTAAAACGTAGTCCTAACGGAAATAAATGATCCAGACCTAACCTTTTGGCCAGATTACATTTATGTCAATGGACATCTCACTAATTTTCAACTTTGTACAGAGGCAAGTGTCACTGTATTATCAGAAAAGGGTAAATATTGAATCATATGAACCTAAAGTGTGGCAATTTCTGTCATTCTGATGCTGAAAACCACTATATCTGTCTGCAAACCATTGCTTGCTAATAGTTTCTGTTTTCCATCACGTATCCCATTGCTAATGGTCATTTATTCTAGCAGCAATGTCTTAAGGAAACAATTCACTCTTAGTTCCCTGGAAATAAACTTAGGTAAAATATATTAATTTTTTTTTTTATTTACTAAATTTGCTAAGGCATACAGAGGCAGGAAGACCCAGTCTTGATCCTTGTTCTTCTTTTGACTCTTGGTGAAGAGTAATTGTAGTTGAAATGGTTGTCTCCCATTGTTGCCAAGTGGATTAAGAAGCAACGAAATCATCAAGTAGTCTCATTGCTATACTGAAAGTTTTGGGATTGGGAAAGGACAGATTCAAGCCCAGCTATATTCCTTCCCACATTCCACAATCAACTAACTTGCTGACAACCACTGGCCAGACTCACATGTTAAGAGTGGCCAAAGATGATGCTGGGTCTCACAAAATTGTACCTTAACATGCCTTCAGCAGAGGAAAACAGGGGAGGTGAATTTTTTTATGATGGTGTTGAATGAAATGACACAGTCTTGGAACATTAATGCTCTACTGTGTGCTTTATATCAACGTAATGTGATAGATATTCAAACTAGCCTCAATATTTCCAATTGCACAGAAAAAGAATGAGCACAGATTTTCTAATTTGAGAGGATATTAGGCATTAATTGGATGTGTCAGATTCCTGTTTAGTGAAACAAAAGTGGGCTGACCCCATTGATTTTTTTGTGCTCAGCATAATGTTAATATACTCAGTGAATCCCATGGTGTAAACTGTGCCTCTTAGTGGATGCAGGTTTAAGATATCTAGCAGCGTTGCAAGAAGCTCTGAAAGAAGGCCAGTGTTTGTGTGGTTAATGATGAAAATCTGATATTTCTGCAGCAAAACTCTTAATTTGGAGTTCATGAGGTGAGATGAAGGTCAGATTACCCTCAATAATCATTGGCACAAAATGCTTTTTACCTCTCATAATATTTCACAGGCCTTCGAATGTTATCATTTGTCGCCATTCCGCAGCAGAACCCTTTGCAAAAGGATATAGGAAATATAAGCAGGGGTAGGCTGTGTGGCTAATCAAGCCTGTTTTGCCACTTAAGGTAAGTTAATCCTTTAAAAACTTACCTCATGGGATCAGCGGCCTCCATTTTTGCAGCAGCAGCGGGAGCAGTGAGAGCGAGGACCAGGGGGCTGCCATGAAGGTAAGTTAATCATTTAAAAGCTTACCTCGTGGGATCAGCGGCCTCCATTTTTGCAGCAGCAGCGGGAGCAGTGAGAGCGAGGAGCAGGGGGCTGCCGGGAAGGTAAGTTAATCCTTTAAAAACTTACCTCGTGAATAGGCAGAGTGCATGCTGAGCAGGAGCGGACACAGGACGGCTGAGTAAGTGAGGTAATATATTTGAGCGGTTACTTTACCCAAAACACTACTTAGGTAGTGTCTCCCACCCATCCTCCTCCTCTAACCAAAAAAAAAAGGTTCTAAGCGCCGATTTGGTAAGGTTACCAGTTTTTTTTTCAGAATTCAAAACAGTGGGAATGGATGTTAGGGCAGTTGCATGCTCCTCCTGTAGAATGTGGGAGGTAAGGGTCACCACTAGTGTCCCCACTGACTTCATCTGTGGGAAGTGCACCCAACTCCAGCTCCTCGGAAACCGCATTAGGGAACTGGAGCTGGAGCTGGATGAACTTCGGATCGTTCAGGAGGCTGAGGGGGTAATTGAGAGGAGTTACAGGGAGGTAATCACACCTCAGGTACAGGAAAAAGGTAGATGGGTTACAGTCAGGGGACGGAAAGGGAACAGGCAGACAGTGCAGGGATCCCCTGTGGCCGTTCCCCTCAATAACAAGTATACTGTTTTGGATACTGTTGGGGGGGGGACTTACCAGGGGTAAGCCATGGGGTACAGGTCTCTGGCACAGAATCCGTCCCTGTTGGTCAGAAGAGAAGGGGGGAGAGGAGGAGGGCATTAGTCATTGGGCACTCCATAGTTAGGGGGACAGAGAGGAGATTCTGTGGGAACGAGAGAGACTCGCGGTTGGTGTGTTGCCTCCCAGGTGCCAGGGTCCGTGATGTCTCGGATCGTGTTTTCGGGATCCTTAAGGGGGAGGGGGAGCTACCCCAAGTCGTGGTCCACATAGGCACTAACGACATAGGTAGGAAAAGGGATGGGGACGTAAGGCAGAAATTCAAGGAGCTAGGGTGGAAGCTTAGAGCTAGAACAAACAGAGTTGTTATCTCTGGTTTATTACCCGTGCCATGTGCTAGCGAGGTGAGGAATAGGGAGAGAGAGCAGTTGAACCCGTGGCGACAGAGATGGTGCAGGAGGGAGGGATTCAGATACCTGGATAATTGGGGCTCATTCTGGGGTAGGTGGGACCTCTACAAACAGGATGGTCTACACCTGAACCAGAGGGGTACCAATATCCTGGGGGGAAATTTGCTAATGCTCTTCGGGAGGGTTTAAACTAATTCAGCAGGGGGATGGGAACCTGAAATGTAGCTCCAGTGTACAGGAGGTTGAGAGTAGTGAGGTCATAAATAAGGTTTCAAGGTCGCAGGAGTGTACCGGCAGCCAGGAAGGTGGTTTGAAGTGTGTCTACTTCAACTCCAGGAGCATCCGGAATAAGGTGGGTGAACTTGCAGCATGGGTTGGTACCTGGGACTTCGATGTTGTGGCCATTTCGGAGACATGGATAGAGCAGGGACAGGAATGGTTGTTGCAGGTTCCGGGGTTTAGATATTTCGGTAAGATCAGGGAAGGTGGTAAAAGAGGGGGAGGTGTGGCATTGTTAGTCAAGGACAGTATTACGGTGGCAGAAAGGATGTTTGATGAGGACTCGTCTACTGAGGTAGTATGGGCTGAGGTTAGAAACAGGAAAGGAGAGGTCACCCTGTTGGGAGTTTTCTATAGGCCTCCAAAAAGTTCCAGAGATGTAGAGGAAAGGATTGCAAAGATTATTCTGGATAGGAGCGAAAGTAATAGGGTAGTTGTTATGGGGGTCTTTAACTTCCCAAATATTGACTGGAAACACTATAGTTCGAGTACCTTAGATGGGTCAGTTTTTGTCCAATGTGTGCAGGAGGGTTTCCTGACACAGTATGTAGATAGGCCAACAAGAGGCGAGGCCACATTGGATTTGGTACTGGGTAATGAACCAGGCCAGGTGTTAGATTTGAGGTAGGTGAGCACTTTGGTGATAGTGACCACAATTCGGTTATGTTTACTTTAGCGATGGAAAGGGATAGGTATATACTGCAGGGCAAGAGTTATAGCTGGGGGAAAGGCAATTATGAGGCGATTAGGCAAGATTTAGATGCATAGGATGGAGAAGGAAACTGCAGGGGCTGGGCACAATTGAAGTGTGGAGCTTATTCAAGGAACAGCTACTGCGTGTCCTTGATAAGTATGTACCTGTCAGGCAGGGAGGAAGTGGTCGAGCGAGGGAACCGTGGTTTACTAAAGAAGTTGAATCTCTTGTCAAGAGGAAGAAGGAGGCTTATGTGGAGATGAGGCATGAAGGCTCAGTTAGGGCGCTTGAGAGTTACAAGTTAGCCAGGAAAAAGCACCTAAAGAGAGAGCTAAGAAGAGCCAGGAGGGGACATGAGAAGTCTTTAGCAGGTAGGATCAAGGAAAACCCTAAAGCTTTCTATAGGTATGTCAGGAATAAAAGAATGACTAGAGTAAGATTAGGGCCAGTCAAGGACAGTAGTGGGAAGTTGTGCATGGAGTCCGAAGAGATAGGAGAGGCGCTAAATGAATATTTTTCGTCATTATTCACAAAGGAAAAAGACAATGTTGTCGAGGAGAATACTGAGATACAGGTTATTAGACTAGACTGAATTGAGGTCCATAAGGAGGATGTATTAGCAATTCTGGAAAGTGTGAAAATAGATAAGTCCCCTGGGCCAGATGGGATTTATCCAAGGATTCTCTGGGAAGCTAGGGAGGAGATTGCAGAGCCTTTGGCTTTGATCTTTATGTCGTCATTGTCTACAGGAATAGTGCCAGAAGACTGGAGCATAGCAAATGTTGCCTCCTTGTTCAAGAAGGGGAGTAGAGACAACCCTGGTAATTATAGACCAGTGAGCCTTACTTCGGTTGTGGGTAAAGTGTTGGGAAGGATTATAAGAGATAGGATTTATAATCATCTAGAAAGGAATAATTTGATTAGGGATCGTCAATACGGTTTTGTGAAGGGTAGGTCGTGCCTCACAAACCTTAATGAGTTCTTTGAGAAGGTGACCAAACAGGTGGATGAGGGTAAAGCGGTTGATGTAGTGTACATGGATTTCAGTAAAGCGTTTGATAAAGTTCCCCACGGTAGGCTATTGCAGAAAGTACGGAGGCATGGGATAGGTGATTTAGCGGTTTGGATCAGAAATTGGCTAGCTGTAAGAAGACAGAGGGTGGTGTTTGATGGGAAATGTTCATCCTGGAGTTCAGTTACTAGTGGTGTACCGCAAGGATCTGTTTTGGGGCCACTGCTGTTTGTCATTTTTATAAATGACCTGGACGAGGGCGTAGAAGGATGGGTTAGTAAATTTGCGGATGACACTAAAGTCAGTGGAGTTGTGGATAGTGTGGAAGGATGTTGCAGGTTACAGAGGGACATAGATAAGCTGCAGAGCTGGGCTGAGAGGTGGCAAATGGAGTTTAATGTGGAAAAGTGTGAGGTGATTCACTTTGGAAGGAGTAACAGGAATACAGAGTACTGGGCTAATGGTAAGATTCTTAGTAGTGTGGATGAGCAGAGAGATCTCGGTGTTCATGTGCATCGATCCCTGAAAGTTGCCACCCAGGTTGATAGGGTTGTTAAGAAGGCGTATGGTGTGTTAGGTTTTATTGGTAGAGGGATTGAGTTTCGGAGCCATGAGGTCATGTTGCAGCTGTACAAAACTCTGGTGTGGCTGCACTTGGAGTATTGCATACAGCTCTGGTCACCGCATTGTAGGAAGGATGTGGAAGCATTGGAAAGGGTGCAGAGGAGATTTACCAGGATGTTGCCTGGTATGGAGGGAAGGTCTTATGAGGAAAGGCTGAGGGACTTGAGGCTGTTTTCATTAGAGAGAAGAAGGTTAAGAGGTGACTTAATAGAGACATACAAGATGATCAGAGGATTAGATAGGGTGGACAGCGATAGCCTTTTTCCTCGGATGGTGATGGCTAGCACGAGGGACATAGCTTTAAATTGAGGGGTGATAGATATATGACAAATGTCAGAGGTAGGTTCTTTACTCAGAGAGTAGTGAGAGCGTGGAATGCCCTGCCTGCAACAGTAGCAGACTCGCCAACTTTAAGGGCATTTAAATGGTCATTGGATAAACACATGGATGATAATGGAATATTGTAGGTTAGATGGGCTTCAGATTGGTTTCACAGGTCGGTGCAACATCGAGGGCCGAAGGGCCTGTACTGTGCTGTAATGTTCTATGTTCTATGTTCTAAGTTAGTAAGATTACAGCCAATTTTTTTACCTCAATTCCCCTTTCCTGCCTTAGCCCCATAATCCCTGATTCTTTTAGTGTCCAAAAGTCTTTCAGTCTCTGTCTTGAATTTACTTGATGACTGATCATCTGCAGACTGTTGCACATCAATTTAACTTTGTCACCAAAAGGATGAAGAGAAATGTTTGAAGCAAATTACTTTAGAGTGATATCTCTTTTAGGAAAAACGAATAAAGATTTAAAACAGAAGATGATGCAGGACTGTGGAGAAAGCGGGGCAATGGGATTAAGCTGAGACAAGTTCAATAAAAAGTTGGTACAGACACAATAGATGAGTTGCCCTTTCCTATACTATAAACCTCTATCATTATAAGGAACACCAGAGTTCTATTTGGATTCAGTTGTTCTGCTAGTATCCTTCTTTAAAACTCTTTGTAATACCCACCTCTTTGACCAAACTTTTGATTATTGGACGTAATCTCTATTTACACACACACGTAATCTCTATTTATATGGCTCAGAGTCTTGTATTGTTTTTACTGTGCACCTGTGAAGCACCTTGGGAGTTACAATGCATTAATGGTGCTATATTAACTCTACGTCATTGTTGTTCAGTCTCCATCCTGAATCTACTGCTCCTCATTAAACAATACATATCACTTCTTTACCGTTGGGACATAATTTTAAAGTGAAAGGCAGGTGGTTTAAAGAGGATTTGAGGGAAAACGCATCCCTAACAGCCTTTAAAAAGTATTTGGATGAGCACCTGAAGTCATAAGATTCAAGTCTATCAGCCTAGCGCAGGAAAGTGGGACTTAGTCTAGGTAGTATATTTTGGCAGTATAGATTCAATGGGCTGAAGGGCCTCTTCAGTACTTAATGATTCTACGATTCTCTGCCTCACTGTGCTTCTTTGTAATCACTCCAGTTTTCTTCTGGGTGTTATGTACAAAATCTTATCGGGGTCTTAGAGATGTGGGTGCAATTTGTGGCAAATCAAACACAGTGTCTGATGAGGCCTATCTCAAAGTTGGGAGAATTCACTTCACCTTTTATGTCTTTGCTAAGCAGCAAGTTGATGTTCCTGTAAGGTAATGACTGTTGCCACCTACGAGGGATGAAAACTCGTTAATCAAACCTGTACCCTTAACATTCAACATCCTTTCTTACCAAACACACCAAAGAAGCTAGATGTCAAGAAATCTCAACATGGAAACCAGAGTGAGTAACTGGCAACTTCAGCTCACCACTGGCTGTGAGGAACTTAGTACAAAACAGCATCTCAGGGCATGATTCTCAGTCTTCAATCTCACATACCCCTCGCCAACCATCATTGTCAACTATCACATGCCAATGCCTCCTGGCTAACATGTCACCTCACTGATCCACTTGCAGGCCACTTAGGAAGCACTGACCTGAACTGCAGGGCACACTACCAGCAAAGTCAATGTACTGAAAATATACAGCAGGGACATTTTGCATGCAGGGCCATGGACCCAGCTCATGGATTGGACCAGGATGCACATCAGGACTGCTCACTTACTCCTTTAGTGCTCACTCACTTAATGCTACCTCCATACTCATAGCATCCATGACTTACCTTGCCATACCATGCTATGCCACACCTGTTAATACACTGATATTTCAGCCAGAGCCAAAGGCTATCAGTACAGCTGGTACCGACACACTTTTGCACAGAACCAAACGCAGCTTCTCACGCTTGTACGGAACTGTCCAGTGAGGGTGACGAAGGTGGGGTTGGCCTTGCTGTACAAAACACTGAAATGTCACTTGAACACCTAGCTACCTGTGCAGCAAACACGCTGCCCATTTACTCAATCAAATGACTGTGTCAGAAACTGGATGAGGGCTAATCTTCAGTCCAGTCAAGAGGGGGCTGCTATTGTTTGGCACGTCCCACTACCATCTGTCTAGGGTACAGACCACACATACAGTTCAGGGCCTTGGGTCATGGTCAGCCATCAGCTTCAGACACTCACCATAGGGCGATCTGTCAAACTGCAGCCTGGAGAATGGGAAATCATCCACCCTGTAGGGTCAGCACCAGTGGTCAGAGGGAATCACGTATCTTAGTCAGGGAACTTCAAAGGTAGTGGTCAGAAGTCACATGAGCCCTGTGTGTGTTCTGCCTGTAAAACATAGAAGCATAGAAACATAGAAGATAAGAGCAGGAGGAGGCCATTCAGTCCTTCAAGTCTGCTCCAGTATTCATCATGATCATGGCTGATCATCCAACTCAACAGCTTAATCCTGCTTTCTCCCCATAACCTTTGATCCCACTCGCCCCAAGTGCTTCTTGAATACATTCAATGTTTCAATACTTCCTGTGGTAATGAATTCCACAGGCTCAACAATCTTTGGGTGAAGAAATGTCTCCTCATCTCCGTCCTAAATTGTCTACCCCGAATCTTCATACTGTGATCCTTGGTTCTGGACACACCCACCATTGGGAACATCCTCCCTGCATCTTCCTTGTCCAGTCCTGTTAGAATTTTATAAGTCTCTATGAGATACCCACTCATTTGTCTGAACTCTAGTGAAAACAATCCCAACCTAGTCAATCTATCCTCATACGTCAGACCCGCCATCCCCAGATTCAGCCTGGTTAACCTTTGCTGCACTCCCTCGAGACCAAGAGCATCCTTCCTCAGAAAAGGAGACCAAAACTGCGCACACTATTCCAGGTGTGATCTCACTATGGCCCTGAATAACTGCAACAACACATCCTTGCTCCTTTACTCAAAACCTCTCGCAATGAAAGCCAACATACCATTTACCTTCTTTACTGCCTGCTGCACCTGCATGCCTACCTTCAGCGACCTGTGCACAAGGACACCCAGGTCCCACTGCACACGCCTCACCCCCAATTTCCAGCCATCAGGTAGTAATCTGCCTTCTTGTTTTTGCTTCCGAACTGAATAACCTCACATTCATATAAATTATACTGCATCTGCCTTTGATTTGGCCACTCACCCAACCTGTCGAGATCATGCTGAAGGATTTCTGCATCCTCGTCACAATTCACCCTCCCACCCAACTTGGTATCATCTGCAAACTTGGAGACGTTACATTTTGTTCCCTCATCCAAATCATTAATATATATTGTGAATAGCTAGGGTCTCAGCACTGATCCCTGTGGCACCCCACTAGTTACTTTCTGCCAATTTGAAAAGGACCCATTAATTCCTACTCTTTGTTTCCTCTCTGCCAACCAGTTTTCTATCCATCTCGATACACTTACCCCAATCTTGTACATTAATCCCTTATGTTGGACTTTGTCAAATGCTTTCTCAAAGTCCAAATATACTACATTGACTGGCTCCCCTTTGTCAACTCTACTAGTTAGATCTTTATCGAATTCTAACAGATTCATCAAGCATGATTTGCCCTTCACAAATCCATGCTGACTCTGTCTGATCCTGCCACTGCTTTCTAAATGCTCTGCTATTAAGTCCTTGACGATGGATTCAAGAATTTTTCCCACTACTGATGTTAGGCTCACCGGACTATAATTGCCTGTGTTCTCTCTACCTCCGTTTTCGAATATTGGAGTGACATTAGCCACTCTGCAGGGACTGTTGCAAAGTCTATAAAATCCTGGAAGATGACCACCAATGTATCCACTATTTCTCGAGCTACTTCTTTAAGTACACTGGGATGTAGATTACCAGGCCCTGGGTTGGTCAGAGTTCTGGGGGGATTAAGCTCCTGAGGGTCCATCCATCAATTGTTAAGGGAGGTGCAAGGGGGCCAGGAGGTGGCAGTGGGTGGAGGGTCACTTCTAAAAAGGGTGGGGGAAATCAAAGCTCATTGGGGTGATGCAGAGGAACAAGGACAGTGAAGGGGGAACTCAAAGTTTCAGTTATGTGCATCAGAGGTTATGGGAAGGGGCATTTATTGGTAGTGACCATCACTGAGGAATCCATAGGGGGAGAGTAAAGGAGCAGGGTAGCCATCATTAAGGTAGAATGTTAGGGTCCAGGGACATGGAGGACAGTTAAAAGTGAAGTTCAAAGTGGTGGACCTTCACATGGGGTCAGAAAGAGGGCATAAGGGCATAGAAGGGGCAAAAACTTGATGCATGTATTTATAAATGTCAGCCACATTTCATTTCACCACAACATGCAATACATATTCCACATTTGCAACGCATGCAGAGTGAACTGGATTATACGTCAAATGTTGACCAAAGACAGTTGCACCCTGCCATTGGTGCTACCCAAACTAATAACATCATCTCAGTGGTGAGCAAGAGCTTAAAAGGAGACAAGTGTTTAGCAAAAGCAGCCCATCATTTGTGAAATTTCTAAGGTTTCTGTGGGATGAGGGAACATCGTTGTCATACATTATATAAGAATGATGATGAATGGTTGCTGTGGGTCTGGAATGGGAAGGTGGGCCGGACACAGCAGGGACTGTCTTTCAGATATAATGTGTTGGACACTGAACCAGCATGGCACTCTGAGCAGGGCCATGGTGGAGTAGGAAACAGGAATGTTAAGGATGAGGTTCCCCAGCTTAGAGTGGGCTATGAAGGGATCTGGTCAGAGTGTGCTGCACCTTCCTCGCTCCTTCATTAACACATTGAAAAGTCGTTTAAATGTTCCAAAGTATGTAATTGAATGAAGACTAACCAGAATTTGGCAGCTAGTACCATATAATGTGAGCATGTCTCGTCTTGTCCGACAACAGTTCTATGAAGTGGGACTGATATCAAATAAACTCTACATTTTGAAAATGTCCAGGAATGGAATTCACAGCCATAAATACAGAGACCCATGGTGAACAAAAACAGGCGCAGTGCAACAATCTGTATTTGCCACTCCTGGAAGATTCAGGCCAATACTTAGCTTTCCTATTCATGCTGGCAAAATGGACAACATCAATTTACCCACATTTCACTTAATCTTGCTATATCCCTTTGTATTGTCTTAAAAGCTTGTTTTCCTACCTATCTTTGTGTCATCAGCAAATTTAGCTACAATATAGTTGATCTCTGAAATAACTCCACAGAGGCCAGTATCCTGTCACCAAGTCACCCTTTATTTACACATGGAGAGTCTTTTACACTGATCCAGCTCCCTCAGAGCCAGCTCTCAGAGTGAACAGGATGTCTGACAGTCCTGTTCTTATCCGTCAGCCAGGGCTCCCAAATGGATCAAGCTAACAGGCCCAACCAGGGAACTCATATTCTATAAAGTCCACCTGACTGAGCTCATTACAATCATTACAGCCCCTTCATCCAAGTCGTTAATATAGATTGTAAATAGTTATGTCACCAACATTGATCTATGTGGCACTCAACCTCACACAGGTTATCAATGGTAAATGACCCCTTTATCCAGACTCTTTACTTCCTGTTAGTTAAATATCTATCCAATGTCAGACAGATGTTTGACTGGAACATAAGTAAAAGATGAGTGGTTTCTTGCCTTCAAATGAGAATCCCCATTAAGTTATTCCTGAAGCAAACTTTAAAATAAAGTTATTTATTATCAAACACTTGACCTGAATTTTTAAAAGCCCAATCTCTCACTCTCTCATCTGATATACGTTCTTCACACACAAAGGTTAAATATAAATTAAGGTAAAACAATATGATATATATATATGTCACCAACTTTTTCATGGAAGGCCTGTAGGTTTTTTAGACGAAGGCGATGCTTTAGTTGAAGTGGAAGTTTTGTAAAGCGAAGGAATCTCAGTAAGTTGCGAGGTTGCTTGTAGCTGAATTTCCAGGAGGTTGGTTCTCAGATGAACTCCAAGTTGGAACATACTGGGGAGTCTTTCCTCTGCCCTCAATGTATTACAGTTTATTTCCTTGGCTGCTTAGATAACTTGCAGCTAGTTCATTAGTTTTTGGTAGAATTCGCTTGCTGTCTGCAAGCAACTTCTGCTGGTTTAAAAACAAATAACCAAGATGGGCTCCTCATATGTGATTTTCACCAGTTCAAACAAAGACTGATGTGTCCATTTATTTGAGTCATCCTGTTATTGGTTAACATCTTAAGAGTTTGAGACAGCTGGTGCCTTTGTGTTTGAATGAGCCATTCAATCTGAAATCACTCATTTGAATTAATTTCAGATATGACATTGCTATCAATCTGGAGCATTCCTTTTGTTCCTTCTTGAGATAGGGGACTGATTCTAATCCACAAAAGAAATCAGATCAGAGGCAGCCATCACTCGCAACTGTTGGTTCAATCTTTCAAAAATATAAAGTCTGTAATATATTGGAAGCTGAGAGCTAGTATATCATTGCTAACATCATGAACTCTTCTTGTATACAGTAAGCAATACTAAAAGTTACTATTGATTACTACTTGTAATCGTGGCACCTTTTTGAATTCCTTTTGGAACCAATCCATCTATAGGTAACCTTTATCCATGCTGTTTGTTATACAGTAAATAACTAATAAATTTGTTAAACATAATTTCTCGTTCACAAAACCACTACCGTATTATGATATTTAAAATGTCCTGCTACTATCTCTTTAATAAAGGATTCTAGCATTTCTCCAATGACAGATGTTAGACTGGCTAACCTATAATTTTCTTCCTTTGTTGAATCGTGTTACCTTTGCCGTTTTCCAATCCACTGGGACTTCCCCAGAATCTAGGGAATTTTGCAAGATTGCAATCAATACATCTACTATTTCTGCAGCCACATTTTTTAAGGCCCATTAGATCCAGGGGTCTTCTCAGCCTTAATCCCAGTTAGTTTCCACAGCAGTTTGTCTCTATTGATAATGATTGTTTTATGTTCCTCCTTTTATTATGCATTTTGATTTTTCAATAGACTTGGGATGCTGTTTGTGTCTTCCACTATGAAGGCAGGTGAAAAAATCTACTGACATGTCCCTGTTTCCCATTTTGAACTGTCCTGTCTCAACATGTAAGGAACTAATGTTCATTTCAGCCACTTTTTTCTTTGTGTGTTCTTGCAGAAGATTTTACCTCTGCTTTGATATTGCTCACTGGGGAGCTATGGTAGTGTTGTTTGCTTGCAACCCTCAGCCACACAGCACACGTCCCACCTCTCCAAATGCATTATGGGATGGCTGCTGGATGGACAAGGATAACCTCTATTTGAATCATCAGGGCTTCATCCTCCATGGCAGCTGAGACATTGGGTATCATTATTTTATTTTTTTAGCTCTCACATAATGTATTGTTTTGCCCTGCAGAAAATGAGGGTGACAGTTAATGAGTAGTTGTTGAAAAGGTCAAAGGAGCCGTAGAGGCCCCAAAATGTACAATGTGTGGTGAGAACTAGAGAGGAAGCAAAATGAGATAAGATCAGAGAGATGATTGATGAGAAGCCAATTGTTTGTAATATGAAGTGAATTCAGTGAATTTGTGTCAGGGTGTAAGAAAAAAAAGATGGTTTTAGTGTGTGGTATGGAGAGCAAAGCAAGTGAAGCGTCTTTCTTTGAACGAGAGGTGTTGCAAACCTTCTGATTGAGTTTCAATGGACCTGATTGATAGAAAAGAAATGTTGACAGTGTTGGAAAACAGGAGGGTGAAAACAATGTCATTGAGACGGTTGGAGAGATGAAGCTGCATTCACCCTTGGCGGAGTCAGTTCATTGAAGTCTGCTCCTGGGTCTGAAGATGCTGGTAGTCTCCCTGTCAGCCACCTCTATCTGGGCTTACTGGATAGTGGCCTTCTGCAACAAATATTGGAAACCATGCTCCTAGCCCTGACGTTCTCCATCAGAACTTCCAGGGCTACCAGGGAGAATCTGAGGTGGTGCGCAGAGGCAGCAACCTAGCAATGCATTGGAATACCACCAACTGCAAGTTACCTCCAGGCCACCCATCCTCACTTGGAAATATATCATCACTCCTTCAATGTCGCTGGGTTAAAATCCTGGAACTCCTTCCCCAGTGGCATTGTGGATCCACACACACAAACACACACACACACACACACACACACCCACACACACACCCACACACACGCCCACACCCACACACACCCACACCCACACCCACACACAAATCTACGGGGTGAATTTGTATTTGCAGATACATTTTATTTTGTTCAAAAAGCACACAATTTATAGACAGTCAATGCAGTGTTTTATAAATTCCTACTTTAGAAATAAAACTAGTCTGACTCCAAACTAAAACACAAACAGTTTCTAAAAAAGGCCTCACACTTAACATGCATTGTCTGACCTAAAATGTCACCTCTCTTTACACTGATAAAACCATGACTTGAAAGGAATTCAGGGATTTACATTTACATATTAATCAATTAAAACCTTCGAACTGATTAAAGATTTAAATGTATTTTAGGTTTGTTTAGTACATCCACATCAATGGTGTGAACCTTTGATCTTTTACTTATAAATTCTGTGTCGAATGCTACCTCTCTCACTAACACCTGAGGAAAGACTGAGGTTCTGATGAAGGGTCTAGGCCCAAAACGTCAGCCTCTCTGCTCCTATGATGCTGCTTGGCCTGCTGTGTTCATCCAGCCCTGCACCTTGTTGTCTGAGGTTCTGAAAGCTTGTGTTTTCAAATAAACCTGTTGGACTATAACCTGGTGTGGTGTGATTTCTGACATTGTGGGTCCACACACAGCTCAAATGGACCACAGCGGTTCAAGAAGGCAGCTCAACATCACCTTCTCAAGGGCAAATGTAGATGATCAACAAATGTGAGCCCAGCCACAATCGCCCACATCCCATGTGTGAATTTTGAAAAAAATTTCTCCCACCTAATCCTCTTTCCAACAGTGCAAGAAGGAAATCAGACAGAAGACAATGCTCAGGAAGGGTCACTCAACCCAAAACGTTAACTCTGATTTCTCTCCACAGATGCTGCCAGACCTTCCTTTCCAGCAATTTCTGATTTTGATTGAGGAAACAATGCAACCTTGCTTTAAGAGGATAATTCCTCCTTTAACTAGTTCATTAGAGGTTGGGAAGGATCAGAAAAAAGCACAGACAAGCAGTTCATTTTCAAACATGATCAGATAGGCAATTGGGAAGTGATATTAAAATAAGGTTTAGCAGTTAAAAGCACATGAATTAAACATTAATAACATGATAAGGGCTGCATGGAGAGTCAGGTTAAAATTTCAGAAGCAAGAGAATCATTTATTAGCTGTGGCACTGTTATAAACAAAGGCCTTCCCCTCTAAGATCTGGGTTCAAATCAAACTTAGTGTGATTGCTAGAAATGGGTCTCAAAAAGTTATTTGGAAGGTCCCTTCTAAATTAGCAATCGTTGGGTAAGTGCAACATGAAGAAAACACCACTTTGGTGCAGTAGAGATTGCTCTACTGTGTTTGGATCCAAACAGCTTTGTTAAGGCAATTTTCACAATACAGTTAATTATGCTATCCTTCCTTGAGAGTTGGTATGCCAACATCCCTCATCACTCATAAAAAGAATTCTTTTAGCAATAAGCAAAGTAACGTTTTTAGATACTTACTAAAATGTAAATAATCTAAGGTTATGTCAACATAATTTAACCCTCACATATTACAAACTAGATTTGCATAGATGGGCAACAAGCCAGATTGTTAAAGAAACAACGCAACATTAAATTACATTCAAGGTAACTCAAGCTATGAATCCAGTCACTTTAGAATTACATTTACCCTTAAACAGCAGGTTCAATTACAATTCTTTTTAATCTAACTAACCTTGCTCTATTCTGCCTTGGGACCCTACAACCCAATGGTCTCAATGTGGACTTTGCCAGTTTCAAAATCTCCCCACCCCCGGCCTCATCCCATGACCAACCCTCCCTCTCATTCCCGCCTCCTTGACCTGACACAACCTGTCCATCTTCTCTTCCACCTATCCACCCCTCCCACCTCACTGACCAATCCCCACCACTGCCTACCTGCACTCACCTATCACTATCCCACCTACCTTTCCCAGTCCCACCCCTCCTCACTCTACTTATTTCAGAGCTCCCTTCCTCCTCCCCCATTTCTGAAGAAGGGTCCCTACCCGAAAAATCAACGTTCCTGCTCCTCTGATGCTGCCTGGCATGCTGTGCTCCTCCAGCTCCACACTGTGCTATATCTGACTCTAGCATTGGCAGTTCCTACTATCTTTTTGGCAGTGACTCACCGTTTTTGGCAAAGCTATCTGAAATAGGCAATATGACTGTTTTAATTCCATTTGTGACATTTGCACATTCAAAAACACTCAAATATCTTGGGATCCTTGTGATTTATTAGAGGAAAATAAGGCATTTATAGAATATTCATTTAATCCTATGATTGGGACAACAAAATCTTGCATTGATACAGTGATGTTAACACAGTAAACTGACCAAAAGCAGTGGGAAATTACCCAACAAAATTTTGTACTGATTGTAACGAGGTCAGCCAGGTGAACCTCATAGAATATGAGTTCCCTGATTGGGGCTGTTAATCTGGTCCAATCAGGAAGCCCTGGATGACAGATATAAACAGGAGTGTCAGACATCCTGTTCACTCTGAGAGCTGGTTCTATGGGAGCTCAATCCATGCCAAGGAGTCTCCATGTATAAATAAAGGGTGAATTGGCGATGGAATACTGGCCACTGAGGAGTTGTTTCGATGGCCATGAGAGAAAATCATGCTCCTGAAGAAATTCGTTTGCAACAGTCATCTTTGAGTTGAGCTAAGCATTTCTGGCTTCATGTCATCATTTGGGATGCTTGACTCATTCGATCCCGCTGCCGAAGACCGGGCCCAACATGTAGAAAGAATGCTTTGTTTCTCTGGGCAAATGACATTGGGGAAGACGAAAAGCAATGAGTAATTCTCCTGACAGCTTGTTGATCTGCAGCTTTTTCAGTTATTAGAAGCCTAACCTTCCTTAAGGCACCAGATACTATGACCTTTCAAGAGTTGACAGATTCAGTTAAGAAATATTACAGCCCCAAGCCTCCTCTAATTCTGAGATGCTGTTGGTTTTACTCAGCAATTCGAGAACCAGGGGAATCTATATCAGGATTTTTGACTAGGTTAAGATGACTGGCAGAAGCATGTGACTTTGGTTTAAACCTTAATGAGATGCTGATAGACCTTTTGGTATGTGGGATTAATGATATAACTGTGCAAAAACACCTACTAGTGGAAGCCTAACTGGATTTCAAACAGGCACTACAACTGGCTTTTATCATTGGAAAATGCAGCAAGTGGAGCATATGAGTTACAGGGTATACCAATGGACATCCTTGCCAGTGCAACTGAGCTTTGGGAACACCACTTGAGTGAAGGCAATTGCATTGCCTTATTCAGGACATAACCAGAACGGAGCGACTTTAAGTCAGCCCACAGCAAAACCTCGGAACATTGCCAAGCCTCAGGCAAAAGGTTAAAATTTTCTTCAGGATCTGTAATTGTTGTAATTGTAATTGTTGTTGGCATGCAGGCACAAGACAGCAAAAGAGTCCCAATAGATCTAAACTGACGAAGAAAATTCATAGGCCGGTATCTAAGAGAATGCACACCCTGGAAAATCTACCTACATCTAGCTTGCAACAGTTAAATTGCTTAGTAACATCCAAATCAGAACCAATCAAAATAAACATCTGGTTAAATGGTCACCCAGTTCTAATGGAGCTCGATACTGGCACAGCCATTTCAGTGATCACAGAACCAGTCTTTAATAAAATTCGCTGCAGACTCCAACTCTCAGGTTTGTGCAAGATCGCGGCTAGACTGAGAACATATACCAGTGAACCTTTACAGATTTAAGGTTACAACTTAAGTTCTGGTTTCATATAAGAAGCAACTAGTTCAGTTAGCACTGATTGTTCTAAAAGGCTCTGCCCCAAGCTTGATGGGATGAAATTGGTTGAGAAAGATTCACCTAGATTGCCTCAACATTTTTCAATCAGAAAATAGCTGCCTAAGTGAAGTTATAATTAAATACCTGGAAGTTTTCCAAGAATGTCCTATGAAAGGAGCCAAGGCCACCTTGAGTGTTGACCAGGAAACAAATCCACGATTTCACAAAGCCCACCCAGGGCCATTTGCCTTATGAGCAAAAGTAGAGGCAGAGATCTGAAGGCTGGAAAGTGAAGGAATCACCAAACTAGTCCAGGTTGAGGAATGGGCAGCACTGGTTGTACTGATTGTGAAGGCCCTGGGGTTTGTTTGCTTTTCTGTGGATTTTAAACAAACGGTTAAACCGCTTTTCACAAACAGGTAAATACTCAATCCCTTGTGTAAAGGATTTGAATGCAAAGCTGACAGGGGAGCTGCCCTTCACAAAGCTGGACATGAGCCATGCATACTTGCAATTGTGGTTTGATGAGAATTCCTAGAAGTATGCTACAATACATATCCATAAGGGTTTGTGCCAATATACGAGACTGCCATTTGGGGTATCATCAGCTTGTACAATTTTTGAGTGGATGATGGAAAACATTTTACAAGTTCTGCACCAGGCTGCCGCTTATCTAGACAACATGCTAATAACAGGTAAGATCGATAAGGAGCACTTAGAGAACTAGTACATAGTCCTTAAGCATTTCTCCCAGGCAGGTGTATGCCTTAAAAGGGAAAAACGTGTGTTCCAGGCACCCCAAGTGACCTACTTGGATTATAAAGTCGACAACAGCGGGCAACACCCATCAGAAGATAAAGTGAGGGTGATCAAAGGTGCCCTGGCACCAACGTCAGTACCAGTGCTTAAGTCTATCCTTGGGCTGGTGAGCTATCACGGAAAGTTCACATATAATGTGGCCTTCATCCTAGCACCTTTGCATCAACTCTTTAAAAATAGGGTCAGCCTTGGAAAAGGTCATGTAGCCAAGCCATAGCTTTCAGGGAAGTGAAGAAACAGCTACCATCCCCTAATCTGTTGCCACACTATGATCCGAAGTAAGATCTGGTATTGAAATGCAATGTCACCCCGTACAGCATCAGGGTAGTAGTAGCTCATAGGTGGTCCAATGGACAAGAATGCCCAATAGTATATGCATCCAGGACTTTGGCTAAGTCAGAGTATAAATATGTCCAGATAAAGAAGGAAGGTTTGCCAGTCATCTTTGGGTCAGAAAGTTCAACCAATACCTTTACAGATGTAAATTTGTAGCAATAATGGACAACAAACCCCCTGCTAAGTCTACTTAAAGGGGCCACCCATTGCTTCAGGCTGAATTGACCGGTGAGCTCTAATGCTAACTGCATATAATTTCAAGTTGGAACATCGTCTGGGAGGCCAAGTAGCAAATGCTGATGCATTAAGCCGCCTCCCACTGGAAGATACACCACCAGTGGTACCACCATTTGAAGAGTCTGTAATGGTTTTAAATTTTCTGAACACACTTCCAGTTACAGTTGACAATATCAGATTTTTGTACACAGATAGATCCAATTCTGGCAAAACTGAAACACCTGGCTAATGATGGGGGAAACCAAAGGGCCATTACAACCAGAATTGAAACCCTTCTGGACCCAGAGTGACCACATCACAGTCGAGGACGGCAAGTTATTATAGCAAGCAAGAGTAATTGTCCCAAGTAAAGGCCACCGTCAGACACTGGCTAAACTCCACCAGGGTCATCCAGGTGTTTCCAAAATGAAGACGTTGGCATGAAGTTATTTCTGGTGGCCAGGACTAGATGCAGACATAGCCATGTTGGTGGGGCATTGCCAGCAAAGAGTAAAATTACTGCCAGCAGAGCCCCCCCCAATTCGTGGGAATGGCAGGGTAAAGCCTGGACTTCGTTACACAAGTTTGTTGTAGGAGCCATGGGAATGGTCCTGCATGTGTAAGAGGCATGGTTGACACGAGGTCAAGTCCAGTGGCATATAAAGTTCAGGTAGGCGCAACTGTTCTGAACAAGTATGTGGACCATTTGAAAGCTGCAAATTGTATGGGCATGCATGAAGGATCCCAAAGGTAGTGCTGTTCTAACCACCAGCCAAGCTATGCCTTGCTGCTTGTTGGAAGCAGACAGCTTCACCATGACACCGACTGTGGGGACACTGATCCCAGAACGCATCACTGTGGCATCACCTGTGAGGAAACCTTTCCCAGACTGCTTCACCGTGACACCAACTGCAAGGACATTGATCCCAGACTGCTTCACAGTGATACCAACTGCAAGGACACCTTTCCCAAAATGCTTCACCGTGACACCGACCGTGAGGATATCCTTCCCATAATGCTTCATCGTGACACCGACTGTGAGGCCATTGATCCCAGACTGCTTCATCATGACACCGAGTGTGAGGATATCCTACCCAGACTCTTTCACTGTGACGCTATCTTGAGGGCACTGATCCCAGACTGCTTCACCCAGACACCGAGTGTGAGGGCACCCTTCCCAGTCTGCTTCACCGTGACACCGACTGAGGATACAATCTTCTCAGACTTGAACTGCACTAGCCACAGCATCTTAGACAATTGTATATCTGTGACTGTACAGAAGCTTTTAAACTAAATAATTGGGGAGGCATCACATAAGGGGAGATTCAGAAAATAAAAGGAAAGAACACTGCAATAGTGCAAGATAACAATATGACTAATGATAACCTAGAGTATGACAGGAAGGGACATGGCATGTAAACGTATGAGTACAGCAGGAACTAAAGTGAAAGAAAGGAATAAAAAGGTAAAAGAACAGCATGAGAAGCTCTTCATCTGAATATTTACAGCAGATGCAAGGAGGTGGATGAACTGAGAGCACAGAGAGAAAAAATGGGTATGAGATGATACCTATAAAAGAGGTTTTGTTGCAAAGTGATCAAGGCTAGGAATTGTATATTTAAAGGCATTAGACTTTTCAGAAGGCTGGGAAGAAAAACAAAGAAAGTGGGGCTACGTTAATAACAAAGCTATTTTAATAAAGGATGAGATCACTTCAGAAGTTAAAGAAAGATCTTGGCTCAGAAGTTCAAGTCGAATCAATTTGGTTGGAGGTAAGAAAGACCAAGGGAAGAGTCACTATTGAGAGCATTTTATAGCTCCCCATCCCAGATGATAGCTACAAAGTGGACAGAGTAAACATCAAGAAATAATGGGGAAAGAATGAAAGGAATTATATTAGTTGTTAGTGACTTAATCTTCATATACCTTGAGCAAGTTAAATTAGTAAGCTTAACCTTGCGGATGAGTTGATAAAATATATTTAGGATAGCTTCTTAGAATAGCATGTTCAGGTTATTTAGAACTGGTAATATGTAATAAGACAACATTAGTGTTCTCACAATAGAGGATTTTCTCAACAAGTGTGGTCATAACATGATAGAATGTCACTTCAGTTTGAGGGTGAGAAACTTGAGTTTGAAGCTTGCATTTTAAACTTAAATAAAAGCAGTTACAACGGTGTGAACATAGAATTACAATGGATTGGGAAAATAGGTTAAAAGGTAAAATGATACGAAAGTATTGGAAGACATTTAAAGATATCATACAAATTTATCAATAAATATATATTTCATTGAGACAGAAAGAAACATTGAAAAGAGTACATGATCTGTGGATAACTGAGGAGGTTAGGATGGCATCAAACTGAAATTAAAGATGCAACTTGCTGTGAAGATGAGAGGTAGGCTGAAAAATTGGGAAAATTTTAAAAATAAGCGAAGAATGACTAAAAATTAACAAAGACTGAGAAATTAAAAATGGCAGTAAATTAGCAAGACAAATGAAAATAGAAAGAAAGAGCATCTACAAGCATGTAATAAGAGGCTAAATTAAATATTCATCCCTAAGAAATAAGGACTAGTGAATTAATAATGTGAGACTGGGAATTAATATATGAAACAATTAAGTGGAAGAGAGATTTTGAACATATAATTGAGATGTATTAAATGATGAGGAACATCGACAGGTTTGACAGGAAGAGACATTCTCCCTTCATGGAGGGAACAATGACTTGGGGGGGAGAGAAGAGAGAAGGGAGGGGGGAGATGATGGTGGGGGGGGAGCATAGATTTAAGGTCAGGTGCAGGAGGTTTAGAGGAGATATGAAGAAAAGAAAATTCACCCAGAGATTGATGGGAATTTGGAACTCACTGTTTGAAAGTATAGTAGAGGCAGGAGCTACCATGATATTTAAGAAGTATTTGAAGGTACCCTTGCGATGTCATGGTGTACAAGGCTGTGCGCCAAATAGTGGAAAATGGGATTGGAATAATTGGCTGCTTGTTTTTGACCAGTGCAGACTCGATTGGCTGAAGGGCCATTTTCAGTGCTGTAGAGCTCTATAAATCTATGTCTCAAAGGTTAGTAGAAAATCAGCAAAGGAAGGGGAAGCAACTTAAAGCAATCTCTATCATGAGAGAAAAAGTATTAGGAAAATCCATGGGACTAATAGCTAACAAGTCCCCTGGAACTTGTGGCCTGGTTAAAAGAAGCACCTGCAGAGATAGTGAATGATTGTTTGTAATGTTCTAAGAATCCTATATTTCACAAAGGACCCAATGTATTGAATGCATCTCTATTCAAGAAAGAAAGAAAGCAGAAATTGCTTCTGCACTTACTCCAATATACTCATGTCTTTCCTATAATGTGGCACCCATAACTATAGACCATATCCCAGCTGCAGTCTAACAAGTCTCTTATACAAGTTCAACATCACCTTCTTACTATTATACTCATTGCCCCATTCATAAAACTGTGGACAATTTATGCTTTATTAGCATATTCTATTCAATCCACTTGTCGTGCCACCTTCAATGATCTGTGCACGCATACACATAGGTCCCCCTACTCCTGAATCCCCTTTAGAATTGTACCCCTTATTTTTTATCACCTTGCAATGTTTTCCCGAACAAAATGCACAACTTCACACTTCTTTACATTGAACCCCATCTGCTGTTCACTCCACCAACTTGTCAATGTCATTTTGGAGTTCCACACTGTCTTATAGTTTTTCCATGCTTTGTATCATCTGCAAACTTTCAAACTGTCCCTTGGACATCAAGATCCAGATCAATAATATATATCAGGAAAAACAGGGGTCCCAATACTGATCCCTAGGGACCGCCACTACAAACCTTTCTCCAGCCTGAAAAATATCCATTGAATCATCTTTTATAAAGAGTGAGAATATGAATAGAAGGAAGTCTTACTGCAATGGCATTGGTGAAATCATATGTTTCTGTATGCAGTTTTGTTCTTCTAACTTCAGGGGGATTTACTTGCATTGGAGGCAGTTCACAGAAGGATCACTTGTTGACCCCTGGGCTGAAGAGTTTGTCTTATAAAGAAAGGTTGAACAGTTGGAGTATACTCATTGGAGTTTATAAGAAAGATCAAGAGATCTTACTGGGAGATGGAAGATTCTGAAAAAATAGAAATGAAATACTGTAGATGCTGTAAATCTGAAATAAAAACAGCAAGTGTTGGAAATAATCAGCTGGTCTGGCAGCATCTGTGGAGAGAGGAACAGAGTTAATGTTTCAAATCAAAAAAAATTTCCTCTTTCAGGAGCATCTAGAACAATGGGACATGGTTCCGAAAAAGGCATCCCACTTAAGATCAAGTTAAGGAGGAATTTCTTCCCGCGTTAACTTTTGCGATCTCTACCCCAGAGAGCAGTGGCGGCTGGGTCATTGAATATACTCAGTTCTGAGTTAGGCAGTGTTTTTAATCTTCAAACAAGTGAGAGGGTAATGGGAGTAAAGCAGAGACGTGAATTAAAGCCATAACCAGATCACCAATGATTTTATTGAATGGCAGGGCAGGCTCGAGGGGAAAAATGCCTTACTTGTGTAGGGACATAAGTTGTAGCTTTACACTACTTTACCCCAATTCACCTGATTTTTAATCAATACAAGCTAGAAAATACCTTTTAGACTGTTTACCTGCTGTATAAAAATGGAAAAATGTACACTGACCTCATTAGTACAGCACTGACTCATTGCATTCCATTAGAATATCGTCTAATCAGCCAGCTGGAGATGTAACCAGTGGACCAGAACATTTGATAGCAGTGTATTTGACCACTGTAGTCATTTAAAACCCTCACTGAGGCCTCCAGAATATATTGCACTTATTCTCGACTATATTTAAGACCTGGCCCATTGCATGAAGCATCTTTATATCATAAAAGTGGAACTACATTACAAGATGGCCACTTCTGTTATAAAATAGCTTGCAGTGAATTGATACACCCAAATTACAGTACTCAGGCATAATTACAAAAACTGAGTGGCTTAAAATACTTGGCTGCTGTCAAAACATTTAAAGTTTAATGACCATGTAAAAGTGAAAGATCTTTCAACGTAATACATATTTTGTGCAGTATAAGTATAAAAGGAATGCCTGAATAATTAAAAGAATTGTGGCACATTGCAATTTAAGAACACAAGCAGAGACCAAGCTGACTAAAATGCACTGTAAATAATCTTATTACCCAATGCACAATTTCTTTAAGATGAAGTTGCATGACTTTGTAACAGTACTTGTCATCCCACTTTAAACATATTAAATATGGTTTCAGCAGCATTATTATGACTTAAGGTTCTTTTTGCAACAGTGTAAAGTGCCTCACCCCTAATTAAAACCAGATGATGAATATCATGTCATACTTGGAAAAGAACCAATCACATAAGTGGGTGGTTAGCCTTATTTGTTTTAAGAAAACATTTCTAAGGGATCTTCCAGTAAAATGTGCTAGAGAGAAAGAACAGATGTTTGCACTCTGAAGAAGGCCCATCTTCAGATGCATTCAGAGCCGGTGAATCCAGAAAGCTATTAATTCCAAGGCCCTGATTCAGGAAAACTAGTTTGTACACGGAGCAAGCAGTGAACTTTGTGCAGGGGCTAATTTAAAATTACTTTTTCCTGGTGTGTTAATTTAGATATCGCAAATATATTGAGTTTTCTTTTGCATTTGCAGTGACACTTTACGTGGAGCAATGTTGAAACTGGCATTTCAGGAGTGGCTTTGTACCAAAAAAAGCCACCAGGTATTTTTCAGACATAACGTGGATAATAAAGCACAGTTGTTTTATATGTCTGACTAACCCACAACATACAAAAGTCAGGAATAGGTATCATGTCTAAAGAAAAAGGTAATTCATTCATTAACAAAGGCACCAATCTAATCTTTCAGCAACCTCCGAGTCTTATGAATCAACCAGGTAACAACATTTTAGCAGCTGAGCGGTGACGACCAGGACAGCAGCACATTACTTTGCAATTGCATCTCATAATGAACAAACTCAAATTGTTAGGGTGTACAGAACAGAGTTATTTACAACAGCAGTAAAAGCATGACTAGTTGCATTCTCGATTTCCTGACTGAGAATGTCTTGAATTAAGCAGCCCCCTAGATTGCAGTGAAGTTCATTCGGTCAGCGTGTTCCAGTCACACTTCTGCTGTTGCATAGCTCTTCTTTTGTAACGGACATGACACAAAAGATCATAACTTTGTGTGATGGAATATTGAGTGATGTTGACTTAAATTGAAATTGATTTTGAAGGAGATATAAAACCAATTTGTCACTCACTACTCACCAATAGACCATTATAAAGAGTCAAGTTCCACCTCATTGAGTTTTGCATCATCATTCCAGCATAGCATGATGTGTCAATGAAAGGATAAACTCAAATACTAAACCACTGGTCACATCATCCAGAAATCTGCACCTGGGATCATTCAGGAACCAATTTCAGTGCGTTATTTCTCGATAATATAAAACTGAAAGAAAGCATGATTTTTGTTTGTTTAGCACCAAGAGGAAGTGATAAGTAGATGAAAGTAGCATCCATTTTTCGGGTAGTTACCAGAAGTAGAAAATAACATGCATGAGTTTAAAGCAAGACCTCCAATTGCAGGAACTCCCCTGCAAAATGGACAGTGCGATCAGGTAATAACCACCTGCAGATGTCAGGAACAGGCCTGAACATATTTGGGCTTCAGGCCTCATTTGAATGCAACGGGAGAACAATCAGACATAGCTACTCAGTTTACCAGATAGGAGCATTTGGATTCTGGCCAACTCAAGCAAATGAGCCAGCCCCCCACAGGAGGATGCTGGGAGAAGGGAAGAGGATAATCCCTGGGCTGACAAGATGCCACAGGATTTTGTGGAACCACAAGGAGCACAGAAAAGAAGGTTTTCTTTGCTTTCTGTGAGTAGCCTCCAACAGTTTCTTTAAAGATCATTCATTAGTAGCTGAAGACAGGAATAAACTATTTAGAGCATGCATATTGTAAACTTCTCCCATTTGTTGGCCAAATTTGCATCAAGGCCCAATGACCTACATTTACTTAGATAAGGATTCTCACAATTCCTTCAGGAAGGCGTCAAGCCTATAGATCACTTCCAGATGACATTAAACCTGAAATTCTTTTCTCAATCTAGTGACCAAGAAATTGACGTAACTCTAATGATTTCTCTCTGTTGATATTAGTTTCATTGGTTTAATGACAGCATGGTTCTGGGTGAATTTCCATGTATAAATGTGAGCAGAGGTTAGAGAGATAGTGATAAAAGTGGTCAAATGGTTTGTAAGATGTGATGATTGTTGACTTGATAATTTTTATTTTACTCATTTGTGGGATGTGGTCATCACTGGCTGGCCAGCATTTCTTGCCCGTCCCTAGTTGCCCTTGAGAAGGTGGTGGTGAGCTGCCTTCATGAACGACTGCAGTTCACCTGCTGTGGTTGGACCCACAGTGCTATTAGGGAGGGAATTCCAGGATTTTGACCCAGTGACAGTGAAGGAATGGCGATACATTTCCAAGTCAGGATGGTGAGTGGCTTGGAGGGGAACTTGAAGGTGATGATGTTCCCATATATCTGCTCCCCTTGTCCTTCTAGATGGAAGAGGTTGTGGGTTTGGAAGATGCAGTCTGAGGATCTTTGGTGAATTTCTGCAGTGCATCCTGTAGATATTACACACTGCTGCTACTGAGTGTTGGTGATGGAGCGAGTGGATGTTTGTGGATGTAGTGCCAATCAAGTGGGCTGCTTTGTCCTGGATGGTGTCAAGTGTCTTGAGTGTTGTTGGGGCTGCACCCATCCAGGCAAGTGGGGAGTATTCCATCACACTCCTGACTCGTGCCTTGTAGATGCTGGACAGGCTTTGGGGAGTCAGGAGTTGTGTTACTCGCCACAGTGTTTGTAGCCTCTGACCATGATACAATGAAATTGCCATTTAAAGGAAGACAACAGATCAGGGACAAGTAATGTAAGGTGCTTGGAGTTTTGTCTGAATAATCTTCAAGGTGAAGATGGAAGAAACTGCAAAATTTGGATCAAGATTAATATATCACATGATGCAGCAAATTGTACATGTTCTATTGAGGCTACAGTCTGACAGGCTACATGATCTCTGTGTTCCTATATTCAGACATTGTTGGAACAGCAATGAATAGTTTCACTCTGCCCAAAACCCTCTGACAAAAACAAAACCTCTGGAAGCATTTAGTAAAAAGACCAACAAGGTGCTGTGACTTGTACTAGCCACTGATTATGTTTCACTTTTACCTCAAATTGCATTAAGGGCAATTTTCCATGCTTGAATAGAACCTGTGATACTCTCATACAGCATAACTGTAGGCAGTAAATTTGCAGCATCAGACATTGGACTGTTTGTATTGTTTGATTTCCTGGACCTGTTTAACATTTAACATTTCTTAGTTAAATCATTGGATGAAGTTTCCCACAGCAGCCAAGACTTATATGAGAGTGACATAATTGAAAACTAGCAGCTACAGTCCTTCAGAAATGCATCCCCTGTAGTCACTTGGCAAGCAACATTGACATGTCCTTAATTTCGGCTGTTTTACCCTCATACCTGAAGAGGCAGCATTGTGAAAGAAGATGTTTGTCAGGGACCAAACAGATGAAGAACATCTTACTCTTGATAAACTGAAGGAATCCATTCAAACCATTAGTGGATGGCTAAGGGTGTGCACTTAAAAGAAACAGATTCACTTATCTGTCACAACTTGTCACAAAATGAACCATGTTCTCACATTAGTTTCATGGCACTATTATTTAGCTCTTGCATATTTGAAGTAAATGCATTTAAAGTCACAGATCCTTGGCTACAATTATCCTTAACAATTTATGTTCCTGATCTAAACCACTGGATGTAATAATTTGAGAAATTAATTAGTTATCATTATTATACAACTTGTCAAAAACATAATTCCAACTGTTAAACGTACAAGGAAGAGCTAATGTTTTAAACTTTGGAAGGTGCAAAGTGCTAGAGTATGGAAATATTCAGGTGTTGTTCACCCTGTTATTGTCAGAATAACATTCATTAGTTTGAATTGTTACTGAGGGCAGAATCTTTCTAGCCCCTGAACAATATGGGCCACAGTGAGAAAGTTAGGAAAACCATGTGAGATGGCCAGCAAAGAGTTTCTCACT
This sequence comes from Rhincodon typus, assembly GCF_021869965.1. Lineage (NCBI taxonomy): Eukaryota > Metazoa > Chordata > Chondrichthyes > Orectolobiformes > Rhincodontidae > Rhincodon > Rhincodon typus. The sequence continues at coordinate 20,017,509 of NC_063345.1, read as the reverse complement.
GTCAAGACAAAAATGTCCCATTCTCCAACCAACTGTTGAATGAAAAGACAAGATTCTTGGGACTGAATGTGAGAGGCTTATTTGAATTCATTAACATATCATTATGAGTTAATCTTGCCTCATTAACATACAGTTTTCCATTCTCCCATCCACCAAATAGAAAATTGACAGCAGCAATTCCCAATGTGGAAGTCAGAGTGGTTACCTGGTGACTCAAGCTTTCTGCTTGCTCCTCTGGACCTCCATCTTGTACACCAGGCACAAACATCTCAGGGCATAGTCTCTGGGCAGTGACAACACATACTCACCATCTTTGGACCTTGGCATTGGTCACATAGCAGCCTTACCACACCCTCAAGGTACATCTCCAATTCATCTACATTACAGTCCTGCATTTCAATGCTGCACTTTGGATTGCTTTTCATTGCAGTGCTGTTGCCATGACACTTTACATGCAGGGATATGCACAGATGGACTAAGGATACATCTCAGTGATGCTCTCTCACTCTCTTAGCACTTATTCACTTTGCACTTACTTTGATGCTCACAGCATTCCTGCCTGGCCTTGACATCTGGTATTTTGCCCGCTCATCAGCTCAACGCCGATGGAGTTGATGGGCAGGGCTACCAAGAGGGAATACATATGTTTGAGGGTTCACCAAAGGTAAAAGGTTGAGTCTGAGACTCACTGCATGAGTTTCTTTCCATTCTGCTGTAAATAACAAGTGCATGGTGTGGAACAAAAACAGAAATTGCTGGCAAATCTCAGCAGATCTGGCAGCATCTGTGAAGAGAAATCAGAGTTAACATTTCCGGTCAGGTGACCCTTCTTCAGAACTGACAGTAGCTAGGAAAATGTTGGTTTATATGCAGAAGATAGGGTGGGGAGAGAAGGTAAGGAGTAAATGATAGGTGGGGATAGAGCCCAAACAGAGAGAAGTACAGTTTGAAAGACAAGGGAGTTGATAACGATCTGGCTAGGAGAGTGAATAGCTGTTAATGCAGACTGTTAGTGGCTAACAATAGGTAGTGTGTAATAGCAGGCTATGTGATAACAAGGCCTGGTGTGTGGGGTGGGGGGGGCTAGGGCACAGGAGAGTTCAGGCCCTAAAATTAATGAACTTGATATTGAGTCCGGAGGGCTGCAGGGTCTCCAAGTGGAAAATGAGGTGTTGTTCTTCCAGCTTGCACTGAGCTTCACTGGGGTACTGCTGCAAGCCTGAGACAGAAATGTTGGCCGGGAAACAGGGTGGTTTGTTAAACTGGCAGGCAACAGGTAGCTCAGGGTCTTTTTTGCAGGGAGAACGTAGGTGTTCTGTCAAGCGATCACCCAGTCTACGTTTTGTTTCCCCAGTGTAGGGGGGACCACATTGTGAGCAGTAAATTCAGTAGACTAGATTCTGGGAAGAGCAGGTAAAGTGTTGCTTCTCCTGGAAGGTATGTTTGGGCCTTTGGAAACTGAGGAGAGGTGAGGTAAATGGGCACCTTCGGCGATTGCAGGGGAAGGTGCAGTGGGGCTGTGGGGGGTTTGTTGGGAGTGAATGAAGTGTTGACCAGGGTGTGCCAGAGAGAACAGTCCTTGGGGAAGGTGGACAAGGGAGGGGAGGGGAATATGTGTCTGCTGGTGGCATCTCGCTGGAGGAAATGGTGGCTGATGATCTTCTGGATGTGGATGCTGGTGGGATGGTCGATAAAGACAAGGGGAACCCTATCGCTGTTGCTGGAGGGAAGAGAGGGGGTGAGGGCAGAAGTGCGGGAGATGGGTCAGACCCGGTTGAGAACCCTGTCGACAACAGTGCTGGGGAATCCTCGGTTGAGGAAGAAGGTGCACATTTTGGTGGCTTCCTTGTCGAAGTTGGCCTCCTCAGAACTGGGAGTTTGAGGTGGAGTCTTTACAGCAAGCAGGGTGCAAGGATGTATAGTCCAGGTAGCTGTGGGAGTCGGTGGGTTTATAGTGGATATTTGTTTATTCCCAGAAAGGGAAACAGAGATGTCTAGGAAGGGAAGGGAGGAGTCAGAGATAGACCAGGTGAAAGTGAGGGCAGGGTGGAAATTGGAAGTGAAATCAATGAACTTTTCCAATTCCGGATGAGAGAGGGAAGCAACATCAATGATGTCATCGGTGTATTGGAGAAACAGTTGTGGGTGGGGGCTGGAAGAGGACTGGAACAAGGAATGTTCCACGTACCCTACGAAGAGATAGGCATAACTGGGGCCTGTGTGCATACCTATGCCCACCCCAAAGACCTGAAGAAAATGAAAGGGGTTAAAAGAGAAGTTGTTCAGGTGAGGATTTCACAGAGATACCTGTGGTCCTGGGTGGATTCAAAGCATGAGGGACGGACTGTGAGTTGGAATCCATGTGGGGGTGAGCCTGAGCCGAAGGCAGTCACTGAGGAATGTGATATGGCTTTGGAAACGAGTTTTAGCAAATACCTGGTCCAACACCAGGAGCAACAGTGAAATTAACATTGGTGGACAAGAAATAAAAAAGATTGGAATGGAAATGCCATCAGAGAGAGGAATGGAACTTCTTCAATTGGGCATACCTAGAAGAGATATGGCTGTTAGTTAAATACTAAATAAAAACCAGAAGAACGACGGATGCTGTAAATCAGAAACAAAAACAGAAGTTGCTGGAAAAGCTCAGCAGGTCTGGCAGCATCTGTGAGAAGAAACCAGAGTTAACGTTTTGGGTGCAGTGAACCTTCCTCAGAACTGATGGTAGCTAGGAAAAGGTCAGTGTATATGCAGAAGATAGGGAGGGGTGAGGGGGTAAGGTGTAAATGATAGATGGGAATGGAGCCCAAAGAGAAGAACAGTTGGACAGGCAAAGGAGTGGATAATGATCTGTCTAGGAGAGTGAGTAGCTGTTAATGGAGACTGTTAGTGGCTAACAATAGGTAGTGTGTAATGGCAGGCTGTGTGATAACAAGACCTGGTGTGTGGGGTAGAGGGCTGGGACATGGGAGAGTGTGCTTGGTATGTTTGGGCCTTTGGAAGTAAATGGGTAAGTGTTACACCTTCGGTGATTGCAGGGGAAGGTGCCATGGGGCTATGGGGGTGTAGTGGGAATGAAGCAAGAGTGGACCAGAGTGTCTATTCTCCCCTACTGCATTCGCTGCTCATAAGGTGGACTCTTCTACATTGGGGAAACGAAGCATAGACTGGGTGACCACTTCACAAAACAATTACATTCTGTGTGCAAAAAAGATTCTGAGCTTCCAGTTGCCTGCCACCTTAACACACCACCCTGTTCTCTGGTCAACCCTATCTCAGGCTTGCTGCAGTGTCCCAGTGAAGCTTAGCGCAAGCTGGAAGAACAACACCTTATTTTCCACTTGGGGACCCTGCAGCTCTCTGGACTCAATATCAAGTTCAATACTTTTAGGGCCTGAATTCTTCCATGTCCTAGCCCCCAACCTCACACACCAGGCCTTGTTATCACGTAGTCTGCCATTATACACAATCTTGACATTTGAGGAACGTTTGAGGACTCTGGGACTATACTCATTGGAGTTTAGAAGGATGAGGGGGGATCTAATTGAAACCTACAGAATACTGAATGGCCCGGACAGATTGGATGTTGGGAAGATGCTTCCATTGGTAGGAGAGTCTAGACCCGAGGGTACAGCCTTAGAGTAAAGGGAAGACCTTTTAGAATGGAGATAAAGAGAAAACCAGATGGTGGTGAATCTATGGAATTCACTGCTCAGAAGGCTGTGGAGGCCAGGTCATTGAGTATATTTAAGACAGAGTTAGATAGGTTCTTAATTGTCAAGGGAATCAAAGGTTACGGGGAGAAAGCAGGAGAATGGGGTTGAGAAACTTATAAGCCATGATTGAATGACGGAGCAGAGTTGATGGGCTGAATGGCCTAATTTCTGCTCCTATGTCTCATCGTCTTATCTATTGTTAGTTCCCAACAGTCTCCATTAACAGCTATTCACCCTCCTCACATTGTTATGAACTCCTTTGCCTATCCAACTGCTCTCCTCACTCTTTGGGCTCCATCCCCACCTATCATTTACTCCTTAACCCCTTCCTCCACCCTATCTTTTGGATATTAACCAACATTTTCCTAGCTACCATCAGTCCTGAGGAAGGGTCACTGCACCCGAAAAGTTAATTCTGATTTTTCCTCACAGATGCTGCCAGACCTGCTGAGATTTTCCAGCAACTTCTGTTTTTGTTTCTGATTTACAGCATCCGCATTTCTTTTGGTTTTTATTAAGTGCATGGTGTGGTTTCTGCTCACTTTATACCTTGGACCATAGAACCTTACTCAGGTTAGATTCTGTACCTTCAATCTTGTATTTGCTGATAGATAGACATTCACTCACACAGTTGATGATGGCAAGTGAACATTTGAGCAAAAACAATCACATACTTACAACGAAGTGTAACCCATGCTACCTGCACACACTCAGAATGTCTTCCTTTCTCTCCAATACATCTTGGTGCAGTGCTAGGGTCCTCAGCTCTACAGTGAAGCCCAGTAACCTTGCTGAATATGTCTTGCCTGAAGGCAGCTATACCCTCCTAACTGTGAACTCCCACAGGATTGATTGTTGCAGGCAGGGTGAAGGTAGAAGGCATGACCACTGCTGGAGAATCCTGAAAGGAAATGTGGATCCTCTTCCAGCCTAAAGGCACCTGTCTCCCTGTGAGAAAAGGGGCAACAGCTGTAAAGTCAAGGTCATTCATTCCCCATCACCTTGCATCCATCCAGCAAACTCCAAGGGTGCAGGACCTGCCTGTCCATGGCAGCTACCCCCTTGTCCCTGGAGGCAGTCAGGGTCAGATAATGGCAGTACCACAATCCTGCAACCTTTGTGTCAGGTCGAGGTTGTAGGTAGCAGCGCTGATGGTGCATGATCTGAGTTATCTGTGGTTTCTTCCTCAGAGGTGCAAGAGGGGATTTGACATCTTCAAATGAGTACTCGAGGTCCCTGCCATGTGAGGGTCAAGATGCTCTCATCTCACAGGGAGTGAGGAGAAGAATGTTGGGCACCCAACCACCCATCCTGGTGCTCTCTCTGCCCTATTATGGGCTGTTTGTTCCCAGAGTGAGGCAAACGGAGGGATTGAGTGAGATGAAAATGGGTGGCCTCACTGTGAGTATTGCTGCAGGAGGGGGAAAGTTGGTGAGGTGTCCCAAGGGAGTGAGTAGGGAGTGCAGGGGTCATGCAAGGATTATTGGTGTTGGGAGTTAAGGTGGGTGAAATCAAGTGGGTGACAGTGTTGCACACATTAGTGAGATTGGGAAAGCACGAGCCCTGGTGAGAAGCATGTGCAGTGGTAGTGATAGAATGAGTGTGAAGTAAGAAGTGGTGGCACTTACCCTAGCAGAGCAGAGAAGGGCATTGACTTTCTTCCACACTGTTGGGCATTTACCTGGCTATAGAGACCACACTGACCCCGAATGGCAATCTTAGACCAGGGTGGCAGTGTTTGTTATCATGGCCTTCTCTGGAAGTCCTGGCAAAGGACGATGTCCCTCCTCTGTGCCACACTGCCCACAGGGACCTCTAGGACCCTGTCCATAAAGTGGGATGCCAATGTTCCCTTGTCAGTCACGTCCAGGGCAAATGGCGCAAACCGTGAAGGGCAGGATTGCCTGCGTTCATAACATCCTTTTAAATGTGGTACCAGCATTCATAATCCAGAATATTCCAGAAATGGTAAGTATTTCTGTCCATGGCGGATGGGAAAATAGGATGAGTGGGAGGCCGTAGAGATGTTTATCAGTCAAGTTTGGGATAACTGATTGAGAAACCCTTGGAAACCCTCATGGAATTAGCCAAAAATGACACTTAGCCAATTTCCAGTAAGATTCGGCACTGAGAAACTAGGAGAAATGATAATGATATTGAAGAGAAAATTACAATAATATAACAAGGCTTGGAAAACTTTGGCGAGTTCTATGGCTACCTAGAGCAAGGCATTGTTGTACATTCAAGAACATCCGGAAATGACCCCTGGATCCCACTTATTTCACACGTTGTGTAATATTTTCTACAAGGACTTGTGGATACAAATTGGCACTGACCCCAACCAAGAATCATCTTTGTTCAATCCCTAACATATTATCTTTAGATGTTCACAAGAAAGTTATTCTACGGATACTTCTACCTCATTCGGTTATACTTAATCAGGGTTTATGATTGAACTCAGTCTTGGAATTAATAGTCTACAATATTGTTTTGTTTTATTCATTTTACAAGTAGCTTGTTTAGCATTACATAACACTGTTTGGAGTTTGGAACATGTTGCTGTTGCAAGGGATATGTTCATAAGTTACATTGGCTTGCTTGTGGAACTTTGCACATGTTGCGAGAAACACATTACTCATGCAGCAAACTGCCATAAGTAAGATATCATGTAGTCAACAGAGAATTACAATACCATTGAGTAAGGAGCTGCCACAACCCACCACAACAAAGTTTGAGCTGCTCACTAGTGATTCAGCAAGTGATCTGTTGTGACAATGTGGCAAATTCTGGGTTATTGCATTCAGTGACTATACCATTATTTGCTGCCCAGTGCTATAAATTATGTAACTAATAATAAAATGGTGGTTTCTAAGCAGATCGGAGTATTGGCAGCAAATTCCCTGAAGTAAATTGATGTAAAGAATGATAAAAAGCTAACAGACACTTAATAATGAAAAATAATGAAAAAATAGGCGAAAAGAAAAGCTGTTAAATTAAATAGAACAATTTTTAAAAAATAAAATCAGCTTTATATTATGCACATGCATGGACCTAATTGGCTTTTATCATCAGATGATCACATTAGCCAACACTTTCAGCAAATAATTTCCACAAAAATCATTAGTCTTATTAGCGCATTCCCAATTCAGTGAAGGATTGGTACCTTGAAACACACTCCTTCCTGATTAATTCTGTATAGCATGCATGGGCGAGATTCTTGGAGGTTGGGAGAAAGTTAGCGAGGATTGTTCTATTTGCAGTTAGTGCTTTGGTTCTCCAGTGCCCACTTTTGCCGTCTTAGCTTTACCCATATCTGATCTGATTCAACAGTCAGCTGGAATGTCGGGAGATTGTGATTCCTGGAACGTGAAAGGAATTGTGAAAACATTGGTCATTTGCTTGGGCTGGTATCTTGCCCGAGCATCACAGGTGGTACCAGGCACTGCATGTTCAAAGATGGAGCCTTCATCACACCATCAACTTAGCAAAAGGCCCCACCATATTCTGGTTCTCATCCAGCTCATTCTGTACTGAATGTGCTTTGTAGTATTCATAGATCACATCTGCTTCCTATTATAACAACATCTGTAATAACAATTTTTGTGAAGTTACAAATGCTAAAAGTCATAACGTAGAATTAGAGGAATCCTTATCACCGTAAGTTATTTTTCAAATCTACTTTTGAATTGCTTCCTCCCCACCCAAAGTAACTTACATCATTATGTCTGAAATGTGAGAACTCAGGTCTTTTAAGAGTTAATTAGGAATAAAATTGCAAAGAAATTAGCCAATCCGGTATTTTTTTTTTGTTGCACCAGCTTTGAAAGTGTTATTTTTTAATCTCCTGGTTTGCAATAAATTTATCTTGGTTCAAAGCGCAACTCACCTCTGAAATAGAGACAGCCAGATAATGCTATCTCTGACTGAACCAGCTTTGCTTTGAGTAGACTTTATCTCCTGTCATTAGTAAAAGCTAATTTATTACACCATTTGTTTTCCCAAAATCATTAAAGAAACTTTAGTTTTAATAGTTTCATTAAATTTAAGAATCCATTAATCTAAACTACTGTAAAGAAATCCTTGAAAAAGCCACCTTCTATTTATCAGATTTCCCAAGAACCCAGATCTGTTGCTTGGAACATTCACAGTGTATTTATTTAAGAAATTGTCTAAAGATTGTATGTGAAGGCATTCAATTATTCTCCACTAAAACCGCAGTATAATATTTTACACCTGTGACCTGTGTGTGCGACTCACAAGGGCGCAGTGATTAGTTCAGTATTAACATTATTTTGTCTCAATTCAGTGACTTTCCTTCGATACTGCTTTGCAAGGTCATTAGATAAATACAGATAAGGAGCCTTCTGGCATTTCTCTGCACTGCCCCCAGGGTCTAAATGTTTTCCTTGTGCCCCATTGAAACAAAGGCAGGGTCTGACCAGTGTACACCCTAACACTGTCCAGCTTATCTGCTACTATTTCAGCATACAGTTCAATCTGGTATTTTCTTTCATCAATGGCATTGCACAGTTATCTGACACGTTAAGTACCAAATTTACTGATATACCAAATCCTTGTAACATCACAGTCCATGAAATTGAGCCTACTGCCCATTTTTTTTTGAAGATATGAGGTATCCATGTAAATGCTATCTTCCAAAACAATGAGTAGACATAACTATCTCCACTTTCATGTTACTAGTGAAATCCCTTTCATTGAGACAATGAGATTCTTACTAAAGTCATAGAGTCATAGACATATACAGCACGGAAACAGACCCTTTGGCCCAACTCGTCCACACCAACCAGATATCCTAAATAAATCTAGCCCCATTTGCCAGCATTTGGCCAATATCCCTCTAAACCCTTCCTATTCATATATCCATCCAGATGCTTTTTAAATGCTGTAATTGTACCAGATTCCACCACTTTCTCTGGCAAGTCATTCCATACATGCACCACCCTCTGCATGAAAAAGTTGCCTCTTAGATCCCATTTAAATCTTTTCCCTCTCACCTTAAACCTATGCCCTCTAGTTTTGGACTCCCCCACCCCTGCAAAAAGACTTTGCCTATTTACCCTATCCATGCCCCTCATGACTTTATAAACAAAGTCACCCCTCAACCTCTGACGCTCCAGGGAAAATAATCCCAGTCTATTCAGCCTCTCCCTATAGCTCAAACCCTCCAACCCTGGCAATATCTTTGTAAATCGTTTCTGAGCCCTTTCAAGTTTCAAATAAAGCACTCTATGGCAACACACTGCAAGCAGGGCTAGTCTATGAATGCTCGGGTGGGCTCCACTCTAAAATATCCTCTTGTCTTAAACTTTCTGCCTGCACAGGAAATGTAACTGAGATACCAGGATTTGGCAGCAGACTATTTGGAAGCTTGAAACGACGATTGCAAAAGTGAGGTGGGAGATCATAATCCTGTAAACAAATCTCCCCTGAATGGACCAGAAATGATTGTCCAGACTGAGTTAACAATGTGGTGCAAAATGGTGGCAATATTTCTATTCAGCATGAAGTTAAAATAAATAGTCACCAGGGTCTTGCTGTCATTTTAGAATCAACTGGTACTGTTTTAACCTAAGGGTCACCATGCATCAGGAATGGGGAGGGGTTGAGAAGGACAATCTTTAATGTTAACCACAGCCCAAGCAGGAGTTGAACCCAGAGACAACAAGGTGCAGGGCTGGATGAACACAGCAGGCCAAGCTGCATCACAGGAGCAGAACCCATAGTTGAACCCATACTGTTGGCATCACTCATCAACTATCCAGCCAACTGAGCACACTGACCCCATATTCAGCAATGATTAAATCGATAGCACAATAAGTATAAAGTAGAAGCCTCCTCCTCGACCCAATAAAACTCAGTCTCCGTGTTGGAGTTATGGAACAAAGCTGCACGTTGTTTAGAAATGAATATGTTTCTTATCAGCCTGTGCATAGCAATGTAAATGAGAGTGGTTCAGGTGTTTGAATTGGTTTGAATATGTCAAGTCAGCCGTAAGTGGAGAGTATTTCCCAAGAAAAATAGCTATACGTGCACAAAGGTTCAAATATTTTAATCCGGTTAAGAATAAAAATTTCTTGGCAGTGACCAATTGTTTTGAAGGGGGTGTGGTGAAAAGTCTTTTTATCAGCCCTGAAGTCAACGGACTATAAAATCAGCTGGAGTATAAAACCAGGTGTCTGACCAGGTGCTGACCTGTTTCTGTCAAGTGAGTTAGGTTCAAGACCCAGCTAAAAATTTTGTTTACTGTTATAGAAATTTATTTTGGTGTGATGGTAATTGTAATACAGGCTGGAACATGTCTGAGAGAAGAGAAAGAACAACAGAAATACTGGAGATGTAGCCAGACTCAATGGAAGGCAAAAATGATAAAGTGAATATTTTCTGCATATTTTCCATATTTGATCAATTTTAATTATTTAATCCAATATTATTTTACTTCTTGTATCGTATATTACTCCCTTGGTAAAGCCGCAGCTCCCCATACCTTTTAGGAGTATCTCTGCTTGCTTTGAGATCTAGGTACCTTTCAGTTAGGTATCATCCTTTTGCACCATTGCACTGCCCTCTCGTTAGAGAGAAATGACTTGTGGTGATTTAACCTGAGGATCACCACACCTCAGGTGAGGGGAGAGGTTGAGAAGGACAATTCTTCATGATAACCTCAGCTAGTGCAGGAATTAAGTCCACGCTGTTGGCATCACTCTACATCACAAACCAGCTATCCAGCCAACTGAGTTAACCAAGCCCCAGCGAATGTAGTAATTGCTTTTAGTCACTGGATTATTCCAACGCTTTATATGATCTTTTGTAAAACAACATGTCAGACATCATTTTCAGCTTAAAATAGCAAGCAAGTTTATAACACAAAAGATAAATAAGTAGCCACATTTAATATAATTATGCATTTCTATCGAAGCTCTCAGGTGGACAAAATAAAAATATTGCAAATAACATACAAATGCACAGAGTTTGATTTCTTACCACTGTAGGAGGTAATGTAATTTAATATGTTTCTTAGAAATGTAAATCCATTTCTTCTTTCAGTGGTTTCAAATAGATCAGTTCCTTCTCCGAGATTTTCAGATAAACTTTTTGAAGCGGAGAAGTACTTGTTTATCATATCTTGGAAAGGTTTTAAGTTCCAACTATTCCAAGTTAAGGAGGAATCAAAAATCATATGAGAACCAAACTGATCGCGTTGCATTATTCTTTTCTCTAGCCTGTAGCTGACAAAGCATTGCAGTATCAGCGTAGGCATGCTACAAGATCCTGGCTTAGCTGCTGTTAAATTCCTCAGTACTGATCTCTTCGCTTTTTGCTGGTCTCTTCAAGTTTTCCTTGCTATCCCTGCCGAAGATGACAGGTCATGGGATTCATGCACGAGTATATTTGGGGGAGGCACAGTTAGATGTGAAAGTAAGAGAAATGCAACCCACAGAGTCATTGTGCCCCAACAATGCTGGATGCAAAAGATATTTGCTCACCCCGGCATCCATAAGATATAATGATGTAGGAGCAGATTTAGGCCATTCAGCCCATCAAGTCTTCGATCATGGCTGATATGTTTCTCAGCCCCATTCTCCTGCCTCCTTCTCATAATCTTTGATCCCCTCACTAATCAAGAACCTATCTATCTCTGTCTTAAATACATGCAATGACCTGGCCTCCACAGCCTTCTATGGCAATGAGTTCCACAGATTCACCACCCTCTGGTGAAGAAATTCTTCCTCATTTCAGATCTAAAGGGTAGTCAATTCACTCTGAGGCCGTGCTCTCAGGTCCTCATCCCCCTACTAGTGGAGACATCGTCTCCCACATCCACTCTATCCAGGCCTCTCCGCATTCTATAAGTGTTGCAAAGCATGCCAAAGCATCCCATTAAAAGTTATAGACTCAAAGAGCCTAGACAATAGATTTTTGTGCCGTGTATTTTCTTTACCTTTGGTTATCTGAGGCTGCTCAATGGCATGCTATAATAAATCTCTGAAGCACCTGCTACAACCATTCTCCATTCTCCCAAGAGGCTGCATGGGTGTCAACATGTTTACATTGACCCAGACCTTCACATCTGCAGCGGTATGACCAAGTAGAATCTCTCTAGGGGGTTGATGGATGAATGGTCAGGGACAGGACTTCTGCCAACCTGTCTGTATCCACCACAGCTCAATCCATTTATTTGAATCAGCGCTTATCAGGTGTGCACAGATAAAGCTCACCATCAAAAAAATCAGCCATTTCTGCAAGAATAGAGAAACCCAGCATCAGAAGAAGACTTTAAAGTGATAGAGGCTGACTGGAGACCTGTGTCAAGGTTCCCACTGGATGTCAACTAAGACTCAGCCTTCAACAGGTAAGTCTGTGGGGGCCAAACGGAGACACTGAAAGCTGCAGTGTGATCTTCATTGTCTGATCTCAGGGCTGGCCACCATATGTTCAAAAGGCTGATATCCATATGTTGAATCAGGCAGCAAAATCATAGATTTATGGGTGTATTATTGTAAATCTATAGTATAATACAAACACCAGTTTCCACCATTCCCTTCTGGACCCTTTCCATGTCCAGAAGTCAAGTCCCCACTGGGGAAGAATTCAGCTCTTCATTTTTAACCAACACATTCCCAGGTGTAACTACACACTTCTGGAGCAGATACAATGGGAACCTTGTGTCTCCTGGCCCTACCCACCAGCGCAATGCAGCAATAACAAAATAGGGAAGTGTATGAAGAGAGGGAGGGAATTAAATTAAAATGGAATTCGTTGAACCCAGCTCTTAAATACAAAGGCCAAAAAATGTCAGTTGCTCTCAATCAACTTGGAGCTATTCTGGGCTTACCTTATATGGATATGCATTTCTAACACTGGCAGATTCCAGACTCTCTTTTATTGAAGACAAGAATGGTTAGACATTCAGGACTGAGATGAGGAGAAATGTTGTCACCTAGAGAGTGGTAAGCCTGTGGAATTCTCTGTCGCAGAAAATGATTGAGATCAAAACTTTGAATATTTTCAAGAAGGAGTAAGATATAGTTCTTAGGGAACAGATAGACAGTTCAGTGGCAACAAACAAGATGCCAGGATGGTATGTTGCTTCTTAGGTGCCAAGGTCAAGGATGTGTGGTGGCTCAGTGGTTAGCACTGCTGCCTCACAGTGCCAGGGACCCGGGTTCGATTCCAACCTCAGGCAACTGTCTGTGTGGAGTTTGCACATTCTCCCTGTGTCTGCGTGGGTTTGCTCTGGTTTCCTCCCACAGTCCAAAGATGTGCAGGGTAGGTGGATTGGCCATGCTAAATTGTATGTAGTGTTCAGGGATGTGTAGATTAGGGGGATGGGTCTGAGTGGGATACTCTATGGATCGGTGTGGACTTGTTGGGCTGAAAGGCCTAAATCCACACTGCAGGGATTTTATGGATGTCTTGGAGTGGCTGTAGGATATTCTGAAGTGGGAGGGTGAACATCCAGTAGATGTGGCACACATTGGTACCAACAACATAGGTTAGAAAGGAGATGTGGTCCTAAAAGCAGAACAAAGTGAGTTAGGAAGAAAGTCAAACAAGAAGAGCTTACAGGGAGGGATCTTGGGATTGCTGCTGGTGCAACATGCTAGCCAGTGTAGAAATTGTACTAGAACTCTGTTTTCTAACTCTCCACTCTTGTACCCCTTGCTACCAAACCATGGCCTTCACTTCTTGTCCCTCATCTTGGACATTTAGCCAGTTTTTACACTTTTCCATAGACTTGCATGCATGCTGCACAATCCACGATGGCGGCAGTAAGGACGGCAGCGTTCATTCCTAAGCGCAGCCACGGTCGCTCTTGGGCTCATGCGATGGGTCCAGCCACATCAACACTATCTTTCTGGCTCAGTGACATTGGCTTGGTTGCTCGGGGGCTTCCTCCTGATATCCTCCGGCAGGAGGCTGGTGCCCTGTGTATCCCCATCTCCGCTCCATCTTTGGTGGCAGCATCAGAAGGTGAGCCAGAACCATGTTGGGCATCTCGGAGCCAGGATCCAGTCGGTTGATGTCCAGTGTCGGAGGAGGTGCAGGACCCGCACAACGTTACCATCTCCAGCTCAGAGGCGGCGGAAGCAACAGTGCCAGTCAGTGGGAGAAAAGGGGCACATCGCCAGGACTCCGGGGGCAATGTCTGCTGGCGGCAACTGGAGGAGCAGAGAGGGTGAAGGCTACGGAGAAGAAAAGATGAACTTTTGGAAAAAATCAGAGTTAACGTTTCGGGTCCGGTGACCCCTCCTCAGACCCCTCCTAGTTCTGAGGAAGGGTCACCGGACCTGAAATGTTAACTCTGATTTTTTAATTCACAGATGCTGCCAGACCTGCTGAGCTTTTCCAACAACTTCTGTTTTTTTCCTGATTTAGAACTTCGCAGTTCTTTTGGTTTTTATTTAAGATGAACTTTTGAAGCTGTTTCAGCCTCTGTAATATCAATTTAATATTAATTTATTCATTATTTTCCCATTTATTCAATTTATTCTGTAATTTATTCTGTAATCCAAGATGGCACGTGAATATGGCGACATTATACACTTTTCACTGTACCAAGGTACAGGTGACAATATTATATAAACCTAAAACCAATGGCCACCTTCCAGTCATCTGACTCTGCTGGTTGGTAAACCATTCATGAATGGAATTTGAGCAAATGATCCTCACATGAGATTACATTTACATGTTCTTTGTGATCAGTTAATGCATCAGTATGTATTTCTCTTAGGTTCTGCCCCTCTGGTTCCAAATTGTAGAACTCATGGCATGCAAAGTACATGGTGCTTCATTATCCACACCTTCTCCCACATTCTCAGAGATTGAAAACTCATCCCACTGAATATGAGGAATGTGCCCTTGTATATTGTGATTCGTGTGTGATTAAAGTTTTGCATTATGAAAGTTTTCCTGTGTTGCCCAATAACTTTTCCTGTGAGGAGCGATGTGCAAATTGGTTATGCAATTTTCTTATTAGCCAGACTCCTCTCTACAGAGGTCAATAACACTTCTTGGATCTCTTGACAACAAATCCCTGCCTTCCTCAACACAGTACAATAAGATTTGGATTGTGTGAATTGTTAAATTTTTACTTAATACAAATGCTTTATATTCTCTGTGTCCAAATGCATTTTCACTTTTTCCTTCAAAGCTTTACTCAACAATACTGGCATATCACTGTAGATTGCACAGTACTTATGAAATGTTACAGTCCTGCAATTTCACAGGAGTAAACCACTCTCCTTAAAAATGATAATGAATTATTGTCCCTGAATCAAATGCAGGTAGAATTTTCATATTCTTTCATTATAATTTTGTTTGTTTTGTCCAAATAACAGATCTAAATAACAGGTATGCCAATCAACTCAACACACTTTTGAGTTACAGCCACTATTCAGTACAGACCAATTGGCTGAATCAGAATGGGCTCAATTCCTGCATCAGCTGAAGTTACTATGTAGGACACTCCTTCTCAAGCTTTGCCCTCTCCTGAGGCATGGTGACCCTCAGGGTAATCCACCACCAGTCATCTCTCTCTAATGAGAGCAGCAGCACTATGGTCTGGTAAGACTGTGGTGATTTTATTCACCCTCAGAATGTTCTGTTTCATGAGTTGTTTCAAACACTTGCCTCTTCATCCTTGGACAATTCCTGACATAGTGATATTTGGAGATACCTTGGAAACATCTGTCTCCTATAGGTTGCTGGAACTCATTTCCTGTCAGCTATCACCCCAATTCTATTTTTTCCCTTGATTCAGGAATCTATTAAATGTACAACCCTCCTCAAAATGTCTTTCAGTAATTCCATCCTTATAGAGTGCTTGTAGCCAGGCTGCCTTCAACATTGAGTGTCAATAATCATAGAGTCTTCCATTCTGTGTATCACAGTAGACCTCCCTATATGTCCTATGAAGGAAACTGAAAACAATTGTCCAAAGACAAATATTATTATGACATTTAACATCTGTCAGAACCAACAGACTATCCATGTGCAACATTTAAACACAATCTAATAGCTTAAACACCAGCACAGACTTCAAAATTTATAGACTGGATTCCTTTCATTTTTTTATAACATCTCAAATTCCATGTTATTTTCTTCCGAAGACTGATTGCCAATTTTCTTAAATTTATCTAATATTGACTACAACTTGCGGGTGTCCAACAAGTTATCCTTTTTGAAACAAATGTATTCCATTTGCCTTCCTAATCCCTTGTATCTGCACTTTAGGACAAAATGCTAATTGTAGTTAAAGTTGATGCCTTAATTAATTTCAGAGGAGAATGTTGTGTAAGAGGCTATAGGACCCTGGAACAACCTTGCAATGATGTCACAGAGCTGCATTTCACAGGGTATGAATGACACAGTGTGGATGGGGATGTATGCTCAAGAATAAGAGAAAGTTTTAAGAGCACAAAGACGTGAACACATAAAGAGGCTGGATTAGTCCTAACCTAATGCAACTATAGGTCAGAGCCTGGTGAATCTATGATTATCATGTACAGCAGTATTTACTACTAATGTACAATAAATAGTGTTACTTTGAAGTCTGAGCTTGAAAACAGATTCTTGATTTTGACTTTTCTTTGACCTGTCTAGCATCAAGCCCCATAATAAAGGAGAGAGATCAGTGGCATTTTGAGTTTTCAGTCAATGAACAGACACTAGCAACTGAAAGATGATGATACAGCAGCTGGGACCATCTGTGACTGCTTCTAACAAGTTCTTCCTGTTCTGCGGACAAACAAAAGTTTCATCTAATAATAGCGTAATTAATACCTCATCAGAGGACAAGGAGTTATTGTACTTTTTTTCTGTTTGTTGCTCAATTGCTTCAGGTCATAGCATTTGCAATTGGATCACAATCAGGTAATGAAGAGATGCCCTATGAATTCGATAGCATGAGATAGATCTTTCACAGATTTCTATTATTTCAAATGCATTCTGTAACACAAGGACGCGTTGTCATCCAGAACTCCCTCTAACCTCCTCCTATAGCTGCATATAAAGTACAATATACACATGCAAGTTGAATAGACATATTCCTGGAGGTTTCATCAGATAACCTCCAAATGCCGCACCTAGTCAAATATTTTTCTTACTCTCATTTGCAATAGTTTTAAAACTAATAAGAAAAAATGAAATGGACACCCGGTTGGCTTTGGAGACTGGGCCACATTTGCATTGGGCTAGCAGCCAGTTTTCTACAATGGAGTGAGCCTACAGTGGGCCGACCATCCTCTGAGCTAGAGAGAGTTGTGTTATAGCGGTACAGCAATCTTGGGTGGAAGTTGGAGAAATGCTGGCGGCTGGAGAAGTAAGAAGCTGAGCCCAGGATTATGGAATCAAGTGATCCATTTCTGCCCGTTCTGACCCTACATGATGTGTTTCTCTTTTCAGGTGCTCTTCAGTTGGCAGCCACTCAATGTTGGTCAGACCAACATGTTATACCCAGTTCAAGGCCAAAGTTGACCTCATTTGAATCTAACTTTTATTTTGTACAGCCCTACCTCCTGAATCTGTGGTCCTCCTCCAGCTGCCCATCGCATAGGCCCCTGCATATAGAGGCCATAGCAAAGGAGTGGTGGGGTGTTTTGGGGTGTTTCTGCTCCATTTCTGCCAGATACAGTGGTGCTGGGCAGGGACAATGACAGAGAGTATCAGTTCTTTGAACGGAAAGTCTGATCTGTGAAAATTCTGCCATAGTTGCCTGCACATTTCGTTTTGTTCTGAAACATCTTTTCCAAATTGATTTTGTCCTTTGGTGTACTTGGTACCTCATGACCACTCACTACCACCTCAGAATTACATGTGGCACGTAAACTGATTCTTGACTACATTTGCCTTTGCCCTAATGAAATTTGGGAGCCATCTCACAGCGCTGCTAGGATAATGAATGGCATTTCTTCAGAAGGTCGATTCACAATTGAAGGCTAAAAATGACATTGCAAGCACAAAGCAAGAATTGACGAGATGATTCTGTGCTTAGGAATCAGTAAATCATGTTTATTATTATTTGTAAGTATGCATGTCAACATGCAAAAACTAAATAATACAGGTGGTCTGGAAAAAGTGATGTGTTTTTAGCTGATTTAGAAAGCCAAGTCGAACTAAATTGCAACTTTAATTTACATAAGATAGATTGCCAGTCACATAGAGAACTCTTACTTATTCCCATTGATCTTGTCACAAGTAATTGTCTCAGACAACAGCAAGTGTTGTTATTGCAAGCATGTAAAGTTGAATGTCTCTCCGTAGTGCTGGCTGTCCTGTTATACAGCATGCAACAGTTTCTAATGGACCTTGGCAAAGTCTTAAGCCTCATGGTATGTAGTACACTAGCAGTCCTGCCTTTATTGCACCACGCAACACCAGTTTATTTCCTAAAGGATGTTCAAAATGATCCTTTCAAAATGACACTATTAAGTTTGCCTTCTGTGTGGAGGGATCAGTGCGGAAGATAAATTGCATCCTTTAGACAATACACTCACTGTGAGGCACAAGTGCTTTTATTACAACAGCAACTTCCATAGAGTCATAGAGTCGTATAGCATGGAAACAGACCCTTCAGTCCAACCAGTCTAAACTGACCATAATCCCGAACTAAACTAATCCCTCCTGCCTGCTCCTGGCCCATATCCCTCCAAACCTTTCCCATTCATATATCCAATCAAATATCTTTTAAATGTTGTAATTCTACCCACATCCAAAACTTCATCAGGAAGTTCATTCCACACGCGAACCACCCCCTGTGTAAAAAATTTGCCTGTTATGTCTTTTTCTAATTTCTCTCCTCTCACCTTAAAAGTGTGCCCCCCAGTCTTGAAATTCCCCATCACAGGGAAAAGACAACTCCCATCAACTCTATCTATACCTCTCATTATTTTACAAACTTCTATCAGGTCACCTCTCAACCTCCTATGCTCCAGTGAAAAATGTCCCAGCCTATCCAGCCTTTCTTTATAACTCAAACCTTCCATACCCAGCAACATCCCGGCTTCTGAATCCTCTCTAGCTTAATAATATCTTTAAGTTTCTGAACATTTTCTGAAGAATGGTAAGAATATTTTCACTGCAGAATAACTATGTTGGTTGGGAGTGGGGGTGCGTTGTGGAGGGCGAGGAAAGTAAGAAGAAAGGTTTCATTTTTATTACATAAGAAAGGAAATATAAAAAGCAGGGAAGATAAATAAATCAACTTAATGAACACTCAATGCTTAATGTACAATATCGTGCCATAGCTTGGGAGTCACTGGACTGGATTTTCACATCCAGGCTGGAAACAACTCTGTGTTTCCAGGTTCCGAACCCTACCCTGGGGAAATAGTCACCCTTTGGGAATGTCAAAGAAGTGCAGCGTTAAATGGCACAGAGACAGGTCCTGTCTCTGACCCAAGGTGGTATGCAGGATCTGAAAGCTAGAAGGCCAATCAGACATCTTCCAGCTTGAGAAGCAAGTAACTAAGGTGGTATTTCAATATCTAGGTCTGCTGTCACCAATGTTTTATTAAAAATTCAATTAAAAAGCTCATGCAGCATCTAGGTCATCACAAAGTCGGGTGTGGAGGGAAATCCCTCCACAAGATTGTCTTTGGCTGCACCCTCACCTATGCAGTCAGGCAGGGAGGACCTCTAGGCTGGCCACTATGTGCCTGTCTCCAGACAGCTTAGGAAAGGCCGACTTTAAATACAGTGAACAATAATGATGCTAATTGGCTGCCCGCTGCATGGGGGGTGTGGGGAGGTGGTGGTGTTGGAAAGTGTTGGGGGATGAGCGGAATGTCAGTGGCAGATGTCCTGAAATCTCCTCAGCAAAAGGCCATTTCTGGGAATGTGGCCTTTAGTTAGCACTAACGTTTTCAAGCCCATTCTAAGCCAAGTCACCAGAGTAGGCAGGAAATGTTACTCGCCATCTCACAATTCTGATGCAGGCAGATACAATAGAGAATTGGGGAAGAGAGCAAAGTGAACAAAGTATGATTAGGGAGAGAGAAACAAGTGAAGCCAACAAAAAGGGGGAAAAGCATTCAAGATCCAGCATTACAATGGAACAATGAAACCATTTTCTACATTTTGTGCTGTTTCAGGGAAACAGAGAGATCTGCAGCTATGTAAATGCCAAATACTCCTCGTGCATGAATAAAAACAAATCCCATTTGGGGATCAAAGAGAGCCTTAGAGACTATCTTTAATGAATGGCTGATGATTTCATGCACTTTTCATTTCCTAAGTGAGAAAAATAACGTGCAACTCATTTACGACTTGCTCCTGTGTAAAGTGCAGGAATCACCTGAGTTTATAACCAACTTTATTGAATCTGACTTTCTTAATAACCACAAACAAAAATTTTGAATTTTAATTTCAGAAATCATACAAATGTCAGATTGGTGGTTATTTTGCAAACATGTTTCTTTCTTAACTGTATTGGAAAATATGCCTATTTCTAAGAAATCTTGTACTGATGCCATGAAGGCCTTTTCACACATTGATTTCATTACCATAGTATTATGATGTAGAAATGACAGGGAACATGATCTATAGTGATCTGGAACCACGAGAATGGGCCAAAAATATTAATCCTAAATAAGGTTTGATTTCATACGATTGACCTGAAATGTGACATTTTATGTTGTGGTGAGTTGAATTATTTTTCTTGCCTCTGGAATACTAATAAACAGTCTGAAGCAATGTTTGATCTGATCACTGTTGCCTATTTTGTGGGTATTTCTTTGGGAAAAAAATCAATCCAGGAGACTGTAAACGCTCCAGCTGCCAACACCAGTGACTGTGTGGATCTGAGCTCTATAGATGAGGAAGGTTCAAAGGTTAAAAACCTGTAGTCTCTGCTGAGCTATCTGATGTTTGGCACCCCCTTGTCTGTAAGAAGAAATCCCTGGTTTCCATCCTGGTTTATGTGGAAATGTGACAATGGACTGAAAGCAGGATCATTCCTGCTGTGGTACATGCCACAGTTGAATAGCCTGAAGAAATTCAATGTCTAAATCACACACAAAACTGTTTGGATGAACTAAATGCTGAATTGTAGCCCCTGCACAAACCAGCAGGGGATAGGGGAAGAGAGTCAGATGGGACACTTTGTTTAAAACTACAATGTTTAAGGATGTGTCGGGAATTAATTTGCAGAAGAAAAGCTATACTCACATAAAAATGACAGCAGGTGAAACAACAAGGGTGAGCCACTGTTCTGAAGAGTGGAGAAATATGTCATAACACATCCCAGTTCTGGTAGATTTCACTCACCACCGCGAAAGTAACATAGTATTTGGCTCTCCATCTCTAAACGTTACTCCCTCTTGATGTCTTTTCTTGCTATATCAGATTCTTTGTGACCCATACAGTTTCTTATCGAAACTGAGCTTGCACTTTTGTTCCTTTTATGTGGTTTAGTTCATGTGGTTCAACAAATAGTTTCAGATAAGTGAAAAGAAAAATTAGGCAAATTTGGAGAAAAACTGTCTTATCAAACGATGATTAGCTGTTTCTTTGTTTTTATTTTATTTATTTATATGTTTTAATTTATTTATCTGTTTGTCACTTTTTCTGAAATCTGAGTGGCTAAGTGTTCTCTGTGTTCGATTAATCAATGATTTTAAGTAAGCTCCAATTGATGTCAGTATCGTTGGGTAGCTCTTTCAGTGCAGACACGATGGGCTGGAAGACCTCGTTCTGTACTGTAAAATTCTATGATTCTACATCTGGACTAGAAGGGGGGATGGGGATTGGAGGAGTAGGGCTGAGTTTGAAATCAGTCAGGGTTCCTGCCCTGTTCACTATCTTGTACCTTTGGTATAGGGTGATAACAAGATTGGACCAAGATGATGAGATGTTGAACTAAGCACTTTATTGTTTAAATTTACATACAAAAAACAATTAATGGACTGAGGTAACTGCAAGCTACTGGTGCAACTGTAACTGTATCTCAGTACAGTTGACCACCACAAGGAGAGAAAGGAACTGAAATTGGTTACAGCCAATCCAGCAATAGTAAATCAGCATCCCGTATGACACCGTGTTGCTGTCAGTAAAAAAGGAAGTCTATCACTAAAACTAACTGGCAACTTGCCACATGACTGGCTCAGACCAATTTGAACACAAGAGCAGAAAAGTGCAAATAAAGATTGGCCTCTTTCGTGTGCATGCACTTAAATTAATGTTTGGTAACCTGTTTCTGAATTTGCGTAGGTTGCTCCGTTTGAAGAGTTTGGTGGTAGGCATGTTGGAGCACATCATCCATAAATCCGCAAGGAGAACTCAACTGGAACAAGTTGGATAGATTAGTTGTCTAAATAAAAACCAAAAGAGGAAGGGTCTGAAGAAGGGTTGCTAGACCCGAAACGTTAACTCTGATTTCTCTTCACAGACGCTGCCAGACCTGCTGAGCTTTTCCAGCAGCTTCTGTTCTTATTTTAGATTAGATATCTACCTGATCTCAATTTTTTATGTTCTTTTGAGCTACAATTCCTAATTTGAATTACATATCTGAAAAGTATCTGCAAACGGCAAGAAATCTTAATATTTTCTGATCTAAATGAAAGAATAGACTGAAATAAAAAGCAGAGAGGTTATGTTGCAGCTGTACAAGGTGCTGGTGAGGCCACACCTAGAGTACTGTGTGCAGTTTTGGTCTCCTTACTTAAGAAAGGATGTACTGGCACTGGAGGGGGTGCAAAGGAGTTTCACTAGGTTGATTCCAGAGTTGAGGGGGTTGGCTTATAAGGAGAGACTGAGTAGATTGGGACTTTATTCATTGGAATTCAGAAGATTGAGGGGGGATCTTATAGAAACATATAAAATTATGAAGGGAATAGATAAGATAGAAGTAGAGAGGATGTTTCCACTAGCTGGTGAAGCTAGGACAAGAGGGCATAGCCTCAAGATTAGAGGGAGCAGATTTAGGACTGAACTGAGAAGGAATTTCTTCACCCAGAGGGTTGTTAATCTATGGAATTCCTTGCCCAGTGAAGTAGTTGACGCTACTTCAACAAATGCTTTCAAAAAAAAGGTAGATTTTTTTTGAACAATAAAGGAATTAAGGGATATGGTGAGAACGCGGGTAAGTGGATCTGAGTCCACGAAAGGATCAGCCATGATCTTATCGAATGGCGGAGCAGGCTCGAAGGGCCAGACAGCCTACTCCTGCTCCTAGTTCTTGTGTTGTGTTCTTGTGTTTCTTGTGTTGTTCTTATACTGTGGTTGGGAAATGCCTAGATAGGGTGCCAGGGACTTTTGGAACTTTCCCACAGCTTTAATTATTGCCTTCAGAAATGGAGGGACTTTATTAGCAATTCAGGAAAAGAACAGTAAAAATATACTTAATAGACAATTAGTTCTCATAATAAAATTGTGTACTAAAAGTTTAAGATGGCTTCCCTTTCAAATGGACACAAAATACCATTCAAAAAGGATCAGGGGATCTTACTCAGTGCTCTGCCAACTTATCTCTTATTGTCATGCCCCCATATTTTCAGAATTTCAAATGTGTTTTTATATTTTAAAACAGAAATATAAAAAGCTGGAAAAGATGACTGCCTCCAGGTCACCTGACTTCATTCATAGATTGGAACCACTCTCCCAAGAGGGAACATTCCGGAGTCATGAAGGAGCAAAGAGAACATTCCAGACTATGCTGAATCAATGCCTTTTGCTCAAACTAATCCAAAAGGTACTGTCAAATTGAATCCATCATTCAAACACAAGGAGCAGAATCTTACCAGGACCTGAGTGATGTGGGCAATGGTGAGATATATGACAGAATTGGGTGATAAGTGCAGTGAGGCTCATTGTGATGATGGGAGCATCTCATTGTCATCTTTTAACAAGCAGTGTGGTAAGATTCTCACCAGGCAGCAGCAAGTTACCAATTGATGGGATTATCGTTTGTTAAACACCGTATTAACAGCCCAACTCACCGTATTAATATTCAGTTTCCTATCTTACCAAACTTGTCATAAAAACTCGACATCAGGAAAACTCAACAAGAAAACCAGAGCAGATTCAGCTCACTGCTTGCTGTAAACAACCTCCACATTGAAAACTGGGCACCAACATCTCAGGGCATGTTCTGTGGGTACCAGTAACATGCACCCCATATTCATCTAACATGTGCCAGCCTTTAGCAATGCTTATGGCACATCTTTGATCCAATTACAAGATGTTTCTGCACTTCAGTGCTACACTTTAGGCTACACTGGCAACTGTAATGTTGCAGAAAAGACACTGTGTACTCAGGGGCACACACCCAGCTCATGAGCAGGACCAGGCGCAGCCCTGGGCTTTTCACTTGGTCTTATAGTGTTCACTGACTCTGAGCCTGCCTGGATGCTCACAGCGTCCCTGCCTTGTACTTATTACCTTGTTGCACTTCTCCGCCTCAGCAGGAGACATGAAATTCATATTACTACAGTAATGCCATGCTGTTTAGTGCAGACACGAAGCCAGGAAGCTTGTCATGACTGTCAACAGACCTCAGTCAAGGCAAGAAGAATAGCCTTTGTTCAGAGGTCCCAGTACTGTAAGTCAGGGCCAGTCGCTGATACCAGTCTAGGCCTGCTCAGGGACAACAGAGTCAGGATCCTCTCCGCATAAGGGTTGAGGAGCTGAATGACTGGCCGCGACCACCCATCTTGACTCTTTTTGCCTCATGGGGGATTGTTTTTCTCGAGGAATGAGAAGCAGACAGGTATTAAAGGAGGTTAATGTGTGATGAACACCCACTATTGTTGGAGCAGGTGGGGACGTGTCCCAAGTGAGTGAGTGATTGAGTAGGCAGTGTAAAAGGTTTGTTGTTGTCACATTAACATGGGGCTGAACTTTACACCACCCATGCTGGGATGTTTGGAGACAGGGTGGTTTGTAAAATAAAATGGGTGGCTTACCCTCCCATCCTCAGATGTATTGAATCCTTTAAATGGCCAATTGGGAAATATATGGTCAAACTGCTAAGACAGACTCACTGCAATCAAGTGGGAGTGCCAACTTACTCCAACTTTGTAGTCTAGGCTCCCCTCATGAAATTGCTCCCATACTGAAAACAGACAGTTCCAGGAGAAGGTAGGAGAAAATAAGTAAAAACAAAAATGAGTAAGAAGTAAAAGTTTGAAATCGAAGGTTATTCGCTTGGGTCTAGAGTCACAGCCAATTTTTCATACAATTAAACACAGAGAAGACACAAGTTCAGTTGGCCTGGTCAAGCAATTATTAAAATATTGTATCTCTACTTATGTTTAACAACCTGTTCAGACATGTTAGTTACACTCCTCTGGATCAGATGGGACTTGAACTCAGGCCTCCTGCCTCAGAGTTAGGGATACTGCCAGTTAACCACAAGACACCCCTATGTCCTCCTTTCTATTCTTTTAAAACGACAAATTCTCAAATAGTTAGCCAGACCCCACTACAGCACTATAACAGCACAATGAAAAGTTTAAAGAAACTTATGAAAGTGAAGGGGAACTTACTGAACCAAAATAACATTCTCCGAGGTACATCCTCCTTTCTGCCCTTTTAAAGCAAAACTAAAACCAGTTTAAATATTCCCTGATGGGGCACTGTAACAAAAATCACCCCTTTTTATGCCGAGTCCAAGGGGTCTACCTAAATAGTGGTGGTAGAGAATAAACCATTATTGAGTCACAGCGACAAGAACCACTTGTTAGACACAAGATGTAGCTTATTGTATAGTAGTCATGGGTACAGTTACAGTGTTGAACATGATTACAAAGACTATCAGAAGTCAGAGATGACATATCTGTCTCAGGACCTTGTACCAGACTGAACATTCTTCAGCCAAAGACTGTGTGGGACATCATTATATTGGGTGGCGTTTAATGCGGCTTCAACATTAACTCTTTCAGCACCATTACATAATACAACACAGATGATTGAAGGACTTATTGATATAAACTTTTCCACATATGTAAAGATAGAATCTTAGAGTCACAGAAATATGCAGCATGGAAACAGACCCTTCGGTCCAACTCGTCCATGCCAACCAGATATCCTAAATTAATCTAGTCCCATTTGCCAGCATTTGGCCCTTATGCCTCTAAACCCTTCCTCTACATATACCCAACCGGATGCCTTTTAAATGTTGTAATTGTATCAGTCTCCACCACTCTTTCTGGCACCTCATTCCAAACACGCACCACGCCCTGTGTGAAAAAGTTTATAGTAGGCAGTTGGGTTATAGGACAACAAAGATATCCAATTAAAAACCTGACAGCAATTTTAAGAAATGCCCAGAAAGCCATCAGATTGCTATAAAAATCCAATTAATTTCACAAAGGACACCAGACGTATCCCATATATCACACAAACCACAGAACAACAGGATTAACCCTAAACTGGCCTTTGGAGGGGCCTAGCAAGCAAATTGTATCCATGGGAATTAGCAATCAGCAATAAATGCTCACCTTGTTAGCAATGCTCATATCCCAAGAGATGGTTTTTCTTTAGAAAAGTGTTTGCATTTTTTAAGCTATAAACTCAATGTATTTGTATTTATTACAGGCCCCTATCCCCAATGAATCAGGATTGTGGCTGTTTTCTTTTGAGTACTTCAGCCACATCAGTTCTTATTTCACTTGGTAGCAGCTTCTTCTGTCAATTAAAGTTGTGAAAAGTAGCTACCCCTTAAGTAGTGGTTACATTATAGTTTCACATGAAGTATGATCTTATACTTTCTTCATTGATCATCTGCCTTTTTTAAACAGCTTAGAGCATATTGTAACCATTTTTTATCCCCCTAATGAGGCCAGGTTTAGTTTTTCCATCTATCTGGTAGCATTGTTGCCAATCACCTGGATCTGAATACTTGTCAACTAAATAGAAAATGTGAGTTTCATCAACTCCTTCGCTAACAAGGTCACAAAGTTCAAGGGAAAGAAAAGGATAATTATCATTTCCTGCTGATTGATCAGGGTTGTTAAAGTCAGTGCATGGCTCCTAGGGGTGGGAGTGCTCAGTACTGTCCTTCAGTGCACAGACTTAGGGAGTGAAATTATGAGGGACTGAAAAGTAAAAGAAAAAAAATGATTCACACATTTGAAATAATGAGCAGAGTTGATAAACCACAAGTTGTAAATTCTTTGAAATATTTTGCCTTTTCAGTATCAAAATGATGAACTACAGCTGTTTAGAAGACATGTCTGAAAAAGCTATTCTTGTCCTCTTGAAGGCTTTATAACATATTTTGCCTTGTTTCTACATAGGAACTTGTTTGCAAAATTAAATAGAACAAATAAATTCAATTGCTTGCATTAATAAGAAAGGAAATAATTACAACATTCCAAGAATGAAAATATTGGTCAGTCTGGCACTCTAATGAAGTTAGTTTCATGCTCAAAACTAATGAAGGTACATAAGAAGATGGTTGCAGTTGTTGGAGGTCAGTCATCTCAGCTCTAGGACATCTCTGTAGAAGTTCCTCAGAATATTGTCCTGGGCACTACCATCTACAACCACTTCATCAATGACCTTCCATCATGAGGTCAGAAGTGGCAATGTTCGCTGATGATTTCACAATATGCAGCATCACTCACGACTTCTCAGATACTGAAGCAGTCCATTTTCAAATGCAACAAGATCTGGGCAATATCCAGACTTGGGCTGACAAGTGATAAGCAACTTTTGCATGATACAAATACCAGGCTATGACCATTACCTATAGGAAACAGTCTAACCACCACCCTTGACATTCAATAGTGTTACCATCACTGAATTCCCCATTATAAACATCCTTGGGGTTACCATTGACCTGGTCAACTGGACTCACCATATAAACACTGTGGCGACAAAAGCAGGTCAGAGGTAAGGAATACTACTGTGACTAACTCACCTCCTGACTTCCCAAAGCCTGTCCACCATCTACAAGACAGAAGTCAGGAGTGTGATGGAATTCTCCCCACTTGTCTGGATGGGTGCAGCTCCAACAATACCATCCATGACAAAGCAACCCACTTGATTGGCACCATGCCCAGAAACATCGACTCCCTCCACCACCGATGCTCAGTAGCAGCAGTGTGAAATATCAACTAGATGTACTGCAGAAATTCATCAAAGATCCTCAGGCAGCACCTTTCAAACCCACGACCACTTCCATCTAGAACAACAAGGGCAGCTGATACATGGGAACACCACCACGTGCAAGTTCCCATCCAAGCCACTCACCATCCTGACTTGGAAATACACTTCAATTCCATCATTGTCGCTGGGTCAAAAACTTGAATGCTCTCCCGAATTGTAGGTCAACCCAAAGCAGATGGTCAGCAGCAGTTCAAAAAGGCAGCTTGGCACCACCTTCTCAAGGGCACCTAGGGGCAGTCAATAAAATAATGGCCCAGCCAGCGATGACCACATCCCATGAATGAATTTAAGAAAAGACAATTTAAAGATCTTATTTTGATGCATTTAAATAAAACTCAAGACACCCTTTACCATTCATGGAACTCAAAAATGAAACTAAAATTATGTTCTCCCCTCTTTAGTATGCACAATGTAAAATAAAAAATCAAACTTAAAGCTATACATTGTTCTGACCAGTCTGGAATCCAAGTTTCCAAATAACAATAACAGGAACAAAAATAACAAATGGACTTTATCTTCTCACTTCTGAAATGTTACTTATCTGAAGACAGTATCCTTTGTTCTTTCATGGGATGTGGTCATTGCTGGTTGGATCAGTAGATATTACCCATCCTTACATACTCAGAGAGTGGAAATCATATTGCTGTCTGGAATCTGGTGTCAGATGTAGGCAAAACCAGGTAAGGGTGGCAGATTTCCTCAGTGAACCAATTGAATTTTTACAGTAATCAATGATGGTTATATGGTTGTCAGTAGATAAGCCTTTAAAAAAAAATCAACATTTTTATTGAATTGAAATTCTACCAGTTGCCATGGTGTGATTTAAACCCATGCCCCCAGCTCATTAATTTTATGCCATTGCTTCACTGATTCCACAGACCTTAGAAATGGTGGGCAGAACCCAGATTTTTCCAATTGACCTTTTTTTTGCCACAGGAGACATGATCAAGAAGTTTGCAGATGACATGAAAATTAATAGATAATCTGATCATAGAATCCCTACAGTGAGGAAACAGGCCCTTTGGCCCAACAAGTCCACACTGATCATCCCACCCAAACCCATCCCCCTATAACCCACCTAATCTACACATCCCTGAACACTACAGGCAATGTAGCATGGCTAATCCACCTAATTTACACATCCCTGGACACTATGGGCAATTTAGCCAATCCACTTAACTTGCACACCTTTGGACTGTGGGAGGAAACCAGAGCACCCAGAGGAAACCTACGCAGACACAGAGAGAATGTACAAACTCAACAGAGACAGTTGCCTGAGGGAGAGATTTGAACTAGGGTCCCTGGCGCTGTGAGGCAGCAGTGCTAACCACTGAGCCACCGTGCCATCCCAAATGGGATGTGGACTATGAGATAAACCTTGACAAGGACGCAGCAGATAATGAAATATCTTGATTTTCTTGAAAATAGTGTCATGGAATCATTTACAAACACTTGAACATGCAGAGGGGGCCTCAGTTTAATGTCTTTTCCACAGAAAAGCACATCTGACAGTACAGCACTCCCTCAGGAATGAAATGCAGCATAAAGCTGGATTTCTACTCTCAAATAAGACAGGTATTTACTTTGGTGGATACTATGAAGCTGTCAGTAGATCCATCAACTTTTGTGTGAGTAAAATGGTTGTGTTCACAAATTTACATTTTTAGTATCATTTGTTATGTGAGATAACGACATTGTCAGTGGGTCTGACCTGCGTATGAGATTTAAGAGTACCCTTTGACAATGTCTACTTGAAGAAGATGAACTGCATCTTTATATTCAACTGTACAATGCTTTTCAAGATCCTCTATCATCTTGAAATCATTTTTCAAAACTCATATTTCAAACAACAGAACATGTAGAGATGATTTATATAAACCATGTATCTATAGCATTTGTCCATCAAACTAGAGGTGTCACACTGAAGTACATTTGTTTCATTCTTCAATCATGTTTACTTCGTTGCAGAAGTTTTTAAATCATTCTTTAAATTACTTGAGTGAGTAACAGCAATTACGCCGTGCCCTTCAAGGGACATGTCATGTTGCATATAGCCAGATTTTAGGAACAGAACAAATACGTTCTGTGCAGCATAGTTTACTAGCATATCCTCTGGCCTTTAGGGAAAATGCTATACAGGATTTTCTAGCACTTATGTGCAAAAATTCCACCACCAAACGTCTAGAATGAGATTGATACCATGAGTGAATGAAGTTAGATGGCTAAATGGGTCAATAAGTAAAGTCCTAGTTGGAGGACTTCCAAAGCAAATTGAGCTGTTTGTATCGTAAACATAAGGAAACTCTCATGTTTAAAGTCAAGGAACTGTGAGATGCATTGTCCAAAGGGGATAGCACTAAGTGCTGTTGCGTAACGCTTGACTGCAGACATCACAGACATCAATACAAAGTGGAATAAAACACATATTTTCCACTTCATGCGTAGTTTCCTTGATATTTAAAAGACTTAATATGCATTAATCACATTCACATACTGTCTGGAAATAGTTTTTTGATCGTGGTTTCTATGTTGTCATACACTTTTAATCTAATTAATCACAATTTATTTGTGCCATAGTTACCCATCTGTTTTGTTTGAAATTTACAATGACATTAACATCAGAGGCTCATACAAAAAACATACTAACATTTTTCTAGTTGGTAACATAGTTTTGCTTTTCCAAAATCACATTTCATATTCTTTTTCATTTAGAAAGAAAAAAGACTCCTAATCCTGCGTCTGTCAGTCAGTCGTGATTTATACCATTAATATTGTTTACACTTTGTGCTGGAATGTTTCCTCACCAGCACTGCTATTAAATCAGACATATTTTTAATTTCTTTTGGAACACTAAAGGTTTGAATTATATGCGTTGCCCTTCACATTTGGCGTGCTTTCCCATTGACTTTGTTGGTGAATGTTGTGTTTATAATGATGAAGAATTTTATCCCCTTCGACATGGAACCATTTCCTTTCTCGGCTGCCTCGTCTTAGAATAAAACACACCCAGGTCAAATTTTGCAAAACAAAACTCGGGCTAGTTGTCTCCAATGGCTTGCCTCCACCCCAGCCTCAGAAAATGACCACCTACAGCACCATTGTGGCCAAGTCTGTTCCTACATGCGTTTTCCACTTCTGAAACAGCTCAGTGCCAATTGAGCTCAAATTATCCAGCAGTTTAGTCACTTGTTCTCATAGTCATGGCTGGTTGGCAATTTACAGAAGCAGATCAATTCCACTTTAAGCCAGACTTTACATGTTTATTCATTATCACCTAGGGGATAAGGTGCCCAAATTTAACAATGTGTACTGGAGAATACATGATTACATAAAAACTGAAAGAACTGCAGATGCTGCCAATCAGAAACAAAAGCAGAAATTACTGGAAATGCTCAGCATGTCTGGCAGCATCTGTGGTGAGCAATCAAAATTAACGTTTTGGGTCAAGTGACCATTCCTCAAATCAACAGTTCTCGGAAGGGTCACTCAACCCCAAACGGTAACTCTGATTTCTCTCCACAGATGCTGCCAGACCTGCTGAGCTTTTCCAGCAATTTCTGTTCTTTGGCCTATGATTACATTCTCCTGTCACTCTTGAAGGCAGAAAACATGACACACTATCCATTGCACAGAAGGTAAAACTATCTGAACAAATTTGTTTACAAGTGAAATAACATACAGAAGCTAAATTCTTATTGCAAGATGTTAACCAAGATAATTTTTGAATTAGAATTATTAGAAATAGCAAAATGTTGCTTGTAGTCCCTCATAAGCATAAAGTCTGATGGATGAAATGATTGGATTTCTCTCTGTTCTCTTCAACAGAGGAGTGTTATACATGAGAAAAGCAAGTTCCAGCTCATACATGGGGCAAAGTCTGGCTGAGATGTTGGGATGTCTACGTGCTGCCTGGAGAGCTTGTGACAGAGCTGCGATACCCTATATTGCTAAATTATATGCCGATCAGGCAGTGTTGAGGCTACTGGTGGGCCATACTAGAATCAAGACCCTGAGGCCAAGGTCCCATCTAGCAAGCACTGCCTGCCAATCAGAAGGCCACAGTGCTTATGCTCAGCAACAACACTCTGGAGGCAATGGTGGCTGTCAGAAGAACAGCCAGCAAAGCTTTCACACTCACGGAGGACCCAGGACACAGTATTGTGTGAGTGTGTATGTGTGTGAGTCTGAAAGTAAGTATGTATGTGTGTGTGTGTGTATATCTGTGTGTGTGTCTGTGTCTGTATTTGTGTGTGTGTTTATGTGGATGTGTCTATATGTATGTGAACGTGTGTCTGTATGAGTGAGCCTGTGTGTGTGTGTCTGTGTGTGTGTGTGTGCATGTGTCTATGTGGCTATGTGTGTCTGTGCGTGTGCTTGTGTGTATGTCAGTGAGTGTGTCTGTCTAAGTTGTGAGTGCAAGCGTATGTCTATGTCTGTGTGTGTGTGTGCATGTGTGGTTGTGTGCGTGTGTGTGGCTATGTATGAGTGTGTGTGTGAGTGCATGTGCATGTGTCTATGTATCTGTGTTTCTGTGTGTGCGTACATGTCTATGTGTCTGTGTGTGTGTGTATGTGCATGTGTCTATGTGTCTGTCTCAGTGTGCATCTGTGTGTGTGTGTGTGTCTGTGCTTGCATGTGTATCTGTGTCTATGTGCATGTGCCTATGTGTCTGTGTGTGTTTGTGTGCGTGGGTATGTGGCTGTTGAGTATGTGTGTCTGTGTGTGAATGTGTGTATGGAGTAGGAGTTTGCAAGGTAAGGTTTGCAGGGGTTGGGGGCAGGAGTGTCAGAAACAAGAATGGAGGAGCAGATGAGCCAGCCACTTCCTGATGTCCAGTTCCTCGATGAGGCCCAGATTGCTTTTGATTAATGTAATCCTGTATCCCTGAGATCACAAGCAACCCATTCAGATGGCAACAATCCCACTTGCTGCTGTGTTGACCTCAGTGGTGGTTGGCTGTGGCTCTCAGTAGTCCTTAGTTGGCCACTTATCAGCTTCAATTGGTGACAATGCTGGTAAATCGACCATGGGCTTTCCCACTAAGAACTGAATTCTGATAGAAATGGGAAGGCAGCAGGCTTTAGGTAGGATGTCACCCCTCCTAATTAAATACCCATCCTGCCTCCAAACACACTACCACTGAGAGCAGAAGATACTGCATGGCTTATTGTTCTTGTTGCAGATTTGGAAAGCAACAGCTAGAAATATAGCTTTACGTCATAGGGCATTTAACATATTACAGCCATTATGTTTCACATCAAACAGACATGTCAAAAATCTTTACATTTTGGATACTGAGATTTTATTTATTGATAGTTTATCCACCTTTGATGATGATGCCAGCTTATGATTCATTTCCAGTTTAATACAGGCCACGTGTTTTCGTATGAGTGTGAAGACCAATTTTCATGAAAGATATTTTCCCAATCTCAGTAGACCAACTGCCAGATTCATCTCAGGGATGATCATTCCTTGATTTCAAAATCTGGGCTGTAGACTAATTGAATTTGACATATTTCCAATATTAACATGACATTATAAAACTGGGCTGCCGGTTTCATAGTTTCTTAAAATGGTCTGTCTGAGTTTTGATTCCTGTCAATCATCAAGGTGGAGTCAGCAAGACTCATCAGGGAAGTCATGCTAAAACATTATTCCACCATTTTGTTTGCTTGGGTGACAGTTTGGTTTGAACCTCATAACTTCATTCAGAACTGCTTGGTGAAGTGTATGTTTTTGAGATAGCACAATTTAGCAACCGCATGGTCACTCCCATCGAACCAGTATTGATGTTAATTGGGTTTTGGCTGTAGGCTCTTACTGACTGCAGAGTCGAAGGCTTCCCTGAAGTTTATTAAGTTGATTTCGATGTCTCGAGAAGGTTTGTCAACAAATGATCTCCCGCAGCTGGACAGAGCTGATTTTCCAGTGCTACCAGTTTATATTTGACAGAACCTTAATCTGGTTTTAACGCCTTGTGGACTTCCAAGTGGTGCTACCTGGAGAACATAGTTTGCACAGAAGTATCAGCTGTCCATTTAAAGTGAATGTTAAAGGCAGCCTTAACAGAAGTGAAAGGCGGGGGGAGGAGTAGGGGGAATACCCAAAGTAGGAAGTCTAATTAGTTGATGCCAAGGCTGCATGTGAGGCTGCATTAGTAAGACCAGGGGTGATTGGTAAATATTTCTCAAAAGTTGTTCCTACAGCTAGTAAGAAATTCCATGGAAATTCCCCGTTTGTTCTAATGATATGTTGGTCATTTATAATTTAGTTTCAAACTCGCATTCAGATCTAGCTTTTCAGAAGAAAAACATGAAATAGAAGCAAACATTTCAATGTCTTTGTCTCCACTCACAAAAAAGTTTGATTTTATTACCTCAGAAAATCTCTTACATGAATGTTAGGGAGGAAACTTCGATTCAGCAGCCTGGGTAGATTTAAAAGGTAATTGAAACACAGGCTCTGCTTTGTCTAACTTTAACATTATTTCCTCAAAGAATTCTAACAGATTTGTCTGACATGACCTCCTCTTGATGCAGCTGTGCTGACTCAACCCTTTTTTACCATGCACTTTCAAGTGCTCCGCAATCTCATCCTTAATAATGGACTGTAAAATCTTACCAACAACTTAGGTAAGGCTAACTGGCCTATAGTTTCCTGTGTTCAGCCTCCTTCCTTCTAAAACAGGTGTTACGTTAGCCATTTTCCAATCCTCTGGAACTCTCCCTGACTCCAGTGATTCCAGGAAGATCACCACCAATGCCTCCACAATCTCCTCAGCTATTTCCTTCAGAACTCTGAGGTGAAATGCATCTGGTCCAGGTGATTTATCCACCTTCAGACCATTCAATTTTTCCAGCACCTTCTCCTTAATGATGGCCACTCCACTCACCTCTGACTCCTAACTCTCTTGAATTTCTGGTATGCTGGTGTCTTCCAATGAAAACTGATGCCAAGTAGCTGTTCCATTCCTCTACTATTTCTTTGTTCCCCATTACTGCTTCTCCACCCTCATTTTCTAGCAGCCAACGTCCATTCTTGCCTCTCTCTTACTTTTTATATATCTAAAAAAACCTCTTCCAATCCTCTTTTATATTACTGTCTAGCTTACCCTCATATTTCATCTTCTTGCCCCTTGTTGCATATTTAGTCATCCTCTGCAGTTTTTAAAAGCTTCTCAGTCCTCTGGTGTTCCCACTAATCTTCACCACATTGTATGCTTTTCCTTTTGCTTTTATGCTGTCCCTGACTTCCCTTGGCAGCCCCCATGGTTGCCTCGTCCTTCTCTTAGTATGTTAATTCTTCCTTGGAATGAAATTCTGCTGTGCCTCCTGAATTACCCCCTGAAAATCCTGCTTTTGTAGCTCCACCATCTTCCCTGCCAGGCTCCCCTTCCAATCCACTCTGGCCAGTTCCTCCCTCATGTCTTTGTAGTTACCTTTATTCAACTGGAATACCGTCACATCTGATGTTAGTCATCTCAACCCCAGGATACCTCTGCAGGAGTTCCTCGGGGTAGTGTCCTAGGCCCAACCAACTTTGGCTGCTTCATCAATGACCTTCCCTCCATCATAAGGTCAGAAGTGGGAATGTTTGCTGATGACTACATAATGTTCAGCACCATTCATGACTCTTCAGACACTGAGGCAATCAATAGCCAAAAGCAGAAAATACTGGACAATATTCAAACTTGGGCTGACAAATGGCAAGTAATATACATGTCACATAAGTGCCAGGCAATAACCATCTCAATAATAGGGAATCTAATCATTAACTCTTGCCAATCAATGGTACTGTCAATGCTGAATCCCTCACTATCAACATCCTGGAGGTTTCCATTGAAGAAAAACTGATCTGGACTAGGTATATAAATACAGTAGCTACAAGAGCAAGACAGAGGCTAGGAAATCTGCTGTGAGTAACTCGCCTTCTGATTCCCCAAGCCTGTCTATCATTATGAGGCACAATCAAGAATGTGATGGCATATAGCCCATTTGCCTGGCTGAGTGCAGCTCGTACAAAACTCTCAAAGCTTGACACTATCCAAGACAAATGCTTTTGGGTGTATTTAAAACTAACTTGGCCGGGGGGATGGGAACTTGAGAGATAATCCAATTTGGAACAGAGGTAAAAAGGTCGAGGTAGAGGTAAATAGAGGTAAATGGATATAGTAACATTGCCATTACAGAAACATGGTGACCAGGAATTGAAACTGAATATTCAAAGATATTTGGCTTTTCAGAAGAACAAACAAGAAGGTAATGGAGGTGGAGCTGCACTGATAATATGAGGTGAGGTTATCACATCAGTAAGGGAGGATTTCAGTTCGGAAAAACAATATGTGGAATTTATTTGGCTGGAATTAAACAGCAGACTTTGGTTGGAGTTATAGTCCATCAAATACTAGTGATAGTGTGGGGCTTGGTATAAATCTGGAGATGAGAGAAATTGGTAGCTATACAACACCGTAATCATGATTGACTTCAATCTACATGTATACTGAGTCTCTAAGGTTTTGGAGTAGATCTGTAGCTTAGGTTGTGGGTGTTGAGATTGGTTGGCTCGCCGAGCTGGTTTGTTGTTCCGCAGACATTTCGTTACCGTGCTTGGTAACATCCTCAGTGCAGCCTCTGATGAAGCGTCGGTGTGTTTTCCCTCCTGGTTTTTAAACTCTGGGGTCCGTTGCGATGGATTGCCTCACTTCCGGGTTTCCTCCATAGTGGAATGTATATGGGGTCGAGTTCAATGTGTTTATTAATAGCATGCTTCGTGGAGTGCCATGCTTCCAGGAATTCTCGTGCTTGTCTCTGCCTAGCCTGTCCCAGGATCTTGGTGTTGTCCCAGTCAAAGTCGTGGTTCTCCTTGTCCATGTGGATTGAGATGAGTGAGTATTGGTCGTGTCTTTTTGTAGCCCGTTGGTGTTCATGTACTCTTGTTGTTAGTTTCCTTTCTGTTTGTCCGATGTAGTGTTTCTCGCAGTCTCTGCAGGGGATCTTGTAGATGACATTGGTGCTGTCCGTGGCGGGGAGTGGGTCTTTAGTTCGGGTGAGCACTTGTTGTAGGGTTGATGTGGGTTTGTGTGCCACTGTGATGCCCAGCGGTCGTAGAAGTCTTGTGGTGAGTTCTGACGTGTTCCTGATGTAGGGTAGTGTGATGAGTGTGTCGGGGCGTGTAGAATCTTTCTGATGCCGTTCCTGTAGGCATCTCCTGACCCAGTTCTTTGGATATCAGTCAACTGTGGCTCACAGTGGAAGTTAAGGCTTGCATGAGTTTAAAAGAAAATTTTATAGAGTGGCCAGAAATAGTAATGAATTGGAAGATCGAGACATTTTTAGAACACAGCAAAGGAGGACCAAGAAACTGATAAGGAAAGGTACAATTGAATACAAATGCAATCCAGTAAAAATACGAAAATGGACTGTAAAACCTTCTACATATGTAAAAAAGAAATGTTTCATTAAGATTAATGTGTGTCCACACATTCTCCTGACTCTGCTTCAATCTGCATATATTATGGGTGACTTTAATCTGCAGATAGATTTGGCAAATCAAATTAGTAACAGTATCATAGAGGAGGAATTCCTGGAGTGTATATAAGATGGGTTTCTGAACCAATACAGTGAGGAACTAATTAGAGAAACGCTGTCCTAGACTGGGTATTTTGTAATGGGAACGGAATAATTGGCAATTGAGTTGTGTAAGGCTCCTTAGGGATAAGCGACCATATATGATAGAATTCTTCATCAAGATGGATAATGACATAGTTGATTTTGAGACTAGGGTCCTGAATCTAAATACAGAAACTACAATGATATGAGATGCAAGTTAGTTATAATAGATTGGGGTACGTTACTTAAAGGGATGACAGTGGAAAGGCAAGGAAAACATTTAAACAGCACACAGGTGAACTGCAATCATTGTTCATTCCTGTCTGATGTAAAAGTAAAACAGGACTTACGAGGGAACTTAGAGATGATATTAGATCCAAGGACAAGGCATGCAAATTGGCCAGAATAAAACAACAGACCTGAGGAGAGAGAGCAGTTTAGAATTCAGCAAAGGAGGACCAAGGATTAATTAAGAAAGGGAAGATAGAGTAGGAGAGTAAGATTGTGGGGAACATACAAACTGACTGTAAAGGTTTTTATAAAACCAGCGTAATTTCAGGGATGGCAGCACTGACGTATGGGGAGAAATTGAGTCTGTCAGGATTGTATTCACTGGAATTTAGAAGAATGAGGCAGGATCTTATACAAACCTATAACATTCTAACAGGACGAAACAGGTTAGATGCAGGAAGCATGTTCCCAATTGCAGGGAAGTCCAGATCCAAGGGTTATAGTTTAAGGACAGGGGGTAAACCTTTTAGAACTGAGATGAGGAGAAATGTCTTCCCCCAGAGAGTGGTAGGCTTGTGGAATTCACTACTGCAGAAAGCAGTAAAAGACAAAACATTGGTTGATTTCAAGAAGGAGCTGGATACAATATTTGGGGCCAAAAAGATCAAAGGATGTGGAGGAAAGGTGGGAACAGAGCTGGATGGTCAGCCATGATCATAATGAATGCTGGAACAAGCTTGAATGGCCAAATGACCTACTTCTGCTCTTATTTTCTAGGTTTCTATGTTTCTACAATGAGCAATAGAGAAATGGCAGAGAAGCTAAATTATTACTTTACGTCTATTTTCACTATGGAATATATGAGAAATCTCCCAGAATTAGAAATCCAACTGTCTAAGGAGAATGAGGAATTGAAGGAAATTAGTAAGATGTTTGTACTGGAGAAATTAATGGGGCTGAAAGTTAATAATTCCCCAGAACCTGATAGTCAACATCTGTTTTACAGAAGGTGCTATAGAGATAGTTGTTACATTGGTAAACATTTTCCAGATTTCCAGAGATTCTGGAATGATATTTTGCAAATTGAAAGCTTACAAATGTCACCCACTATTTAAGAAAGAATCAAGGGAACAAACAAGGAACTACAGACCTGACAGTTTTACATCGGTAGTGGGGAAAATGTTACAACTGTCACAAAGAACATGATAAATGGACACTTGCATCAGAAAAAGCTCTGTTAGTCACAGTCAGCAATAATTTATGTATGGAAAATCCTGCTTGACAAACGTACAGGATTTTATTAAAGATGTTGCTAATAAAATTAGTAAAGGAGCTTTGATGGATGTAGTTCTTGGATTTTCAGAAGGATATTCAGTAAGGGCGTGGAATGCCCTGCCTGCAAAAATAGTAGACTCGCCCACTTTAAGGGCATTTAAATGGTCATTGGATAAACATATGGATGATAATGGAATAGTTTAGGTTAGATGGGCTTCAGATTGGTTTCACAGGTCGGCGCAACATCGAGGGCCGAAGGGCCTGTACTGCGCTGTAATGTTTTATGCTCTATGTTTTATGTTCTATATTGATAAGGTCCCCTACAGGATTTAGTTTACAAAGTTAAAGCAGGAGGTAATGTACTGGTTTGGATTAAGGATTGGCTCAGAGACAGAAAACAGAGAGTAGGAATACATGGTCATTTTTGTGTTGGTAGAATTTGACAGAATGTGGGGTACCACAAAATCAGTACTTAGGCACCAGCTGTTCACAATCTATATCAATGATTAAATGTAAAGACCAACGGTAATATTTCCAAATTTGTAGTTGATATAGAGCTAAGAATGTGTGTTCTGAGGAAGCTTTAAAGTGGGTTCAGGAGGATTTTGACAGGCTTAGCGATTGGGCAGGAACATGGCAGATGAAAACAGGGTAAAATGAACAGATGTGCAGGGTATTCCTAAAATAGTGAGAAGTTGGAAAATGTAGATGTATAAATAGACTTAGAGGTCCTTGTTAATAAGCCACATGAATGTCATAGAGTCATAGGGTCATAGAGATGTACAGCATGGAAACAGATCCTTCGGTCCAACTTGTCCATGCCAATCAGATATCCTAAATTAATCTAGTCCCATTTGCCAGCATTTGGCCAATATCCCTCTAAACCCTTCCTATTCATACATCCATCCAGATGCCTTTTAAATGTTGTAATTGTACCAGCCTCCCCCACTTCCTCCGGCAGCTCATACACACACCACCCTCTGTCTGAAGAAGTTGCCTTTTAGGTCCCTTATAAATCTTACCCCTCTCACCTTAAACCTATGCCCTCTAAACTTAGTCTCCCCCACCCCAAGGAAAAGACCTTGTCTATTCCCCCTATCCATGGTCCTCATGAACTTATAAACTTCTATAAAGGTCATCCCTCAGCCTCCGGCGCTCCAGGGAAAATAACCCCAGCCTATTCCGCATCTCCCTACAGCTCAAACCCTCCAACCCTGGCAACATCCTTATAAATCTTTTCTGAATCCTTTTAAGTTTCACAACATCCTTCCTATAGCAGGGAGACCAGAACTGAATGTAGTATTCTGAAAGTGGGCTAACCAATGTCCTGTACAGCCGCAACATGATCTCCCAACTCCTACAGCCAATGCACTGACCAATAAAGGCAAGCATACCAAATGCCCTCTTCACTATCTTGTCTACCTGGGACTCCACTTTCAAGGAACTATGAACCTGCACTCCCAGGACTCTTTGTTCAGCAACACTCTCCATGATCTTTCCATTAAGTGTATAAGTCCTGCCCTGGTTTGCCTTTCCAAAATGCAGCACCTCACATTTATCTAAATTAAACTCAATCTGCCACTCCTCAGCCCATTGGCCCATCTGATCAAGGTCTCATTGTACTCTGAGGTAACCTTCTTCGCTGTCCACTATACTTCTAATTTTGGTGTCATTTGCAAACTTACTGATCATGGCCCCTATGTTCACATCCAATCATTTATATAAATGACGAAAAACAGTGGACCCAGCACCGATCCTTGTGGCACACCGCTGGTCACAGGCTTCCAGTCTGAAAAACAACCTTCCACCACCAGCCTCTGTCTTCTACCTTTGAGTCAGTTCTGTGTCCACATAGCTAGTTCTCCCTGTATTCCGTGTGATCTAACCTTGCTGACCAATCTACCACGAGGAACATTGTCAAACATCTTACGGAAGTCCATATTGATCACGTCCACCACTCTGCCTTCATCAATCCTCTTCATTACTTCTTCAAAAAACTCAATCAAGTTCATGAGACATGGCTTCTTACACACAAAGCCATGTTGACTGTCCCTAATCAATCCTTCCCTTTCCAAATACATGTAAATCCTGTCCCTCAGGATTCCCTCCAACAACTTGCCCACCACTGACATCAGGCTCACCAGTCTATAGTTCCCTGGCTTTTCCTCACCACCTTTCTTAAATAGTGGCACCAAGTTAGCCAACCTCCAGTCTTCCGGCACCTCACCTGTGACTATTTATGATACAAATATCTCAGCAAGGAGCCCAGCAACCACTTCCCTAGCTTCCCACAGAGTTCTGCAGTACAGATCATATCCCGGGGATTTATCCACCTTGATGCATTTTAAGACATCCAGCACCTCCTCCTGTACAATATGGACATTTTTAAGATGTTACTATCTGTTTCCCCATGTTCTCTATCTCCCACATCTTTCTCCACAGTAAACGCTGATGCAAAATACTCATTTAGTATCTCCCCCATCTCCTGCGGTACCACACATAGGCATCCTTGCTGATCTTTAAGAGGCCCTATTTTCTCCTTAGTTACCGTTTTGTCCTTAATGTATTAGTAGAATCTCTTTTGGATGTTCTATGTTCTATGTTCTATGATTCTCCTTAACCCTATTTGCCAAAACTATTTCATGTCCCCTTTTTGCCTTCCAATTTCCCTCTTCCTATTGCCTTAATATTCTTCCAGGGATTCACTTGATCCCTGCTGTCTATACCTGACATATGCTTCCTTCTTATTCCTAACCAACACCTCAATTTCTCTCGTCATCCAGCATTCCCTCCACCTACCAGCCTTGACCTTCACCCTAACAGGAACATACTGCCTCTGGACTCTCGTTATCTCATTTTTGAAGGCTTCCCATTTTCCAGCCATCCTTTTACCTCCAAACATCCATCCCCCCCCCGCCACAATCAACTTTCGAAAGTTCTTGCCTAACACTGTCAAAATTGGACTTCCTCAAATTTCGACCTTTAACTTTTAGATCCAGTCTATCCATTTCCATCACTATTTTAAAACTATTAGAATTATGTTCATTGGCTCCAAAGTGCTCCCCCACTGACACCTCAGACACCTGACCTGCATTATTTCCCAAGAGTAGGTCAAGTTTTGCACCTTCTCTTGTAGGTACATCCACATACTGAATCAGAAAATTTTCTGTTACACGCTTAACAAATTCCTCTCTATCCAAGCCCTTAACACTATGGCAGTCCCAGTCTACGTTTGGAAAGTTAAAATCCCCTACCACAACCACCCTTTTATTCCTACAGATAACTGAGATCACCTTACAAATTTGTTTCTCAATTTCCTGCTGACTACTGGGGAGTCTATAGTACAATCCCAATGAGGTGATCATCCCTTTCTTATTTCTGAGTTCCACCCAAATACCTTCCCTGAATGTATTCCCAGGAATATACTCCCTAACTACAGCTATAATGCTATCCCTAATCAAAAATGCCACTCCCTCTTGTCTCTTGCTCCCCCTTTCTATCCTTCCTATAGCATCTATATCCTGGAACATTAAGCTGCTAGTCCTGTCCATTCCTGAGGCACGACTTTGTAATCACTAAGATATCCCAGTCCCAGGCTCCCAACCATGCCCTGAGTTCATCTGCCTTATCTTTGGGCATCTTGCATTGAAATAAATGCAGTCCTACTTCATTCTCTGCTTTGTTCCTGCCTGCCCTGACTGTTTGACTCGCTCCTTTTCCCAACTG
This sequence comes from Rhincodon typus, assembly GCF_021869965.1. Lineage (NCBI taxonomy): Eukaryota > Metazoa > Chordata > Chondrichthyes > Orectolobiformes > Rhincodontidae > Rhincodon > Rhincodon typus. Next base: position 19,974,824 of record NC_063345.1, on the reverse strand, counting down.
TGCCAGTTGCAGACTGATCTCTTTTCTCACTATCTCCCTGGGTCCCATCACCAAACCCCCGCTCCCTCCTCCACAAACCACGCCCCCGTACTAGTTTAAATCCTATTGACAAAATGGCGCTGACACCATGCAACCACTTGCAAGTCCCCTACAGCAGATCTTACTCTAACATTTCTTATAATCATTCTAATGCTTAAACTTAAATTCTAAATCTGTAAAAATTATTAATAATGCCTCAAATAAAGCTGATCTTGCTAACGTTGATCTCGCCTAGTGCTTGCCCTGTGCAATGTAACCTGCATGCCTCTAAGTCTTTTTTACAACCTTTGACCTGGACATCCTCGCTTACAATGATCTGCCTGTACAGATCGTAAACAAAGCTCTTCACTGTACTCTGGTACACGTGACAATAAATCAATAATCAATCAATCAATCAAAATCCTCCCAAGCAGCTCTAGCAAATCTCCCCACCAGTATATTAGTCCCCTTCTAATTCAGGTCCAATCTCATATAGGTCTCTTCTATCCCGGAAGAGATTCCAATGATCCAAAAATGTGACTCTTTCTCCCCTGCACCAGCTCCTCGGCCATGCATTCATCTGCTCTATCCTCCGTTTCCTACCCTCACTTGGCACCAGGAGTAATCCAGATATTACTACCTTCGAGGACCTACTTTTTAAATTCCTGACTAATTTCCTATAATTCTCTGTGCAGCAAGGTATTAGGAAGGCTAATGGAATGTTAGCGTCTATCACAAGAGGATTTCAGTAAAGGAGTATTGAAATCTTGCTTCATTTGTATAGTAGCTTAATTTAACAACACCTTGAGTATTATGTGCTGTTTTGGTCTCCTTAGCTGAAGAAATATATTACTGCCATAGATACAGTGCAAGGAATGTCCACCAAACTTTTTTCTGGTATGTTGCAACTGTCCTATTGAGAGAGGTTGGGCAAACTGGGCATGCATTGTCTACAGTTTTCAAGAATGAGAAGTGATCTCATTGAAATCTACAAAATACTTTAAAGGATATACTGATAGGATGTTTCCCCTGGTTGGATACTGTAAAACCAGGGAACACAATTTAAAAATAAAGACAAAAACCTGAGGAACGGTCACTGGACCCGAAACGTTAACTCTGTTTTCTCCTTCACAGATGCTGCCAGACCTGCTGAGCTTTTCCAGCAACTTTCTTTTTGTTCCTGATTTACAGCATCTGCAGTTCTTTTGGTTTTTAAAAATAAAGACAATGTCTTTTAGGACTAAAATGCAGAGAAATGTTTTTACTGAGGCACACTTGCCTTCATTGCTCAGTACTTTGAGTATAGGAGTTGGGGCATTATGCTGAGGTTGTACAGGACATTGGTGAGGCCTCTTCGGGCCCAGTTCTAGTTGCCCAGTTATAGGAAGGATATTACCAAGCTGGAGAGGGTTTACAAGAGATTTATCAGGATGTTGCCAGGTATGGAAGGTTTCAATTATCAGGAAAGGCTGGATATGCTGGGACTTTTTTCACTGGAGCATATGAGGTTGAGAGGTGACCTGATAGAAGTTTATAAAATAATGAGAGGTATAGATAGAGTTAATGGTAGTTGTCTTTCCCCTGTGATGGGGAATTTCAAGACTAGGGGGGGCAGATTTTTAAGGTGAGAGAAGAGAGATTAAAAAAAGACAAATTTTTTACACAGTGGGTGGATGGCATGTGGAACGAACTTCCTGATGAAGTGATAGATGCGGGTACAATTACAACATTTGAAAGACATTTGGATGGATATATGATTGGAAAGGTTTGGAGGGATATGAGCCAGAGGCCGGCAGGTGCGACTAGTTTATTTTGGGATTATGTTCGGCATGGACTGGTTGGACTGAAGGGTCTGTTTCCATGCTGTATGATTCCAAGACTCTTATGGCTCTACTCAAAGGGTGGTGAATCTTTGGACTTTTCTACCCCAGAGGGTTGTGAAAGCTCAATCTTTAAATATATTTAAAGTAGTGGTTGATAAATACTTGATTATCAATGGCATAAAGGTTTATGGGATTAATGTGGTAAAAGTGAAACATTAAAACATAGAAGATAGGAGCAGGAACAGGTCATTCGAACCCAAAGACTGCTCTGTCAATCGTCATGATCATGCCTGATTATCAAGCTCAATACCCTAAGCCTGCGCTCCCTCCACATCCTTTGATCCCTTTAGGCACAAGAGCTAATGTGTTTTCGTCCTTGAAAACTCATAATGTTTTGACCTCAACCATATTACGTGGTAGTAAGTTCCACAGGCTCACCACTCTCTGCGAGAAGAGATTTCTCTACATCTCAGTCCTAAAAGGTTTACCCCTTATCCTTAAACTATGACCCCTGGTTCTTGACTCCCCCACCATAGGTAACATGCTTCCTGCATTTAGGCTTTCTAGTCCTGTTAGAATTATATAGGTTTTTATGAGATCCCCCTTCCATTCTTCTAATTTTTTTTCTCCAGTGAATACAATCCTAATTGACTCAATTTCTCCTCATACATCAGTCCTGCCATCCCAGGAATCAATCTGGTAAACTATGGCTACACTGAAGTGGTCAATCATCCATGTTAGAATTAAATACAGAGCAGGCACAATGGTCTAAAAGGCCTACATGTTTCCATGTTCCTAAATGAACTGCAGCAGTTCAAGATGGCCGGCACCACCACCTTCTCAAGGGCAATGCAGAATGGACAGTAAATGTTGGTCCAGCCAACAATGCTGACATCCCCAATGAATGAATAAAAAGAAAAGTACTCTTAGGATCTGTAACTGTATTTGTATTTATTATTCCAGCAGGAGTAGATATCCTTCTGTCCACACTACTTCATTTCTTATCTGTGTGTATGGGTATGTGTTCGATGTTGCATTTTCCTGTTTTTCCCAGGTTTAAAAGATAATAAACTTTCACTTTCTTTCATTTGAGAAATCTTGGAATTGGCTCTCCTTCATTTTTGGTCTGTTACTAAGTTTCATCAAAGTGTGAAAGCCACGTGCTAAAAAAGAAATAAGAATACTTGTTGCAACCAACTGAGAGCGAATTAAGAAGAGGTGCGTTTATCACTCTTCTTCACCTGGTCAAAATAACATTATGAGATACATTTGAGCTCATGTATTTAGGAACAGACTGGAACTGGATTGGAGCTAATGCTAGGAATTTGTATCTCCATGAAAAACTTCTCCTAAAAATATGATAAAGTTGGCCTCAGTTCTATTCTTAACCACTCGGGTTTCTGGAATAGCACATCTCCACGAGTAGATAGGGTTAGTGGTGGTATAATTGACCCAAATCATTGAACAAGTAAAGGGACAGCTCAGCTAAAGATTTTTGCACATGAACGTTACAAAATCAATAAAGGTACAGAAGACCAGAGAGTCCTACTTAGCTCCTTCAACCAGAATGACCCTGAAATCACCCACGATCTTAGCATTCAAATGAGTCTTAAATAATTCTGGATTTTTTGCCTCCAATATACCATCAGAGAATCCATTTCGTTTATTGACCATTCTTTATATCAAAGAAATTTTCCTGGTATCAGCCTGAAATGTCCTTTTTGCAAGTATACATCTGAGCCAAACAGGGACAAAATTTCAGAGCAGATTACTGCAAATGCTGGAATCTGTACTGAGAACAAAAAATGTTGGAAATCACAGCAGGTCAGGCAGCATCCTTGGACAGAGAGCAAGCTAACATTTCAAGTCTAGATAAATCCGCATCCGTGGAGAGACAGCAAGCTAATGTGTTGAATCTAGATAAATCTGCATCTGTGGAGAAGCAGCAAGCTAATGTTTTGAGTCTAGATAAATCTAGCTACTCTCTCTCAGTGGATGCTACCTGACCTGCTGTGATTTCCAGAATTTTTTGTTTCCAGGGGACAAAATTTCAATGGATTGCTACAATTCTCATGCTGGAATAGCCCAGGGATTCACTCATGATGGCCAAAATTTTCAAGAACATCTGAGGGTAAAAAGTAGTCAGATCGGCCATCACAAAGTGAAAATTCTAGCTGACATGAAAGAAGGACAGGACAATGACTACCACTTGTGGTATGGTTTCAACGAAGTAGTGCAGATAATTAGCTGCAAAATATTAAAAGTTTGCCTGTTCATCGGTAAAATTGGCAAGCAATTATTTTTAAACTTCTTTCTTTCTTGCAGGTGGATGTGGCATTTCCCTCAGGTTTAGAATCTTTGTACGTGTCCCTGCTACTAAAACGGATGCTCAGACCGACAGGACAGTATAATAAGGAAGTTAAGAAATCCATTCCAAATAGCACTCTGGATGTGTTTACCCAGCATGGACTGCTATGGATTTAAGTATGCAGTTCGTCACTACCTTCACCAGTGCAATTACGAATGGGTAGTAATTGCTGGCCTAGCCGGTGAAGCCAAATAAATAATTTCTTTTATAAAGGAACAGGTTATTTAGTTCCTTGAGTCTGCTTTACCACTCAGTTAGATCTGACTAAGCTGAATTTTAACTCCACTTACCCCACCTTCACTTCATATTCCTGAATGTACCAGTCTATAAAGAACTTATCAATCACAGTTTCACACTTCTAACTGAGCCAGCTTTTAGGGGGCTGTAGCCTTCTGAGTTCCCATGGAAAAGGAGAGTTGGTAGTAAATTCTTTGACTAAGATCAATCCCATAAACTATTTTGCACAATGACCACACATCATAGAATCATGCAGTACAAAAGAGGCCCTTCTGCCTAGTAGGCCTCTACTGCCCAAAATATACTACTACCTAGAAGTGTCCTACTTTCTCACACTAGGCCCATTAGCCTTGAATGTTATTACACTTCAAGTGCTCATTCAAGTATCTTTTAAAGGTTGTGAGGTTTCCTGCCTCAACTACCCTCCCAGCCAGTGCATTCCAGACCCTCACTACCCTCTGGATTACAAAGCTTTTCCTCAAATCCCCTCTAAGCCTTCAGTCTTTCACTTTATGCTGTCTTGTTACTGACTCTTAAACTAAGGGAAAAGCTGCTTTCTATTCACCCTGTCCAAGTCCTTCATAATCTTATACACCTCAAATAGGCCTCTCCTCAACCTTCTCTGCTCCAAATGAAGATGGCTGAAAGATTAGACAGTTTAGTTCAGTATCCATTGGATTTTAGAACATTGAGAGGTGATCATATTGAAAGATACAAGACCATGAGGTGACCTGAAATGATAAATGCTGCGGGAGGTATACTAGAATTAGGGGACACAGTTTAAGACAAAAACTTGGCTCACAGCCAGCTCATCCAGGGCAATTAGGGATGGGCAACAAAACATTGACTTTGTCCCTGGTACTCATGCCAGGAAAATTGTTCCCATGTGGATGATGCTCAATCACCTCCCACCAGGCGTGTCATTTATAATGATTGCAAGCGACTATTGTGTTAACAATTCAAAATTGTTAAATTTTCAAAAGTGGTAGAATAGGCTGCAACATATGTAGAGTTAAAAGTTTACCTTAATTCTTCAGGGAGCCTCTTCCAGACAATTGCCTTCAGTGCTTCTACCTATAATTGTCATGATTGGAAACTTGGCTACTCCAGCATCAAGGATCAGTCCTGGATTCATTGCTTTTTGCTATTTATATAAGTGATTTGGATGTGAATATAAGAGGTATGGTTAGTAAGTTTTCAGATGACACCATAATTGGTTATGTAGTGGACAGCAAAGAAGATTACCTCAGAGTACAATGGGACCTTAAACAGATCGGCCAATGGGCCGAGGAGTGCCAGACAGAGTTTAATTTAGATAAATGTGAGGTTCTGCATTTTGGTAAAGGCAAATCAGGGCAGAACTTATACACTTATACACTGCTGGGGAATGTTGCTGAACAAAGAGACCTTGGAGTGCAGGTTCATAGTTCCTTGAAAGTGGAGTCACAGGTGGACAGGATAGTGAAGAAGGTGTTTGGTACGCCTGCCTTTATTGGTCAGTGCATTGAGTATAGGAGTTGGGAGATCATGTTGTGGCTGTACAATGCATTGGTTAGGCCACTTTTGGAATACTGCATTCAATTCTGGTCTCCCTGCTATAGGTAAGATGTTGTGAAATTTGAAAGGGTTCAGAAAGATTTACAAGGATGTTGCCAGGGTTGGAGGATTTAAGCTGTAGGGAGAAGCTGAATAGGCTAGGGCTATATTCCCTGGAATATCGGAGGCTGAGGGGTGACCTTACAGAAGTTTATAAGATCATGAGGGGCATGGATAGGGTGAATAGTCAAGGTCTTTTCCACAGGGTAGAGGAGTCTAAAACTAGAGGGCATAGATTTAAGATGAGACGGGATAGATATGAACGGGACCTAAGGGGCAACGTTTTCATGCAGAGGGTGGTGCATTTATGGAATGAGCTGCCAGAGGAAGTGGTGGAGGCTGGTACAATTACAACATTTAAAAGGCATCCAGATGGGTATACAAAAAGAAAAGGTTTAAAGTGATATGGGCCAAATGCTAGAAAATGGGACTAGACTAAGTTAGGATATCTGGTGAGCATGGACAAGTTGGACTGAAGGATCTGTTTCCATGCTGTACATCTCTATGACTCTAATAGCTGAAAATACTCTGAGGAAACCCAACAGTAAGCATGGAAATGATAAAATACAATCCCTTGTGGCCTGTACTACTAATCATACTTCTGTTTTAGACCTAAGGTGACAAATCATCCATTTAGCCTTGACTTGTCCCTGAAAACTCTTTTTTTTACATGTCTGACCAATATTGGCTACTTTGTTTTTTACTTCCGATATGAGGCCTGGGAGATCCAGACCTCTGGAGAGCAAGAAAATGAGGGTACAATATCATATCCCATCCAATCAGCATTCAATAACCACAAAGAAAATAAATGTAGACCAGAGGATTTAAGTCTAGCTTAACAGGCTGCTACGCTTCCTACGATACAGTAGCAGCTTAACTTCAAGAATAATTCATTGATAGTGAAGTATTTGGGAGACATAAAACTTCCTATCTAAATGCAAGTTCCTTCTTTCTTTAGGGAAAGACTGCTGATGACCCTTTAACCAGATTAATGCCAGTTTTGATATTTTCTTTACGTCTTGTAAAAGTTGAAGCACTTTTGATGGCTGGTGTACAAATGTCTTGGCCAGCTTATCAACTACAGCCTAGATTCAGGTTCAGAATTTGCCAGTACTCTTACTTCAGGAAATTTAAAAAAAGCATATTTCTCTCATGTCTCCATGGCAATGCACCTTAGTTATAGGGTTGCAATGGCATTAGGGGCCATCAAGGAAACCACAGGCAATTTCTAGGCATGCCAAGTTAAGGAGTGGCATATATGGGGCAACACATGTGAAATACGAATCAAGGAAATAGTCTTGAAAAATGTATCATGTATGTTTTTTAAAAATAATATAGATTATCCTGGTTGGTTTATGTACAATTTAGGAGAAAGCAAAATGTCTCTCAAAGTCTTTCATTTTCTGTCTGGAAACTTTCAGAAGAAAAAAAAATGAGGGCTTAAATCTACCTAAAAGTGAAAGGTTCTTATGCAAATGTTCTCATTTTTTTGGGAAATCTGTCAAACATGCAATCCATTACCAGCAGCTGTTGAGAACAGCTCTGTTGCCCCTGTATGCTTTGGCAGCTGCTAGGTGCACAGGAGCAAGAACTGGAGGGGCAGAGGCTTTGATGTCTGTCTGGTGATGTTATATTTTTCTTGGCTTTTTGCAGCAGTGGAAATACATTGTAACACGTTCTCATCATTGCTAAAGTGCAAACTTTTGTCAAGGCTGTAGTAACCTGGCCATGGATTTTTTTTCTGCACCATGCAGAAATCCCTTTAATTTTTGCAGACCCCTAATTTGACAACAGGTTAACCTGCACCATGGCCTAAAGTACTTGCCCACCCAGGCCTGCCGCCAAGGTTAGCATACCTTGGTTGAAGTAATGGTCAGCCTGGCAGTTTGTTTTGTTCTGTCCTTGAACAATGTTTATAATTGTTTTACGCAGCATAATTCTCAGCCGCATCACGTGAACGGGGAATAATTTGTATTCTGTGGAATCCAGAATACTGACTGATTTCTTAAAGTGTATATTTGTTTGATTTCCCAGCCCATAATTATCACAATTGGTAGGCAGTTGCACACCGAACACTAGAAATTAGCTAAGTTTTCTCTCATGTATTTCTGGGAAAAAACGTCTCGCAAAACCCAGACACAGAAAAATTAAAGGTTTTACTATCCACTGTTGTTAGACACACTGCAATTACCCTGCTCATAAAGAAAGAAAGGATCTACACAGCCACTCTCCCAGATGTACACATAATTCAACACAATTAGTGGGGCCCATAATCAATTTTCACTTATTGCACTAAAAAAAGGGGTTTGCAGTTCACAATGTTTATACTGATAACTATACGGCTTGGGGTAAAGGTGTGGATTTGGCAATAGCTGAGGGCAATGTGGCAAGGAGTTTCTGCTGGGTCAAATAGTATCTGTGCCACGTACATTATATGAAGCCAAGAAGATGCTTCTCTTTTCTAACAGTTTTATTTTATTGCTGCTGCAAGTACTTACTTGCTTTCTCAGGTCATGGAAAAATACAGAAATAGCAGCGTACATGTCTGCTCGCAACTTACACAGTTCTCACAAACCATAAAATGAGGGTCCTATACATATAAGCGATTCTTTACCCTTGTGCAGGACAATTTGTCTGCAGAGTCGGAGTCTTTCCACATCAGTGGCCTCAGGTTACACAAAAAAGGATGTAGAGTGAGTGATCACAACGGGTAATTGGGACAGTACGTAATATCCAATAAAAATGAAGTACACAAGGGGATGGTCAGTTGTAGTTCTGCCTGCTGAAAGGTGAGCTTACAGAGAAGGGGCTTTGTTGGCGGGAAGGTGCACTGACATAAATATGTCATACTTCTTTAGTTGCAGTAGTGCAAACGATTCAGGTATGTGTATCCATTTTCTAAATTACAACTGTTCATTTAAATCTTGTATTCCTACTCATTGTTGCCATGGTTCAATGCCATGATGAGTACATAATTGCTTACAGGCAACCACAGTGATTGATTGGGCAGTGTTATCAGTGTTTATAGAGTCATACAGCACAGAAACAGACCCTTTGGTCCAACCAGTCCATGCTGAACATAATTGCAAACTAAACTAGCCCCACCTGCCTGCTCCTGGCCCATATCCCTCCAAATGTTTCTGATACCACTGTAGCGACATTGATTGTGCGTTATGTGCTGCTGCAACTTCAACTTTAATTCAGGGCATGAATGTATTATATGGGTACCAAAGGCAGCTAGTCAACCCTCTTCGCTACCCCAGGTCAAGATCTGAGTTATCTCCACTCTTACCACATAGAAGTAAGGACTCCGGCCTGAACTCAGCAGGAAGCATAAGACAGCTGGTGGACCGGTGCAGGTTTTCTGGTGTGCCATTAGGATACCACCAGAGACCAGAGGGAATGACTTTTGGCATAACGTAAGGGAGACCGCCCAGACATGATGGGGGGAATGAATGCCAGAGCAGGGAAGATCCATTATTTTTTTGAGGATCATGGTGGAGCGCTCATTCTCCAACTGAGCAGGAAGCCAACCTTTAAAAATGTAAAATTTTAATTCAGTTGACCCTAATCCTGCCTGCTGCCAGCTTACTGTACGATGTGATGCTGGGTGAAAGTCATGTTGGTACTCAATAGGAACCAAACATTTTAGTTTTTAGTAAGGTCCTGCATGCTTGTGCCAGTTGTCAAAATCACAGAGGGTACACACACATGAAGGATAAAGGAATGAAAAAGTTGAACTTGACCCCATTATTTTAACCCTCAGGAGGCCAGAAGCAAACTCTGCCCTCACAATAATTCTCATAGTTTCGTGGACAGCTGTCTATCTACGCGGAGGTGGTAGCTGATCCAAATAAGGAAAGTTAGGAATGTGCCAATGAGTAATTTCCTTTTTGAATTTGTTTTTGCACAGTCTCAGTAAGTAAATAATATTTTGCACTGGGTCACTCTATTCTCGCACCATCCAATCCACATTAACTATGGGAGGACATGGTTTATCTGCTGCTGTCTGAAATTATCACAAAAATGCTGAATGATTAACCTTTTGGGTACTATAAATAAGTCCATCAGTTTTCAAAATACCAAAAGAATTGCAGATTCTGGAAATCTGAAACCAAAACAGAAATTGCTGGAAAATTTCGGCAGGTCTGGCAGCATCTATGGAGAGAAATCAGAGTTAACATTTCAGGTCCAGCGACCCTTCTTCAGAACATGTTTTGTTTTTGTTTTTCTTCTGAACATGGGTCACTGGACCCGAAATGTTAACTCTGATTTCTCTCCACAGATGCTGCCAGACATGCTGCAATTTTCCAGCAATTTCTACTTTTGGTTCCATCAGTTTTCACTCTGTTTTCTGTATTATCACACATAGTCAATGAAGTAGGATTAATGCAGCTCTTTTGAGTGGTCTGTGAGACTTTGTATGTGGCTTAGCGGTGCCACTTCCACCTCTGAACCAGACGGTGGTGGATTCAAGTTCCAGCCCAGAGACTGATGCACACCATCCAGATGTGGGGTGCTCAGGGAAGACTGTGCAGTTGGAAGTGCTATTGTTGGGGTGAAATATTAAACAGAGATCCTGTCTGCCTTCCCAGTTCAGTATAATTAATCTCTTAAAACTATTTTGAAGAGGAACGGGGTTGTTTCGCAATGAACCGTGGCCAACATTTTATCCCTCATCACTGAGAGAGACTAATATCTCATTGTCGACTAAGGGGCCTTATGTTGTACAAATTAGCTGCTGTTACAACAGCATATACATTTTAGAAGTTCATTTGGCCTTGTTGTGATGGATGGGGTGGTGCACAAACAGGATGTCCCTTTACCTTAGGATGACCAGTGGACGCCACAACTCCAGACCATGCCAGCCTGGTTCGTAGTGCCCGCCCACATCAATGAAATCTCAGCCATCTAGAGAAATGCCCAGCAAATCAGGAAGATCAACAACTTTCTCCACTCTGCCAGCATAAGTGTTCCCAGTTTCTTTCCAATACCTCACGTTTATTCTCCGCTTGTGCACCCTGTCTTCCACTCTCGCTCAACCACTCTCGCTATTGCATGGAACACCTTCTGTCACTCATTCTCACCCACTCCAACCCCCTACACCACTGCATGTCTTCAGAGCTGCATAATCACTCACTTGATCGACTCTGTGCCACTCATTTTCATCTCCTGTAATTTCCAGACAGAAAACAAGGCCACATTAGGGCAGAAAAACACAAGACAAAGTGAAAAGAGGCATTGCAAGGCAGGTATGCTGTGAGTAGGCTAAATGACTGAGCACTATTACAGTGCATGAACAGCCCATGGATGCAGTCTGGTCCAGTACGTGAGCTGGGTGTGTGTCCCTCTGTACAATGTGCTTGCTGCACTGGATAGTTACCAGTGCAGTATTGAAGTGAACCGCAAGTGGATCAGAGAAGTGCCATGAGAGTACCTCAAGGCTAACATGCGTCAGATGCCAATGTGTGTGGATGTACGTGTGTGTGGCTGAATTGTGCCTTTTGCCTTTGAAAACCATTTTAAATGTTGGAGTGGGGGCAGTGGGGTCTACTGTCTGAACCATGCTGGTAGCTCTTTCCTGTATTGCTACCATAGGCTCAAATCCATCCTGAGTTCCATCAATCCAAACCCAGAGGGAGAAATCTGTTAAAAACCAGCAATTCTTGGAAATAAATGTACTTGGTCATACTGGAGCACCATTTCGAGGATCTAAGTTCTGCAGTCCTGCCACATCCAGTTGTGAATGGTGGTGGACAATTAAACAATATACTGGAGGAGGAGGCTCCACAAATATCTTCATCCTCAATGGTGGAAAAGCCCAACACATCAATGCAAAAGATAACGATGAAGCATTTGCAGCAATCTTTAGTCAGAGTGCCAACTGAATGATCCATCTCAATCTCCTCCAATGGTCCCCAGCATTACGGATAACAGTCTTCAGCCAATTCAATACACTCTACACAATATCAAGAAAAACTTGGAGACACTGGATACTGCAAAGGCTAAGGGGCCTGACAACATTCCAGCAATAGTACTGAAGACACGTGCTCCAGATCTTGCCACTCCCCTAGTCAAGTTACAATTGACAGGTTTTCATTTTACAGAATGTGCTCACTGTAAAAGTTTACAGTTTTGAGTTTAGTTTCATTTTAATGGTGCGAATGGTAACGTTTATGGAGACTGATGCAAATGTCAGTATCTATCTGACAATTGGAAAATTGCCCAGGTATGTCCTATACACAAAAAGCAGAACAAATTCGAACTCCCCAATTACCACCTCATCAGTCTACTCTCGATCATTAGTAAAGTGATGGAAGGTGTCATCAACAGTCCCTATCAAGCAGTACCTGCTCAGCAATAACCTGCTTATTGACGCCCAGTTTGGGTTCTGCCAGGGTCACTCAGCTCCAGACCTTATTACAGCCTTGGTTCAAATGTGGACAAAAGAATTCCAGAGGTGAGGTGAGAATGAGAGCCCTTGACATCAAGGCTACACTTGACTAAGTGTGGCATCAAGAAGCCCTAGCAAAACTGGAATAAATGGGAATTGGGGGGCAAACATTCCACTGGTTAGAGTCATACCTGGCACATAGGTTGTGGTTTTTGGAGGTCAGTCATCTCAGCTCCAGAACATCTCTGCAGGAGTTCCTCTGGATGGTGTCCTGGGCCAAACCATCTTCAGCTGCTTCATCAATGACCTTCCCACTGATGATTGCACACCGTTCAGCATCATCCATGACTCCTCTAATACTGACACAGTAAATCTTCAAATGCAACAAGATCTGGACAATAATCCAGGCTTGGGCTGACAAGTGGAAAGGAACTTTCATGCCACACAAATGCCTAGCTATAACTATCTCCAATAAGGGACAATCTAACCACTGTCACTTGTTATTTAATTTCAGCTTCCTCTGTTTAATTGTCAAGGTGGTCCAGGGCTATGGGCTGCAGGCAAGAAAGTAGATCTTATTGAATGGCAAACAGCATTTGAGGTGGTCCACTCCTGTTCCAATTTCTTATGAACTTTACTGTTTGTAGAAATGGCACCCCACAGTTACACATTCCATGATGTAATTTCCTTTAGTCTTGAATTTAGTGCTAAAGTACTTTTAGACTATCTTACTTTATTTGAAACTATAAATTGAAATGCATGATTAGCTGCGGCATTGGGTAAGTTTATATTCCAAAACAAATAACATGGAGTAAATCAAAAGCCTTCAATACAAGACATATCGTTAAGAGTTGTCACATTTGGTTAGTATGCTTTCTTTCGAGTGCACATGAAAGGAGGAAAAAAAACAGATACGAGCAATAAATGTTACAAATAAATCATTCATTAACATGACCAGCACCCAAATGAAACAGAAGCCATTCTTTTTTAATCAATAATAAACCAGTTATTTCACACATTTTGCATTATTATGAAGACATTTGGCTTCAGATCAACCAGAGTCTATGGTAGAATAGTGACTGGTGTGATTGTAAATGTATAAAGTTTCCAGACTGAACGTGAACATTAAGCTTTAACTAATATTTGGAAACTGGAGAAAACACTCACAAATGCAAACGTTCAGCTGGAGCAACAGAAAGCCAACAACATAACTTGAGTCTTCCCATTCTGCGTCAGTTTCAAACCAAGACCTATATTGTAACTACATCCTAAAGAAACTACTGCTGTGTAAATCATTTGGTACCTCATGTTACCATAATGGAGTAGTATTTCTTTTTCTGTCAACAGTTTAAGAACAACATATTGTATTTATATGCCACCTTTAACATAGTTAAACTTCTCAAAGTCCATCACAAGAGCACTATCCAACAACTTTTGACACTAAACAACAACTGAGAGGTCACAAAGACGTAGATGAAGGTTTCAACAGCAGTTGAGCTGAGATGAGGATGGACAAGGAAATGCCATGTTATGAAACAGCAACTGGATATTCTTGGTGATGAAAGAATGGTGTTGAATGCTCAGCTCAGAGTCAAATAGGGGGTGGAATCAATGGCTGGAAGTGGAGTATGTGTTGGGAACTGAAGATAATGTTTATAGTCTTCCCAGCAATTAATTGGAAGAGATGGCTGCTCATCCAGCTGAATGTTGAATAAACAACATGACAAATCGGAGGCAGTGGATGGGTCAAGAGAAATGGTGATGGGTGAAGTTGGCTGTTGCCAATGTCGATGTGAAATCAGAAACTGCATTTTCTTAGAATCTTGCTAAGGGCCAGCACGTGGTTGAGAAAGGATAGCCTTCCAGTAGTATTGGTGGAGAAGTGTGAAAGGGAATCCTTCAATTGCTAGTGGTCTTTCAGCATCACATGGATTGGATGGATAGAATTGGAACTAGGTGTTCACAGTCCCAGATAATAGGACAATGGAGGACAGTGTTTTAGGAGTGGGTGAGGGGGTAATTGACAACAAGTTATATACAAAGTCATTTTATAGGAGTTGTTTTAATGCAAAAGCACAGGTTAAAAACCTGAAACAAAACAGAAATTGCTGTAAAAACTCAGCAGGTCTGGCAGCATCTGTGAACAGAATGCAAAGTTAACATTTCAGGACCAGTGACCCTTCTTCAGAAAAACCTAACTGGATTGTTTCAAACATGGAGTTTATGAAAAGTAGGCATGGGCATGGAATTGAGAGAAGACAATGTGTTCAAGCACTCTGGAAAGGAAAGGGATGTTTTAAGTGCAATGATTTGCAAGCATCTATTTATTGACTCTTACTCCGTCTTCAACACCATAATTCCAACCGAACTCATCTCCAAACTCCAAAACCTAGGACTCTGCTCCTCCCTCTGCAACTGAATCTTTGACTTCCTGACTCACAGACTACAATCAGTTAAGATGAGTGATTACACCTCCTCCACAACAACACTCAACACTGATGCTCCACATGGCTGCCCACTCAGTCCCTTACTATACTCGTTATAGACTCACGGCCCAAGCCAAATTCTGCTCTAACCCCATTTACAAATTTGCTGATGACACCACCATATTAAGTAGGATCTTAAGCAGCCTCGAGACAGAGTACAGGAAAGAGGTAGAGAATTTAGTGGCATGATGTAAAGACAATAATCTCTCCCTCAATGTCAGCAAAATGAAGGAGCTGGTCATCAACTGTAGGAAGCGAAGTGAAGGACATGTCCCTACCTGTATCAATAGTGCTGAGGTGGAGATGGTCGAGAGCTTCAAGTTCCAAGGAGTAAATATCACCAACAATCTGTCCTGGTCCACCTACATTGATGTTATGGTCAAGAAAGCACACCAATGCCTCTACTTCCTCAGGAGGCTAAGGAAATTCGGCATGTCCACAATGATTCTTACCAATTTTTATAAATGCATGATAAAAAATATCCTATCTGGAGGCATCACAGCTTGGTTTGGCAAGACCGTAAAAAATTGCAGAGAGTTGTGAACGCAGCCTAGTCTGTCACGCAAACCAGCCTTCCTTCCATTGACTCCATCTATACTTCCTGCTGCCTCGGGAAAGCAGCCAACATAATCAAAGACCCCTCCCACCCCGGTTATACGCTTTTCCATCCTCTTCCATTGGGTTGAAGATACAAAAGTTTGAAACCGTGTGCTAACAGACCAAGAACAGTTTCTTCCCTGCTGTATCAGACTTTTGAACCGACCTCTCATACGTTAAAGTTGATCTTTCTGTGCACCTTCCCTGTAGCTGAAACAGTATACTTTGCATTCAAAGAACATAGAACAGAGAACATTACAGCGCAGTACAGGCCCTTCGGCCCTCGATGTTGCGCCGACCTGTGAAACCAATCTGAAGCCTATCTAACCTACACTATTCCATTATCATCCATATGTTTATCCAATGACCATTTAAATGCCCTTAAAGTTGGCAAGTCTACTACTGTTGCAGGCAGGGCATTCCACGCCCTTACTACTCTCTGAGTAAAGAACCTACCTCTGACATCTGTCCTATATCTATCACCCCTCAATTTAAAGCTATGTCCCCTCGTGCTAGCCATCACCATCCGAGGAAAAAGGCTTCCACTGTCCACCCTATCTAATCCTCTGATCATCTTGTCTGTCTCTATTAAGTCACCTCTTAATCTTCTTCTCTCTAACGAAAACAGCCTCAAGTCCCTCAGCCTTTCCTCATAAGACCTTCCCTCCATACCAGGCAACATCCTGGTAAATCTCCTCTGCACCCTTTCCAATGCTTCCACATCCTTCCTATAATGCGGCGACCAGAACTGTACGCAATACTCCAAGTGCGGCCGCACCAGAGTTTTGTACAGCTGCAACATGACCTCATGGTTCCGAAACTCAATCCCCCTACCAATAAGACCTAACACACCGTACGCCTTCTTAACAACCCTATCAACCTGGGTGGCAACTTTCAGTGATCTATGCACATGGACACCGAGATCTCTCTGCTCATCCACACTACCAAGAATCTTACCATTAGCCCAGTACTCTGTATTCCTGTTACTCCTTCCAAAGTGAATCACCTCACACTTTTCTGCATTAAACTCCATTTGCCACCTCTCAGCCCAGCTCTGCAGCTTATCTACATCCCTCTGTAACCTGCAACATCCTTCCGCACTATCCACAAACTCCACCGACTTTGGTGTCATC
>NC_063345.1:19906999-19957772 GCF_021869965.1 Rhincodon typus | reverse complement strand
CCAAAACAGATCCTTGCGGTACACCACTAGTAACTGAACTCCAGGATGAACATTTCCCATCAACCACCACCCTCTGGCTTCTTACAGCTAGCCAATTTCTGATCCAAACTGCTAAATCACCCTCAATCCCATGCCTCCATATTTTCTGCAATAGCCTACCATGGGGAACCTTATCAAACGCTTTACTGAAATCCATATACACCACATCAACCGCTTTACCCTCATCCACCTGTTTGGTCACCTTCTCAAAGAACTCAATAAGGTTTGTGAGGCACGACCTACCCTTCACAAAACCGTGTTGACTATCCCTAATCAAATTATTCCTTTCTAGATGATTATAAATCCTATCTCTTATAATCCTTCCCAACACTTTACCCACAACCGAAGTAAGGCTCACTGGTCTATAATTAACAGGGTTGTCTCTACTCCCCTTCTTGAACAAGGGGACAACATTTGCTAGTCTCCAGTCTTTTGGCACTATTCCTGTAGACAATGGCGACATAAAGATCAAAGCCAAAGGCTCTGCAATCTCCTCTCTAGCTTCCCAGAGAATCCTAGGATAAATCCCATCCGGCCCAGGGGACTTATCTATTTTCATACTTTCCAGAATTGCTAACACCTCCTCCTTATGAAGCTCAATCCCGTCTAGTCTAATAGCCTGTATCTCAGTATTCTCCTCGACTACATTGTCTTTTTCCTGTGTGAATACTGATGAAAAATATTCATTTAGCGCCTCTCCTATCTCTTCGGACTCCATGCACAACTTCCCACTACTGTCCTTGACTGGCCCTAATCTTACTCTAGTCATCCTTTTATTCCTGACATACCTGTAGAAAGCTTTAGGGTTTTCCTTGATCCTACCTGCTAAAGACTTCTCATGTCCCCTCCTGGCTCTTCTTAGCTCTCTCTTTAGGTCCTTCCTGGCTAACTTGTAACTCTCAAGCACCCTAACTGAGCCTTCACGCCTCATCTCTACATAAGCCTCCTTCTTCCTCTTGACAAGAGATTCAACTTCTTTAGTAAACCACGGTTCCCTCGCTCGACCACTTCCTCTCTGCCTGACAGGTACATACTTCTCAAGGACACACAGTAGCTGTTCCTTGAACAAGCTCCACATTTCAATTGTGCCCAGCCCCTGCAGTTTCCTTCTCCATCCTATGCATCCTAAATCTTGCCTAATCGCCTCATAATTGCCTTTCCCCCAGCTATAACTCTTGCCCTGCTTTATATACCAATCCCTTTCCATCGCTAAAGTAAACGTAACCGAATTGTGGTCACTATCACCATTCTGTTTTTTTTAATTCACTCATGGGATGTGGGCATCACTGGCTGGACCAGCATTTATTGCCTATCCCTAATTGTCGAAGAGTTGACCACATTGCTATGGGTTTGGAGTCACGTGTAGGTCAAACCAGGTAAGAATGGCAGATTTCCTTCCCTGAAGGACATTAGTGAACCAGATGGGTGTTTCCTACAATCGGCATTGTTTCATGGTCATCATTAGAACCTTAATTCCAGATATTTTATTGAATTCAAATTCTACCATCTGCCATGGTGGGAGTGAAACCCAGGTCCCCAGAACATTACCTGGGTCTCTGGGTTAATAGTCGACCGAAAATACCACTAGGCCATCACCTACCCATTACCCTGATGTACTTGTGTAAAGTATGATTTACCTGGATAGCACGTAAAACTTTACTTTTAAGGTATCTCGGTGTAGGTGGCAATAATAAATCAAATCAAATCAAAGCATAGAGGGATTAAAAGTCTGAATTTGTGGAGGAAGGTGACGGCAAATCGAACCAGGAGAGTACAATCACAGCCACCTGGACAGCAGAGGACAGTGATTGGAGGAAGAGGGTAAGATCAGCTGCAGACAGATCAAGAAAAACAAGGAGGAAAGTTTTATATGTGGCTGAGATGGAAAGATGAAGTTCTGTGCATAGATTTGGGAGGCGACATAAAAGCATTCCAAAACTTTGGAAAGGAAAGGGAGGCCAAAGGTTAGGTAGTCACGAGGGAGGGCTGAAGATTCAATGGTTGGTTTTTGAGAAGAGGATTGCTAACAATAGGTATGAAGGAGAAGGGCACAGTGTCTGAGAAGAGGGAACATTAAAAAGATGTGTTAACACTAAGAGTGGATACATTCTAAAAACAGGATGAGTTCATAAGCTGGCCGTGCTGTGTCTGATTTTCAGCGTATGCGAACCAACTGAAGAAGAGTCATGGTGGACTCAAAACATTAACTCTGTATCTGCTTGGACTAGGTGGACTGGATCATGTTCAAGTGTTCAATGGAAAACCGAGATGAGTATGCCACCAATTTCATTAACAAATGTGTGGAGGACTGTGTACCATAGAAGTCAATCCGAGTGTTCCCCAACCATAAACCTTAGATGAACGAGGAAATCTACTCTCTACTGAAGACTCAAGTTGGGTGAACCAAACGAATACAGATATGACCTCCGCAAAGCCATCAGGGAGGCCAAGAGGCAGTATCGGACCAAGTTAGACTTACCAAACAGACTCCTGCTGCCTATGGCAAGGCCTAAATGACATTACAGGATACAAAATGAAACAATGTAGGATAGTGGACAATGACACATCCCTCCTTGACATGCTCAATGCTTTCTATGCTCGGTTTGAGCAGAATACCATCAGAGTGGCAATGCCTGCCCCGACAGCCCCACGCATAGCTGTTCCCTCTGTCACCACTGCAGATGTCAGATCGGTCTTCCTGGGAGTCAACCCAAGGAAAGTGATAGGCCCAGACGGTGTCCCCGGCCGAGCACTCAGATCCTGTGCGGACCAACTGGCAGAGATATTCACCAACATCTTCAGCCTCTCCCTCCTACAAGTCAAAGTCCGCACCTGCTTCAAGAAGACCACCATCATCCCCACACCCAAGAAAACACATGCAGTGTGCCTTAATGACTACTGCCCAAAAGCTCTGATTTCGATAATCATGAAGCATTTCAAGAGGCTGGTCATGGCCCACATCAACTCCAGTCTCCCAACCTGCCTCGATCCCCTTCAGTTTGCCTACTGACGTAACAGGTCCACAAAGGATGCCATATCCCTCGCTCTGCACATATCCCTGGAACATCTGGACAACAAAGACACCTACATCAGACTCCTGCTCGTTGACTACAGCTCCACCTTCAAAACCATTATCCCCTCCAGAATGATCTCAAAACTGCGTGACCTTAGTCTCAGCTCCTCTGCAACTGGATCCTAATCAGTGAAGATAGGTAACTGCACCTCCTCCACAATAACACTCAACACTGGACTGCCCCAAGGATGCGTCCTCAGCCCCCTACTATACTCCCTGTACTCCTACGGCTGTGTTGCCAAATTGTGAATGAACGCCATCTACAAGTTCGCTGGTGGCACTGCTGTAGTGGGACAGATATCAAACAACGGCGAGTCAAAATACAGAAGGCAGGTAGAGGGCTTGGTGACATGGTGCAATGAAAACAATCTGTCTCTCAATGTCGGCAAAACTGAAGAACTGATCATCGACTTCAGAAAGAAAGGAGGAGAACACACCCCCATCTACATCAGCGGAACTGAGGTTGCGAGGGTGAAGAGCATCAAGTTCCTCAGAATGATGATAACCAACAACCTGTCCTGGACTTCCCACGTAAATGCGACAGTCAAGAAGGCACAACAACGCCTCTTCTTCCTCAGGCAGCTCAGGAAATTTGGCATGTCCATAAAGGTTCCTTACCAACTTCTACAGATGCACCATTGAAAGCGTACTGCCCGGGTGCACAACAGCCTGGTATGGCAACTGCTCTGCCCAGGACCGTAAGAAACTACAGAAGATGGTGTGCACAGCCCAGACCATCACAGAAGCCAACCTTCCATACACAGCCCACTGCCGCGGACAGGCAGCCAACATCATCAAAGACCCATCGCACCCTGGTAATGGTAGACAAACAGGAGGCTGGAAGAACACAGCAGGCCAGGCAGCATCTGGAGGAAAGGAGCAATCAACGTTTTGGGTATTACCCTTCTAAAGGACTGAAGAAACCTCACTCCCTGGTAATAACCTCCTTCAACCTCTTCCGTTAGGCAGAAGATACAGAAGCTTGAACACACACACACAAGCAGATTCAGGAACAACTTCTTTCAGACTGTTGAAAGGACTCTACCCTCAAATAATGTAACCTGCAATGTAACCAATATATCTCTAAGTCTTTTTGATCTGTACATCCTTTGCTTGCTGTGATCTGCCTGTATTGCTCGTAAACACTGTTATTTCAGTACATGTGACAATAAAATCAAAAATCTCAAAAAAATCTAAATCATAGATACTGCCATACGCTGCTGAGTTTCTCCAGCATTCTCTGTCTTTGTTTCAGGTTTCTAGCATTTGCAGTATTTTGCTTTTACTAAACTTCCAACTTGTCAAGCTGGTTGCACGCACACATTTCCAAACTGAAGACCTCTGCCTGCCTTCTCAGTTAAGGCACTGCACCCAGGAGTGCTAGTCAGGACTTCTAAAAGGCAGATTAACTCAGATTAGTGCCCTTTGCATTATTGGGTTCTGATTTTCGAATGACCCAGGGGTTCTCTTGTGTGTGGGTGAGACTACCCAATATAGTATTTTGCTCACAGATAGGAACATTTAGCCAAGAAGAAAAAGGGATGCCACATTAAAAAGTATGTGATTTTCACAATTCAGGTTCAGGCATCTTGCTATGTGCCTACCATCCCCTCCCCATACCCCCAATAATAAAAATGATCATATTTCTAGGTCAGTATGCTCTATTTAAGATTTATTTAACGTACTGGGCACTCATCGAAGTGAGCAATGTTAGAATTAAAAGCAACATAAGGCAGGTACTAGAATCTTCAAACAAATCAGAAATGTACTGCAAGAAATCGTAAAGGGCTGGATTTTCAGGACTCAGTGGGAATCCTGAGTCTAACACACCTGATGGTGCAAACTTTCAGCGGGTGTCTTCCTAACCAGCTGGCTCTGTGTTTGCTGCACACAGACTCCTGGTGCTGCTGGTTCAGCAGCTTGGGAACTATGGTAATTCTACCATTCATGGTAAAACCTGTGGAGGATGGTCAGGCTCAGTGAAAGCATATCAATGTAGAGGCACTCTCTGAGAATGCTACAATATAAACTATGCCCGCAGTTAACAGGCCGTCATAGGAAAGAGGACCATGTCTCTGGAGGATTATCCAAGGCTGAAGCTGTAACTCTCCTGACCCAGTGGATCAAAGTAAGGCTGCTTTGTGGGACATATCGTTGTTCTGCCCCCAGGGCTAGAGCCACACCCCTCCACCTCTGTCTGCTGCCACGAGGCCACAAACCTTCCAGCTTCAGCCTCATCTGGCTTGGCCAGACAGCAGAGTGCTTTCAATGGGCACTTTAATAGGTCCAATTGGGGACCCACCACTGCTGGGGGCTCCTCTCACCCCCACCCCAATCTCTTAAAACAGGCCAGCACAAGGGGGCATGGTGGCACATTGGCACATCAGCTGGTGACAAGAAATCCCATATCTGCTTCCAAATAAAGCTTCATGACAAAATACACCCCCACATGCTGACTGACCAGCCTTTCCAGCCTTTTGTCTTTTTGTCCAAGATGATAGAACTTTGAAGTGGACCTGGTAGAGTCATGGGTATGTCACTGATAATACATTAATCTAGAGGCATAGACCAATAATGCAGAGGATGTATACTCAAGTCCTGCCCTGTTAGTTTGAGAAATAAAATTCAGATTTAAAAATCTATGGATATTAAAGTCTGGCCTCAGTAGTACAGCCATGAAGATGTTAGATTGTTGCACAAAACTATTTGGTCCGCTTATTCATTATAGAAAAGAAAAGCTGCCTTCCTTGCCTCTATATATCACCCCTGTCCCACACCCAATGTGTTGGCTCATGACTACTCACTAATGTAACATTGCAATTTTATCCAACCCACTACTACAAGGATGGCAACTCGGGATCCAGGAGAGGTCAGGAGTGCAACAAATACTAGCTGTGCCAGCGGTGCCCATATCCTGAAAGTTGATTTTTTATAGAATTACCATTCAGCTATCCATCAATCATTCTCAGGTCACATATAGTATAACTTCAGATGACAAAATGAAATGTCCTTTATTCTACCTGAATACTGGAAGAAGATTTCCTCAAGTCACTATTATTCAAAGCTGAAAAGGATTTGAAGGAAATACCAGCTTCAGGAGACATTCATTCCATCAGCTTGACCAGAATTCCACATGTGAAAGGTGTAAGAATGTACTTATTTAGTGCCAGAGACAAGTATGTTTATGAAGTCAGATAGAAGAAAGCAATTTTTTTCTCCCTCCATGGTAAACAGGATAAGTGCTACATACCTGTGTCTCCCAGTGCTTTGGTACTCTGATTAACCTACATAAATCTACAATGAAATAATATTCTTCCCACTTAAATTGACTTCAAAGGTGTAAATATATGCATTTGTGTTGAGTGGAAGTTTGTGGGCAGAGGACAGGTGTATTGTATGCTGCAAAAATGTTCTTCATTTTCCACTTGATTTTTGCAGTGGTTTGTAACAAAATCTAGCCATCCTGGCCACTTCTTCAAAGCTGCAGCACAGAATACCTGCCCATATTTCCCATTTTCCGAACAGTATGTACCAAATGCCTGTCCTTGCTTGTTAAACTATTTTAGTGGGTTGTTACCTGTCACATCTGAAAGACCAAAGTAACGGTGTTCCATGTAAACACAAGTAATTTCAGTGTCTGAAGGCACTGTGGTTGAGTGATTAAAAATTAGCTTTAGAGCGAACCGAAATCACAATAGTTTAGGGTTATTGTTTGATGTACTCTTCACTTTATTCCACTGATGCCACACACGAATAACTGGATTGTGTTTAACTCATTATGGTAAACAATTAATATTCAATTGTTTTATACGTGGTTGTTACAGTCACATGTGACTGCGAAGTTTTATTTATTTTTGAATTGTTCCTCATTCCTTTTCACAGTTTCACAGAATCACAGAAGTGCTATAGTGCAGAAGGAGGCCATTTGGCCCATTGAGCTGGCACTCGTTCATTAAATGGGCATCATTACCCAGTGCCTGCTTTTTCCCTGTACCCCTAGCACATTTTATTAATCCAAACAATCACCCAATGCCCTCTTGAATGCCTTAACTGAACCATCCTCCACCACTTCCAGACAGAGCATTCCATATTCTAACTACTTGCTGAATGAAAAAGATTTTCCTCACATTAATGTTGTTTCTTTTGCAGATCATTTTAAATCTATGCTCTCTTTATCTTGTTCGAATGAGTACAGTTTCTCCCTGTGTACCCTATCCGGCCCTCTCATGATTTTGGAAACGTTTATCACATCTCCTCTTAGTCGACTTTTTTCCAAGTGCAACATTTCCAGCCTGTTCAATCTATCCTCATAACTGAAGTTCCTCATCCCTGGAACCATTTTTGTAAACTGCTTCTGCCCGCTCTCAAATCTTCCCTACAATGTAGAGCCCAGAACTGTACACAATACTGCAACTCAAGGCTAACAAGCGTCTTTTACAAGTTCAACATCACCTCCTAGCTCTTGTACTCCATGCCACTATTAATAAATATAATTTAGAAATTATTTACTTTGTGCTCTCTCTACCTGTCCTGCCACTCTCAATAATCTGTGCATTAATACACATATCTGCTCCTGCACCCTCTTAAACTTGTACCCCTTATTTTATACTGTCTTCCTACCAAAAAGTACCACCTCACACTTCTCTGCATTGAAACTCATCTGTCATCTATCTGCCAACTCCACTGTCTATTTTATGTTCTTCCAAGTTTTGTGTCATCTGCAAACTTTGAAATCCCCCCGCTGCAGACCAAAATCTATATCAGTCATATAAATCAGGAAAAGCCAGGATCCCAGGATCCCTGGGGTACTCCATCACAAATCTTCCTCCTGCCTGAAAAATATCAATTGACCATTACTCTTTGTTTCCGATCACTTAGCCAATCTTGTATCCACATTGCTACTGACCCTTTTCTTCCATGACCGTAACTTGCTTCACAAGTCTGTTGTGTGGCACTGTATCAAATGTCTTCTGAAAGCCCATGTACACCACATCATGAGCATTGTCCTCATCAATCCTTTCTGTTACATCTTCAAAACCCTCAAGCAATTTAGTTAAGCTTATTTCCTCTTTAGAAATCCATGATGATTCTTCCTAATCAACCCACATTTTCTACTCAACACCTAGGCCATAACCTTCACTGATCACTGAAGTTAGAGAGCTACATTCTCACAAGGTCTCAATCCTAGAATCTCCAACATTTCAGCATCATAATAGTGCAATGGAATCCCTTACCGTAAGGACAACAGAATCAAAACTAAGAACTAATAAGCTGCACTCTTTAAACTGTACATTGCCAAGTAGGCCTGCGAAACATGGTAAAGGACAGCTGTGCCTTAGTGTATGGATTCTGAATGTCACTGGTTCAACTTGGGAGAATTCCCTTTGGAAATGAGTGGCTGTTCTAGATTTCCCAGAATTTTAAATAATATCAGCACTCAGGGAACTCTTGCTATTACGCAGTGAATGCAACGTTTTTTTCTTTTTCTCTGTAATCATGCTTTAATCAGTTCATCCTCCCAGCTGAGCCACATGACAAACCCTAGAGGAAGTTATGTTGTGTCCATGTCATTGTGAACAGCCTGTGCTATTTGGCCTCTGTAAAGTACAAACAGGCTTACAGATGAGGTGCATGGTAACCAACTGCAGAAGCAGGCCTGCACTTTTTGCAAGCAGGATTTGTTTTTAAAGTCTGCATTATGTAGATTATATTGATGAAAGAGATCTGTAAGTGGTTTGGCAATTATCAGCAGATGTTTTTCGAAGCAACTTTTTAAGTCATCCCTAAAGTTAATTAAGATATCCTGATGCAGGAGGTGCAAGTCATCTTTTTAAGTGGGCCAAGCCTTGTTTATATATTGTACTTACGATTCAATCTACAAATCCTATTGAATATTAAACTGCAGAATGACTGAAGGATAGCAGCAGAAGATTTAATAAGCCAGGATTTTAATGAAAGGATCTGCTTTTCAACCATTAGTGCCTTAACTGAGTTACTCATCTTGTAAGATTTCTTATCAGTATAATATTCTCTGCCCCTCAGCACCGGTTTTGCTATCAGCCGACTAAACTTAGCCAATAAAATATCACAAGTTTTTTTTCAGCATTACCTAACACTGGGGTTGAATTGTCTCAGCGCTTTCTTCCAGTCCAACCCCGTACCCTGGTAAACAGGATCTCCACTGCACTTATGGCATTGTTGACACATACAATCAGGATAAAGCTCTGAGGAAATTCAGTGCCATTGCCCTTGTCAAATGGATTATAACCCACTAACTTTTATTGGGCTATTCAACAAAAAGTGGACTTAAGTAGCACAAACCAGAAAAAAAAACTCAAGCTATTTAATTAAACATGAATAGAACAAACTATGATGATGATTGAGTGGAACCCCCAGTTTTCACATAAACTCTGCACTTGTGCCTCAGGTGTCCAGGTAGCCCTGGAGTGGCACCCTTTGGGGCTTTGGGAAACACGGCAATATGTTGACATTAGGCAACTGGATTGCTTTTGTTGATATTAAGCTACAATTCTGACAATGTCTGCACCCTCCCCCCACACTAATAATCATTTACGTAACATACCTGTTGACAATTTAGATAACCTCAATACTGGCTTGGAAGGGAAGGCTGGAGTCCCTAGCTCTGAGCCAGGAGGTTTAGGTTTATATCCCACTTGTCCATAGCATCTCTGAACAGGTTGATTAGGAAACAGCTACTGGTTGGCAAGGGAAAGGTTTTTGTGGTGCAGTGTTAGTGTCTCTACCTCTGGGTCAGAAGGTCTAGGTTCAAGTTCCACCTGCTCCAGAGGTTTGTCATAAAATGTCTAGAAAGGTTGACTTTAAAAAAAAATTGAAAGGGGGAATCTGTATAACAGATCGTACCTGAAATTGCCATTGTAATAAAGTAGCACTGTCCATTTAAGACTCCCTTCTTCCCGTATGAGGAAACTGTTTGCATTTAAGGCCACTTTGAATGCGAGGGCTCAGTATTTGGTGAGACTTTCATTCAGAACTCCAAGAACAGAAAACCCAACGCTCTCACATAAAGCCAAAAATTTCTGAATGATGCTTCTATCAGTTGGTGGGGCATGAAGCCAGCAAATGAATTATTGTATTTCTGTAAAGGGATCCAGGGATCTCTGATCCTCCATCTCAGGAGTTTTACACAGTACTTTTACAAGGAGTAAACATTCATTGATTGTCATATAGAAAAAAAGGCAACAACATGCAAAGGAATATACAAATGTTTACGGCTGAAAAGACCAAGAGCAGTAACAGTTTAACTTAGTGCTGCACGCAAGAAGTGTAACACATCCACTGAATTGACAAGCCAGTCATTATCAGTACAATACAGTGTCATTCACATGGGATGAAAAGGATAGATAAGGAGGATGTGACATTAGTATTTTGGTTCCATAAGATGGAGACAGATCTAACATCCATTAACTGGCAATGTCAGGAATTCCTGTATGGTATATTATGTTGGGAAAAGAAAAGAAGGGAGAGGAGATGAAAGCCAATGGCATTCGACTCCAAATAATCTGATTTCTCCCTGAGACAGTTCAAGGCATCAGTCAGTGAGGAAATGGATCCTTCAGATCTTAGTCTATTCCTGACCATTCCTGCTGTGACACATTCTGGGGCAGCAGGGTTAGTGGGCTAGCAATGACAGGCCCTGGCAGTACTTTAAGGGGAGCCAATGCTGTCAGAATCTGTCTTGAATAATTTTCACTTCAACAATTACTTCTCATAACAATTCTAATATCACTTCAAGCAGTGAAGCTGGTGGAGTATGACATAAAGCAGGTAGGGCAGTGGGTGAATCCCCCTGGACCGTGTCTGCTTCCTGTCATTGCTGGTGTGATCGGTCTGGGAATTTTTTCCCCTCTCTCAATCTGTTTGAGAGCTTTAACTAAAATGCGTCAACAGATCGTCGGAGTCTAGGAAAATATAATATAGGAAGCAGACTCACTCCAAGGGAATCTCTTTGCTTTACATCACCCTAATGTGTCCATTCCATTGTTCTGTGGCAATGGAGAATACACAGGACTGTGTGGAGATCTGTAAATGGGAATCTTATACAGTACTTGCAAGCAAAAAATTTAAACAGCTCCATGTTTCACCTATGGACACATTCATAGCATTCCATACTACTTACCCATATAATAATGTTATGCTTTAAAGGAGCTGGCCAGTGGGAAAATCTGTTACCCCCTTTTACAGGTGTTTAGAAATTCCCCTCACCATTACATGCAGTTGCACTGTAAATATTTTCACAGGTTCCCTCCCTGCTATGTTACAAATCATAAACAAATTATAAAAGAATGAATTGACAATTTCATTAAATCAAGTAACTTTCCATGGTTGGTATGGTGATGGGGTTGTTGTAGTGATGGTTGGAATTCTGACACTTTCATGCTGCCAGGCCAATCTCAATCAATGACTGTATCATTACATTTCACATTTTAACCTTCCTTGCTTACTGACGCAAATGATTTACCATTTGGATTAGCATGTACTGTTCCTGGTCCTATTTCTATTATCATTGAGATTAGAAATGGATCATCAAAAGAAATTAGCCTGTGTGTTTGCAAGAGTTGGAGATCACATCTATTGAGCCCTAAGTTACTCTATAGATTTTCCTTAAAAAAATGCTAACAGGGTGCAATCAAACATAAATAAGACACACAATATACTGTAAGTGCACAGAAAAAGAATTTGAAGCAATTGTTTTCATCATCAATAGGAGAAACAAAAGGAGTTTCATGGAGTCCAATTCTTGTATTTGGCTAAAAAATCAAAAGTGCTGAAAGCACTCAGCAGCACAGGCAGCATCTGTAAAGACAGTTTTCATCGAAATTGGAGGAAATTAGAGATTTAACTCTTTAAGCAAGTTACTTAGCGATGGGTTATCAGTACTGCCATGGTCAGATTTGAACCTTTTGAGAGTTGTAATACCACTTATGTAATGTCATTTCTAATAGCAATCAATTCTGTGCAAACACCTTAAGAATTTTGCTGAATTCCAAATGGTTTGATCATCAAACTCTTTATATTACCTCTAACTCCCTCCACTCTCAGTGCTTCCCCATTTGCCTTTTGTAGATACTTTATGATCAACCTGCTCAGGTATGCTATGACAATCCTCTGGCTCGAACACACTTCCCCTTTTCCATAGGGTGGGAATACAGTCAGGCCGGATTTTATGAATGTGTAGTTTACAAATGAAACTGGCCACTCAAATCACCAGCTCCCACTGCTGAAGTGAGATTTCGGCATCTATGTCACGCAGAACCTGGAGTATGTAAAGTGTAAATTAATTTACTAGCCTGGAAAGAAAATGTAGCCCCCTGGATATGATCCTGGGACATCTTTGTGTGTGTGTGTGCCTGTGTGTGTGCCTGTATGTGTGCGTGTGTGTGTGTGTGTGTGTTTGTGTGTATGTGGAGAGGGGGTTGGGGGTGGTGTTGGTGGTGATCAGGTCGCCTTAGTGGGGTCAACTATTCTTTGGAATTGTTAACAGCAGAGAATATTATGCCTAAAAAGTGCATCAACTCCTCAACATCATTAATCTAACAAGTGTCAAACTTGTCAAGAAATGTCAAAAACTGTTCAGAAGAATCAAACTTGTGAAGAACTGTTGAGAAGCATCAAGAGCTGTCAAAAATGTGTTTTTATGAAATTTCTTTCTTCAATGAGTGTAGTCTGCAATATAGAACTTTAAATACTAGGACTTATAGGACTTTATTTTCTCCTTTGTGCATGGATGGTTATACATATAAGTTACAAGCATGGTACATTAAGGGAATAGTGTGGAATTATAGATTGGCATTTATTAGTATGAAGGGCCATATAGGGGAAAGGTAAGAGAGACATAGGGTGCTGCATGGAGTATGCTGCAGGGCCGGGGGGAATGGGTAAATAGAATTATATAGCATGAGTTGATATGGATGCGTTGGGCGGTGAATAAGGCGGGTGGATGAGATTTGAGGGCTGGAGGAATATTTCATGTTTTCTAGTTTTATTTTAATGTCTGGACATATTGTTGGTGCTTTGAGGGAGGCTTTCTGCCTTGCCAACCTCGTCAAGCTTCCCAGGTCGTCCAGTTCAATGTCCAAATCAACCCACTCGTTCCATACCAAATATGGGAAGTCTGGTCAGCCGTGTTTAAAGGTCAGGTTCATGAAGCTATGATTTCTCCTATCTCTGTACACCCAAACTGGGAATGAAAATCATGACCTAATTCAATAATTTATTTAACTTCTTTTTGTGAATAAATACTCCTCAGGTGAAACAGTATAAATTAGTATGTTCATTGATCACTCGTGCACACCTACACATTATTCTTTCACATTTAGGAGAGATAATGGAGATGTGGTAACGTCACTGGGCTACTAATCCAGAACCCGAGACCAAGGTTCCATGGATGTGGGTTCAAATCCTGTCCTTTGCAGATAATGAAAGATTTGGAATTAAAAGCTGACCTAATTAAAGACACCAGAGGACCACAGGCCTGTTCTCTCATTAGAGAGAAATAACTGGGGTGGTTTAATCTGAGGATCAGCACACCACAGGCAAGGGGAGATAGCAACCAAGCATCCAGCCAACTGAGTTAACCAAACCCCACATGGAAACCATGTGTTGACTGTTGTAAAAACCTATCTGGTTCACTACGTCCTTTACAGAATTGTTACAGTGCAAAAGGAAGCCACTTGGTCCATTGTGTCTGCACCAGCTCCCTGAGCATTTTAATTTAGTGCCAATCTCCTGTCTTTCCCCTGTAAATCTGCTCATTGTCCCTGTTTAAATAATCAACAAATAACTCTTGAACACTTCAGTTTGACCTGCCTCCAGTATATTTCCTGGCAGTCCATTTCATACACTAAATACATGTTTTTTAAATGTTTTTCACCTCATATTTTATTCCTTTGCAAAACTCTTTAAAACTGTGCCCTCTGGCTCTTGATCCATTTATGAATGGGTACAAATTCCCTCATCCACTCTACCCAGACCCCTCATGATTTTGAAAACCTCTATCAAATATCCTCTCAGCCTTTTTCTCTCCAATGAAAACAGTTTCAATTTCTCAAATTTTTCCCCATAACTGAAGCATCTCATCCCAGGAATCATTCACGTAAACCTCATCTGCACTCTCCAATGCATTTCCAGCTGTTGTATTGTGCCATGTTTGGAACGTTATGCAACAATCCAACTGAGGCTCAGCCAGTGTCTTATATCAATTCATCACAACACCTTTCTCTACCTATCCTGTCACATTTTATGACTTATCCACATGTGCAAACAGGTCTCTCTGGTCAAGCACCCTTTATTTTATACAGTCTCCATATTCTTTGTACCAAAGTGCATTCACCCCACATGTCTTTGCATTGAACTTCATGGGCATCTTCCTGCCTGCACCACCAATGTGTGAATTTCTACACTGCCCTCTTCACAGTTAGGGAAGGAAATCCTTACTTAGTGTGGCCTACATGTGACTCCAGACCCACAACAATATGGTTGACACTTAACAATGCCCTAAAGTAGCCAGTCCGTTCCACGTCAATTAGGGCTAGGCAATAAAGCCAGCTGTCTTTTTGGATTAATATTTGTCTTGCAATCAATATCACCAAAATAAATACATTGGAAATATGTTACATTGTTATTTGTGGAGCATTCCTGGGTACCAGTCGTGTGTTACATTAAGGTTTTGGAGTAGATTTGTAGTTCGGGTTGTGGGTGTTGAGGTTGGTTGGCTCGCCGAGCTGGTTTGTTGTTCCGCAGACGTTTCGTTACCGTGCTTGGTAACATCCTCAGTGCAGCCTCTGATGAAGCGTTGGTGTGTTTTCCCGCCTGGCTTGGTAATGTGTTACATTTTCTTACAAACTAACAATTGTTAAACTTCAAAGTAATTCATTAGCTGTGAAGAATGTTGATACATACTCAGAAGGTAAAAATCTCAATTTAAATAGGGTCAGCAATTAAAACTGTAACTAAGTTAATTTTTATCAATTCATTCTCAGAATATGGGTCTCACTGGTGAGGCCAGCATTTATTCTCCACCTTTAATAAGCTGATGGCAAGTAACCTTCCAGAGTCATTAGAATTTATTATAATGTTATGTTAACACAACTTCGGAATTTTGCAAGACCGTTTCAGAGGACAGTTAAGAGTTAATCAAATTGCTGTGGTCTGGAGTCACATATAGATCAGACGCAAAACGTTAGTGAGCCAAATGAGTTTTACGACAATTTAGTATTCTTCGCCATTCTGATTTTACCTTTTATTTCCAGATTTGTTTACCTGACTGAAGTTAAGTTCTCCATATTCTGTGGTTGGAGAAAAAGCTGATATCTCTGGATAACCAATTAAGTGACATAACTACTGAAGCGCCATGACTTTCACATAACTAACTGCTAGGAGAAATGTCTTTATAAAGGTTATTCACGTATCAGAATACCTGCTATCCTCACCTCTTTATCTTGCAGTTAATGTTTGTCTTTTCTCTCTTCTTAAAAATTTCTTAAAAAGAAATAGTATCCTGCCTCTTATGTTTTGGTGCTAACAGGTCTGCTGTAGTTTACAGCATTATCTGATTTTTATTTTAGATTTAAACTGCCTGCAAATATCTTTCTTTTTCTTTTTACCTCTTGAAAAGTTTCCTTACTGATGAACTCGTCAATGCTGAAAAGTAAGCTTCCCTTAACAAGAGGAATTCTCTAGCACTCCATTTAGTATCTGATTGTTAACCTTTTACCCCTATAAACCAAGATTTATGCTTGAACAAACAGCACTCCAGGTAACATACAAGTAGCACCACCTTGTACTAGTTGCCTTGTTTTATTGTATGATTTTACGAGCATATGGCATCCTATGACAATGGAGCTGAAGTTAGCTGTATTGATTGCAACGGTGTATCTGCATCAGTGTAAATCACGCTGCCCATGCACACTGTCCATTAAGACTGGCCTGCTTCCTCGTTTGCCTGGTGCTAGTGAGCTTCCAGCATAACTTTCATCCTGCATTGCGAGTAAAGGAAGGAGAATTTTTACAACAATTACTGAACGTCAGAAGTACTTCATGCACATAAAACGAGCAGCGATGTATAACTGCTGATGTAAGATTAGCTGTATAACTGCTAATCTTTGCTTCTGCATTTCCTGTCGGTGACACAGCTTGAAAGTAGGCAGTAAATACTGTGTTTTGTGCTGAGGTGAGTTGAGTATCTGCTAATATCTGAGCGCAGCAAGGCGTTTCTAGGTCAGACGAAGCTTTTGGTAGCCGTACATCAAAACAATTGAAACCAAACTAAAATAGACACGTTGCACCCAAAGATTAGAAAAGGTGGTTTTAAAACTAATTCTGGGGCCTCTGTGATTGTAGAATAATGCATTGCTTCAACTTTAAAAAGACGCCTAACACATATTTTACTTGATGGTCAAGTATATTAGAATTGTTGGGAAAGGAGTGATTTACCACAAATATGTTCCATGTATTGTACTTCCAAGGTATGTACAAAGCTGCATTAACGCTTCTGCTGCACGAAATAGCCCTGGCAGGCACTGTCAATTGCATGGAGTCTTACTTTGCTTTCTTTATCCCTCTACACCTAGCAAGCACCTGTGTTATTGGCACATCACACTGGCACAGTAGAATGCCAGACCCATAATGGATGCAATCTAATAATAATTGTAACATGTAGTAATAATGTAAAAGGTGAAGTCACCATAGCCCTTCTCTATCATTAGACAGGGATGACTGATGGTGGCTTAACCTGAGGATCACTATGCCTCAGGCGAGGGGAGAGATTGAAAAGGACAATCCTTCATGGTGACCTCAGCTGGTTTGGGAATTGAATTCCACACAATTGGCATCACCTTGTACTGCAAACCAGCTATCCCGCCAACTGAGTTAACTGAGCCCAATAAAGTAACCAAAGTGCATTCAATAACCATTTCAAAAAGGCTCCATTTGAATGGGAAAGCTCATTAGGTCAATGCACCCAGTGCAGTTCATACACAGTCATGCAGAGACTTCCACATCCAATGGCTGTTCTTTCCTGAGTCAGTCAGCATAAGGCAAGGTGGTAGTAGAGGTGAGACAATTAACTTCCAGGGTTCAATGACAGTTCTTCTTTTAACTATTGAACCTATGGGAGATACACTTGTATAAACGTTGAGTGTGAACTCAGTCAGCTCATTCAGAAGGCCTCAAAGGTTAATTCCTACAAATGTGCACTGTCCAGCCACTCATGCATGAATTGTCACTGGATGAGCTGCCAGTGGATATTGGCAGCCACCACCATTAAAGAGCAAGGAGAAGAGAACACCATTTTGGGAGTGCCTGGTATTTGCTGGTAGAAAGATTCTGCCACCATTTCTCTTTCCTTGACTGGGTGTAAGGACTTATTTGGTCCGCAGTGGTTTCGGAACAACTTTGTTTTTTACTACAGTTATTAATTCTGCTACAGCATTCCATAAGTTAAGACACTTCTGGTGTAAACTAATTTGCCTAAGCATTCTCTTTTCTCTTTCTTCTCTCAATGTTTCTAATTGTCTCTTAAATCCTTTTGTATTGTCCACTTCATCAGCTTTCTTTCTAATACTTTCCTTTTATCCCCAGGATGGTGAGTCCAAAATTAGAGGGCATTGATTTAAGTTGAAAGATTTAAAAGGGACCTAAGGGACAACTTTTTCACACAGAGGGTGGTGCATATATGGAATGAGCTGCTAGAGGAAGTGGTAAAGATGGGCACTATTACAACATCTAAAAACATCTGTACAGTTACATGGATAGGAAAAGTTTAGAGGAATATGGGCCAAATGCAGGAAAATGGGACTAGTTCAGCTTAGGAAACCTGTTTGGCATGGATGAAAAGGGACTGTTTCCATGTTGTATGGTTCAATGACACTAGTATTTGCTTTTGTAATCTTTCTAAAATATGTTTTACAAAAATCCACAACAAAAATGAAAATGAAAATGCAGTTATTGTTTTATCTTTTTTTTTAATGTGATGTTCACTTTTAAAAAGTTTTCGTTTATTCCTCCAGGTCTTTCTGCATGACACAACAACACCCTGGAATGAGGCTTATTCCAAAAATTGATCTGAAATATTAATTATATTTCTTTCATCACAGATGGTGCTGATGGTTTACAATATTTTCTGTTACAATGATGTTCTATCTGTATCTCCCCACACCAGCTGCATTACCACGAAGGACTGTCCTTCTGAAGCTCTGCTCTTGCCTGAGGTGTGGTGGCCTTCAGGTTAAATCACCATCAGTCATCTCTCTCGAATGAGAGAGCAGCCCTATGGTCTGGTAAGCCTATGGCGACTTGACTTTGTGTGAGCTGTCTGATATTATGTCACAAATGATTGGAAAATACCAAATCTCTATAACCTTGCCCAGGACACATGACATCCAAGATTTTGACCTAGTGAAATTTGAGGAATGGCAATGTAGTTCCAAGTCAGGACTGTGTGTGAATTGAAGAGGAACTTGCAGGTGGTGGTTTTGAGATATAAACAGCATGATCTTCATACACACAGAAAACCCATATATCAATAACTCAATTTTTAAAAATTATATTAAATTTAGCTTATTGACATATGGATTTTCTATGTATCTGAAATTAATAATAAACTTGTAAATATTTCTGTAGCCATAGTGATTTCTTTTAAAACAGTTTGTGAGAGCTACTTTTGCATTGTTATTGAGTTTTTATCTACCTTTAGATTTTTTTTATGACTTAGGAAGATATATTACTATGCTTTAAGATCTGTTAGAAATCTTAGGGTTTTTAAAAAACTTGGGTGAAATACCCAAAGCTTAGAGGGAGACACCTTTTAAAGAAAAAGACCAGAAAGTGCTAAAGAAACTCAATAGGTTTGGCAGTATTTGTGGACAGCCAAAAAAAGTTAATGTTTTGAGTCCAAAATGACTCTTCTTCGGAACTTCTTAAGTTGTTGATGGTTTATCAAATTTGATTATCAATTCAATAAATCATTCAATAATTCTAATAAGTTACTAGTGAAATTAGCACCCAGCTTAGAGTTTATCCTCCTCAATTTTGAATGACCTCAAGTATATGGAGAGTCAGATGTGGGTGACCAGCTAAGAATGCATTAGAATAATCAAGTCTAGAGGCAACAGAAGCATCGATGATGCAAAACATTGGCAGTGAATTATACAACAGCAGCGGCAAAGGCTTGGATGTGGGGCATCTGCCTCGTGGCAGAGGCACCCAAATGTGAGGAATAAACGGAATATTAAAGAGATTGTTCTTCTGAGAGGAAGGAGTTTTATTGGATAGTATTTAATTCACCTAGTTTATCAATCAAAATTCATTGCTCCTCTTAAGGGATAAGTTGCTTTGCGATACTTATTAGTGGTCTAACTTCAGTGAACATATGAATATACAAATTAGAAGCAAGAGTGGGTGATTCAGCCCCTTCAGCCTGCTCCACCATTCAGTAAGATCATGGTGGATGTAATTGCTTCACATTTCTGCCAACCCTGGTAACCTTTGACCTCAAGAACCTATCTACCTTTACCTTAAAAATATTCAAAGACTCTACTCCCACCACCTACCAAGGAAGAGAATTCCAAAGACTCGCCTTCTTTTGTGAGAAATAAAATTCTTGTCATCTTAGATGGATGACCCCTTGTTTTTAAACAGTGACACAGTGGCCTCTAGTTCTAGGTTCTTCCACAAGAGGAAACATCCTTCCACATTCACTCTATTCATACCCCTCAGGATCCTGTGTGTTTCAATCAACTCATTTCTTATCCTTTTAAGCCCCAGGTGCAAGCCTGGACTGTCCAACCTCTTTTCATAGCACAACCATTTCAGGTATTGGTCTAGTAAACATCCTCCGAACTGCTTCCAATGCATGTACATTCTTCCTTAAATAAGGAAATCAATGCTGTGCTCAGTATTCCAGATGCAGTTTCTCTGGTGTCCCGTACAACTGAATTACAGCCTTTCCATGTTTGCCTTAGTTCCGCTTGTAATAAATTGTAACATTCTACCTTCTTTCCTAATTACTTGTTCTAATTGCATACTAGCCTTTTGCCAATCATGTACCACAGGGGGAATATCATGTTCAGTTCTGGACACCACATTTTGGGAAGGAGAAACTGCCCACAATGTCTGGTTGGCAGCTACAGGACACAAATTTAAGGTTCGTCGGCAAAAGAACTGGATGGCAGCTGAGGATAAATTATTTTATGCAGTGAGTTTTGGTCTGAAAGTACAGCAGATAACTGATTCAGGAGGAGCTTTTAAAAGGGAGCTTGGTAAACACTTGTGAAGCAAACATATGTGGAGCTCTAAGGAGAGATCCAACAGTGACAGACCAATAGAACAAGTCTTCAAAGAGGTGGCACAGACAAGATGGGCTGAATGGTCACCTCTTCTGTATGATTCTATCGTGACACCAGTTTGCAACTGGAGAATAATAAAGCTGTGTGTCCTTAGATGAGCATTTGAAATCTGTGGGATACCACTTACTTCGGTTATGATGTTGCTGGCGTTCAGACACTAAGGCCCAAATCAGCCTACTAAAATGGCTGTTAAATGTGGAGGGAGAGCAGCAGCAAAATTTTGCACTTATGTAGTGTCTTTGATGTTGTAAAATGTCCCGACACATATTCCATGAATCTTATCAAAACAAAATTGACACTGAACTACATAGACTGGGATTTTTTTCACTGGAGCGTAGGAGATTGAGGGGTGACCTTATTGAGGTTTATAAAATCTCGAGGGGCATAGACAAGATGAATGACAAGCGTCTTTTCCCTAGGGTGGGTGATTTTAAAACTAGAGGGCATATTTTTAAGGTGAGAGGAGAAAGGATATGAGGAGCAATTTTTTTACACAGAGTGTTTCTTGTGTGGCATGAACAACCAGAGCAAGTGGTGGATGCAGGTACAGTTACAACATATAAAAACATTTGGATAAGTTCATGAATAGGAAAGGTTTGGAGGGATATGGGCCAAGTGCAGGCAGGTGGGACTAGTTTAGTTTGGGAACATGGTTGGGGTGGACTAGCTGGACCAATGGGTCTGTTTCCATGCTGTGTGACTCTATGATTCTATCTCTGCAATCTCTCACCATTTGGATAATGTCCTTCTTCTCTTCACCATCTGTGCCATCCATATCTGTGTTTTCAATTGAATTACTGATAAAAATTGGGAGCAGGAGGGGTTCTGCTGATTTATTCCCTTTTTTTCCTTTCACAGAGACACTGAAACCAATGCAATTTCCCTACTCTCACCCGCAACTGCAGCAACTTATATTGATTTACCACTTTTGTATATTAAAACATCCCAACGTTTTTCACTGAAGCAACAAAAAAAAAACAAAATCTAATAGGAAGGGCTCATAAGGAATGAAACTGGAAGAAATGCAGATGCAATAGATCAGAAACAAAAACAGAAATTGTTGGAAAAGCACAGCAGGTATGGCAGCATCTGTGAAGAGAAATCAGAGTTAACACCTTAGGTCCGGTGACCTTTCCTCAGAATGCACATAAGGAATGAGTTGGGCAGATAACCAATAGCTTGAAGGAAGAGTGGAACTAACAGAGCGGCTTAAAGGAGGGAAGAGAATTATCGAGGCTGAGGGAA
The DNA here is from genome assembly GCF_021869965.1 of Rhincodon typus. Taxonomy (NCBI): domain Eukaryota; kingdom Metazoa; phylum Chordata; class Chondrichthyes; order Orectolobiformes; family Rhincodontidae; genus Rhincodon; species Rhincodon typus. The sequence continues at coordinate 19,936,031 of NC_063345.1, read as the reverse complement.
AAATTAGAAATTTAAAACAATCAAATTCCAGTAGATGAGGGTCAAGTAAAGAGTCTTCTGCATCTGTAGACTTCATTATTACACCAGACAGCATCATTATCCACTGAGCCATAAAGAAAACTTCTGAATTGATTTCTCAATGTAAAAGTTTAAAAGTTAACAAGTAATGGATCCCTTATTAAAACAACAACCTTCATGAGTTTCAAATCTTGAAAACTTTATTTTTGTTGCCAGATTTATGCTGCTCCCCATGCTCTTGATGGAATGTTCTATTGATGATGTCATGGGTTGAACCTTAGCCATGTTCCTCAGATTATCTCCTGATTGATGACATCATGCAGTCAGATCGATCATGGAAGCAAAGGGAGAAACCTTATGTGGTCAATAAAACTAGGATCAGACCCTTGACTTTCTGAACATTTGGTTTTAATACTGTGAGATCAATTAGCTGTCAGAATTCTTTTTCAAAAAAATGCTTTAAGTTGTTATTAACGTACATGAGCAGAAATATATATTTTCCCAAAAGCCCTATTTGTCAGTTTCAGGTGTCATTCATCCATTTAAATTTAACTTCTCATAAATCTTTGTATCTTTGTCTCAGTTTCTTTTATAAGGTTAAGGAAGAAATAGGGCTTATGTGAACTTGTATAAAGGAACACCGGTGATGTGACTCACCTTTCAATCCTTTCCAATTCTGACTGATCTGTAGCAACACATTTGCAGTTTTTCCTGTAGATTTTCAGCAGTTTTATCATCACTCTACATAAAGTAAATGGAAGAATTGGCCAGCAACAAACCTCATGCCTTTATGTATAAGAGATCATTATCCAATTTTGTGCACCCAGCCAGCAAATCTCACTCATCGAAAACACATATTGGATTTTCCAATAAGAAAATTTTATTAAGCATTTTTCCTGGGATAAGAACCTCTTTGGGAGCACATCATTTCTCTTTATTCATTAATGGAATGTGGATGTTAGTAGCTAAGCCATCATTTATTGCCCATCCCTAATTGCCCAGAGGGCAGCTATGAGTCAACCACATTGTTGTCGGTCTGTAGGCCAGACCAGTTAAAGATGGCAGATTTCCTTCTGTAAATTCAATAGTTTGGATTCACACGTAACTCCAATTGTTCTTTTCCTGCATTGCACCTTTAAGTTATCTCTCATTATCAAACACTTATTCTTGACCAAGTGGTCAGGAACATATCCAGTGTCAGTAACTATCTCGCTCTGTAAGAATGCACAGTATTCAGGAATTATTTGATCATTTTCCCTCTTCCTTGATATCACAGGTCTTGAGTTCATTTGCCACTTCCAATGAAGCAGTGTTTGGGAACTCCACATAATTAGAATCATCTGCAACAAGTAATGAAACAGTGACATCGAGCAGGTCAATATAGGGCTATCTTTTGGATGGAATTTCATTGCCCTTTTCATTGTGTGATGTTTCTTCCCCTCCTGTTTCTCCCCTGAAGATGCTGAGGTGAATCTCGGTGGATACTGGTTGCCCACTGATATTCCAAATCTCTATACCGCACCCGAGATGGTGAGTGTACCAAAATCAGCTTCTGATACAATGTCTGCACCATCATTAGAACTGACACTTCCATAACATTGCCCAAGTCCAACCCCTGCCTCAGGTCATCTTCTCCATCAAGTCCCAATCATCCATCATCCTTGTGCTCGCTGAACAACAACTTGGTTTAAAATCTCATCCTTAATTTCAAATCACTCCATGACCTCATCCGTTTTACATCATCAGGAGGCTTGATTATGTCAGTCGTTACAATCAATCTCACATGTTAACCTTGGTGGATTCTTCACTTTCCCTACTCACGTTTGTGAATGTCAGTTAATGTACTGTTATCAGTGATTTCAATGAGGGAACCAAATTTCTGGCAGCTAGATTTGCCAATGACACCAAGACAGTTTTCAAGAGGAACTAGAGAGTCTGAGAAGGGTTGAATGAGCACGTAAAAAATTGGCAGATGAAGTATATGGTGTGTAAACGTGAACTTGTCAATTTTGGCATGAAGAATACAAAGGCAGTGTACTAATTAAATGGAGAAATATTGCAGGACTTAGGAATACAGGGGATCTTGGAGTCCTGCTACAATACATAAATCACATGAAGTTAGTGCACAGGTACAACCAATAATTAGGAAGATAAATGTAATGCTGGTGTTTAGTGCAAGAGAATGGAATATGAAAGCAAGGGATTTTTGCTGCAGCTCTACAAGATGCTGGGGAGACCACATCTCGAGTACTGTGTAAAATTTTGTTATCGAGTCATACTGTCATACAGCATGGAAACAGACCCTTCTGACCAACCCATCCATGCCGACCAAGCTTCCGAAGCTAAACTAGTCTCACTTGCCTGCATTTGGCCCATATTGTTCTCAACTTTATTCATACACCTGTCCAAATGACTTTAAAATGTTGTATCTGTACCTGCATCTACCACTTCCTCTGTCAGTTCATTTCACATACGGACCACCCTCTGTGTGAAAACATTGCCCCTCAGCTCCCTTTTAAACCTTTGTCCTCTCACCTTAAAAACATTCCCCCTAGTTTTGAACTCCCCCACCCTTGGGAAAAGATTTTTGTTATTCACCTTATCTATGCCCCTCATGATTTTATAAACCTTTATAAGGCCAGCCCTCAACCTCCTACACTCCATTGAAAGGAGTCCCAGCATATCCAGCCTATCCTTATAACTCAAACCCTCCAGTCCCAGCAACATCCTGGAGAATCTTTCTGAACCCCCTGAAATTTAATAATATCCTTCCCATTACAGTGTGACAAGAACTGTATGCAGCAATCCAAAAGTAGTCTCACCAACATCCTGTACAACCTCAACAATGACATCCCAACCCCTATACTCAATGGTCTTAGCAATGAAGGCCAACGTGCTAATAGCTTTCTTAACCATTTTATCCAACTGTGATGCAACTTTCAAAGAACAATGTACTTGAACCCCGAGGTCTCTCTGTTCAATAACACTACTCAGGGCCCTACCATTGATTGTAAAGTCCTGCCCTTGTTTGTTTTACCAAAATGCAATACCTCATATTTATCCAAATTAAACTCCACTCATCTTTATTTTTAGAAAGTTCTTATTGCATTAAAAGTAATTCAAAGAAGATTCACTTGACTCTTTCCCTGGATGAAGGATGTATCTAATGAAGAAAAGGTGAATGGGTTAGATCCACGTGTATTGGATTTTAAAAGAATGACAGGAGAATTGAAACATAGAAGATCTTGAGGGGACAAGAACAGATGGCTACTCAAAGGACATTTTCTTTTGTGGGGCAGATAAGGAGAATTATTTCCTCTCCACAGGATTGTTGGAATATGGAATCCGCTTCCCTAGATGGTAGCGAAAGCTGGCTCTTCAAATTTATTCAAGATTGAGTTAGACAGATTTTTGATGAATGAAAGAGTCAAAGACAGGAAAGGGGAGCTCAGATCATAAGCAAAGCAGCTATGTTCTTATCGAGGGATGCAGCAGGCTCAAAGTGTCAAATGGCCTACTCCAGCTCCTAAGTCCTGTGTTTCTGGAAAATTGCTTGCCATTCAATTGCACCCTCATCTTAGATTAGGCCGAAGATGGAAGCTGCAGCCTTCCCATCTGTGTGGCTGGGACAGCACCTACAGCAGGTGTCAGTTTTAACCTCTGGAACACTGAGAAAACTCCTGTTGATGTTTCTTGCCATGGCCTTCATGTAAAGACATAGTCTGGCTAAAGACAGTGAACACGGACAGCTCCATTAAAATACTGCCACTTCTCCTTTGAAAAGTCAAATTAAAAGATCAGAGCAACCACATCAAAGGGCTGGCCCTTTAAGGATGAGGGATAAATCCAAACTCTGTGTCCTTGCTTTAGCTTGCTTGTTTCAGATATCAAAGTAGGCTGGTTACATTAAGTAAAACCTTGTTAACAGTTAATTTTGAAAGCATGTTGGGCACAGGTTGTACCCACATCGAGGCCTTTCCAATCTGATATTTGACACTTACTTGGAAGTGAGCCAGACTCCACCTGGCTATAATTGACAAGGTATATTTCAATGCGTGTACCCAAGTGAGGGCCTACTTTGTGTTAAATCTTTGTAAGAATCCCATCCCATTTTCAGTCTGTCTCCAGAAGGAGGGGATAGAGCCATTGATCTGAGACTTAATATAATTCCAGTTCATATCTTTAAAAATGTTCCCACTTTGAATGTTACAGTGCATTTTGCATCCACCAAACATCTTACAGGACAATCATGATTTGGTCGTATGGCTCCTTATAAAAGTGCTTCTTTGGTGTTGCAGGATGCATTCCACAGCAACAGCTCATTATCAGGAACAGGACTATCACACTTATAAAATGTGGCATCGGACGACTTCAAGATTAAATGTAATGGTTTGATCTTAGGTAAGAAGTCCATGTTGTGATTTTGGATGTTTCTTGATGGTGGACAATAATCTGTGAGCAATAACCATGTAAAACAAAATTGTCATATATCCAGGACAATATGCTTGCCTTTATTGGTCAGTGCATTGGCTGTAGGAGTTGGGAGGATAGGTTGTGGCTGTACAGGACATTGGTTAGGTCATTTCTGGATACTGCATGCAATTCCTGTGTCCCTGCTATAGGAAGGATGTTGCGAAACTTGAAAGGGTTCAGAAAAGATTTACAAGGATGTTGCCAGGATAGGAGGATTTGAGCTGTAGGGAGATGCTGAATAGGCTGGGGCTATTTTCCCTGGAGAGTTGGAGGCTGAGGAGTGACCTTATAGAGGTTTATAAAATCATGAGGGGAAATGGATAGGGTGAATAGCCAAGATCTTTTCCCCGAGATGGGGGAGTTCAAAACTAGACAGCATAGGTTTAAGATGAGAGGGGAAAGATTTAAAAGGGACCTAAAGGACAACGTTTTTACACAGACGGTGGTGTGCGTACAACATTTAAAAGGCACCCTGATGTGCATATGAATAGGAAGGTTTTAGAGGGATATGAGCCAAATGCTGGCAAATGAGACTAGATTTATTTTGGATATCTGGTTGGCATGGACAAAGGATCTGTTTCCATGCTGTACAGCTCTATGATTCAATGATTGACAGCTCAGATCAAAAAGCATGCCATAAAATGTGTAGCGTTACAGGAAGAAGTCTACTCAGGGTGGACTTCAATGCTGCAAAAGTGTACTGTACGCCACTTTTACAGAATGTCAAAATTAAAATTATAGAATAGTTGCAGGACAGAAAGAAGCTATACAGTCTATTAGACCCATGCATCATGGCTGCAATTCGAATGCTGCATGAGATCTTGTTAGCTCAGAGCATATTATTAAGAATGTACCATTTGACTAAAGGCACAGCAGTAAAGAAAATCTCAAATAAAAGGTCAGCACGAGAGGAAAGCAAGCAACAGTGCCCCCTACCTCTAAATTTCTAAAGGCATAATAAAGATGTTCCCAGAACACAGGAATGTTCAAAAGAAATAAGTTTGGAAATAACCACATGTATCCTGTGAAATACCATAAAGATTTTGCTGTCTGTTTTCTATTCTCTTTTTGTATTATTTTGGTTTAAAACTGGTGTTGTGCCCAATTGCAATCCTGTTCTTTTCAGTACTGCTAAGGATCTGAATTTAAAACAGTTTTGTGGTAATTGAGCAATCATTGACAATTTTTTTTTAACATTTACTTCAAATTATTTTTAATATCTTTCTCACATATATATGTGCTGAAGGAGTAGCTGCCAGTAGAGGCCCATGTCTATGACTGTGAAGCAGCCTTTTCTGTAAGGGATCAGATATCAATTGCAGATTCCCTAAGTGGGTATATAGATATAGCCTGTTTTTCCAAAAGGGAGGGAGGAAGGGAAGCTTGAAGTTCAGGTCCCTCATGTTCTTCCATGAGGCACAAGCAGCCTGCAGGCTTTTCAAATGGGGAGAGGTTTGTAATATGCATTGACTCTAACAGAAAATATGCATATTTGGAAACCAGGATGAGAATATTATTTTGTATTATACTTTTAGTTAAAATCTGTTGCTAGAATATTTTTGTAAATAAAGGAGACACCCAGTGGAGATTTTTTTAAACTATTAATCTCACTGTACTATTTACATTGTGAAAGCTGTAGTTCTGATGGTTGCACTCTCACTTCTTAAGCCCCCAGATTCAAATCCCATTCTCGGACTTGAGCACAAAAATAAAGGCTGACACTCTAGTACAGTCCTGAGGAACTGATGTATCATCAGAGGATGCAGTCTTTTGGATAAGACATTATATGAAAGCTCCGTCTAACCTTTGTGTTAAAGTTTTTAAAAATTTGATGGCACTATTTCAAAGCAACGCAGCGGTGTTTTCCTAGCCAGTATTTATTTCCCAATCAATGTTACTAAAGCAGATCATTTGGTCATCACCACACTGGTGTCTGTGGGAACTTGCTAAGTGTAAATTGTTTGCTGCATTTTCTATAGTACAATGGTGACTGCATTTCAAAAAGCCCTTCATTAACTGTAAAGTGCTTTGTGAGGCCTTAGATTGTGATTAGGGCTAATAAAATGCAAGTGCTTTTTTAAAATTCTGTGTTGCCCAGAGTCAGAGTAAACATCGAGGGAATACAGTTATTACAAAACTCAGCTATATCTATATAAAATAAAGGCTTGGTCATTGATTTCAATAAATCAGAATGAGAATCTTATATGAACATTTTTTCAGTTAAAATCTGTTGCTATAATACTTTTGGTATTCAAAGGAGGCAACCACAGGAAATTTTTCAACTGTCAATGTCCTTGTAGCATTTACATTGAGACAGCATTTCAAAAGTACTTCATTAGCTGTAGAGTGCTGCAGATTGAAACCTGACATGAAATCTTATACTTTCTGTATATTCAGTACTATCCATCTGTTTTACAGCAGGTTTAGAGCTCTGTCTACTGGTTATTATTGGTACTTCGCAAACACCATGTCAGAAGCTTCTGTTTCGTTGTACAACTTGCCTTAATTTCTGAACAACTGTTTGCCTTTTTAGTCATTAAACAATTTACCACATATTTTGCATTAAATATAATAAATAATCCAAAGCTCCTGAGTCTCTCAATCTTCACCTTTATGAAAGATTTCCTCAAGTTAGAATGCCCATATGTATGAAACTGTGATGTAGGGTACCCTAAATACCAACTTGGGTATTATTATCGCTATTCTCATAAAAACTGTCTAATTAGTACCTTATTTTTACAGAATGACTCACAAAATTTACATCCCCTGGTGCAAATAATTAAAAGTTTCCCAGGCTTTCCTTGAGGGTATGAATCTTAAAGAGGTTGTACGTATAACCACATCTGTTCATGTGATGACCATACATTTACATTTCTTAAATTTTCACTTTACAATGTACAAAGCCTGCTAGAAATTGCAGAAAAACAGTAAAAGAATCAGGAAAAGAGGGTAAAGGGCAAGCTAACAGTAGGAAAATGAATAACACAACATGCCAGATCTGGAGAAGTCATATCAGACTATGTTTCTCTCTCCACGGATGTTGCTAGAAATGCTGAATTTCCCCTTGTTTGAACTGGAGGTAATAATTTGGACAGAGAATCTGTATATAGAGGATCTGGAATGACTGAAACATGACTACACAAAGAACATGATCAGCAACTAAATATTCAAAGGCATTTATGAACAAGTGGAGTATGATTGAGTTTGGAGATAAGGAAATATCTGTATTCCTAATTAAAATCTGTCAAAAACAACCAAAAAATGAACAAGAATGCAAGGAAGAAATATGCAGGTAAGTAAGTGAGAAACAGTCATAGAATAATAAACATGGCAGATTCCAATATCCCCAAATAAATTAGCAAGAAAAAAATGAAAACAGGAAAAAGATTTTTTTTACTGTGCATACAGGACTCCTTCACACTGAACACGTAAGCTGTTCAAAAATAAATTAATCATGGTTGAACCTTAATGAGCCAGAACAGGTCAGAGAAGTAAGGAGCATAATAGCAGTAGTGATCACAATGTATCAAGATTAGGATCAATAATGACAAAAGGAAGACAAAGGGAATAGATTGAAAAAGAGCAGATGAAGAGGAAACAAGTGTAGTTACTAAAAAAGATAAAAGAGAAGAAAATCCTGTATCACAAAGAGACCATAAAAAAGAAATCTTTACACAGGTAATCAATGGAACAACAATCATTCACATTCATGTGGCACTTTTAACATAGGAAACCATACCAAGGCAGTTTACTAGAGTACAATCAAAACAAAATTGACACCAAGATTGATACATATTGTTGATAGATGCGTGGTGGGGTAGGGTGCATTAAGTAGTATCTGAGCTGATGGCGTAATCCATTAATAATGCCTTTTGAAGATGTATTCCATGACCTTAATCATTTATGTGAGATTAAGTCCCTTTGTGTGCAGCAAAGTCAACCTTTCAAACTTCAAAAAGTCCCATAAAGAAAAGGAGTCAACCTGCACACTGAGTGTGAAAGTAAACAGCATGGGATATGGGTCGTCACCACGTCGTCATTCACCTTGCAGGGAGTACTCTGTGTGAGCTTGTCTCCAGGTAAGGAAGGAAAAATGGGTTGGGCCAAGTGTCTTTTGGAAAACATGTAGGTAAAAGTTATTATCATATTATAAAGCTTAAATGAGTGAAACAGAAGAGCAAGAAACAATGGCAATTAGGATTTTTAAAAAACATATTGGAATTAAAGTTCGATATGATCACTCAAAATCTGGGATATGATCTGTGGTAATGCCAATTGGAAAAGTCAGATGAAGATTGCCTAAATAAGGAGTACAGAGAATGCTTTCAGGTAGTTTCTTTGAACAGCAGGCTCTTCTCAACCACCGGGCAGGCTATACTAGACCTAGTGTTAATTCACTGAGATAAGATTAATAAATGAATTAATAAGATCAATTAATCTTATCTTACAGTGAAGGTGCTCCTAGGTAGCAGCAACCATAATGTGATAGAATTTTACATTCAATTTGTGGGAGAAGGTAATGGATACGAGACTTTTTTAAACATAAATAAGGGCAATTGTGAGAGCACGAAGGCAGAACAGGGTGAAGTGAATTGGCAAATTAGGTTAAAGGAGAGGTCAATAGAAATGCATTGGCAAACAGTTAAATGGATATTTCAGAATAGATACTTTCCAAAAAGTAAGAAAATTCTAATGGACAGATCCACCATCCATGGTTAACTGGAAAGGCTAATGATAGTATCAAACTTAAAGAAAACTATTTAATTAAGCAAAGATAGGTTACAGGCTAGAAGACTGGATAAAATATGAAGACAACAAAGAATAGCTAAAAAAAATTAAGAAGGGAAAATATTATGCAGAAATATAAAAAATGTGGTAACAGGTGAGCATTGGTCCTGTAGAAACTGAGACTGGAGAATTGACAGCGCAAAATAAGGAGATGGCAAATGATTTTAACAGGTCTTTTGTATCAGCCTTCACTACACAAAGTGCAAGTACCAGCCCAGAAGTTTCTACAGATAAGGATACAAAATGGAGGAAGCAACTCAGGAAAATTACAGTCACTAGAGAGTAAATCACTCAGTAACTTGTTGAAGCCATGTGTTGAGAACTTCCCAGGTCCTAATGGATTTCATCCTCGAGTCTTAAAAGAAGTGGCTAGTGAGATAGTTGGTGCCAAAGTCTATAGATGTTGAGCTGGAAAAGCACAGCAAGTCAGACAGCATCCGAGGAGCAGGTAAGTCAACGTTTCAATCTGAAACCCTTCAACAGGACTGAGGAGAGGGAGGGGAGCCCAGAAATAAATAGAGGGAGGGGGATGGGGCTGGGGGAAGGGTAGGAGAGATGGTGATAGGTGGGTGCAGGTAGGGATTTGTGATTGGTCCACAGGAAGGATGGAGCAAATAACTGAGTAGGAAGATGGACAGGTTAGGTCAGGTCAGAGGGGGAGGGCTGGACATTGGATAACACATGGCCTTGGAGGGATTTTGAAGTTGGTGAAATCAATGTTAAGGTCATTGGGCTGTAAGTGCCCAAGGCGAAATATGAGGTGTTGTTCCACCGGTTTACATTTGGCCTCACTCTGACAGTGGAGAAGGCCAAGGATGGACATGTCATCAGGGGAGTGGGAGGAGGAATTAAAATGGATGGCAACTGGAAGGTTGGGTTGGTTGTTGCACGCAGAGCACAGATACTCCACAAATCAGTCCCTGAGTCTGCATTTGGTCTCCCCAATATAGACAAAACCACATCAGGAGCAACGGATGCAATAGATAACGTTGGATGAAGTGCAGGTGAATCTCTGCTGGATCGGGATCTGGTGCCTTGGACGGAGGTGTGGGGGCAGGTGTTGCACCTCTTGCGGTTGCCAGGAAAGGTGCTGGGTGTGGTGCAGGAATTGGTGGGGAGAGTAGAGCTGACGAGGGAGTCACGGAATGAACAGTGCCTGCGGAAAGCGGACAGGGGTGGGGAGGGAAATACCTTTTTGGTGGTGGGGTCTGATTGTAGGTGGTGGAAATGTCAGAGGATGATGCGTTGGATCCGGAGTTTGGTGGGGTGGTACGTGAGGGCTAAGGGGTCTCTATCCCTATTGCTGTTGGGGGGAGGGGATTTGAGGACATAAGTGCGGGAAAAAGAGGTGATGCTATTGAGGGCATCCTTAATTACGAGGGGAAATTATGGTCCCTGAATTAGGAGGGTATCTGGGATGTCCTGGAGTGGAACATCTCAACCTGGGAGCAGATGCGGTGGAGGCGGAGGAATTGGGAGTATGGTATAGCATTTTTGCAGATGGGTGAGTGAGAGAAGGTGAAGTCGAGGGTAGTTACGGGAGCCAGTGGGTTTGAAATGGTTGTTGGTAGTGAGTCAATTTCCGGACATGGAGATGGAGATGGAGATGGAGAGGTACAGGAAGGGGAGGAAGGTGTCAGAAATAGTTGAGGGTGGGGGTGGAAGGTGTTGGTGAAATTGGTGAACTGCTTGAGCTCTCACAGGAGCATGAGGTCGCACCGATACAGTCATCAATTTAGCACAGGAAGAGGTGAGGGATGGTGCCGGGACTGTTCCACAAATCCTACAAAAAGGGAGGCACAACTCAGGCCAATGTGGGTGCCCATGGCCACCCCTTTGGTTTGTAGGAAGTGGAAGGAATCAAAGGAGAATTTGTTGAGAGTGAAGACCTGTTCAGCCATACAAATGAGAGTGTCAGTGGAGGGGAGAGGAAGAAACGGAGGACTTTTAAGCCCTCAGTGTGGGGGGTACAGGTGTACAGAGACTGTACGTCCATGGTGAAGATGAGGTGTTGGGACCCGGGGAACTGAAAGTTTTGGAAAAGGCGGAGGGCATGGGTTATGTCACGAACGTAGGTAGGGAGTTCCTGAACCAAAGGGGAAAGAATGGAATCGAGGTAGGAGGGTATGAGCTGGTGGAGCAGGAGCAGGCAGAGATAATGGGTCGACTGGGACAGTCTGGTTTATGGATTTTGGGTAGGAGGTAGAAACAGGCAGTGTGGGGTTGGGGAACTATCATTTTAGAGGATGTGGACAGGTGATGTCCCAAAGTGATGAGGTTGTTGATGGTCTGGGAGATGATCAGAGGTGATCTCATGATTGAGGGGACAGTAGGGGGGTATGTCAGAGAGTTGGCATCTGGCCTCAGCGACGTAGAGGTCAGTACGCCATACTACCATCACACCTGCCTTGTCAGCAGTTTAATAGTGAGGTTGGGGTTGAAGTGAAGGGAGCGGAGGGCTGCATGTTTCAATGGGAAGAGGTTGAAATAAGTGAGAGGGGTGGAGAGATCCAAGAGATTGATGTCGCAAATTTTCCAAAACACCCCAGATTCGGGGAAGGTCCCATTAGAAGATAGCAATATACCTCCTTTATTCAAAAACAGGAGACAGAAAACAGAAAACTAGGCGAATTTGTGTTAATTCTGTCATTGGGAATATCTTATTAAAGAAATTACAGCAGGGCACTTAGAAAATTTCAAAATATTCAGGTAATGCCCTCGCATTGTCTTGTGAAATGGAAGTCATGTAATGGACTTCATTGAGGAAGTAAAATATGCTGTGAATAAAGGAGAATTGGTGGAGCACAATATTCAGATTTCAAGATATTATTGCAGAAAACGAAAGCTCTTAGTTTAAGGGATAGCATATTGGCATGGATGGAAGATTGACTTGCTGACAAGAAGTAAACATTAATGGGTCTCTTTCTGATTGGCAAAATGTAATGAATGCTGGGCCACAGGGGTCAATGCCTACAAATTTACTGCTTACAATTTGTATAAATGCCTTGGCTGACAGGACAGAAGGTATGGTTGCCCCATGATGACACAAAGACAGGTAGGAACATAAGTTAAGAAGAGGACATAAGGATGCTACAAAAATGTATTGATAGGTTGGCTGAGTGGGAAGAGATCTGGCAAATGAAGTACAATGTGAGAAAATGTGAAGGAAGCATATTATCTAAATCCTGAGAGACTGTAGAGTTTTGATATACATAAGCAATTTCAGTGTCCCAGTGTCTGAATCATAAAAGACTACCATTCAGGTTCAACAAGTTAAAAAAAAGTTAACAGAATATTCTCATTTATTGCAAGGGGAATTAAATCCAAAACTAGGAAGGTCATACTTCAGTTATACAGAACATTGGTAAGACACATCTAGAGTACAGTATACAGTATCAGTCTCCTTTTTAAGGAAGGATGTAAGTGCATCAGAAGCAGCTCACAAAAGTTTTACAAATGGACAGGTTGTCTTATGAGCAAAGGTACAATAGGATAGGCTTATATCCATTTGCTTATGTAGGAGGTGATTTGATTGATAAGATCCTGAAGAGTTATGATACGGAAGTTGTGGAGATGATGTTTGGAAGAACCTAAAACTAGGAGTCAGTGTTTAAAAATAAGAAGTCACGCATTTAATCAACGAAGAGATGAATTTTGTTTCTGACAGAACGTCATAAGCACTTGGAACTCTTCCTGGCAAGGCAGAATTAATATTTTTTAAGGCAGAGGTGAATAAATATTTGTTAGGCAAAAGGTAAAAGGTTATGAAGAGTAGGTGAGAATGTAGTTTTGTGGATACAATTGAATCAGCCATGATGTTATTAAATGATGGAGCATCCTCAGGGGAATGAATGGCTTGTTACTGCTCCTTGTTTCTTTGTTCATTTGTCAATTGACTCAAGTGGGGTTTGTTATTCATTTGCTAACTCATAGTTTTCTTTTCCTCACAAAGATTCCTGGTCATGAAGTTTGAACACCCTTCAGTATTGATAGCAGTGGAAAACATCGTTATATTCACAGATTCCCATCTCATTGACTGTATAAAACAAATTTCTTAATCCAAAGTAACTAATCTCAATGGATTCTTATTTTACTTTACGTTCCACCACATGTCTGGGGTTTCCTATGATATCTTCTACCACCTATCTTTTGACCAATTGTTCCCTCTAGTCTGCTAGAGTCCTAGACCCTGGCTTGGACCATAATATATGCACATGCCACCCCTGTCCCCTGCCCCTTGCCCATCCAGTTCCGTCCCATCTCAGGCCCTGGCTGTATGATCTGGCAACCTACAGCTGAGTCTGCAGATCTCACGCCACTGCTCACAATGTGTTGTCTGAGCAGTCATTTTAAATCCATACCTCTATATATCATATTGTACGGAGAGGGCCAGCTCACAGCACTGACTGAGCTTCTGCTCATGACAAAGGTTGTTCTCACCATGCTCTTTAAGTGTAAGCAACTACTGTGGCCTGCTAGGTCTAGTGTGGTAGAGAAAACCCAATTCCTAGCCCAATGAGAAGGGTCTCTGTGGTTAACATGATATAGTTTATTTCACGTTAGCAACTGATGACAGGTTAGTTTGATATGGTAGACTTTGTTACAGAGACTTTCAGGAGGACCAGATGATAGGGTTCACTCCTTAAAAATTCAAAGTTATTCTACCCGCAAGCCCATATAACACCAACATAGTGGGTGATTATTATGGCACACCTCAGTACTAACCCTTTCAGATCCATATAATTATTTCCCATTACTGTGTTTCTCAAGTTAAAAGGAGTCATAGATCAACTTCCAGCACCTGCTCTAGCCCAATGCTTTAAGAAACAGTGGATGGCTTAAAGTGCAGGGTAGCTTTATATGGTGCTAACCTCTCATGATTTTGGGCACCTGCTAAGTGTGTGCAGCTGTTCAATAGCACAGTTAGAGTTAGTTGCATGTTATGTTAGTGAACAGGGAGGAGTATACTCATAGAGTCACAGAGATATACAGCACAGAAACAGACCCTTCAGTCCAATTTATCCATGCCAACTAGATATTCTACAGTAATCTTTTGTCCCATTTGCCAGCATTTGCCCCATATCCCTTTAAATCCTTTCTAGTCATATACACATCCAGATACCTTTTCAACGTTGTAATCATCCCAGCCTCCATCACTTCCTCTGGCAGCTCATTCCATACACGCACCACCTTCTGCATGACAAAGTTGCCCCTTAGGTCCTTTTTATATCTTTCCCCTCTCACCTTAAACCTATGCCCTCTAGTTTTGGACACCCCACCCCAGGGAAAAGACCTTGCCTATTTACCCTATCCATGCCCCTCATGATTTTATAAACCTTAATAAAGTCACCCCTCAGCCTCCAACAATCCAGGGAAAATAGCCCCAGCCTGTTCAGCCTCTCCCTATAGCTTAACCCTCCAACCTTGGCAACATCCTTGTAAATCTTTTCTGAACCTATAGCAGGGAGACCAGAACTGTATACAATACTCCAAAAGTAGCCAAATCAATGTCCTGTAATGCTGCAACATGACCTCCCAACTCCTATACTCAATACTATACCCAACAAGGCAAGCATACCAAACACCTTCTTCACTATCCTATCTAGCTGCAAATCCACTTTCAAGGAACAATAAACCTGCACTCCAAGGTCTCTTTGTTCAGCAACACTCCCCAGGACCTTACCATTAAGTGTATAAGTCCTGCCCTGATTTGCCTTTGCAAAATGTAGCACCTCACATTTATCTAAATTAAATTCCATCTGCCAGCCCTCGGCCCATTGGCCCATCTGATCAAGATCCCATGGCACTATTTGAGGAACAGCAGGAAAGTTTTCCAAATATCTTTACCGACGTTTGTCCCACAGTGAAGACTTCAAAATATAGGTAGGTAATTTCTGCCTAACTTTGTGATCTTATTGTGCAAATCAGCTGTCATTTTACAACATAGCAACAGCAGATAAACCTTAAACATAATTTTTTGGCTGTTGAAGTGTCTCAAAAGACAGTGTATAAATGCAATTATTTTCTTTCCTTTAGAAGACTGAGGTGGGAGGGGAAAATCTAAGATGAAAGTGACTAATATTCTTTGCACAAATCAATGTACACTGGTACTTTCTTGGTCAAAGAAAACCATTGCAGTCACCAAACTAATTTAAAATGGAAAGCTTGAAAATATCTTTGAATAATTCATATTGGCTGCCATTGTTCAAAATGAGGTTTGCAGCATGAAATTATATTGCTTCATATCAATTTATTTATGTTTGTGAATATATACTTTGAGTTGGCCAATGACTATCTGTCACAATGTAGACTATAACCTGGTGTCGTGTGATTTCTGACTTTATCTGTCACAAGAAGGCTATTTTACTCAAATGCTGTCTCACCAGACTGCTGCTTAAATAATGTATGCTCATGTAGACAGCCTGAAATACACAGGATGCAATTTGAAACACTGCCTGAAAAAAATCTATATGCCATTAAAAAAATTCTTACTTCATCAACATGAATCAGAATTATGCTGCTGCGTTGCGTAGTGTAACTTACTGCAGCTAAAGTCGAAGGAAAGAGATAACTCAAACTGTGTTACCACAGAGATTCAGTTCTGCTGTAAATATGATAACAAGGTTTAAGATTGCATTGCACTGTTATGAGAAATGATCTTTTGCAGTTACTGTTATAAATAATGTACATTTCTTTTTGAATGTTTTGTAAAAGAAGTTCTGGATTTGGTGACTGATTACTTCAATGCACATGATAGAAATAGCAATGGAGAAGACTTGATCACAGAAGTTTCACGGATAAATGTTTGCATTGTCATTCAATTTGACAAGCCAAGACACTCAGGTATTGCTTGTGATTGTTATTCGAGCTAAAAGAAGGAAGGTCAGACTTAACAGTCTAAGACTACCTCTGCAAAGCCCACAAGTTTTGAGCTTTTATACACTTCTGGTCATGTACCAACTTCTTAATCTAATCAATTTATGTTGACCAGATGTCCTGGCGTTAGTTTACTCACTTCCCAAAGGACATACATACGTCTGGCCTTCCTTATCCTTGATGTTTGTGTGGCCTATCAGTCCCTAATTCCCTTTCACTCACCACCTGCATTCCTGGTCTTGCCCTTTTGCATTCCCATCCTTACGCTGTTTCAGTACAGCTGTGATCCTTCATTTCTGGCCAGATTTATACTTTACTGCAAACACTTTATAACCCTTTTTCAACCTTCATTTGGTAAAATATTCACTGACTGTACAGAATTTGTAGGATACTGAACGACGTAGGCTAATATAGGAAATCTGGGAGAATCAGGTGAGAAGTTGGATGAGTCTTTTCTTGACCCCAGGAGCAATTCATTGCATTTTTGGTCATCAAGACAAGATTAATGGAGATTATTGCTTGTTTTCAGTCTCGTTATTTGTCAATTTTACCTTAATAATATGCAGCTTCCTATCTCACCACCTGCCCTGAGAAAACTTGATAATTCCCAAAATGAAAGTTAAAATGGGTACTTTACAACTTTAGCTCCCTGCTTGCTGCCGTAGACTGCCATCTCGGACACCCGGCACTAACGTCTCAGAGCACACTCCACGGACAGCAACCACATGCAACCCCACATCCATTGACACTGGCATCTGACATGTGCCATCTTCCCTACATCACCATGGCACATTTCCAATCAACTTACAGATGTTTCAGCTTTGTCATGCTAGACCTCAGGGTGCACCATCACTGCAGTGCTGCTGGAAGGACACTTTACATAGAAGGTCAGATATCTAGCTCAGTTCAGACTGCATCTCAGGGCTGTGTGCTTGCTCTCTGACCTCTCAATCATTTTCGCCCTACTTGGATGCTTACAGTATCCCTACATAATTGCAGTGTGCCCCCTCAGCCAGAGATACCAGGCTAACAGTATAGAGACAGAGTCATACAGCATAGAAATAGGCCCTTCGGCACACCATATCCACCCCCAGCAATAAACATCAAATTACTCTAATCCCATTTACCTGCACTTGGTCTATAGTTCAGTAGTTCTGTACTGTCCTATCATTTAGCAGACACAAAGCCAGGAAGCTTGTCATCACTGTCAGTGGTCCTCAATCAAGGGAGACACCATTCAGACAGGGAGTCTCAGCACAGTAAGTCAAGGGCAGCCTCCAATACCAGGTCAGGGCTTGGATATCATCAGTTAGCTGATCAGGGCTGTCAGGGTCAGGATCCTCTCCTTGTAAGAGCTGAGGAATGGAATGTTGAGCAGCTCACAACCTGACATGGTTTTTCTTCCATACTGTGGGATATTTTCCACTGGAATGACAAAAAGGGGGGTATGGAGGGAGATCAAAGTGAGTGGCACAGCCCTTAGTGCTGCATGGTTAGTAGTGTGGGAGAATTGGGTGCATGCAAGCGAATGAGGGAGAATGCCAATGCTTTAGTGGGAGTGGTCATGCATGAGCCTCATGGGACCATGGTTCAGTAGCAGAGATACAGTAAGTGTGAGGAAGGAGAGGGAAGATGGTGACCCATACCCTAGCAGAGTGGAGAAGGTCATTGACCTTCTTCTTAGCACTAGGCATTCTGAGGATAGTTGAAACTGCACTGGCCCAGGTGGCAACCTCAGACCATACTGCCATGGTCTGGTGTTAGGCCCTCTTCTGGCTGACCTGGGAGAAGAGAAGAGGAAGTCCAGTCTCTGCACCACCCAGTACACCAGAATTTCCAGGTACCTGTTCTCAATGCAGCGTGCTAAATTCCATTTAACTGCCATGTCAGAGTCTGGGTGGTGACCTTATAGACATTTATAAAATCATGAGGGGCACAGATAGGGTGAATAGCCAAGGTCTTTTCCCAAGGTATGGAAGTCCGAAACTGGAGGGCATAGGTCCAAGGTGAGAAGGGAAAGATATACAAGGAACCTAAGGGGCGATTTTTTCATACAGAGGGTGGTGCGTGTATGGAATGAGCTACCAGAGAACATGGTGGAGGCTGGTACAATTATAACATTTAAAAGGCATCTAAATGGTACATGAATAGGAAGACTGTAGAGGGATATAGGCCAAATGCTGGCAAATGAGACTAGATTAATTTACGATATCTAGTCAGCATGGACAATTTGGACCAGTCTCTGTTTCTGCTGCCCAACTCTATGACTCTACGTTCAGAACTGAAGAGAGGGATATGAGAAGGAACGAGTGGAACACATGGTGCAGTGCCCAGAACAAAAGACAAAATAAGTGATAATGGTGGCAACGAATAGATTTAGATATAAAATGATAGATGTGAAAAGGAGAAAATGGGTCTGCTGTCTGCTGAAAGCAAAGCCAACCAGGCACAGACAAGACAGGGTGTGTCATCAAAATGCAGGACAGAGGTCATGCCATGAAGTTAGTGAACTCAATGTTGAGTTCTGAAGCGTATAAAGTGTTAAAGCGGAAAAGGGGGGGTGTTGTTCCTCCAGTTTGCATTGGTCTTCATTGGAACAGTAGAGGAGGATTATGATGGAGGAGTGGACCAGGATGAATTCCCGCATCTCCAGCAAGATATCATCACCAAACAAATAAAATCGAAAGAACTGCGGATGCTGTAAATCAGAAACAAAAACAGAAGTTGCAGGAAAAGCTCAGCAGGCCTGGCAACATCTGTGAAGAAAAAAAGTCAGAGTTAACGTTTCGGGTCCGGTGACCCTTCCTCAGAATTGAACCTCCGCTTTTCATAACGACCGTTGTTGCTGGAAATTTAGTGCTCATTGATACCGGATTCAAATACAGACAGCACCCAACCAATACAGTCAGTGTTACTGTCCTGGGAAGACAGTGTGGATTGCAAGGGTTTGATAACTCTCAGCGTTAGAGGGCGACACAGCATCTCTACACAACTCTCTTTTGATTATGTTGGACGAAAGCTGTCGAAGAAGTCCGGAAAGACCCGAAGATGGGGCTCCCCTCCGGGAAGCGCCGGATCAAGCGGGCTCTGTTCCGGGAAGAACCGAAGAGGACCAGCTCCCCTCCGGAGAGTGCCGAAGAAGACAGGCACCGCTCCGGAGAGACCCGAATCAGGCGGGCTCCGCTCCGGGAAGAGCCGAAGAAGGCGTAGGCGTCCGGCGGAGCCTGTGAGAGGAGAGGCGACGCGGGCGCTTGGGGTTTCGGTCGTGACGGTGTTGTGCAGGTGCCGGCCGGTAGGCCGGGTAGGGAAGATGGCGATATCGCGGGGGCTGTGGTGCTGTCAGCGCATATTGGCCTGGATTCCGGTGCTTATCATCACCTTGGTCGTGCTATGGTCTTACTACGCCTATGTGTTCGAGCTGTGTGTGTGTAAGTGGCTCTTTGTTGTGGAATTGATGTTGACAGGAGTAGGAAGTTATTGGGCACATCCACTCAGGGATAAAAGTCTGTTAACATCAAGGTTCAGATCACATCAGGCTGAGTATTTTGACCTCTTACAATCTGTCAGGACATCAGGATCTCGAAATGCAAGAAGTCACTGCTCAGCTTCTGTTATGTGTGTGTTTAAATGTAATATTTAAATAAGATTCTTTAGGCACTGTGCTATTGTCAGTCCCATTTATGCTTTCATTTAATTTACACTAAAATCTGAAGTTAGTCTTTTAGAAGCTCACCTATTAAAGTTTGTGCGTAACAGCGTTAAGATTCTTGTCAGATTATGCTAGGTTATATTGAAAGATACATATGAGTATGTTACAGATTTACTCCAAGTTTCCATTTGCCTCCGCTTTGTTTCCCCCTTTATGGCTTTAAAGCAAGCAGGTTGATTTTTAACTAACGTAAATAGTTTTATTACAGTTAGTTTTCTGTCAGTGCTATGGTTGAATAAGCTGATAATGTCAGTTACGTGTCCTGTTTGTAGATTGAGATGAGTGTAACCAGGTCTGTGGTGAATATTTTTCCAACATAAGCAGCATTCTGAAATAGCTGTAGTGTTGCTGTTTCACTCGAGTAATTTCTTAGCTCTGATGGTGATACATTTTTAGAATCAGTGTCTAGTGTCAAGTCACTCTTGAATGAAGAACTGCTTTTTGATTCTGTCCTGAATTTTCTTTTTACTAGTTTGTACTAAGTTCCTTTGTCTGACCGTCCTTTTTTTTAAACTTTAAGTAGTGCTCTGGATTTATGTTTTCTATTCCTCATCTCTGCAATGTTTTCTCAAATTCATCTGTAGTTCCACGAATGAATCCTATAGATCTGCTCTGCGGTTTGATGTTTCTCTGTTGTATAGATGTCTAGAACTGAATACTCTGATTAGGTTGAATCATGACCGGGGAACAGCATAGTTTTAACAGAACAGCTTCTGTCCACTTCTGATTTGATGGATTATGTTTACAGTGTTGTTTGCTACTCCTCAATGTCTGGAAATGGTTAATGTTAAGTCTGTTGTACTTCCGTATTTCTTTTGACATCTAGCTAATTGGACACCATTTTTCAAAGACAAAAATAGAAATTGCTGGAAAAGCTCAGCAGGTCTGGCAGCATCTGTGGACAGAAATCAGAGTTAACATTTCAGGTTGAGTTACCCTTCCTCAGAACTGACGGTAGCTGAGAAAATGTTGGTTTATGCGCATAAGATGTGTGGAGGAAGGGGGTAAGGTATAAACGATACATGGGGATACGGCCCAAAGAGAGAGAAGAGTGTTTGGACAGACAAAGGAGTGGATAACGATCTGGCTAAAAGAGTAATAACTATTAATGGGGACTGTGAGTGACTAACAATGGGTGGTGTGTAATAGTAGACTATGTGATGACAAGGCCTGAATTGTGGAGTTTGGGGTGAGGACGTAGGAGAGCGCAAGCCTTAAAGTTATTGAACTCGATATTGATTCTGGAAGGCTGCAGGGTCCCCAAGCACCTCATAACCTGCAATGATTCTCTTCCTATTCCCACATCATTACCTCTGGTGCCCCCCCCCAATACTATATTGTTAGCATCTCCAGTTTCTCATTCTATGTAAAAACCAAAAGAACTGCGGATGTTGTAAATCAGGAACAAAAACAGAAGTTGCTGGAAAAGCTCAGCAGGTCTGGCAGCATCTGTAAAGAAAAAATCAGAGTTAATGTTTCGGGTCCAGTGACCAGTTAACTCTGATTCTTTTTCTTCACAGATGCTGCCAGATCTGCTGAGCTTTTCCAGCAGCTTCTGTATTTTTGTTTCTTGTTCTATGTGCTGTTTCTATAGAGAAAAGAAAACATCAGGTTCCGTATGTACGCTGATGATACCCGGACTTGCGTGAACGTCACCTCTACCAACCCCTCCACTGACTAAGACTTTAGAAGAGCATTACATATTTATCTGAAGAGAAAGAAGTAGAGGCATGAAACTGAATAAGTTGCTATTATACAGAGCCATCATGAACATTTGGGATGAATGTCACCATACGCTGTAATATTTCCATCATTCTATGACAAATCAAGGTTTGTCCAATGACTAGCATTTGATCAGCAGAAGTTTATTTGAGCTAAATACTTGGATGTCTGTTGCTGTCGTCATTGATCATCAACACAAACCCTACTCTGCCGACATTGACTTCATCCCTCCTCCATAGTAAGTGTCTGAGGCCAGAGCGGACTGTACACAACCCTGATATCACATTTTACCCTGAGATGAGCTTCCAGCCACACATCCACTGTGTTACCAAGACTGCCCATTTCTATTTCTGTAGCATCCCTTGGCACCACTGCTGTTTCAACTCCCTGGCAAATAGGACTATGTCAGATTGGGGTGTCTGGTCAGCGTGGACAAATTGAACCAAAGTGTCTGTTACTGTGCTGTATCACTCTACGACTATGACTATGACTATGACTATGACTCTATAACTGCTGCTGAAATATAGAAATTATGAATTCAGACCTTCAAATTGGCTCAGCCTTTTGACATGATCATGCCTGATCTTATCAACTCTCCTGTCTGCTCCCCATAGTCCTTTGTCCTGCTTTTCAACAGAAACATATCTTTCTTGAATCTGTTGATTGATTCTGCCTCTCCTGCACTCTGGGGCAGTGAGTTCCACAGATTCACAACCCTCTGAGAGTAATAGTTTCTCCACATCTCAGTTTTGAACCTACCTTCTCTTTACATGTATAACCTTTTGTTGGACACCATCCCACAAAGGGGATCATCAGTTCAACATCCACCTTATCAATCCCCTTTAGCATTTAATATATCTCAACCAGATTCCCCCCTCATTCTTCTGAACTCCAGCGAGTACAAGCCCAAGCTATTCAGCCACTCCTTGTACACCAGCCCTTTCATCCCTGGAATCAATCTGGTGAGCCTCCCCTGAACTGTCTTCAGTGCTACCACATCCTTCCTCAAGGAAGGAGACCAAAACTGGACACAATACTCCAGGTGTGATCTCACCAATGTCCTGTACAATTGTAGCAACAGTTTTTTTACTTCTTTAATCGAGTCCTTTTGCAATAAATGCCAGGATTCCATTTGCCTTTCTTATTATACGCTGCACCTGCATACCTGCTTTCTGTGATTCGTGTACAAAGGCACCCAGATCCCTCTGCACTGATGCACTTAACTGTAGACAGTTATTCTCATGCTGACCTAGCAAGTCTCCCATCTTTCACCTGACATAAAGTTGAGTATGTCCAAAACTCTGGTTGTATCCTAACTATCACCAAGTCCTGTTGATTCATTGTCCCTTGCTCACTGACCTACATTATCTTCCAGACTGGCAGTGTCTTAATTTTAAAATTCTCATCTTAGTTTTGAAATTCTTTCATGGTTTCACCAGCTCCCCACTTGCCTCCCTACCTCCACCCTCCCTACCCAATCTCTGAAAAGCTCTCTGAACTACAGCCCTCAGATCACTGCATTGCATTGACTTTTGTATGTCCCCAATTTTAATTGCTGCACTGTTCCTTCAGGTACCTAGCCCCTAAGCTCTAGTATTCCATGTCTTTTGAATAGAAAAGACCTGTTCAAGAAGAATGGGTCTAACCTAAACTGGAAAGTGACCAATATCTTAGTAGGGAAATTTGCTCATTCAATTAAAGGACAATTTATTCTGATAGAGACGGGGAATGGAAGAATTCTAAGTAGCAGTCTAAACAGAAGGATTGATGGGGAAAGTTCTGAATGTGAGGATAGAACATCAATTAGAAAAGAAAGACAAGAGAGAGTCAGAGTAGGTAGTAAC
The DNA here is from genome assembly GCF_021869965.1 of Rhincodon typus. NCBI lineage: Eukaryota > Metazoa > Chordata > Chondrichthyes > Orectolobiformes > Rhincodontidae > Rhincodon > Rhincodon typus. The sequence continues at coordinate 19,912,601 of NC_063345.1, read as the reverse complement.
TGAAGAACTAAATTGCATTTATTTCAATGCAAGGGGCTCACAGGTAAGGCTGATGAACTCAGGGCATGTTTAAGAATATGGGATTGGAATGTCATAGCTATTGCAGAAGCTTGGCTGAAAGATGGACAAGACTGGTAGCTGAATGTTCTGGGTTTTAGATGCTACAGGAAGGATAGAAAAGGAGGCAAGAAAGGAGGGGGGTTTTGATTACGGAATATATTACTGCTATAACTAGGAAAGATATTTCTGAAAACTCATTCAGTGAAAATATATGGGTAGAAATTACAAATAAAAAAGGAAATTACAAATAAGAAAGGGATTTTACTACAGGGCCCCTAATAGTAAGAGGGAAATTGAGAAACAAACATGTAGGGAGATCTGCAATATATGTAAGCATAATAATGTTGTAATATAAGGGAATTTTAATCTTTCAAACATTGACTACCATAGTGTTAAAGGTTTGGAGGTGAAGAATTTGTCAAATGTGATCAAGAAAATTTTCTTTATCAATATGTGGATGCTCGAACTAGAGAAGGAACAAAACCAGACATTTTGGGCAATAAGGCAGGGAAGGTAACTGAAATAAAAGTGGGGAAACACTTTGGGTCTAGCGATCATAATTCTATTAGTTTCAAAATGGTTATGCAAAAGGATAAGCCTTCCATGAAAGTGAAAGTTTTTAATTGGAGTAAGGCAAATTTTAATGGTACGAGACAAGAACGTTCAAAAGTTGATTGGAGTAGACTGTTTGCAGGTAAAAAGACATCTGACAAGTGTGATGCATTCAAGAGTGTGATGACGACAGTTCAGAGATATTTTGTTCCTGTTAGAGTGAGGGGTGAACTGGTAAGATTAAGGAACAATAGATGAATAAAAATATTGAAGTTCTAGTCAAGAATAAAAGAGAATCTTATTTTAGGTACAGACAACTTGGTTCAATTGAATACCTTAATCAATGTGATGAGTGTAGGGGCATTCTTAAGAGAGAAATCAGGAAGGCAAAAAGGGGATATGAGATAGCATTGGCAGATAAGGTTAAGGATAATCCAAAGAGATTTTACAAATACCTTAAGAGCAAGAGAGTAACTAGAGAGAGGGCAGGGCCTCTTAAAGATCGAGGAGGTTGTCTTTGTGATGAACCTCAGGAGATGGGAGAGACACTAAATGAATATTTTGTGTCAGTTTTTACTGTAGAGAAAGCAATGGAGTCTAGAGAATGCAAAGAAATAAACTTTTGGTGTTTTAAAAACAGTTAACATTATAGAAGAGGATGTTTGGGAGGTCTTGGAGAATATAAAAGTGGATAAATCTCTGGGGCCTGATCCAATGTAACCCAGAACATTGTGGGATGTAAGGGAGGAAATTACAAGACCCCTTGGAGAAATATCTGCATCATCTATAACTATAGGTGAGGTGCCTGATGACTGGAGGGTGCCTAATATTGCACCTTTGTTTAGGGATGGTTGTAAGGAGAAACTGGGGAGCTATACACCTGTGAGTCTGACTTCAGTTGTGGGTAAATTGCTGGAAGTGATTATAAAAGATAGGATTTACGGACATTTGGAGAGGTAGAAGTTGATTGGGGATAGTCAGCATGGTTTTGTGTGAGGAAAATTATGTCTCACAAACTTGATTGAGTTTTTGAGGAAGTTACCAAAAAGACTGTTGATGGCAGAATCGTAGACGTTGTTTATTTGGATTTTAGTAAAGTCTTTGATAAGGTTCCGCGCGGTAGACTACCTAATAAAGTTGGGTGATATGTGATTCAGGGTGAGCTTGTTAATTGGATGCGTAAATGGCTTAATGGCAGGAGACAGAGAGTAATGGTGGAGATAACAAGGTGTAGAGCTGGATGAACACAGCAGGCCAAGCAGCATCATAGGAGCAGGAAAGCTGACGTTTCGGGCCTAGACCCTTCATCAGAAATGGGGGAGGGGAAGGGGGTTCTGAAATAAATAGGGAGAGAGGGGGAGGCAGATAGAAGATGGATAGAGGAGAAGATAGGTGGAGAGGAAACAGACAGGTCGAAGAGGCGGAGATGGAGCCAGTAAAGGTGAGTGTAGGTGGGGAGTTAGGGACGGGATAGGTCAGTCCAGGGAGGATGGACAGATCAAGAGGGCAGGATGAGGTTAGTAGGTCAGAGATGGGGGTGTGGCTTGAGGTGGGAGGAGGGGATAGGTGGGAGGAAGAACAGGTTAGGGAGCCAGGGACGAGCTGGGCTGGTTTTGGGATGCGGTAGGGGGAGGGGAGATTTTGAAGCTTGTGAAATCCACATTGATACCATTGGGCTGCAGGGTTCCCAAGCGGAATACGAGTTGCTGTTCCTGCAACCTTCGGGTGGCATCATTGTGGCACTGCAGTAGGCCCAGGATGGACATGTCGTCTGAGGAATGGGAGGGGGAGTTGAAATGGTTCGCGACTGGGAGGTGCAGTTGTTATTTAGTTGCTTTTCAAATGGGCGGCCTCTCACCAGCGGTGTTCCAAAGGAGACAGTTTTGGGGCTCGTTTGTTTATCATTTATATAAATGATTTGGATGAGAATATAGCAGGCAGGGTTAGTAAGTTTGCGGATGATACCAAAATTGGTGGCATAATAGATGGGGAAAAAGATTTTTTAAGATGACGAAGAGATCTTGATCAAATGGGTTAATGGGCTGAAAATGGCAGGTGGAGTTGAATCTGAATAAATGCAAAGTATTGCATTTTGGTACAACAAACAAGCATAAGGCTATACAATTAACGGTAGGGCCTTGTTTGGTGTTGTAGAACAGAGAGACCTAGGGGTTCAGGTACATAGCTGTTTTAAGTTTGCATCACATATAGACAGGGTGGTTAAAAAGGCATTTGGCACGCTTGCCTTCATTACTCAGTCCTTTGACAATAGGAGTTGGGAAGTCATGTTGAGGTTGTACAGGACATTGGTGAGGCCTCTTCTGGAATACTGTGTCCAGTTCTGGTCGCCCAGTTGTAGGAAGGATATTATCAAGGTGGAGAGGGTTCAGAAGAGATTTACCAGAATGTTGCCAGGTATGGAAGGTTTGAGTGGCTGGATAGGCTGGGACTTTCTTCACTGGAGCATAAGAGATTGAGGGGCACCCTGATAGAAGTTTATAAAATAATGAGAGGTATAGATAGAGTTAATGGTAGTTGCCTTCTCCCTAGGATGGGGAATTTCAAGACTAAGGGCACTTTTTTAAGGTGAGACGAGAGAGATTTAAAAAGACACGAGAGGCAAATTTTTTACACAGAGGGTGGTTCTCGTGTGGAATGAATATCCTGATGAACTGGTAGATGCAGATACAATTACAATGTTTAAAAGACATTTGGACAGATATATGAAAAGGAAAGTTTTGGATGGATATGGGCCAGGGGCAGGTAGTGAGACTAGTTTAGTTTGGGATTATGTTTGGCATGGGCCTGTTGGACCGAAGGGTCTGTTTCCGTACTGTATGGCTCTATGACTCTTCTCAAATCCTGGCCATTTATGTATGCTGCAACATGGCCCACTAGATACTTTGTTTCATCAGTAACTTTTAATAACATAATACTGTTAGCATATATATTTTTAAAAATGACATTTCTGAGAGGAAATAGCAAACAAATGAGCACTGTCCCAATATACAGAAGATTGTATTTGATCCAAGAGGCCAGTTTGAAGGAGGACCTTAAAGGAAGACAATGAAATGGAGACCCAACATTTCTTATGAATATCCCCAGAACTTGCAATAACCATTTCTTATTTCATAACATTTATTCATGTGGATAATATCTCTGCTGCAGGTCTTTGTCAAAAGTCTTTCTGGAAGTGAAAGAGCTCCTTTTAATTTACCTTATTATCTGAGCAACATGTGAGATTTGTCAGAATAAAGTATGCCGCTTCAAAATCAAATTGACTGCTGGTTAAGGTTGGATTTTATTTCTGTTTATGGATTCATGTAGCTTGTACTTTTTGATTATAACTTTGTACTGTGCATGAAACAACATGTGATCAATGAAATTAAGTGAACCTTCAAATAACATGCGGAACAGGATATTTTGAGTAGGGGGAATACAGAAATGGGCTTTATTATATTTTTAATTTAAATACTCTTGTGTGTGGATTTATTGTAGTTGCACTGGATTTTAAATTCGGTGCTGCAGGGTTTTTTGCGAGGATTTTCAATTTTCAATCCTCCCTGTGCTGTCAGGACGCCAGTAATTAAACTTCTGTAGTTTGTTGAAGGACAGAAATGCAGGCCATACAAACTGCTAGTAGAAGATTCTAATTCAATTTACATGTTGCAGATTTTGTAGAAGGTCAGTCTTTTTATCCAGTCTTTTGTTTTGGAAATTTAGATCAAATTTGGTGATTTGTTTTTAATGATTTGTTTCGAATATCCCAATGGGTAGGACAGAATTACAGTGTAATGCTTGCATTTGAGACGGAGTTCGATCCTGCTCTTTCAGGATAGATTCCAGCCAAATTCCACAGAGATTCTTAAGAGCCATTACATAACCGTGGTGTAATTCTACCCAAATCTTGCCAGTTACTCCCCAGACTTTGAACCTAATAGAAAGTTTGGATTTAGTGACAGCACACTGTCACTGAATCTCAGCATTTTCTAATGAGATGCACAGTATAAGCGTAGACCCAGCAATAGATAGTATGCTCACTTTCTACCGTGATCTAGTCCATTGGGAATGCAAACCTTCTAGCCATCAAAATTAAGGCTATATCTCAAGATTGCTACTTTGCCAACTGTTCACACTTCTCTGCCACATTATGTGCTGTGAAAATAATGTCTGGCCTCAAATGAAGATGAGAAACAAAACCATAAAATCCTGAAAATATTCAGCAATCCATTGAAAGTGCAAAGATAGGTTAACATTTTAGGTGTGACTGCTCATTCGGACTGAAAGAGAGCATTTTCATAGGGTGTGAAAATAGAGAAGGTTAGCAATCAATGTTACAGTTTGGGAGTGATTAAATTCTCCTTAATCTACGTAAATGTAAAATGCTGTAGATTTTGTAAATCTGAAATAGAAACAGAGAATTCTGGAATACTCAGCAAGGTGGGCACCATCTGTAGAGAGAGAAATAGAGCTGTGAAGAGGACACAAGGAAGCTACAAAGATAGGCTAAGTGATTGAGAAGATGGAGTCTAATGGGAGAAAATGTAAAATTGTGCAGTTTTATAGATTGTAGAGCTTAGAGATGCGGAGTGATTGGAATGTCTTAGTATATGAATCCCAAAAGGTTAGAATGCAGGTACAGTAAAGTAGTTAGGAAAGCTAATAGAATTTATTGTTTATTGCAAGGGGATTTAAGTACAGAAGTGGGGAGGTTATGCTTCAGTTATACAGGGCATTGCTGAGACCACATCTAAAGCACTGTGCATGAGGAAGGATGTAAATGCATTGGTCACGGTTCAGAGAAATTGGTCATTGGAATGGGTGGGTTTGCCTTACAAGGAAAGACTGGATACGCTAGGCTTTCCATTAGAGTTTAGAAGGGTAATATGTGATTTAATTGAAAAGTATAAAGTCCTGAGCGGTGTTGACAGGTTGAATGTGGAAAGGATGCTCTCTCTTAGAGTTACAGAGTCATACAGCACGGAAACAG
>NC_063345.1:19881499-19906499 GCF_021869965.1 Rhincodon typus | reverse complement strand
ACCCTTTGGTCTAACCAGTCCATGCCGAACATTGTCCCAAACTAAACTAGTTCCACCTGCCTGCTCCTGGCCCATATCCCTCCAAACCTTTTCTATCCATGTACTTATCCAAATGTCTTTTCATTGTTGTAATTGTACCTACATCCACTACTTCCTAAGGAAGTTCATTCCACATGAAAACCACCCTCTGTGTAAAAAAAAAAATTTGCTCCTCATGTCTTTTTTTAAAATCCCTCTCCTCGCCCCTTAAAAATATGTCCCATAGTTTTGAAATTCCCCATCCTAGGGAAAAGATAACTACCAATAACTTTATCTATACCCCTCATTATTTTATAAATGTCTGTAAGGTCACCTTTCAACCTCCTACATTGTGGAAGAATTTAAAATTGGAGGTCATCATTTAAAAATAGAGCGTAACCCATTTAAGAGAGAAGAGAAATGTTTTCCTATGAAAGCTGAAAGTCTTTGGTACTGTCTTCCTCAAAAGGTGATGGAAGCAGAGTCTTTGAAAATTTTTAAGGCAATGATAGAGAGGTTCTTGATTATCAAGGGGTGAAAGATTATCAGGTGTAGGTGAGAATATGAAGTAAGCAGATCAGTCATGATCTTACTGAATGGTGGAGCTAGCTCAACAGTCTGAGTGGTCCACTCTTACTCATAATTTAAATGTTGATAATGTTTGAGATCAGTACTTCATTTTCCGTTCACTTAACCTTTCTGTTTTTCGTACTTAGCTAGTAAAGTCCATTGCCCTAAAGGTTAACGTGATGGATCTGCTGTATAATTCCAGGATTTTTTATCTGGTTTTCAGACTTCTAGCCTTTTCAGTTTTTAATGACATGTATTTAAGGTTTGTTTTTACACCACATGGTTTACATTTTGTGCAGATTCTTGTTCCACTGTGTGTGAACTGTTTTCTTGTAGAAGCAGGTTAGGTTACTGCACACCAGTCTCATTTTACTATCTACTATATAATTGCATCATTCTTAGGGAACGTAGTTTAGGCCATGAAATAACTGCACAGAGGTCAGTATCCCTTTATTTACATGTGCATAGTACATGAGCTCTGACCAACTAACTCAAAGCCAGTCTGTAGGCTGAGGAGACTCTTGAACCTCTGGAGCACTTGTTTATATCTGTCAGTCAGGGCTCCCTGATTGACTCAGGTTAACAACCCTAATCAAGGATCTCATAGTCAATAAGATTTACCTGGCCATGGTTCCAATCATGAAGACCATTGGAGCAGAATTAGGCCATTCAGCCCATCGAGACTACTCTGCAATTTGGTCATGGCTGATATGTTTCTCAACCCCATTCTCCTGCCTGCTCCCCTTAACCCTTTATCCCTTTACCAATCAAGAACGCATCTATCTCTGTCTTAAATTCAGTCAATGATTTGGCCTCCAAAGCCCTATGCGACAATGAATTCCATAGGGTAACCACCGTCTGGCTAAAGAAATTCTTCCTCACCTCAATTCTAAAGGGTTTCCGTTTACAATCTGAGGCTGTGCCTTGGGTACTAGTCACTCATACTAGTAGAAATATCTTGTCCACATTCACTCTATCCAGACCTCTGTGTTCTGTAAGTTTCAATCAGATTCCCCCTCATCCTTCTACACTCCATCGAGTACAGACCAAGAGTCCTCAACTGCTCCTTCTATGACAAGCCCTTCATCCCTAGGATCATTCTTATAAACTTCTGCTGGACCACATGCAAGACTAGCACATCCTTCCTTAGATACAGGGCCCAAAACTGCTCACAATATTCCAAATGCGGTCTGACCAGAGCCTTATATGGCCTCAGCAGAGCATCAGCTAAAGAAAATCTTGCTCTGGTTTGTGCACAAAGAATAGGTTTACATCAATAAAACCTTTAAAAGAAGTTCCTGAATTACTGTATAATGGGCTTTGAGATTAAGATGGAAGCTAGTGGCCTATCAGTTTCAAAGAGGAAAGCTTCAGCTTTCATTGCCGTCCTGGTTCATCTGGGAAGGGCAATTTTAAAGTATTAGAGGTCCATGTGTTCCCTTTTGGTGCCCTACAAGCTCCTCTTAATTTCTCTCCTGCTAAAATGTTGCTTATTTAATCTATACAACTGTAAAATATCACAGATTTTGTCAATTTTGTCCAAAGACAGAAAGTGTTGGAATGTTCAGCAAATTGGGCACCATTTGATAAGAGAGAAATAGAGTTGTGAAGTTGAATTGAGGAAGCTACAAAGGGAAATAGACTTAACACTAAATGCTATTCAAGTATACCTAACGTAGCAGCCAGGTATTATATTGATCCTTGGCCTTTTCTATTCAGTGAGCTGCAGTTGGAAGGTTCTCAGTGGAATGGAACTTTATCTCTCTTTTATTTCTATGCATTGCCCCATTGTGAAAGAACTGTTCTCTGATCAGAAACTTGCCATGCCCTCAGCACATATTTAATGGGGGTGCCTTCCTAACATTATCTCCCTAAACAAGTTTCAGGGTATTGACTGAGATGGAATGTTACATCCCCAATCTTCTTTGATGCAAGTGCTGTCTGCCTCTTGTCCAGATCTTGTTGCAGACAAGATCCAGGCTTGGGCTGACAAGTGGCAAGTAACATCCATGCTACACAAGTGCCCGGCTATGATCATCAAAAATAAAAATACAATCTAACCACCACCCCTTGGCATTTAACAGTGTTACCATCACTGAATCCCCCACTAACAACATCCTGTGGGTTATCATTGACCTGAAAGTCAACTGGGCTCACCACGTAAACACAGTGGCTACAAAAGCCGGTCAGAAGGCAGGAATACTGCAGCGAATAATTCACCACCTGACTCCTCAAAGCCTGTCTGCCATCTACAAGGTACAAGTCAGGAGTGTGATAGAATACTCCCCACTTGCCTGGATGAGAGCAGCCCCAACAACACTCAAGAAGCTTGACACCATCCAGGGCAAAGCAGCCCACTTGATTGGCACTACATCTACAAGCATCCACTCCCTCCACCACAGATGCTCAGTAGCAGCAGTGTGTACTATCTACAAGATGCACTGCAGAAATTCACCAAAGATCCTCAGACAGCACCTTCCAAACCCACAACCACTTCCATCTAGAAGGACAAAGGGAGCAGATATATGGGAACATCATCACCTTCAAGTTCCCCTCCAAGCCACTCACCATCCTGACTTGGAAATATATTGCTGTTCCTTCACTGTCGCTGGGTCAAAATCCTGGAATTCCCTGCCTAATGGCATTGTGGGTCAACCTGCAGCGGTTCAAGAAGGCAGCTCACCACCTTCTCAAGGGCAACTAGGGACGGGCAATAACTGCTGGCCAGTCAGCAATGCCCGCATCCCACAAATGAATAAAAAAAATCATTATCTGTTTCCTTCCCTGTACCACTTTGTTTTGAATGTCCTGGCAATAATTTCACGGAAGCTCCTGTAGCTTCAAATGTGACTCTACAGAGTTGATCGTTGTTCTATTTTTGAGTGCAACCTACTGAATTGAATTTTGTCTTCACATAATTTAGTGTTCTGTGCTCATCAGATAGCAGCCTTGTCTGTATAGTGTCTCTATTAAAGTGCTTGTAAATGACAGTTTCCAGTATGTGTACCTTACATTACCCAATGTACACATCAGTTCCTGCAAGAGTGAAGAGGTCTATTTGCAGTTTTACCCATGGTCTATCTGGGATTCATGGGTTATTGGTGACTGTCCACCATGTTTGGCATAGTATTCATTACAAGCCTGTCCTGATCCTGCACTGGTTGACGTGTTCCTTGGTTTCATTGCTCGTGTTTGATCAGCAGTGCACATCCCCTTTTCTTCCAAAGATTTGTCTCAATTCCTTAGTGGCTTTCATTAATACCTTTAGCATCTCCCCCCTCAACTCCATAGGGATAATGACTGTATTTCCTTCATACTCTGCCATTTTGGCCAGTCAAATTCATCTCTATGTGCCTAATATGCTGTTTATAGCAAAACATTTGCCTTTGGTGGTTTCGGGTCATGCTTTTGCCACTATATTTTGCAACACTTGGAGAGTTGCATCTTGTTGGGTAGTTCACTTGATTTCTGCAAGGTCCATGCCTTTTATATTCAATATCTCTGCTAACTTGATGATATCCAGAGAATGATGAGCTGCTGTGTCATATTGAATCTGCATTTTTGTGGTATTCTCTACTTTCTTCATTGGCAGTGCTTCTGTTACCAGTAAGTCTGTAATGTACATCTGCTTCTTTTGCTGTATGCCACATCTAAATGGTATCTCTAACCAGAGTAACATTCTTTGATGATGCTTTGAAACAGATAGTAGTGGCTTGAGAAAAATGCTTTGAGGGTCTCGTAGTCTGACTCATTTGTATATGATTGTATTTCAATCCAAACAGTTGGTGATACATACATGTTTTGGCAGGAACCATTGGATAATAATAGGCTAAAAAAGAGTTTTGCCAGACCTTTATTTACCTTACCCATAGCTAATTGTAGAGCTCCTGTATCACCAACTACAATCAGCTAATTATAAATTGACCAATCCAAATTTGAGATTTCGCCTAGAAACATGCTAGGTGGGCAAGTCAGCTTTTATGTGGAATCTGTAGCTTTGTGAAAATATATGTCACTTAATAGTTCTAACCTTAACCCGTGACCACTAGTAGTGCCAGAATTTCCAGTCTCCCTGGGCAGGCAACTTTCAATTCACGTACTGTACTAAAACAAACTCTAATGTACAGATGATAGTATTAAAATATTTTGAATACATTTGTTCAGGAACAACTAAAATAAGTATTGTAAACTCACAGTTTAAACTAAGAAAAATACTTTGTTTCATATTCTCACTATTGTAACTGCTCGTTCTCTTTCGCCTCTTTGTAATGTACCTGCCCTGGAGATTGGTGAATTATGCGTTCTATAGTGTTTCCATCAGCCTCTGATGTTGCACTTGATCATGCAATACCATTTATCTACTGATTTGTCATCTTATCCGGCAACCTTTCCTTATGATTCTCCCCTGCTGAAGCCAAACTCCACAAACTCCTTATCAGTCTCATTAACTTTGTGTTTCTTGTGCATTTCAGCAATATTCTGCTTAATCATTCTTCCACTAAGCAATGACATCTCTCTCCAGGACTACATCCTCAAATTCTACAATTCAGCTCCAGTTTCCATCACTTTTACTTCCTCTAAAATTATCTTTCGGTTACATTAATTTTTCTTCAAATACTTTTCAGAGCAAAATTATGGGTTCGTAGAATTTGATCACCAAAGCACTGGTTTAAAAATTCCAAGATCCTTTGTAATGAAAGTGAAGAATGCCATTAATCCAGTCTAAATCACTTGCCCTGTTTAGTTTTTAATCTGACATCCACATTGAAGTTTGATTTTGATTGTTTTAATTCTTAACTGAAGCTGTTTGCAGCCAATGACAATTGATATGGCCTGCCAAGAATATGACAGTTAAACACCCCATATGTCATAGAATCATAGAATCCCTACAATGTGGAAGCAGGCTACTCAGCCCACTGACCCTCCAAAGAACATCCCACCCAGAGCCACCCATCCCACCCTAACCCTGTCACCTTGCATTATCCCTTGGCTTATCCATCTAACCTACACATCCCTGGACATTATGGGTAATTTAGCATGGCCAGTCCACCTAACCTGCACACCTTTGGACTGTGGGAGTAAACTGGAACACCCAGATGAAACCCACGCAGACACAGGGAGAACATGCAGACTCCACACAGACAGTCACCTGAGGGTGAAATTGAACCCAGGTCCCTGGCACTATAAGGCAGCAGCGCTAATCACTGAGGCATTTAATTCTTTGGTGTAAAATAGAAGCTAAAATGTGGGAATAAAAATTCTTGTAAAGCTCTTTTAGGAAAATAATGATAATCCAGACAATACTGAGAGCCAGAATTGTATTGTCGTCAATCTAAGTCTATTTGGGATTCTTTTTTAAGAACTGATTCCAATGATAGACGTGAGTGTGTTAATTCTATCCAGAAGTGATTTTGTTGATACTATCAGCTGAAGCATTAATCTTCTTGGCCATGTGATTGTCAATACAAAATTGTCAGTGATCATTTTATTTACAAACAAATCCTGCAATGGTATGATTTCTGTGCACTGCCGTGTAATATTTATACACTACAGTTCCCCACTTCTTTCTCGTTTAGATGAGCAGTAGCTTTTTCTTCCCTGTTCCTCCTTTGCATCTTTGCTGTACTTCCTCCTACCTGTCTTCCTTCCTCAAAACACTTCAGTTGTGAAAGTGTGATATTTTGCCTCCTAGCTCCAAAGTCACATTTATCCAAAATTAATGAGACAGACGTTTGCAATCTAGTCAGTTGTAAGGAACCAGTATGAAACTAGTTCAGGCAGTTGCTTTAAGCTTACTTGGTGTGTACAGATCTATATTTAAAAAAAAGGCTTAGAATTTGAACAAAGCCTGCAATTTATTTAAGTCTGAAGATTATTTCTGGGTGATATGCAGATATTTAAATGAAGTGGCTTTTCTATGTTCTTTAAAATGTAGGCAACTTTGGAAAAGGTGCATTTTTATTAGCTATCCCTAGGTACCCAGCAAGGCAGTAGGAACCTTCTTCCTGAGTCCTTTCGCTGATGATTGACTTCTGACTATGGAGCAAAAGATCAAGTGAACAGATTAATAGGGGCCTTACATTACACTTGGACATGCTGATAGAAGGGAGACCAGAACTGAACTGAACTTTAAAAGCGGCTTCATCAATGTCCTGTATGGCTGCAACATGACTCATTCTCAGTGCACTGACCAATCAAGGGCAAGTGTGCCAAATGCTTTCTTCACCACCCTGTCAACCTGTGACTCCACTTTCAAGGAACTATACACCTGCACCCCTGGGTCTCTTTCCGTATAAGTCCAGCCCTGATTTGCATTACTAAAATGCAATACCTCGCATTTGTCTGGGCCTTCATTATGTGCAGGAGGTTCTTATCTGAGGACAGATTTTCTCAAATATCTCGTCAATATTTGGAAAGATTTTAATCTTCCAGATGGGCTTCTTTCCTTTCTAATTCAAAAGTACCTAATTATTTCCTCTTTTCTCTAGGAGGCAGGGTGACTAACAGTAACCACACCTGTTATATAGGGACTTCTAATCTCTTGCCCTTCCCCGCCCCCTCCACCCCATACAAGGTTGGAGTTGAATCAGTCTCTGAGAAAGAAAATAGTTTGTCTTTGTTTGGTTCCTTCAAATTTGGCAAGGATAAATACTCAATTGACTTATCTCACCGTCCCAAACACCACTATAGGTCTACTTTCACCAAGTTCTAGAAAACAACGCACCACCACCTTCTCAAAGAGAACTGGGCAATAAGTAAAAACCGAAAGAACTGTAATTATGCTGGAAATCAGAAACAAAAGCAGAAATTGCTGAAAAAGCACAGCCGGTCTAGCAGCATCTGTGGAGAGAAATCAGTTAACGTTTTGCTTCCAGTGACCTTTCCTCAGAAACGTTAACTCTGATTTCTCTCCACAGATGTTGCCAGACCTGCTGAGCTTTTCCAGCAATTTCTGTTTTTGTTTCTAGGTGATAAATGCTGGTCCAGCAGCGAAGTTCTCTTCTCCTGAGTGAATAATAAAAAAAATTACATGCTGCCTTTTAGAACATCTGAAGACATTGGCTTAACTTCCATGTATCCACTGGCAAAACGCAGGTCTAGTATTCCATTATGTTCTTGATCCCTCTACTTTCTGTAAATTGTCAAGCTGCTTGTCAGACATCCAATCATGAACAATTTCCAGTTTTCTTCAGCAAAATGTTTGTGAGACCAGAACCGTTGCCTGTCCATATTGCCAGTGATTTCATTCAGTCCCGTTCCAGCGATTGTCCTGATTGAACCAGATTGGCAACTCATTTGAGTTGAGGTGGTAAATAATGTTATATTGACTCAATCACAAAAACTTACTTCCACCCCTAACTCCACCTGCGTCAACACGTTGCTCTGAAATTCCTTGCCTAACTAAGTCCACACCTCCAAACTGCTTTTCTCCTTACACCTGCTCAGCGAGGTGAAATTTATGGTCAGCATTCCTAATATCATCTCCTCCTTTTAGCTTGATGTCAGTTTTATTGTTTTGCCTCTGTGAAAGGCTTTGAAGTTTTGTTTTGCACTGAGGTACAATACAAATCTAGATTGTTGTCATTCAGAGCAGGTACGTTGCCAGCATTATTAATAATACGTTTTCTTTCAAAAATATATCCAAGAAGTACAATCACAATATTTATACCAACTCTTAGGGTAGCAAGAAATTGTTTGAACCCATGAATGTTTTGCACTAACAAGTTTACATCATTGAAGATCTACAATTTGGGTTTGGGTATTTTGATTGTTATTTCTTAGAACACCAACTATAGAAAGTGAAGTTGCTCTTGCGTTTAATAGAAGGACAACACTAGCAGCAACTGTCATGAAAGATGCTATTTTTATTGCTTGAAATAAATTTGTGGTTTTCTCAGAATTTGATGATGGCATATTTACATTTGACTGTTTTTGACTTTTTTTTGAAAACTGATTGAAAAATGAGTACATAACACCGGTTCAGCCCAACTGAATAGAAGGGGTAGGGTTTGGGAGAGGGGAAATGCAGGCTTCCAAAGCATTACAGGGCAGCCGTTTGGATAACAATACCCAGAGTGGGAGAGGAAGGGGCAGATTATATAAACATAGAAAACCATGAGTAAATAGTTTCAAAATGGAAAAACATGGTAAAAAAAAAAGCAAAGTTACTGGCACTTTACTTGAAAGTGCAGATTATTTGGAACAAATTAAATGAATAATGGCACGAATACGGCTTAACAGGTATGATTTGATAGCTATTGTGGAGGTGTAGTTACAAGGAGATCAAAGCTGGGAACTAAATGTTCAGGGCCATGCAACTTTTCGAAAGGACAGTCAGCTTGGAAGGGGTGGTGGGGTAGCATTGTTAATATGGTTTGGAATAAGAATGATAGCAAGAAATGATTTTGGATTGAAAAATGTAGAATTCATATAGGTGGAGGTAAGAAATGAAAGCGGGAAAAGGACACAGGTAGGAGTAGTCTATAGGCCCCTAACATTAGCTATACAGTGGGACAGAGAATAAATCAGAAGATAATTATGGCATGTGACAAAGGTAGTGCATTAATCAGGAGATTTTAATCTTCATGTGGATTTGGATAATCAGATTGGCTGAGGAAGCCATGAAGAATAATTCATAGAGTGTAATTGGGACAGTTTCCCGAACAATATATTGTGGATCCAACCATGGGTCAAGCTATTTTGAATCTGGTTCTGTAATGAGGCAGGTTTAATAAATGATATCAGAGTAAAAGCTTCCCTTTAAACAATGACCATACAATAATAGAAATAGCATTCAGTTTGAGAGGGAAGAAGTGGGGTCAGAAACAAGTGTGCTAAGCTTAAATAAGAGTAATTACAAAGGAATGAAGGTAAAGCTGGTTGGAGTGCACTGAAAGGTGTTTAGCAACGAAGAAAGTTGAGGAGCAAAGGCAGCCATTTAAGAAAATAGTTTGTGGCTCACAGCAAAGATATGTTCCAGTGCGGAAGAATGTTTCTAGGAAAGGGCTATGCCAACTGTGGTTAACCAAGAAGTTAAGCATAGCATCAAACATCAAAAATATGTGGCAATGTTTTGGTAAGCAAGAGGATTGGGAAAGTTTTAGAAACCAACAAAATTTGACCAAAAAAAAGGGCAAAAATAAGTTTTGAAGGTAAACTTGCAGGTAATATCTAAATGAATAGCAAGAGCTTCTTTAAATGTATGAAAAGGAAGAGAGAAGCCAAAGTTAACATAGGTCCTTCAGAGTATAAGACTGAAAAAATAGTAATGGAGAACCAGAAAAGGGCAGAGAAGTTGAATAAATACATCAGTCTTCACAGTAGAATACACTAATAGAATTCTAAAATTACTAAATAATCAAGGTGTAAAAGGAGAAGAGGAAATAAATGCAATGACTATCACCAGAGATAAAGTGCTAGGGAAGCTAATGAAGCTAAAGACTGATACATTCGCTGGACCTGATAGAATGTATCCTAGGATAATAAAAGAAGTAGCTGCAGAGGTACTGGTAGTACCCTTCCATGCATCCTTAGGTTCTGGAAAAGTCCTAGACAATCGCAAAATTGCCAAGGTGTGAAAGAACTGGTAACTAGGCCATTTTAGCTTAAACTAGCTTAAAGTTATTGGGAAAATGTCAGAGTCTATTATAAAATTATGTTATATAAGAGGATTTTGAAATACATAATATAATCAAGCAGAGTCAGTATGGCTTCCTGAAGGGGAAATCATGCATGTCAAATTTACGAGAATTCTTTGAGGAGGTATAAAGCAGGATAGGTAAAGAGAAAGCAGTAGACATAAACATGTGGATTTTCGGAATGTATTTGATAAAGTACAGATATTCGGCTACTTATTCAATAAGTGTCCATGGTATTGGAGGTAGAATATTAGTATGGATAGACAATTGGATATCTAGTAGAAGACTGACAGTTGAGATAAGGGATTTTCAGGATGGCAACCTGTAACTAATGGAGCATCACATGGATCAGTGATGAGCCCACATTTCATTGACTTTCTTCATCCAAGCCATTAATATAATGTCCTATGGCCAGGTTTGTGGAAGATATGGAAATAGGTGGAAAGGCAAATGTAGAATCATATAATCCCCTACAGTGTAGAAGCAGACCATTCGGCCTATCAAGTCCATACCAATGCTCTGAAGAGCATCGCACCCAGACCCTGCCCCCCCACCAACCTTATCCCTGTACCCTGCGTTTCTCATGGCTAATCTACCTAGTCTGCACATCCTTGGACACTATGAGCAATTTCGCATGGCCACTCCATCTAACCTGCACATCTTTGGATAATGGGAGGAAACCGGAGCACCCACAGGAAATCCATGTAGTCAAGGAGAGAACATGCAAACTCCAAACTTAAGATAGACACGTTCTGCAGAGGAATATAGACAGGTTAAGTGAGTGGGTAAAGCCTTGGCACATGGAATATAATGTGGAAAATGTGCGATTATGTACCATGGCAAGAAGAATAGTAGAGCTGAATGTTATTTAAATTGAAAAAAGCTGCAAAAAGCTACAGAAAAGAGGGATTTGGGAGTCCTCATCTGTGAATCACGGAAAACTAGTGTCCAAGTTGAATGGGTAATCAAGAAGGCAAATGAAATGTTAGCCTATATTTTGAAAGGAATAGACTATAAAAGTAGGGTTGTTTTGATAAAACTATACAAGGCACTACTTAGACCATTGCTGGAATACTGTGAACAGTTTTGGGCACCTTATCTAAGGAAAGATATACTGGCATTGGAGGCAGTATATCTTTCCTTAGATAAGGTGCCCAAAACTCTTCACATTTGGAGAAGGAGAGGCAATCTTACTGAAATTACCAAGATTCTCAGGAGGCTTGACAGGTTATTCCCCCGTCTGGGGGAGTCCAAGACCAGAGGACATAATCTCACAATAAGGGGTTGCTCATTTAAGACAAGATAGAACATAGAACATAGAACAGTAGAGCACAGTACAGGCCCTTCGGCCCACGATGTTGTACCGAACTTTTACCCTAATCCTAAGGTCTATCTAACCTCCACCCCTACCTAATACTATCATCCATATGCCTATCTAATAGCCACTTAAATGCCCCTAATGAGGCCGACTCCACTACCCTCTCCGGCAATGCATTCCACGCCCCGACCACTCTCTCTGGGTAAAGAACCTACCTCTGACATCTCCCCTATATCTACCTCCACTCACTTTCAAAATCTGTGCCCCCTCGTCATAGCTACCTCCACCCTAGGAAAAAGTCTCTAGCTGTCCACTCTGTCTATACCTCTGATCATTTTGTACACCTCTATCAAGTCACCTCTCAAAGATGAGGAGAAATTTCCTCTGAGGAAAGTGAATCCGTGGAATTCTTTACCACAGTAGGCTGTCGAGGCTGCATCATTAGTATATTCAAGGGTGAGATTGAGACATTTTTTAATCAACAAAAGGAATCAAGAGTTTTATAAGTAAAAGGAAGGAAAGCGGAGTTGAACATTATCAGGTCAGCCATGATCTCATTGAATAGTAGAGCAGATTCAATAGAATTATATAATCCCTACAGTGCAGATAGAGGCCATTTGGCTCATCTAGTATGCACCGACCCTCCAAAAAGCATCCCACCCAGACCCAGTCAATCTCCATAATCTGCATATCTTTGGATAGTGGGAGGAATCCAGAGCACCCATTGGAAGCCCACTTGATTGGCTAAATGGCTTACTTCTGCTTCTATATCTTATGGTCTTATGGATTGTGTAATAACATCACCTTGGACTGAATTTCAACATAGGTTTCTAATTCAACACAGAACTAAGAAATAGGCTAACTGATTTACTGGCCTGCAACATCTTAAAAACGTCTATATCTTACACAGTATTGTGTTTTGCTGGCAAGTACAGCAAATCTACAGATGGCAAAGACCTGAAGCAATAGCTTACATTTGTACAATAACTCCTATCATAAAACACTTTACAACAAAAGATTTCTTTTGAAATACAGTTCTGATTGTGTAATCCTACAGCAGTAACCCACAAACAAGTGAACATATACATTGTTTCAGTTGTGGTCGTTAAGAAAATTAGAATACTGGGAGATCTACCTTCTCTACTTTCAGTAGTGGCATAAAATAGATAACATCCACCTAAATATGTCGATGGGATTCAGGCAGGCAGTCTCGTCAACAGCAGCATTTCCAGCCATGCTGAAACTTTCCATACTACACAGTGTCAGTCTGCACCATTGACCCTCAAATTTTTATATTTGAAGAACACATTTTTGGGTTGGTAATCACAAGCTTCCCATCTAAGCTATAATACTATAAAACGCATATAACATGAAAGTACTGTGTGTAATCAGTGCTTCAGTAATGCTTTCAAAACAAGCACAGACACTTTTGTGCTGCTCTTCACAGACCTGTTGCCTCCTAAAACAACCAACCTACCCTGCCCTGTGCCTGAGATGACTCATACCATCACATTATTTTGTAGACTCTGTGGAAAGTCTTCATGGATCCCCAAAGGTCGACAGTCTGCAGTTTTGAGAGCTTCTGGTCCAGACCATGAGCTCAGCTCTGTAATCGGTTATGAACCGTGACCAATTGAGCCAAGCTGACTCTGGAGAGGTGAAAGATGCCTGTAGTTGAATGTGAACAGTGGTTTTCATGGATTGTGCAGAAACCGGGTGAAGAGTTCAGCCTCCGATTCTGCTGATGTGCCCCAATGGAAAGTATAGATTTGTAAAGGCTGACAGAATCAAGTCTAGTTGTGATGCTGGCCACGATTGAGCCATGTTGTCACTTTCTGTCCAGTCAGTTGAATCTGTGCCTCGGCATGAGGAAACAACTTTAGGAAAAGAAGGAATAAAGTGAGGAGGGGAATAATTAATATTCATCATCAATTCAATATGAATTAAATGCAAACACAAAGTTGAAACTTTTAATATTTAATCTTCAATGCGGAGATGATGGATTTTTCAGCATGAACTGGATATTGTTGTAGAAATACAACCATAAGTAGATTTTTTTTTAAATTAGGTTTTTTTTAATTCACTGATAGGAAAGTGTTTCATAGCCAGTTTCAATGAAGTAGTAATCTGATGATTTGTGGGTATGTTTTAGAGGTTTAAAATCAGCAGTTTTTCTTTCTCAAATGGTGAAATTTAAATGACAGTCTCTGAATAGCATTATATCCTTGGGATGATCATGATATATTCTCCTCAAGCTATAGTATTCAGTTCTTAAAAGTCAGCACGTCATTCCGTCAGTCTCCTTTGTGTGAATTGAATGAGTTGGTCGAATACATAAAGGGCATTAAGCATCACATTTGCTCGCTATGCCAAGTTAAGAGCTATAATAAATTGTAAGCTCATAAAGAATTTGGTAGATCGCAGGAAAACGCAGGTTATGGAAAGCACAGTTCAATGTAAGTAAATATGAAGTAAATGTTTTGGGGAGAAGAACAAAGAATGCAAATATAGCCAATGAGATAAAATTGTCAAATGCAGTGAAGGATCAGCCAGATCTAGGCCACACAATGCCATAGGTAGGTCTTGTGAAAGCAGG
Source organism: Rhincodon typus (assembly GCF_021869965.1). Classification (NCBI taxonomy): domain Eukaryota; kingdom Metazoa; phylum Chordata; class Chondrichthyes; order Orectolobiformes; family Rhincodontidae; genus Rhincodon; species Rhincodon typus. The sequence continues at coordinate 19,892,359 of NC_063345.1, read as the reverse complement.
AATTCAGTTTTAAAGAAAAGCTTGTAGAGGGAAAATTGGATTCTGGATTTATTGTAGGAAGGTAAGTAGAAGAAACAAGAGTAGGTATTGAATACACAATTGGTGAAGGTGCAGTTGGAATGGTGTACAATTTTGGACACTTGATGATTTAAAAAAAACAATGTAACCATGAAAAATATCAAATATTAGAGCATATCGCCACTCGGAAAAACTGGGATGGTTTCAGCTGGAGTAGAGAAGGTTGAGGGGAAATGTAAGAGAACTGTTAAAACTTTCAGAATTTTTCACAGGAAATGAAAAGTTATTTCCATTGATGAATCATTGAAAAATGGCAAGACTTGAGGATTGGAAATAAAAGAATGAAATGGTAGAGAGCAGGGGTGCGGATGTTAGATTTGCTTTTACAGAAATTTGTTTTGGGTATGGACTATATACCACAAGCAGCATTCAAATCTAAGGCAATCACAATATTTTAGGAAAAAAAGATAATTCAGAAGTATTTATAAAGGTAATAGGAAATAAAATTTACAGTAATATAAACTGAAAATTCTGAGAATATATAGCAGGTCTAGCAGCATTTGTAGAGAAAGAAACAGGTAAATTTAGGTAAATGAACTTTCATTACTCTTTGCTGGAAACAACATCAGCTCTGAAGAAGAGTCATCTGGACTCAACGTTAGCTTGCTCTTTCTCCATGGATGCTGTCTGACCCGTGGTGATCTCCAGCATTTGGTGTTTTTAGTACAGATTTCTCCTACCTTTCTTTACTTCTTGCTGCTTGAACTGCATGTGTTTAGCATTTATAGCTTTTAGATTTCCAGCAAGAGTCATTCTTGTTTTTGCTTTAGTGGTTAAATAGTTCATATGGAATTTGCACTTGAAAAGACAGACAGGTCTCCTTTTGCTGACATTTTTAATCCAGTACAAATAATTTAAAATTTTCTTTAATGGATCAGTAAAAATGCATTTTTTTTTAGTTTGAGCCTGAGTAACAGGGATTGCTCATTTTGATCTCTTCATGATTTTATGTCCAGTGTTAATTTTTTTTTATTTCTTTCCATTTACAGTTACAGTCCAGAATGGGTTTGAGAAAGGTAAGTTTTTATTTTGAATCCATCTTTTATAGAACCTGATTCTACCATGAAAAGCACGACACCTCTGCCTTTTCAAAAGATTTACATTAATCTTGGTACTCAGATGCAGATGGTTGTTTCTTACCAGAAGAGTAAAACTGCTGAAACAGCTGGTTTTCAATTAACTATGAACCTTCAAAATGTACAATGTACTCATTCCCTATAAAAGTTGGATTTGAATTCTATATCAAAATCATATATTTAAATTTTTAACTGAAATACTTAATTGAGAGGCTTGGGTGAAAGCTTGTCGGCTTTATGTAATACCACCCGAAGACCACTATGTAAATAGTTTTAGAAATTTGTCACTGCATCTTTCAGTTGCATGACCATTATCATTGTAATTTATTAATACACTAATTCCTCCTTTAACTTCCTAGTTGTATTCTCAAGATGTTTGTGGACACTCCACCATTGAATAAATTTATGCCTGTTGACAGATTCCTTTGTCAAGGAATCAAGGAATATATTGAGCAGACAAAAAAGTGAAGTCCAAAATCAGCCTGATGGTAGGGTGAATGGCAAAGCATGCCAGATGGTCTACTCTGTTTCTGTGTCTTGTGTTCTAAGGTACTTTATGGGCTATAGGGAACACTGAGCAAAAGTAGGAATGAAGTTGGCAGGTAACTAAAAACAGTCAGAGATTATGGGCTTGATTTTTTTCCTTTTTGAAGCAAGAATTGAGTCGAACGATTTCTCAATGTTACAATCTTGCCCATTAACCCAACAGTGCCAGCCATGCTATTCTCGTGGTGAAATGGCGGGGCTGAGCTGAAGTGCAAGTCATCAAATCTTGAACCAAACACAAGGGAGGAATGGAGGGGAGCAGATGTCAACATGGGCAGTTTAGAAGACCTGCCTCCATTCACTGGGTCATCAGCCCAGTTCTGTACATGAGGATTATGCACACCACTGGTCATCTCTCACCACCACCTCCATTACATTCATCACCAATACCTGCTGTACTCCTGACTCCCCTTCTCCCTTCTGTTCCCCATACCTCCTCTAAACAGCTGATAACTAATGACCCATTATCTGTTGCAAGAGGATTTGAAGATACTCTAAGTGGAGAGTCACTGACAGAAGCAGTCACATTTCACATCACTCTAGAGTTGAGTGTAGACCAACACAGTAAGAAATGTGCAGCTGTGCTCCTGTCTGTATATGTTCTATATAAAGTTATAATAAAGAAGCCAGGTATTTGTTGTATATTATTTATTTTCCTGTGACTCTGTTATCAGTCACAGACTAAAGGACAACTAAAATAACAATATCCATTACATATAGAACTCATAAAACCAATAATAACATTGCTAAGTCCTTGAGTGCTCAAAAAATTTCACATTAAACAAAGAGCCATTCAAAAATCACTTCTTCAAAGCTGAACAGATGAATGTGCTGTCTAAGAGGTTAGCCATCTGTTCAGCTATTCCAGAGACTCACCAGATGGCTGGAATGTGAATCATTCAATTGACATATTTAAATCTGAAACCCAATACTATTCAATGCAACTAAGCAACTTTGTCCATGGTAAAATACTCTAGTGCACCTGGATTCTTTCACAAAACTAACTCTAATGGTCACTTATCTTTTAACAACCAAACCCTATCGTTAGTGACTACAGTAGAAACAAACTTAAATTGTCATAAATATGATGTATGAAGTTAATAACATCTTTTAAAATTATTGTCAAAACTGTCAAGAAGATTTCTGACTCCTGAACAGGCATCCCTCCTGATTCACAATCCTTCGAACTGGTGTCAACCACATCACCTGTAGAAGCTTCTGAAAGTGAACCAACTTGCATGAAAATTATTGAGACTGTCTAAACTCATCACTACACAATTGAGCTGCCAATGTCAGGGGCATTGAGTGTGGAATTGTGCAAGGTCTCTTGGGTGTATGTTTAGTGTAGTCACTAACTAAACTTACGTTTTTGTAAAAGTATGAATGTTGAATAAGGTAGCCTGACTGATTAATGGAAATAAGATTATGCTGGTACATCTCATGCTGTTACTGTCTGGGCTGAGCTTCATAGGCTGATGACTGTTGGCTAGATTGTAGATGAGATTTTAGACACAGTGGCTGACAACAGTTGCAAGATACAGGAAAGACCTCCACCTATGCATATGGGGTCAGTGAATCATGAATGAGGCAGGAATCTGGGCTGAGATTCAGGATTAGTTTGGAGAGCAAGTAGAGTAAATGTCTGACTATTTGATAGGAGAAAGAACAGGAACTATGCTTTGCCATGGGAGAAGTGTGATGGATGGAGCTCACAGCTGGATGTTTCTGAATTGTAACTGCCCTTCAGAAGTGAAAAGACAGCACCCAATTTGAGCATTGCAAACTCCTGCGAACAGCAATGTGATAATGACTGTATAATCCTTTATCAGGGTTAATTGAGGAGTAATCAATGGCTAGGACACTGGCGAGTCTCCCCTGCTCCTCTTCAAAAGTGTATATTGAGATCTTTTACATCCACCTGAGGGGTCAGATAACCTCAATTTAACATCTGATCTGAAAAATGGCACCTCTGATACTGCAGCCCTCCCTCAGTTCTACACTGGCTTGTCAGCCTAAATTGTTGTGCTCAACCCCTGGTGTAGAATTTGAATTCACAACTTTGAGGTGAGTATGTTACCCACTGAATCATATTTGATACAGGCGATACTCTGCTATATTCTGTATCCTGTTGAATAAATTCAATCAAGTTTCTGAAGTTTAGTTCTGTTAAATAGGAAATGATTATTCTAGCCACAGAATGTTATTGATGAATGAGAACATCTTGTAAAAAATAAAAACCAAAAGGAAGGAAAGCAGACAATTATTTGGAAAGATCAAAGTTATATATACAAAATAATTATAAGGAAGCAAGTTAACAGACACCCAGTGCTCATTATTAATGAGTCTCATTTGAACACATCTGCTCAGCAAAAATATATAAAATATGAATAATGAAAGGACTAATCCATATAATTATTTTCTGGTGTTCAAAACAGTATTATACATACAGGTGGAAATTTGACTGCAGGCTGTTTAAAATTGCTGATGAATCTTCCAGATGGATGTATAGATTGAGCTAGTAGTATTTTAAAAATTGGCCCAGAAAAGCCAAACAAAAGAGACTGTGTCTGTGTAAATACAATGTGGGCTGTGTTGAACTTGCTGGCGTACAGCCACGTACTTCCTGTTGACCTCTACCCAACACTGCAACTGGTACCCTGGTAGTAGCTGGTGGCAATGCAAGATCCACGGAGAAGCAGCCAGATACTGAGCACATTTGTAGTCTGTATGCTCTGACACCTTAGTTTTATTTCAGACTAAAATGATTAACAGCTTTTCATGAATTGCTGCCTTAAACCTAGATTAAACAAATTAAAATGTTAGTTTTTAAAACAATGGCATGAAAATTGAGGGAGTATGATTTAATATGGAAAATAACAGGTAGATTTAGTTTTTTTTCATTTAAGTGCTTCCAGAAATAAAGTATTTGGAACAGCAATAAGTTGATATGAAAGATGTCTCAGTTGCCAAGGTTTTACTGAAACAAAGCCATGTATGATTACGACAGCCAATTCCTGCAGACACAACAAGCTTTCATTGAGAGCAGTACCCAAAAACTAGAGCTCTGCATCAAGCATGTTGTCATTTTGATCTTAACAGATGAGCTTTCAGTACTGAATATTCATGCACATCTGCCTTCCTTCTTACATGGAAGCGGAAAAACTGAATTTCATCTTCTGATAATGAATAAGACATTTGATTGGAGAAATGACCATAAACATATTTATCCTAAATGCTGAATTAATAAAATCTTATTTAAAAATTGTTTTTAATGTGCTGAAATGGTTTTTTACTGTCAATGCTGAGTTAGTTTGGCAAGTGATTCTGAATCTAAATTTTGTAAAATTAAACCTGTGCTAAAGAAGAAATGAGCTAATAATCCAGTAGCAGTTTTATGTGATGTGTTGTATGCCCAGATCAAGCACCACAGATCGTTATCCTTTCACCAGTGGGCATGTTTCAGTGTCACACTGCGCAGACTCTCGGCATTCAGATTGAAGGCCAAGAAACTGCATCTGTATGCTGCTGCTCTGCTGCACACCTAGTCTACATACCACAACTGCTCAATAAATATTTCAAGCTCTACAGTCTCTTCCACCTGCCTGTAAGTCAGTGAGCCTGAAATAAAACAAATATTTTAATAAGTAATGGCTACTAGTAAATCTCCTGCAACAAGTTTCATGGTGAATTGGAGGAAAAGCTGTGTTATCAAAGTGTCAGAGGAAGTTAAGTACAACCTTTTGACAAATTTCACACCATGTCTAAGAATGTGTTTTTTTTTCTAGATGATAAACAATTCAGGTCCTGCATACTGCGCCCATATCTGTGGAGGCTGTTCTAACATCTTGTACTCTACGTGCATGTGGAGGGTGGGGGTTGGAAAGTATTCTTTCAGACTCCTGTTTTTTGAGTTCCATGCCATCCCACCTCTTCCCTTCTGTTTTATAAATACCGTTTTGGAATGCTGTTCTAAATGATCCAGTCTTTTATTTTTATGCTTTGTCTCTAATGTCAGATTGTCTTGTTCCGATAACCAGTACTGGATGAGCTGAAATTCCCTCCAGTTGAATATTCGGAAGGGGAAAACCATGCGTTCAGTCATTAAAGTAAACTTAGTTTGCTAGCCATCAACTCAATCCAGCCCCTAGACAATAATCTGAGTCTGAACAAGGCAATTTAAAAATTTGACCTCAAGTTGAGGTGATGACCATACATTCATGCCATCACAAAGATCATCAATTCTCACCTCGGTAACATCACCTGGACTATAGCCCCGGCTCAATTCATTTGCTGAAACCCTCATCAGTGCCGTTATTATTGCTAGACGACTATTTCACTGTACTACATGTCAGCCTTCCTCCGTCTAGCCCACCCCATAATCTTGACGTTACCTAAAACTCTGTTGCCAGTGTCTTTTGCAGCCAACATGCCTTCTAATTTAGTTGTCCCTGTGCAGAGTTCTATGCACAGTATATTTAAAGCAGAGCGTAAATCATATAGTGGAAGGTGACAGAGTATGTGTAGGGTTTCTCGGCCATGCAGCTTACAGGGAACATTACTGTTACCACGTTCTGCTCATTCATCAACCCTCTTGTCTGGTAACTTGCACTGGCTCCCAATTAAGCAATGCCTTGATTTTTAAAATTCTCAAGCATATTTTCAAATTGTGCCTTTGCCTTGTACCTTCCTTTCCCTGTAATGTTCTCCATCCCCATAAGCCTCTGAGGTGTTTAAAGCATTTCTATTTTAAATGCTCCACCACTGGTGACCATACCAATGTCTTAAGTGCTGAAATTCCCTCTCTAAACTTCTCCACCTCCCACCTCTTTTTCTTTCTTTAAGACACTCCTTAAAGCCTAGTTCTTCAACAAAGCTTTTGGTCATCTGACCTAATATCTCCTTACATAGTTTGGAGTCTTGTTTAGTTTTATAAAACTCCCATGAGACACTTCGGAATATTTTAGTTTGGTAATGGTACTGTATACAAATAGTTATTTGTTCAATTTGTAACTACGTCAGTATACACAATTTTCTTCTCCCTGCTTCCTCTGTAGTTGAAATCCAATCTCATAACACAGTCTTTCACTGTAACATTCTTCCTAAAAACCTCAAAGCTAGGCTATCTTACTTTCCTTAGCTATTTTCACTTCCTGTATTCTTCAAACTTTTAAAATTCAACTCTGGCCTTGCCCATTTACTTTTTAAAAGATTTGCTTTGTCATATTACCTATTCCTTTCGGGTTTGTTAGTGTACTCAAATGTGGACTTTGGCTCTTTATTTTTCTGCTGTTGAAAATCAATCGATGAACATTGTATTAATCTTGGGAAAGCAGTTCTATCTTTAAATCTGGCTTGGTGAATAATATTTCTCATTCGTTTGGAAATGAGAAATATAGGTGCAGACTTGATGGGCTGAAAGGCCTTTTTCTGTGCTGTAGCCTTCAGTAATTCTATGACAGTTGACAAATGCACCATTTTTGCACTTTAAACATCTTATCCAGAATTGAGTTGCATAGAAACATAGAAAATAGCAGCTGGAGTAGGCCATTCAGTCCTTTGCTCCCTTTAGCCCTAAGAACTATATCTAACTACTACTTCTTGAAATCATTCAATGTTTTGGCTTCAACAGCTTTCTGTGGCAGAGAATGCTGTAGGCTCACCACTCTTCTTTCTTTCTAATGAAGTAATTTCTCCTTCTCTCAATCCTGAATGGCCTATGCTGTATTCTTAAACTATGACCCCTAGTTCTGGATTCCCCAGTCATCAGGACTGTATTTGTATTTTCCTACTGTTCCAAACTTTTGAAAGAAATTAAGCTACTATTTATTAAATCCCTGGTGATAAAATTAGCAATATGCATTTCTGTCACCAAAGATAACTTAATTCCTTTCAAGCTGATCTCTAGACTGTTAAATATAGGAACGTATGTTCTATTGAGTTACAGTCCACTACACAATGTTTTCCTGTCGTTTTCTGTCACAGTAATCCTAATTGCATCATAAGTACAAGATTACTTTTGCAATTGTTTCAAAGTAGTGGCAGATGTGAAGAAATGAAATTGGTTTGCAACCATTTTATGGTTTTGCCATAAAACTTGTGAATGTGACGACTCATCAACAAAATGCCAAGAAATTTGTTGCTTTAAAAATATATGTTTACTTGCCTATATAACAATGATAACTGCACTTCAAAATCAAAATTGTCATTAGAGTTCACTAACAACGTTTTATAACATTGTGGTTTGAATTTTTGGGAAAATTGCAGTTCCGTAGTCCTAACATGGAAGAAATTGTCTGCATGATCAAGGTTGGCAGGGCATGGATTTTAATGGGAATCAGGCTTGCTGCCCCGGAAAGCCTTTGGAGTCTGTAACAAATGGAGGCATACTGTGGGGAGGGCTTGACTTGATGATCAGAGACTTTGTTGTACCTGTTTTTTACAAAATTATGGAACAAAACAGCCCTCACTCTTCACATTCTCCCCACAAACATAGTCCCTGTGTCCCATCCATCTCATCCTATGTCCCTCTATAGCTCCTATGCCAACTTAAGCCCCTCCACACACCAACAGTCATGGCCATTTGTAGCCCCAGTACAGACTTACTGTTAACTCACTGCTACCTCATGCCAATCCATGACTCCACCATCCTTTGCCCTCACACCCTCCATACCAGTTTGCCAAGTGTCCACTATGGGCAGACTTTGGGAACTGTGCTGAGATGAAATAAAGTTATTCTGTCATTTGATGAATTAATATTTTAAAAGGGCACTAATTTAAAATCAATTTGCTGTCTTTAACTTCCTTCAACTACTTAATATCTTGTGAAAACCAGCACTTGTATTCACTGTCTCACTTCACAGACATTTTAACAAGGAGGGACTGTCAATCAATCAAACAAGCACCCCACTCTGATAAGTTGCGAAAACACAAATCCTAAATGATAGCCCTCAGGCTGTGTCAACAGACTGAAACAGCACGTGCTGATTTTCTTTAAACGCTGCACACAGTATTTTCCCTCCCCCCAAACCATTTAAATATGTGGAGATTTAAATGCCTTGATAGCTCAACAGTTTCCATGATGACTTGACAGTTACGTTGGGCTTATCCATTTTTTAATGCATGTTCATTCCCAAAGGGCACCTTGTCTTTGCTGAAAGTGTTCCTGAATCTCTCCAAAAACTCTTCAAATAATGCCAGTAGTCTCTTTCAAAATTCAATCTGACTGGAGGCAGTTGCAATTTTATATGTGCAGCATCTTCCATGAATCACACATATCCAAAAGCCACCATTTCCTCATCCCCATGGTGGTATCAAAGAGTTTGGGGTGAGCCCTCTGAATTTGAGCTTCCAGCACCATTTTAGCTATGCTGGAGTCACACTCATTCTTGGTGAAAATTTAGACCTGTGTGTAATTTTTTTCTTCTTTTCAGGCCAGAAATATAAAATCAGATTCATACTGAAGTCATCAAAAAGTTTTAGCTGAAATGTGAATATTGTAAAATTTACACTACTTGTCTTTTAATATTAGATGAATCTCAACACTTATTAATTTCTTATCTGTATGTACGGTACTGGCTTCCATCTGTGCTACTTATTGAATGTTTAAAAAATGCTCTTCATTAAGGCTTTCACTTTGCATTGCACATACCCAAGCCTATTAAGAAATGCAAGTTAGGTTGTGTAATATGTTTGATATGTGGCATTAGGTCAGGGACTACCTGAATGAAAATCTGTTCCATTTAATGAACAAAGATTTTGGTAGTCTGTACTCATGGCTGGCTACATAAAAGCTGCTTGTATGGTTCAAATTTAGCCATTTCACCAGAAAGGTGATGACTTAGAAGATGGAAAATTCTTTTAAGTTAGAAGCATGACCAAATATTGGGACACTGCAGAGGAAATTTTCAGTCTAGCCGTGAATATTCTCTGTTTGAGGCAGATATATTAGTGAAGTTTCCAAGGTTAATTCAAGGCTTAGTTTGCTCAGCTTCTGCTCACACAACCTCTGAAACTTCTCAAACCAATCTTTGCTTTCAATAGAGGAACAGGGCATGCTGAGACAAATAATATCTTCGATGCAGATGATTAAGAAACTAAACAAAATGGCTACCATAATTGGAGTCACTACCACCTGGTGAAATTTTAATATAGCCTTTATGAAAGAAAAACACATTTGATTTGGAAATTGACTTGACCAAACACTTGAGAATACAAATATTAGTGTGCTATCCTCGGGTCCTTTGTATTGTTCTCTACTAGCTCAGTATGGTGAACCTTTAGTTTACGTTTACCAATTGCAATGTCAAAACTTGTCCATTAAAAGTCATTTTATTGAGTTCCTCCCTGTATTATTATTGCAAAACCTAAGGTACTGTCCCTGTAGAACAGAACTGAATGACTAATCAACCTTTACATATACAGACTATATTTGATGGCAAATATAGTTACATGTACTTTTTAAATATCTGTTAATAATAGATCTTTTCTTCATCTGGTCTTTATTTTGCAGCTGCGTATCTTGTGGTATTTCACTTATTTTTTGTGATGTTTGTATGGACCTATTGCAAAGCTATTTTCACAGAACCAGCTGAACCCTCCCGAAAGGTAATTAAATTTGAGTGAAATGTGTAGTAACTTTAATTTTTGTACAAAGTTCAAACCTCTTATGGTGTTTACCTTCAACATAAATTATGTAAAGATAACCAGATTGAGTGCACTCATTACCAATGTTTGATATTACAGGCCACTCTACTGCTGAGTGGACGATTGCAGGGTGGGTTCCATAGTCCTTTCAGTGCAATTAGATGCTGATTCTAGTAGTACTATTGAAGGTAGCTGTTCAGAAGGCCATGGAGACCAAGAGTTGTTTTGGACTACCTTTTTCACGTGTTGCATTGAACAGCATTGGCAGAATCCTGACGCAGATTCCTGGCTTGTTTATCAGTTCTAGGATTTAAGGTGAAGGGAGAAAATGTATTCTAAATTTATGGGTGAGTGAATAAACAGCAGGGGGAAGAACTTCTTCTAAACACAAAGCTTGATCCAGTACTGCAAAAAATTCAACTGTTGCAAGCAGTTGTGTGAGGCTTTCTGCTGTGGTAGTTCATAACATAGCCTGTAAAATTCTATAATACTATAAGATCCTTGTAGGTTTATTTGC
>NC_063345.1:19830999-19880999 GCF_021869965.1 Rhincodon typus | reverse complement strand
AACAGTAAGGTCTTTAACTTTCTTTTTGTTCTGCGTTTCCCATTATAATTATTATTTATATTAGCTGTTTTCAGACTTGTGCCTTTGGAGCTGGGTAGGTAGCCTGCTTCAGACCATTGGCAGACCCTACTTTGACTGGTTGTTAAAGATAGTGAGACAGCAACTGATGTAGTGGTCAGGCAGGACAACTCCTGACTTTTGCTTCCTTTTTGAATGAATAGCAGAAACCCTGCTTCTAGGTTCTGAGTGAATTCGTCAATTTAAATATGTGCTTTGGATAACTACAAACTAGTGCTCAACAAACGGCACTAGAGTGCAACAGGTCTTTGGTTTTAAAATAATTGTTGCAGATAGATTCTACAAAACAAAATCATAGACTAAGAGCTTGCTCTTTTTAGGAGCAGATTTAGATTCTTTTGTGTATTATCCGTTGTGTTTTGCAGAGCTAGACCTGATGGTAACTAGCAACAAGCTGTGAGAATGAATCAGCTTGAGAATTTATAGGGGTAAGAGGAATTTTAGGGCCTTCTGACAACCTTTCTAATTTTTTGCTGTTAGAATCGAACTCTGGCTAATGCTTCATACTCCAGTGTTGTTCACCCATTTTGTTTTGACACTTTTGCATTCTCTCGACAGTAATTTTACCATCACAAAACTCCAAGCATTAATGATACTATTGACCAAAAATGTAATTGGACCAGTCACATTAAAATGATTGCTATAAAAATAAATCAGAGGCTGTGTATTTTATAAACTCATCTCCTGATTCTATAAGCTTTTACAGCATCTAATAAGACACACGTCAGAAGTGTGATGGAATACTTGCCACTTGCCTGGATGATATCAATAGTGGGAAAACTGACGGAGACCATAATATACACTTAGAGAAAATAAGTTAATACCAGATAGTCAATATGGCTTTGTCAAGGGCTGGTCACGTCTGACAAATGTAATTGAGTTCTTTGACAAGCTGACACAGCCAGTGGATGATGATAGTGCTGTGGATGTTTTATAGTTGGACTTTCAGAAAGCATTTAATCCAGTGTCACATGACAAGTTGGTTAGCAAATTAGAAATGTTTGAAATTGATGGGCCCTTGGCAGCATGGATAGAAGTTGGCTAAAAATTGGAAACAGAGGTTAGGTTTAGATGGGCATTCCTTAGATTGGAGACAAGTTGAAAGTTGCTTTCCCCAGGGATCGGTGTTGGGACCCTTGCTTTATCTGATTTTTATAAACAATTTGGAAATGTGTGTTGAGGGCAAAATCTCGAAATTTGCCGATGATGCTAAGCTAGGGAGAATTTTAAATTGTGAGGATAATGCCAGCAACTTCAGATGTACATCAACAAGTTGACCAAATAGGCAGACCCGTGGCAAATGAATTTCAGTGCAGTGAAGCGTGAGGTAATGCATTTTGGTAGAAGAAATACAGAGACACAATACGGGCTTAAATATCCAACTTTGAGATGAGTATAGCAGCAGAGGAACCTCTGGTTCAATGCATAATTCTCTGAAATAGGCCATGCAAGTTGACACAGCTGTTAAGAAGGTTTGTGGGATCCTTGGGTTTATAAATAGAGGCAGAGTATAGGAACAAGGAAGTGATGCTACTCTTCTACAAATCATTGGTTAGACCACATTTGGACTATTGTGTTCTGGGTAGTTTATTTAAGGAAGCATGTTCAAAGTCCTGGAGAGAGTTCAAAGGAGATTTACTAGAATGGTACCAGCAATGAAGAATTTTAAATACAAGGAGAGATTGGGCTTGTTCTTCTTCGAGCAGAGAAGATTAAGAGGTGACCTTATTGAGGTGTTCAAAATTATGAACAATTTTGACAGGGAACCAGAACACCTGAACCAGATGGGTCCCAATATCCTAGGGGGGAAATTTGCTAATGCTCTTCGGGAGGGTTTAAACTAATTCAGCAGGGGGATGGGAACCTGAATTGTAGCTCCAGTGTACAGGAGGTTGAGAGTAGTGAGGTCATGAATAAGGTTTCAAGGTCGCAGGAGTGTACCGGCAGGCAGGAAGGTGATTTGCAGTGTGTCTACTTCAACGCCAGGAGCATCCGGAATAAGGTGGGTGAACTTGCAGCATGGGTTGGTACCTGGGACTTCGATGTTGTGGCCATTTCGGAGACATGGATAGAGCAGGGACAGGAATGGTTGTTGCAGGTTCCGGGGTTTAGATGTTTCAGTAAGATCAGGGAAGGTGGTAAAAGAGGGGGAGGTGTGGTATTGTTAGTCAAGGACAGTATTACGGTGGCAGAAAGGATGTTTGATGAGGACTCGTCTACTGAGGTAGTATGGGCTGAGGTTAGAAACAGGAAAGGAGAGGTCACCCTGTTGGGAGTTTTCTATAGGCCTCCAAAAAGTTCCAGAGATGTAGAGGAAAGGATTGCAAAGATGATTCTGGATAGGAGCGAAAGTCACAGGGTAGTTGTCATGGGGGACTTTAACTTTCCAAATATTGACTGGAAATGCTGTAGTTCGAGTACCTTAGATGGGTCAGTTTTTGTCCAATGTGTGCAGGAGGGTTTCCTGACACAGTATGTAGATAGGCCAACAAGAGGCGAGGCCACATTGGATTTGGTACTGGGTAATGAACCAGGCCAGGTGTTAGATTTGGAGGTAGGTGAGCACTTTGGTGATAGTGACCACAATTCGGTTATGTTTACTTTAGCGATGGAAAGGGATAGGTATATACCGCAGGGCAAGAGTTATAGCTGGGGGAAAGGCAATTATGAGGCGATTAGGCAAGATTTAGGATGCATAGGATGGAGAAGGAAACTGTAGGGGCTGGGCACAATTGAAGTGTGGAGCTTATTCAAGGAACAGCTACTGCGTGTCCTTGATAAGTATGTACCTGTCAGGCAGGGAGGAAGTGGTCGAGCGAGGGAACCGTGGTTTACTAAAGAAGTTGAAGAGGAAGAAGGAGGCTTATGTAGAGATGAGGCATGAAGGCTCAGTTAGGGCGCTTGAGAGTTACAAGTTAGCCAGGAAGGACCTAAAGAAAGAGCTAAGAAGAGCCAGGAGGGGACATGAGAAGTCTTGAGCAGGTAGGATCAAGGAAAACCCTAAAGCTTTCTATAGGTATGTCAGGAATAAAAGAATGATTGGAGTAAGATTAGGGCCAGTCAAGGACAGTAGTGGGAAGTTGTGCGTGGAGTCCGAAGAGATAGGGGAGGCGCTAAATGAATATTTTTCGTCAGTATTCACACAGGAAAAAGACAATGTAGTCGAGGAGAATACTGAGATACAGGCTATTAGACTAGACGGAATTGAGGTTCATAAGGAGGAGGTGTTAGCAATTCTGGAAAGTATGAAAATAGATAAGTCCCTGGGCCAGATGGGATTTATCCTAGGATTCTCTGGGAAGCTAGGGAGGAGATTGCAGAGCCTTTGGCTTTGATCTTTATGTCGTCATTGTCTACAGGAATAGTGCCAGAAGACTGGAGCATAGCAAATGTTGCCTCCTTGTTCAAGAAGGGGAGTAGAGACAACCCTGGTAATTATAGACCAGTGAGCCTTACTTCGGTTGTGGGTAAAGTGTTGGAAAGGATTATAAGAGATAGGATTTATAATCATCTAGAAAGGAATAATTTGATTAGGGATAGTCAACACGGTTTTGTGAAGGGTAGGTCGTGCCTCACAAACCTTATTGAGTTCTTTGAGAAGGTAACCAAACAGGTGGATGATGGTAAAGCGGTTGATGTGCTGTATATGGATTTCAGTAAAGCGTTTGATAAGGTTCCCCACGGTAGGCTATTGCAGAAAATACGGAGGCATGGGTTTGAGGGTGATTTAGCGGTTTGGATCAGAAATTGGCTAACTGTAAGAAGACAGAGGGTGGTGTTTGATGGGAAATGTTCATCCTGGAGTTCAGTTACTAGTGGTGTACCGCAAGGATCTGTTTTGGGGCCACTGCTGTTTGTCATTTTTATAAATGACCTGGATGAGGGCGTAGAAGGATGGGTTAGTAATTTTGCGGATGACACTAAAGTCGGTGGAGTTGTGGAAAGTGCGGAAGGATGTTGCAGGTTACAGAGGGACATAGATAAGCTGCAGAGCTGGGCTGAGAGGTGGCAAATGGAGTTTAATGTGGAAAAGTGTGAGGTGATTCACTTTGGAAGGTGTAACAGGAATACAGAGTACTGGGCTAATGGTAAGATTCTTGGTAGTGTGGATGAGCAGAGAGATCTCGGTGTCCATGTGCATAGATCCCTGAAAGTTCCCACCCAGGTTGATAGGGTTGTTAAGAAGGCGTACGGTGTGTTAGGTTTTATTGGTAGGGGGATTGAGTTTCGGAACCATGAGGTCATGTTGCAGCTGTACAAAACTCTGGTGCGGCCGCACTTGGAGTATTGCGTACAGTTCTGGTCACCGCATTATAGGAAGGATGTGGAAGCATTGGAAAGGGTGCAGAGGAGATTTACCAGGATGTTGCCTGGTATGGAGGGAAGGTCTTATGAGGAAAGGCTGAGGGACTTGAGGCTGTTTGCGTTAGAGAGAAGAAGGTTAAGAGGTGACTTCATAGAGACATACAAAATGATCAGTGGATTAGATAGGGTCGACAGTGAGAGCCTTTTTCCTCGGATGGTGATGGCTAGCACGAGGGGACATAGCTTTAAATTGAGGGGTGATAGATATAGGACAGATGTCAGAGGTAGGTTCTTTACTCGGAGAGTAGTAAGGGCGTGGAATGCCCTGCCTGCAACAGTAGTAGACTTGCCAACTTTAAGGGCATTTAAATGGTCATTGGATAAACATATGGATGATAATGGAATAGTGTAGGTTAGATGGGCTTCAGATTGGTTTCACAGGTCGGCGCAACTTCGAGGGCCGAAGGGCCTGTACTGTGCTGTTATGTTCTATGTTCTATGGAAGGATATTCTGCTTCCATTGGTTGGTGTGTCAGTAACTAAGGGTCACAATTTCAAGATTGTCAGCAAGAGAGCTTGGAGATGAGGAGAAACTTCTTTACTGTAAAAGTTGTTAGGATTTGGAATGCGCTGCTTAGGAGACTGGTGGATGTGGATTCCATAGGAGGTTTCAAAAGAGAGCTGGATATATATTTGAAAGGATTGAAGTTAGAGGGCTACAGAGGTAGGAGTAGCTGGGTAACTGTTTCAGGAACCGGTACAGACATGGTGGGTTGAATGGTCTCCTTCTGTACTGTAAAATTCTGTGATTCTATGAGTGCAGCTTCAACAATAACTTCAACCTCAGGAAGATCCAAGTCAAAGCAGCCCACTTGATTTACACCCTAACTGCCACTTTAAAATTCATTCAGTCTACCATTGACATATTGTGATTGCATTGTGTACCATCTCCGAGATGTGTGGCAGCAACACACCTCGACTTGCCATTTGGTATTACAATCTTAAGTATTGCTGAAAAAAGAACAGTTTTGGCTCTATGTGTCTTTTTTCAGCAATGTACCAAGACTGCTTCAACAGCAGCCCCCAAATGCATAGGCTCAACCACCTAGAAGAACAAAGACAGCAGGTGCACAGGAATACAAGCCTAGTCAAGTTCCTGTCCAAATCACATTACCATTCTGACTTGAAAATATATTGCTGTCCTTCTGTTAAAGTCCTTGAACTCCCTACCTACAAGTACTATGGGAGAGCAACTTCAACACAGCATGTAGTGCTTCTAGAAGATAGCAAACTACCATCATCTTAAGAATGGTTAGAGATGGACAGTAAATGCTGGCCTTTCCAATAATATCCATGTTCTAGGGATGAATCAATCAAAAAAATGTATGATTTTGTTGCATCTTTTATGTGCTTATAGTTCCAATTGAGCAGAGCTGATAAAGAAAGGTACGAGCGAGAAGAAAGGCCTGAAGTACAAAAGCAAATTCTCTTGGATGCTGCTAAAAAGTTGCCAGTGTACACCAGGACTGCAGCTGGAGGTATCAGGATCGAATCTCAAATGGAATTTATTTTAAAACAAAATGTTACATATAATCAAGGTGATATTGGGCTATAAGTATGACTGTAGGTGTGACATTTTGTTGAATGACATTCATAAACTGTGATAAGAACATAAGAAATAGGAGCAAGAGTAGGTCATCTGGCCCATTGAGCCTGCTCGCCGTTCAGTAAGATCATGGCTGATCTTTTTGTGGACTCAGCTCCACTTACCTGCCCACTCACCATAATCCTTAATTCTTTTACTGATCAAAAATCTATCTATCTTTGCCTTAAAAACATTCAATGAGGTAGCCTCAACTGCTTCATTGGCAAGGAATTCCACAGAGTCACAACCCTTTGGGTGAAGAAGTTCTTCCTCGATTCAGTCTTAGATCTGCTCTCCCTTGCTTTGCTTAGTTCTAGTTTCATCCACCAGTGGAAACACCCTCCCTGCTTCAATCTTATCTATTCCCTTTAATTTTATATGTTTCTGTACAATTCCCCCCTCATTCTTCTAAGTTCCAATGAGTATAGTCCCAGTTTACTCAATCTCTTCTCATAACCATTGGTACAATTCTGGAATAAACCCAGTGAACCTCCTCTCCGCCCCCTCCAGTGCCAGTACATCTTTTCTCAAGTAAGGAAACCAAAACTGTACATAGTACTCCAAGTGTGGCCTCATCAGCACCCTATACAGCTGCAGCACAACCTCCCTATTTTTAATCTCCATCCATCCAGCAATGAAGGATTTTGCCTACTTAATTACCTGCTGCACCTACAAACCAACATTTTGTGATTCATGCACAAGGATATCCAGGTCCCTTTGCACAGCAGCATGCTGCAATTTTTCACCAGTTTAAGTAATAGTCCATTTTGCTGTTATTCCTACCAAAATGAATGACCTCACATTTACCTTAATTGTACTCCATCTGCGAGAGTCATACCACTCACTTAACCTATCTATGTCCCTCTGCGACTTTGTGTCCTCTGCACACTTTGCTCTACCATTCATTTTAGTGTCATCTGCAAGTTTTGACATACTACATTTGATCCTCAACTCTAAATCATCGATGTAAATTGTAAACAATTGCAGTCCTAACACTGACCTCTAAGGCACACCACTGGCCATTGATTGCCAACCTGAAAAACACCCATTTATCCCCACTGTTTGCTTTCTGCTTGTTAATCAATCTTATGTCCATGCTAATGCATTGCCTATAATACTGTGCACCTTTATCTTATGCAGCAGCCCTTTGTGTGACACCTTGTTGAATGCCTTCTGGAAATCCAGATACACCATCCATCCGGTTCCCTGTTGTCCACCACAGTCATAATGTCCTCAAAGAATTCCAGTCAATTAGTTAAGCAGCTATGTTCAAAATACATTTATCCATCAGGTTAATTGCAATTGATCAGAAGTAAAAGTAAACTTTTGGCATCTATATGCAGTATTCTGCGCCCCAACTTACTCTAGCAAAGTTACTTTTATCTCAATTGATACCTTAAAACTAACAGGGGGGGAAAAAAAAGGATTTGAATTTAAGTATTGTCCTGTGGAGCATCCATTGCTTCTGGTTTAGATGCCTCAAAACTTGATTTGTGACAGTAGGAATTCTTCTGACCATGATGTTTTGAAGACATCACGCGTGCAGGCAAAATCAGCAATTTTTAAATTTGTTAACTTTGTTCCTTAGTTGGGACAGCCGTATGGGTTTTAATTTTCAAGTTTTTATTCTTTACTTAGCCTTACAGAACTTTGTTGGATCCAAACTGCAAAAAGCCATCTTTGCACTGATGTCTGCTGTGTGCAGACTGAGTACAGGGTACTAGGATTAAAGGCCTTCTCTGTAAATTGCTTTGATTTGCACTCAATTGTAACAAAGCATCTTTAGTGTAATTGCAAAGTGAGAATGAAATGACTGAAGATATAGCCAGTGATATAACCTGGATGTGACATTTAATTAAGATTATGTGCAAATCGCCATTCACACCCCAGCCATCATCACAAGATTGAAATTTACTTTCTTCGATTATATTTATGAACATTAAGGCCATCATGGAAAATATTAAGGGTTCTCAATGAGCTGGGTAGAAACATAATGTTCAGTTCCTGATTATGGAAGCACTGTCTGAAGAGCTAATGGTTATAACTATATTGATCATAGCTGATAATTCTGTTTGCACTTATTTGAAAGAGAAGGGTGAAGGAAGCCTAACTCAGTTGCTCCTTCCTCTGGCTTTGCAGGTTTTCCAACATTTTGTTTGTCACTTATACGAACAACTTGGATGAGAATTTAGGAGGCATGGTTAGTATGTTTGTGGATAACACCAAAATTGGTGGTATAGTCAACAGTGAAGAAGATTATCTAAGATTACTAAGGATCTTGATCAATTGGGCCAATGGGCTGAGGAGTGGCAGATGGACTTGAATTTGGATAAACGTGAGGTATTGCATTTTGGTAAAACGAACAAGTTCAGTACTTATACAGTTAATGGTAGGGCCCTGGGTGGTGTTGTTGAACAGTGAGACCTAGGGGTTTAGGTACATAGTTCTTTGAAAGTTGCATCACAGATAGACATGGTGGTTAAGAAGGCGTTTAGCATGTTCGCCTTCATTGCTCACACCATTGAGTACAGGAGTTGGGAAGTCATAGAATCCCTAATTGTGGAAACAGACCATTCGGCCCAACAAGTCTACACCGACCCTCCGAAGAGCATCCCACCCAGAGCCACCACCCCCCACCCTTAACCTGTAACTCTGCATTTCCCATGGCTAACACACCTAAGCTACACATCCCTGAACACCATGGGCAATTTAACAAGGTCAATCCACATCTTTGGATTGTGGGAGGAAACCGGAGCACTTGGCAGAAACCCTTGCAGACATGAGGAAAATGTGCAAACTCCACACAGACGGTCGCCCAAGGATAGAATTGAACCTGGGTCCCTGGCGCTGTGAGGCATCAGTGTTAGCCGCTGTGCCACTCATTTTGGGGTTGTCAAGGACTTTGAGGTCACTTTTCAAGTACTGCATACAGTTCTGGTCACCCTGTTATAGGAAGGATATTATTGAAATTGGAGAGGATTCAAAAAGACTTACCAGGATATTGCCAGTACTGGAGGGTTTAAGTTATATCGATATGCTGGGACTTTTTTCACTGACACGTAGGAGGTTGAGGGGTGACCTTATAGAAGTTTATAAAATCCATGAGGGGCATAAATAAGGTGAATAGCAAAGGTCTTTTCCCTAGTGTGGGTGAGTTCAAAACTAATTTTTTAAGGTCAAAGGAGAAAGATTTAAAAGGGACCTGGAAAGGAGCATCTTTTTCAGACAGAAGGTGGTTCATATGTGGAATGATCTGCCAGAGGAAGTGATAGAGGCAGATGCAGTTACAACATTTAACAGACATTTGGACAGGTACATGAATAGGAAAGGTTTAGAGGGATATGAGCCAAACGCAGTCAAGTGGAACTAGTTTAGTTTGGGAGACTTGGTCGGCTTGGACAAGTTGGACCAAAGGGTCTTTATGACTCTATGAAGAAACACTACTAATTTTTGAGTAGCAATAGATTTCAAAGGTCTGTTTCTATATCTTACACCATTTAGATCTGTCAGTATGCAAGATTTGTACATTTACACATTGAATCATAGAGTTGTAGAATGGTTACAGCACAGGAGGAATCCATTCAGCTGATTGTTTTCATGCCAGTTCTTGACAACTGACCAGCTCCCATTCCCTGTCTTTTCTCCGTAACCTTCAAATTCTGTTCTAGTCAGACACTTACCTAATTTTCTTTTACAGCCTGTGTTTGAATCTGCCTCCACTCATTCTCAAGCAGTGCATTCTGTTGAATGAATCCAACTCAAATGGTGAAATACAAAATCAGATACAATTCTTTTCCTAATAGTAGGTTATTTTCTGGAAAGTGTATTACAGATCTCTGCTTCCTAATCATAACTTGGTGTCCCAGCTGACTATCATTATATTTATAAAGTTTTTTTTAATCAACCTGTTGAGATATCGCCAGGCCTTCTGAAACTTGAACCCATAAATAAAAGCAAAATACTGCTGATACCAGACATCTGAAATAAAAACAAATTGTTAGCAAAACTCAGGTCTGGCAGCGCCTGTGGAGAAAAAAAATAAGAGTTAACATTTCATATCCAGTATGACTGCTCTTCAGAACTGAAAGGAGCTGGAAAATTATATTTTTATGTTAGTGACAAAAGGGGAGGAGGAGTGAGTGGAACAGATGGTAAGCATATCCAGAGCCAAAGATGGTAAAGAGGTGATAGATATGCAAAATAAGTGTAAATGTTAGCTGTGAAAAAAAGAAAATGGATCTGTTCTACTGAGAGAAAAGTGAACAAGCTACAAAAAAAGGCCCATGGGGTGGGGGTGGTGGGGGTGGGGAAGTTATATAAGAAAAATGGAATACCGAGGTCATCTGAATTTGTGAAACTCAGTATTGAGTCCAAGAGGCTCTAAAGTGCATACGCTGCTCCCCATCCTGTGTTGAGCTTTGTTGGAACTTTGTAGAATGCCAAAGATGGAAATGTTAGCATGGAAGCAAAGTGATTTATTGAAATGGAAATCAGCTGGAAGGTTTGGGCCATTCCTACGGACAGAGTGGTGGGGCTCCACAAAATGGCCACCCAATCTGTATTCGGTCTCTCCAGTGTAAAGGAGACCACACAATGTGCAGCAAATACATCTTTCAATTCAGTCTGTTGTATGTGTATAATGCAGCTTCACCTGGATGGTAAGGAGGGAGGTAGTAAATGGGTAAGTGTTACATTGTCTACAATTGCAAGAGAAGGTGCCATGAAGAGTGAGGAAGTGTTAAGAGTGAGGAATTGTGGATCAGGTGTCACAGAAAAAACAGTCTGTGTGGGATTCTGACAGTGGAAGGGAAGGGAACATATGTTTGGTGGTGGTATCCTGCTGGAGAAGGCATAAGTGATGGAAAATGATCTTGCGAATTCAGAGATGGGTCAGTTTGAAAGTGAGGACAAGGGAGACCCTATTGTTTGAGGAGATCAAGGAGAGGGGAAAGAATGAGGGTGGGAATGCAGACACAGTTGAGGGCCCTGTTAACCACAGTGAGGGAAGATCCTCTATTGAGAAAAAAGGAGGACACGTCAGAGGTATCCTAGTGGAAGGACGCATCATCAGAACTGATGTGAACAGATGGAGAAACTGGAAAATGGAGTGGAATTCTTGCAGGAAGCTGGGTATGAGGAAGTACAACCGAGGTAACTTTGGAAGTCAGTGGGTTTGTAATGGATATTGGTGGATATGCCTGTCGTTAAAAATTGGAACAGTGAAGTTCAGGAAGGGAAGCGAATAGTCAGAGATAGACCAGGTGAAGGAAAAACAGAAATTGGAAGCAAAATTGATTACTTTTCCAGTTCTGGACAAGACCACTGCTGATGACCCCATCACTGTATCAGGGAAAGAGTTGTGGGTGGGGACGTTGAGTACAATTGGAACAAGGAATGTTCCATTTTTCCCAGAGAGACAGGCAGAGCTAGGATCCATGCAGATACCTACAGCCACAACTCTGACTTGAATAAAGTGAGACAGGTTGAGGGCAGAGTTAGTCAAAGTGACAAATGAGTGAAGGAGGATAGTGCTGAATGGGACCATTCAGGCCTGTTTTAAAATAAGAAGAGATAAGAACATAAGAACTAGGAGCAGGAGTCGGCCATCTGGCCCCTCAAGCCTGCTCCGCCATTTAATAAGATCATGGCTGATCTTTTTAAGACTCAGCTCCACTTACCCGCCCGCTCACCATAACCCTTAATTCCTTTACTGTTCAAAAATTTATCGAGCCTTGCCTTAAAAACATTCAGTGAGGTAGCTTCAACCGCTTCACTGGGCAGGGAATTCCACAGATTCACAACCCTTTGGATGAAGAAGTTCCTCCTGACCTCAGTCCTACATCTGCTTCCCTTTATTTTGAGGCGATGCCCTCTAGTCCTAGTTTCATCTGCTAGCAGAATCAACCTCCCTGCCTCCACTTTATCTACTCCCTTCATAATCTTATATGTTTCTACAAGATCTCCCCTCATTCTTCTGAATTCCAGTGAGTATAATCCCAGTCTACTCAGTCTCTCCTCATAATCCAACCCTCTCAACTCTGGAATCAACCAAGTGAATCTCCTCTGCACCCCCTCCAGTGCTAGTATATCTCTTCTCAAGTAAGGAGACCAAAACTGCACACAGTACTCCAGGTGTGGCCTCACCAGGACCCGATACGGCTGCAGCATAGCCTCCCTGTTTTTAAACTCCATCCGTCGAGCAATGGCAGGCAAAATTCCATTTGCCTTTTTAATCACCTGCTGCACGTGCAATCCCACCTTCAGCGATTCATGCACAAGGACACCCAAGTCCCTCTGCACAGCAGCGTGCTGCAATTTTTTACCATTTAAAACATAGTCCATTTTGCTGTTATTCCTACCAAAATGGATGACCTCACACTTATCAACATTGTACTCCATCTGCCAGACCTTTGCCCACTCACTTAGACTATCTATATCCCTCTGCAGACTTTCAGTGTCTTCTGCACACTTTGCTCTACCACTCACCTTAGTGTCATCTGCAAATTTTGACACACCACACTTAGTCCCCAACTCCAAATCATCTATGTAAATTGTAAACATTGAGGTCCCAACACTGATCCCTGAGGCACACCACTAGCCACTGACCGCCAACCAGAAAAGCACCCATTTACCCCTACTGTTTGCTTTCTACTGGTCAACCAATCCTCTATCCATGCCAATACATTACCTGTAATACCGTGCAACTTTATCTTATGTAGCAGCCTTTGGTGTGACACCTTGTCAAATGCCTTCTGGAAATCCAGATACACCACATCCACAGGTTCCCCATTGTCCACCATGAAAGTAATGTCCTCAAAGAATTCCACCAAATTAGTTAAACATGACCTACCCTTCATGAACCCATGCTGGGTGTTCCCAATGGGACAGTTTATATCCAGATGTCTTGCTATTTCTTCCTTAAAGATAGATTCAAGCATTTTCCCCACTACCGAAGTTAAGCTAACTGGCCTATAGTTACCTGCTTTTTGTCTACTTCCTTTTTTAAACAGTGGCGTCACATTGGCTGTTTGCCAATCTGCGGGAACCCCCAGAGTCCAGTGAATTTTGGTAAATAATTACTAGTGCGTTTGCTATTTTCCCCCATCACCCCTTTTAGTACCCTGGGATGCATTTCATCAGGGCCAGGAGACTTGTCTACCTTTAGCCCCATTAGCTTGCCCAGCACTACCTCCTTAGTGATAATGATAGTTTCTAGGTCCTCACCTGCTATAACCTTCTTGCCGTTAGTTTTCAGCATGTTATTTGTGTCTTCCACTGTGAAGACCGACACGAAATAACTGTTTAATGTCTCGGCTATTTCCTCATTCTCAGTTATTAAATTGGCCTTCTCATCCTCTAAAGGACCAATGTTTACCTTCGCCACTCTGTTATGATTTACATATTTATAGAAACTTTTGCTGCCTGTTTTTATATTCTGAGCTAGTTTACTCTCATAATCTATCTTATTTTTCTTTATAACTTTTTTTTGTGGCTTTCTGTTGGCCTTTAAAGATTTCCCAGTCTACTAGTTTCCCACTACTCTTTGCTTTTTTGTATATGTTTTTTTTTCAATCTGATACTTTCCTTTATTTCTTTAGACATCCATGGCTGGCTCTCTCTTTTCTACAGTTCTTCCGTATCACTGGAATATACTTCTGCTGAGCACTGTGAAAAATCGTTTTAAAAGTCCTCCACTGTTCCTCAATTGACCTACCATGAAGTTTTTGCTCCCATTCTACCTTAGCTCCCTCATTCCTTCATAGTCTCCTTTGTTTAAGCACAGGACATAGGTACTGGATTTAACCTTCTCACGCTCCATCTGTATTTTAAATTCGACCATACTGTGATCGCTCCTTCCGAGAGGATCCCTAACTGTGAGATCATTGATTATTGCTGTCTTATAACACAGGACTAGATCTAGGATAGCTTGATCCCTCATAGGTTCCATTACATATTGTTCAAGGAAACTATCGCGGATACATTCTATGAACCCTCCTCAAGGCTGCCATGACCGACCTGGTTTGACCAATCGATATGAAGATTAAAATTCCCCATGATAATTGCTGTACCATTCTTACATGCATTAGCTATTTCTATGTTTATTGCCCGCTCCACCACAGTGTCATTATTTGGTGGCCTATAGACCACACCTATCAGTGACTTCTTCTCCCTGCTATTCCTAATTTTCACCCAAATGGATTCAACGTTTTGTTCAGTAGAACCTATATCATGTCTCACTACCACCCTGATATCATCCTTAAAAATCAGAGCAACACCACCTCCCTCACCTTCCTGTCTGTCCTTCCGAACAGTTTGATACCCCTGGATATTTAACTCCCAGTCATGACCATCCTGTAACCATGTCTCTGTAATGGCCACTAAGTCATACCCATTTGCCATGATTTGCACCGTCAACTCATCCACCTTGTTTCGAATGCTCCGAGCATTCAGATAAAGTGCCCTTATGCCAGTTTTTGCGCCTTCTTTTTGGGTCCTATTACCTCCATTACTAACAACCCTTGAGTTCTCCTTCCCTTTAACTTTTTTCCTAATTTTCAATGGAGTTGAAGCTTCCTTATCACCTGCTAACCTGCTGCTTTGCCTTACATTAATTGTTATTCTCCCTCTACGCTCACTTCTCCCTTCCCCCCTACTTATTAGTTTAAAGTCCTATTAACCACCCTATTTACCCTTTTCGCCAGAACACTGGACCCGGCCCTGTTCAGGTGGAGTCCATCCCAGCAATATAGATCCCTCCTGTCCCAGAACTGATGCCAGTGCCCCATGAAAAGGAAACCCTCTTTTCCACACCACTCTTTTAGCCACGTGTTTACTTCCCTGATCCTCGCCTCCCTATTCCAATTTGCACGTGGCTTGGGCAGCAATCCAGAGATTATGACCCTTGAAGACCTGTTTTTTAATTTTGTTCCTAGCTTTTCATAATCCGAAACAGGTCTTTTTTCCTAGTCCTGCCTATGTTGTTGGTACCTACGTGCACCACAACAACTGGATCCTCCCCCTCCCTCTCTAGTATCCTCTCAAGATCATCTTGATGGGAGATGGAGGTGTACAGAGATTGGTGTATCCATGGTAAAGAGGAGGCAGCTGGGGCCAGAAAACTGGAAACCGTAGAACTAACAAAAAGAATCGTGAATGTAAGCAAGAAAAGACTGAACAAGGGGAGAAACATAGAATTAAAATAGGACAAAATAAGTTCACTAGGGCAGGAACATGCTGAGACTTGAGCGCAGACCTTCTAGCTCACACGAACACTACACCACAACACCTGCTTCAATTTGTTAAACCTGCTGTTTCGGGATTGGAACTCTTGTTCTCCCGAGCATTAGCCTGGGCCTTTGGATTACAAGCCCAGTAACACAATCAGTCACCACCATTGTGGTCTCAGTTGTTCTTCAAACAGTGCCTATCTCCTGTGTATCTTTAATAGCATAATCAATAAATCATTAACAGATTCCAGATCCTGATCTCTTCTGCATAAAAAAAAGAAGTTTCTTCTTGTCACCCTTTGTTTCTTTTGCGAACTACCTTAAATCATTGTCCTCTGCTTCTTGGTTGACGTGCAGTTTCTCCCTCTGTACTTAGATGCTACAGATTCTAAGTGGGTCTATCAAAGCCAGTCTTCATCTTCTGCAAAGAAAGCTGCCACAATTTCTCTGAGTTGCTTCGAATTAAATTCTATGAAATAGTAATGATTAAACAGGAAATTTTTAAGGAAGTTTTAATTTTAAAAATTCTTTGGATTGGAATTGCAGGATGTGCAAGTATTTTCAAATATATTTGATGGTTCTGATCTTTGATTTCTGTTCTCATTAGCCATCCGATACTGTGACCGATGTCAACTGATTAAGCCTGATCGCTGCCATCACTGCTCCATCTGTGATACGTACGTATTTTAGGTTTTTTCACTAAGAAAATCTACAGTTAGGAATGAGTTGCTTAGATAACCACATTCTTGCATGAAGTATATTAGGTATGCTCTGGAATCTATACATCGCACTTGCAATTGTAACAAATATTAACCACCGATAAAGTTTAATTGCATTGATTTGAATGCAGTGCAGCTCAATTGAGAACCAACTGCTTGCATGCAATAGATATTTTGTCTGTAGTTGTATATTAAGTGTTACCATGCAATTAAGGGCATAGTTTTACCGTCTGTTGAAGAGTGTTTGTTCTGCTGACTGCACCTCCTGCCTCTGGTTCGTGATTCTCATGAATCTCTGCTTCCCAGGACACTAATATTACTTGTAAAAGTGCATTCTGTGTGGTTTTCATCTGTCTGTGCTTTGCAGGTAGTGTTAGAATTCTTCATTTTGAATCTAATTTCATCTTTGCAAAACTGACAAAATGCATTGAAATGCCTTGCACTGCACTGGTTTTTTAAAAAAAATGTTAGGCTCCATTTGCTGACACCCAGGAGCATGCGCATTAGCAGCAAAATCTTTTAAATGAATTGAAATAAAGAATGATAAAAAGCTTGAGAAAAATTAGAGAAAAAGCTGTTAAATAAAGTAGATTTTGATTTTTTTTAAGAATCTGTTTTCTTTTGCATGCACATTTTTTAAAAAAAAATGAAGTGAGTATATGCAATAGGAATTTATCATTGGATTTATCAGCAGATACTTTAAGTTGAGGTGGTGATAATCAAATTCATAAAATCATATTGAGAACATTACAAGTTCACAAGAAATGTATAATACATTCAAGCCAGCACTGAACAAATGACTAAATGTAATTATTAAACATTACAAACTGATGTTTATCATATGTAAAATTACAGTAATTCTCTGACGCGATAAATGTTTGTTTCACTTTCCCCATCACAAACTAGAATGTATTTCTCTCGATAGTTAAGTTCCAATCAATACTAAATTCTTTAGATGCATCACGTATGGCAAGGCATATTTCCAAAATGAAGTTGCATGCAGTAGTGAATAAACGAATCTGTACTGCCTTCACAGAAGCTCACAAATAGTTGAGAGCACAGTTAGTAGAAGTTTGTGAACGGATTACCTTCTTGATGTTTCCATCACATTAGTATTGCCAAAGTGATGAGGACAGTGAAACACTTGCAGCATAACATGAAATGAATAAAAAATGTAGGGAAGCTTGGAAAAATTTTGTATACAATGGGGAAAGGATGAAAGCATAATTCTGCCAAACTGTTGAAAGGTCAAATGATTAATATTGATCTCAGTAGGTCACATAATCTAAATTGAGTCATAGATCGAAAATTACTTTGTCCTTCTGAGGCCAAGATAGGTTCCTGGATTATTTCTCTGGCATTAAACCTTCCTCAAACATAGTTTGGGTCTTTAATTCAATAGAACTTATCATTCTCCTTTTTTTCCTCCTATCTCTGTAAACCTTGAATTCTGGCCTCTTACACATCAGTGACTTTAATTATTCCATTCTTGGCAGCTTAAGTACTATGCAGAGAACACCACCGCCTACAAGTTCCCCTCGGTGCTAATCTTCCAGAAATGTAATGTTGTTCCTTCAGTGTTGCTGGGTGAAACTCCTCCAACTCTCTTCTAACAGCGTTTGGAGGCTACCTGTACCAAATAGACTGCAGTGGTTCAAGGAAGCAGGTCATCATCACTTTCTCAAGAGCAACTAGGGGACTATAATAAATACTGGCCCAGTCAATGACACCCACATCCCGTGAGTGCAGTTTTTAAAAAAGAATTTCAACAAGTAAGCAGCCACGGTGGCCAGTGATTACGGGGTTGTCCACAAGCCCTTGCCCCAATAGGAACCTTTTACCATCACACCCACAACCTGAGGTGGCTAGAAGGTGGGTGAGTAAAAGGAAGGTCAGGGTCAAAAAAGGACAGCTGAGAATGAAAAGGGGTTTCCTCCACAGGCCACAAAGGAAAATTCTGAGGGTGGAGGTGATGTCCAAAAACCTAGGTGGGAAGATTGCTGGTAAGCAGGTAGGATTTATTGGATACATCCAGGTCAGTTCAGGAAAGAGTGCATTCATCACACCTTAAGGCCAAGAAAATATGTTGTTGTGGTTGTGGAGAGATGAACAAGATCTCTAACAGTTAAAGGGAATCCTTTTCAAAAGGCAAAATAGCTCCCTACACCTCGAGTCAAACAGATAAACCCATAGTCATATTTGGGGATACAGGGCATCAAAATTATTTTACTGGGAAAAGGCATGACTTTTCCACCGGAGAGTGCATTGAATGCCAAGGTTTGAACAAATGATATTAGCGGCAATACATGCCCATACCTTTTGGGCGCAACTTGAGTGCGCCATAATGTCTGGGCCTCTAATGTAGGGATTACATATAATTTGCCTGTGGACAGGGTAGACCAACTTCAAGGGACTGAACTGACAGGAGCGAATAGTGGCTTTCCCAGTAGTCTGACGAAGACCAAGTGAGATTAAGGAGGCCAAGCACTTACAGAAAAAGACACTAAATATTGTCCCATTCATGTATAATGACCTGGTTGATAGGTAACTAAGCTCCATTGCTTGAGGCTAAATTGGCACTACAGACAGATGACTGCCTTTGGTTGTCTAAAAGCTTGATCAGGGATTTGGCTTTTTATTAAAATTCGTTCATGAGATGAAGGCATCACTAGCTAGGCTGCATTTATTGCGCATCCCTAATTGCCCAGAGGGCAGTTAAGAGTCAGCCACATTACTGTGGGTCTGTAGTCACACGTTGGCCAGACCAGGTAAGGATAGCAGTATCCTTCCCAAAAGGACTTTAGTGAACCAGATGGGGTTTTCCAACAATGGATTCATGGTCATCTTTGGATTCTTAATTCCAGATACTTCGAGTTCAAATTCCACCATCTACTGTGGTGGGATTCGAACCCACGTCCCCAGAATGTTATCCAGGGTCTTTAGATTAACAGTCCAGCGATAATACCACTAGGCCATCGTCTCCCCCTGGCTGGCCTGAACTCAATGATAATTAGGTCTTCTCTGCTCAAGTTGAAACTAAAGCAGAGGGTGTTCTGAAATGGGACCATGTTAATAACGAGGATACCATGTTAATAATGAGGTTCTGACTTCCTCACAGACCTGTGAATAATGGCTCACCAGATAGGAGTTTCAACTTAACATATTAGGAGATTTTGTGGATAGCCCACAAAATTCCTGTGGTTGGGCATGCAGGGATCTGAAACCCAAACACACACAAGTCAGCATTTTCTGCCCTTGCCTCCACAAGGATGCAATTCAGTTTTGCTAAATGCGCTATGCGTGCCAGATTGTGGAAAAGCTCCAACCTTCCAGAAGACTGACAAGAAGAAAAAGTTTTGAGTGGTCTGAATAAGACACAGCTAAACCTCAGCCTACCACCAGAGTCACAAGGGACTTTTATAGAACAATTCCTTCTATGAGGTTGTGCACCTGCTCGCCGAGCCAGTGGGTTTGGTTGTAAGCATTTCGTCGCTCTGCTAGGTAACATCGTCTGTGCCCCTCTCGCGAAGTGTCGGTGTTTAGTCCCGCTTGTTATTTATAGCTTCAGTTTGCTGGGTGGTTGTTACCACTTCCGGTTCTGTTTCTCAGTGGTTTGTACACAGGGTCTAATTCATTGTGTTTGTTGATGGAGTCCCGGTTAGAGTACCAGGCCTCCAGGAATTCCCTGGCATGTCTCTGTTTAGCTTGTGTGATTATGGATATGTTGTCCCAGTCGAATTCGTGTCCCTCATTGTCCATGTGTAGTGAGAATTGGTTGTGTCTCTTGGTGACGAATTGGTGTTCGTGAATCGCTTTTGTCAGTTTTCTTCCGGTTTGGCCTAGGTAGTGTTTCTCACAGTCCTTGCATAATACTTTGTAAAGCACACCGGTTTTGCCAGTGCACCTTGTGCTTCCTGCAAACAAGTGAAAGCATCCAGAGAAGGAAGATCAAGAAATAGCGTTCTGATTGGTACAAGAATCGTCTCAGCAAAAACTGTGGCCAGGGACCTCCAAACTATCATCCCAGTCTTTTCTTCATCTTTTCTCTGCCTGTGTCTGTCTATATGTGTGTGTAGAGGGGGTGTTTTTTAGGGGGTTAGAGTTTTTACTAATAAAGTTATATGCTTACAGGTAATAATTGTTTATGTATAGCGAGAGTCTATTGAAATAAATAGTCATCCTTGTAAGTACAGAAACCTGGCTGTGCTTTCTGTCAGTAGTCTTAAAGTCAGCTAAATAGGGGTTTCTGTGGTTTTTAAAAAGTCTTTGACATTTTTGATGACTTTGGAAATAATGGAGCTTTATTTCCAGCATGCTTTCCCAGTGAGGCATAACATACCACTGATATAGGGAGACATTGGTGCATTCTGATCTTACAAAGCAAACCTTTGTGGAAAAATTTTTTAAAACACAGAATATCGGACTATTTCAATGTAGTTTACAATTGCAGCCCGATCACTTAAAGGTTATCTACATTGCAGGGAAAAGCAACATGGTAGCTGATGTTTGTCCTGAATTTAACTTTGTTTCAAATAACCTGAATACCAGGGTGGGAAAAAGCATAAGTATATTAGTTAGACTTAAAGGGATAAAATAGCATCCTGGCATAAGTAGATCACAGATTTACTGCAAGAAAATGCATGATAGATAGTTAAAATCGTCAAATGAAATGTATTTTTTACGCTATTTGGAATTCATTTTACAGAAAGACCAACAATTATTTCTCCTGGACTATTTGAGTGTTACTTTTTAAAAATAGTCTGTCGGTATCTATCACTTACTGGATTTTATTATTCTCTTTGTTTCTTAGATGTGTGTTAAAAATGGATCATCATTGTCCGTGGTAGGTTCAAATTTATATTTAGTGACCTTCTAACCCTCATCGGTGACAATGGTCAAGATCAGTTCAGAAGCCCTTTATAATTCCGTTGCGTTTTTGTTCCACACAATATTTTCTCTCTTGGTGTTAAATGCGTGGATTGTAGAGTTATCCTGTCATGATTTAAGACTGTTTAATAATCACTTAAATTGTACATTCTGTTCAAGTAATCCTCCGATTAATTTTTACCATGTTATCTTCTTGGTGATAAACTTTGAAAGCCCTTCAAGAATACTTATTCAGTTGTCGCTCTGGCTGAAAAGCTTTAGTTTGGAAAATTAATACATAAATTTAAATATATTTAACATTGCTATTCTAATACTACTTAATTTGTAAGACCTGAGAAGTTTCACTTTTATCTGATTGCATGCATTACCAGTTAACCTCCCTCCCAAATAACTGAGTGGAGCATTGGATTCAGATGAGCAAATCCATGAAAGTAGATTTTCCCACTGTTTATTGTCTTTAACAAAATCCTTTTTCGAATCAAGTTTCCATTTTATTCAAAACAAAATACAATTTATGAACATCCAACTTGCGAATGCTCATACTTATGAACGCAAACCTGTACAAGGGTGTATTGATATGAATTTTAAGTACCCAACATGCAAATGTTTCCTTGTACTTAGAGCTATTTTATATTGTTCTATATTGTGTTCCAACTGCATATGAATCGCTTTGCAAATGGACTCAAGAACGGAACCCATTTGCAACCTGGGACTGCCTGTAATATCATTTATTTTGGGGGTCCGTTTACATTTACACCCTTATATGCATAATATGCATAATTTCTTAAACAATTGATTAAGCATGGGCACTTATCGTTGTGTCAACTGTTTTCAGAGACGTGCTGGTGAGTTCACCCTCATGTCCTCTTCAGTTATTTGTCAATGAACTGAATACAAAAATAGAATGTTCAGTCAGAATCTCACTTTGTTTGGAATTACACCATATTCATTTGGTAACTACATTTCCTATATTGCAACAGTGACTATATTTCAAAAGTAGTTAATTGATTGTAAAATGCTTTGGGACATCTGGGATCTTGAAAACTGTTGCTTTTATGGCAAGATCTTTCTGTCTTTATGATTATGAATGAAAAGACCCTGTCTTGATTTTTTTCTCTCCTTTTAGGGTGAATAACTGTATTGGATTTTCAAACTACAAATTTTTTCTTCTTTTTTTGGGATATTCCATGCTGTACTGCTTGTTCGTTGCTACCACTGTTCTGCAATACTTCATCATGTTTTGGACGGTAAGTTCTATTTTGTAACTCTGTCCTCACTCAACATTGATATATTTCAACAAGGCTATTGGATAGTGGGCAAAAGTGGGAATGCTAGATGACTTTTCTCTATCTCACCACCTTCCTCACCCAGGGGCATAGAGAACAATTGTGGTACAGTAACTACCAGCTAGACTAAAATCAGTTAACTTATTACACATTGCAAATTGAAGTAAGATCTTCTCAACTGCATAGTGCTGCATCAAGTTTTGTCTTTAACCTGATTTATTAAATATATGACCGAGCACCTATTAAAATGCATGGAATACCAGTAATTTTTTTTCACTGCGTAAAACTTGATTTCAAATAAGTGAATAAATTAAGCTTCAGAAATGTATTTTTTTAATGTCTCTCAGTTATGGAAGACCAATCTCATTCACTAACTTTTTATTTGCTTGACAGGGTGGTCTGTCTGATGGTCGTGCAAAATTTCATGTACTCTTTCTTCTCTTTGTGGCTGTCATGTTCTTCCTCAGCCTCATGTTCCTCCTCAGTTACCATTGTTGGCTGGTCAGTTTGAACAGATCTACATTAGGTAAGAGTTGAGCAGCAAGTCTACAATATTGTGCACTATTAATGAAAAAGTGTAGTGTCGTTTAGAAATACTGTTTTTGTTATCTCTTACCATTAAATGAAGAAGTAATCAAATTAAACGTTATCTCTTAATGACGATAGTAACAAAAGTTATTTCCCTGACAATGTTTGCAATTGACTTGTTAATATTAACACACGTGATTGTCAGAAACATAGGAACTTGGAACAGGAGTAAGCTATTTGGCCCTTCAGCCCTATTCTGTCATTCGATATAATTGTGTCTGATTGTCTATCTCAATGCTATATTCCTGCTTTACCTCAGTGCCTCTTAATTTTTTAGATATTAAAGACATCATCAGCGTCTTTTTTAAAAATCTGTTCAGTGGCCTGGTCTCCACAGATTCCTGTGGTAGCAAATTCCACATATTGACCACTGTGAGTGAAGAAATGTTTCCTCATCTCAGTCTTAAATGGCCTTTCCTGTATCCTAAGACTGTGAACCCTGGTTCTAGACTCCCAACCAGGGGAAACATCTTCCCTGCATCTAGTGTGTCTGGTCCTGTTAGGATTTTACATGTTTAAATCAGATCCCCTCTCATTCTTTTAAAATCTAGTGAACACCATTCCAACTGAACTAATCTCTCCTCATACAAAAGTTCTGCCATCCAGGTATCAGTCTAGTGAATCTTTGCTACAATCCCATTATTGGCAAGTATTTTCTCATTTAGGTAGGGAGACTAAAACTGTACACACTATTCCAAGTGCAGTCTTACTGGGTCACTGTATAACTGCATTATGAAATTTCTACTGTTGAACTCAAATCCTCTTGCAATGGAGGCCAACATACTAATTGCCTTTTTAATTACTTGCTGCACCTACCTATTTAATTTGATTTAAGGGTTGCAAGGATGCCTCCAAGCTTTTGTATATCACATTTCTCAGTATATCACTATTTAAATAATACTTTGCCTTCCTGTTTTTTTGCACCAAATGATATAACTTCACATTTATTCACATTGTACTGCATCTGCCATGAGTTTATTCATGCACTCAACTTGTCTAGATCCCCGTGAAGCCTCCTTACATTTTCCTCACAACTCACAGGCCTACCTAGTTTTGTTAGAGTATCTGTAGAACATGGAGATCCAGCTTAGAATTGATTTTGTTGCCATGGAGTAGAATTGGTGTAACTATCTTCAAACAACCTACTTAAAACTCAAAGGGAATGTATTGTAATAACCCAGGGACATACATAAAACTGTAAGATGTAGGAGCAGAAGTAGGTCATTCAGCTTATTAAGTCTACTACACCATTCGATCATGGCTGATATTTTCTCAACCCCATTCTCCTGCCTTCTACCATTAATCTTTCATCCCCTTAATAAGCAAGAACGTATCTATCTCTGTCTTAAATACACTCAGTAACTCAGCCTCCAAAGCCTTCTACGGCAATGAGTTCCACAAATTCACCACCGTCTGGCTAAGAAATTCCTCCTCCTCCTCAATGTGAAACAGCCTTTACTCTGTGAGGCTGTGCCCTTGGGTCCTTGTCTCTCCTATAGCGGAAACGTTCTCCACATCCACTCTATCCAGGCCTCTCAATGTCCACTCAGTCTCAGTGAGATGCCCCTCAACCTTCTAAAGTCCATCGAGTACAGACCCGGAGTCTTCAACCACTGCTCATGACAAGCCCTCCATCCCTGGGATTGTTCCTGTAAACCTCCTCTGGACGCCCTCCAAAGTCAGCACTTCTTCTTTTGATCTGGGCCCAAAACTGTTCACATTGTTCCAAATACAGCCTGACCAGAGAAGCCTCAGCAGTACATCCATTGTATTCTAACCCTCTCAAAATGAATGTTAACATTGCATTTGTCTTCCTAACTGCCAACTCAGCCTGTATGTTAACCTTAACAGAATGCTGGACTAGAACTTCTAAGTCCTCTCATGATTCAGATTTCTGAAGCCTTTCTCCGTTTAGAAAATAGTCTCCACCTCTATTCTTCCTAGCAAAGTGCATAACCTCACATTTTCCCACGTTATATTCCATCTGCCACTTCTTTGTCCACTCTCTTAGCCTATCCAAATCCTCCTTCAGCCTCCCCATTTCCTCAATACTCTCTCCCTTCACCTATCCTTGTGTCATCTGCAGATTTAGCAACAATGTCCTCAGTTCTTCCAGTTCACTCAGTTTTGACTCATTGTGATCTTACTCTTATGAGAGGTGGTAGAATTCAATGAGCAGCATTTACTAATGTGCAAGCTGAGACAAGTTTTCCGAAGGTTTGACAAAGCAACTGGAGAGATAATCAATTCTCCTTCTATGTGGTATTATACCTACAAATAAGCTGGAACAGTAGGTTCAACAACTTATCACCTAACAATATGGCATTTTCTACCTGTGAAGCAATGGAGTTGTATTGAGCATCCTATATGTTCTTCAGTAAACCACTTATTGTGATAAAAGTTTGTTGTTTAGTGTGGGTTGCAGTAGGTCGTAGAATCATAGAATCCCTACAGTGTGGAAACAGGTCCTTTGGCCCAACAGGTCCACACTGACCCTCAGAGCATCCCACCTCGACCCATCCCCCTATAACCCACCTAATCTACACACCCCTGAACACTACGAGCAATTTAGCATGGCCAATCCACCTAGCCTGCACATCTTTGGACTGTGGGAGGAAACGCATGCAGACATGGGGAGAATGTGCAAGCTCCACACAGACAGTCGCCCAAGGCTGGAATCGGGTCCCTGGTGCTGTGAGGCAGCAGTGCTAACCACTGAGCCACCGTGCCGCCACATGATGGAACAAAAGTTGCAAGTTTTCTTTCTGAGGAAACTTGGTGTGTTTATGCAAACTGTTATTCATCTGTTTATACACATAATGGTAAAGGCCAAATTGTAGTACAATTAGCTATAATGTGGATCATTGTGCCATCTTCTTTGTAAGCTTGCCTTTTTGTATCATATTGTGAGTCAGCCTGCAATAACACATCTCAAGACTGTCAAAACTGAACTAGCCCTTCATAAAGATAGGAAAAATAAAGTAGTACCTGAGATCTAGTGAACTTGTTGGGTGCAGCTTTGGACACTATGACTTGTAGCATTATAAATTCTTATTTTGATGTGTTACAGAACAAAAAAGAAGGAAGGAACATTGAGAAGAGAATTTAAGTGTACTCAACTCTCACAACCCATTTAAGGCATATTATTTAAGACCTGGTAGCCAGTTTTGTAATTGTATTTATCTCCAATCCAGCAACCCAAGTTCTCCTTTAGCTGAGGAATGCTGAAAATGGAGGAAGCCAACATTCATAGTCTTAAAAATGAGGTGACTGTAAAGGTAAAGTCACCATAGTCCTAATGGACCATAGGGCTGCTCTTTCTCATTAGAGAGAGACAGCTGGTCACCATGCCTCAGGCAAGGGGAGAGGTTGAGAAGGAGAATCCTTCATAGTAACCTCAGCTGGTGCAGGAATTGAACTCTCACTGTTGGCATCACACTGCGTCACAAACCAGCTATCCAGCCAATTAAGCTAACTAACCCCACAATGACGGTAGAAGACGATCAGTAAAGAAGAAAAACCATTATTAAAATTGGAAAGCTACAACTCATGGAAACAGTCAATAAATTACCAGTTTGATCTTCTAGTTTTACCAGAATATATAATCTTCTCAGAAGTACTCTGAGAACTGAACAATTTTCCATCTGTTCGTACAGCCACCAGCCAACTGAAATGACTAGCTACTCCTTCAGTACTTGTGCCATCAGGTTGCTTTTGAAAGTTTAAAAACATATATGGTGAAATTTTTCTTTATTTGTTTTCTTTGTTTCCGTTCCTCTAGAGGCCTTTTCTGCACCAGTATTTCAGCACGGTGCTGATAAAAATGGTTTTAACCTGGGTGTGTGGAAAAATTTAACACAAGTATTCGGACCAAAAAAAAAGTACTGGCTGCTTCCTATCTTTACCAGGTATGATACCATGTTGGCTTGTATTTGTTACTGATGTCCATTTATAATATTGTGTC
This sequence comes from Rhincodon typus, assembly GCF_021869965.1. Taxonomy (NCBI): domain Eukaryota; kingdom Metazoa; phylum Chordata; class Chondrichthyes; order Orectolobiformes; family Rhincodontidae; genus Rhincodon; species Rhincodon typus. The sequence goes on along the minus strand of NC_063345.1, from coordinate 19,854,300 downwards.
TGGTTTTAGACCAAGCACAAACAGAATGTAATGGGGTGTAGAAGGTCACTGGTTAAGGGTTTCAGTGAAATGTCGCTTCCCCGTGACTGAATTGTACATTATCTTTATGACAAATGTCATTGAATCATTTAGCTTTATGCAGGCTTGAACCATCAGGGACCCAAGAAACATTTGTGTTTAAATTTAGTCATCAGTGCTGGGCTAAGTGCTGAGACTCAAACTCTGCATTCTGCTAAATATAATCTTCCTCATTATTGAATTTCTAAAATTTTACTTGCAGTGTGGGCGATGGGCATTCCTTCCCCATGAAATCGCAGTCAGAGAGTCACAATCCATTACTGTCCAATGAGGAGCACTGGGACGAGGGAGAATCAGATGTGGAATACTCAGGTAGGATGATTAGAATTGTGCTTCAAAGTTATAATGATTTAATTACAGAAATCATCCTTTCTGATTAATTAAATTTGAATCTTGTGCAGTTGCTTCAGGAACAGGCTGGACTGACAATCTTCAGCCAGCCAACATTTCAAATGCTTCAGAATAATGCCATCAGTATTGCATTACTCTCTCAATCAAAGAACACAATAAAGGTTGAAATCAGAGTTCCAGGGGTTGATTAGTACTTTTTATGGAGACTCCATTGACCTTTACAAATAACAGATAGGACCCAGATCTAGGCATCCTGCTCCATTTCTGACATCCCAATTTTGCCGCTAAGGTAAAGGCACCAGGGGCATGAGAAACACAGGTGAGAAATCTGAACTCAGCATTTGAACTGAGTATTTGCAGGCCCCATTTTCTTTGTCGTAAGGTGTTATTCTACTGTGCAGGAGTCTCGGGTTTACAGAGAAGATATAAATACTCACAAATGGTGGATAAGCATATAGAACTGGCAAGCTGTCAAGCTATTTAAATTTCCAAACCTTTCAAAATTTAAACTGATAAGCTAGCCTGCATCACAGTTGAAAAATATTGATTGGAGCAGTTACAATAGCTATTTATTGTCATTATCATGAGGGCAGTCATTGTGTCATTATTAATGATTGGCTGCTTTCCACAACCTACTATTATCCCAGTGGGAGGGTTGTAAATTCACAGTTCAGTTGACAATTTGAATAGTTTATTAATGGAGGATGTGGTGGTTATGTGTACGCGTCTGTTTGTTTTGAGTTTAGGAATTGAGCCCTTGAGAGTGTTTTAAAGATTTGAATGGGCTTTCATGTCTGGTGATGTTTATTTATTACAGTGAAAGCTGTAATAGATATTTTGATCATTATTTAATCTTAACACAGCTTCTGAAGTCTGCCTGTGGTGAATGCTGGGTTTCTTTGGATGTAAGGGCAAATGATGGTAGACTGGGGCATGTTTTGGCATGAGTTGGCATTGTTAACATAGAGCCATAAGGGGCCAAAGGAATGGGTAGGGAGCATGAAGACTTTCTTTATACCACACTCTCTCTTTATATCTGTCCTGTATTGAGTATTTTGCACTCTTTTTTTCAACCAGAAATGACAGAGGAGCTGGACAAGTACTTTGCATCAGATTTCACGGTAGAGGGTACCAGTCGTATTACAAAAATCTTAAATAATCAAGGGGTTAAATAAACACAAAATCATTTGAGAAAAGATACCTGGGAAGCTAATGGAGCTAAAAGTGTTGAGTCTGCTGCACCTGATGGGTTGCATCCTGGGATTTTAAAGGAAGTAGCTGTAGAGCTACTTGATCCTCTGGTTGTGATCTTCCAAGAATCCTTAGATTCTAGAAAACTCCCAGTGTAACATGTTTATTCAAAAATGGTGGGATACAAAAATAATAACTACAGGCCAGTTGGCATCTGTCATTGGGAAAATGTTACAGTCTATTATGAAGGATGTAATAGCAGAGCACAGTAGCAGTATGTGCAATCCTCTTTAATAAATCTTAAGAATGGTATTGTGTCTGTTTACATTTCTTGGTTTTTGAGAGAGTAAAATATATTTTCCATTTTTTGGGAGCCACGAAAAGTTGAAGTCACAGAGATGAAGTGTGTGTCAATTACTGAAAGAAGATATTTTGTTTCTAACCTATTGTTGTTGTCTTGTGCCACTTCAAATACTGGGGTGTATGTAAAATAGAACACTTTCTGTATGTTGTGGTTTTTAGCTTAATAGAGGGTTGATCATTTATTTAGGGTATTGATCAATTCTTCTAATTCTGTTTTTGACAACCCAAAAATCCCATATGTGGGAGGCAATGGCCTAATGATATTATCGCTGGACTGTTAATACAGAATGATCAGCTAATGTTCTAGGGACTCTGTTTCAAATCCTGTCATGGCAGATGGTGGAATTTGAATTCTGTAAAGAATCTGGAATTAAGGGTCTAATGATGACCATGAAATCATTGTTGATTGTTGGAAAAACCCACCTGGCTCACTAATGTCCTTTAGGGAAAGAAATCTTTCATTCTTACCTGGTCTGGCCTACATGTGACTCCAGACCCACAGCAATGTAGTTGACTCTTAACTGTCCTATGGGCAATAAATGCTAGCCTAGCCAGAGATGCCCACATCCTGTGGGTGAATAAAAAAATTTGAATACAAATACAGAAGATAATGGTAATAGATTTCTCACCTAACAAAGGAGTTAGTGAAAATCAAAGTAACCCTTGAGAAATCTCAAGACATGACTTCAATTTAAATAAACATGAATTTGATCCCTGTCTTAAAGAACACTGAAATTTGTCAACAATAACTGTCCGTTTTAAGATCTTTGTTGGCTACTTCTAATTGTTTTTCTCTTCATGTAGATGAATGGTAATTCTCATAGATGAAACAGCTATTGCGCACTCCATTTTCTGCTAAGCATTATCTGTTTCAGCTCGTTTGACCATTAGCCTCTTGCCATTTAGGAAAATTCTATATCATTTATACTGGATATTAAGAAAGAGCAATCGGAGTGTAGTTAGTAAAATACACCACTTGACATGATGTGGAGCCATGTAAAAAAAGATTAAAGTTTGATCCTTGTTCTTTGTTGATAAACTCAAGCAGTGGTGAGTAATTGGAATTGGCCTTCGTGCCCTCAGTCTAAAGAAGTGGCAAACATAAGCCAGTTTTCCTAATAGTTTGCTCTTCTGCAAGAATGTGTGGCTGTAAATATTGAATGAGGACAGGGTTGTCTCTCATGTTCTGCTGTTAGTCAAGCAACTTGCTCGGCAATGAAGAATGCTCAATTAGTACTAGAAGGGGAATTTTGCTAAGGAATGAGTGCCAGAAGCACGGTGGGGTATATAATAATATAAAACAGTATATTTCTAGATTCAATGTAATGTGCTTACAATACTAAATGTAAACTTACAGAAAACATAGGATAATTTTCTTTAATAAATCAGATATTTGTTTTCTCTAAAGTGTAACTGCTTTTTCTGTTCAGCAACTGCAAGTGGCACTACCTCTGTGACTGTTGAAATGGAGTCTTAGCTGACCTGTGATGCTGTTTTAGCATTCATAGGTGAGTATTCATAAGCCCCATTCATTTTCACTGATTACAGATTTGTGTTTAAACTCAGTAGGAAAATAGAGCAAAAATGTAGTCATATTGAAATATGCTAGCTTTTGGTGTTTGAGTAAGAAATAGTCTCAAACTTCCCATCCAAAATTCAAGTAGTTTATGAGCTCATTCAGATCTCTAAAATCCTTACATTTATCAATGAATGAAAAGACATCCTGCAGATTAATTAAGATTGTTATATGGTGAAGCTGTAGCATTGTGTGGTTTTTGTTAGTGACAGCTTTCCAATGCATTGTAAATAGCAAGAGAAACCAGTGAAGTCTCAAGTCAGCAAGAAAAATTGAGCACCTACATTGCTGTTCAGCACTTTGTGTTTGTTTTTGACTGGTGGTGAACATCACTAGCAATCATTTTGGAATAGCATATGGCATAGAGCGTTTTCCTTAGGAAAGGTAGAGTTTTAGCATGTACCTCAACAAGCATTTTGCTTTATTTACGTTATGGCCATAGATGTGCAGAGGTCTGGTACTTTCACATAAGAAGAGAGTTTCATAAGGTCACTGCAAATCTGCTAATGACCACTGTCACTTGAAAAGATGTGGAATCAGATTCTTCTCCTTTTCAATAGAAATGTGATACACAGCATTAATAACCCCAACGTGTGAGGATAAAAATGATGTGTAAAATACAAAAGTTGTTACTTACTTTTAGGATTAAGAAGTCCAAGTTTTTAATACATTAATTTAATTATTTTAAAATTAATCGAGGGAAATCTCCCCTGCTGGTTCATAATGCTGTGGTATCAATCTCTGCAGTCAAACAAAGCCTCAAGTTAAAATTATGGTTAGTATTGATATCAACAGGGAGTAAGGTTTCAAAATTGGACTCTCAGAACCCAGAGTTCTGCTAAAATTTTTCTTTTGATCACCATCCAGGGATGGATTCCCTCAATGCTGCACATAGCTTCACTATTCTAAGATCTGTGTGGACGTCTAAAACAATAGGATTTGACCCTTGCTTTCTGGGGAGACGTGTGGAAGTATAATATCGGGCTTCCCCACATGTAGAATTTTAACTCCATAGTGTGTGTCATTGGTCATTGAAAGGTTCCCTGCACAGAAGTCGGCCAGTTGGGCAAGGAATGCAGTAGAGGAAGCCACAGAACTCATGGGAGTGCAAACCTCTTACCATGGCAGGGACATCCAGTCATGGGGAGGGTGGAATCAAACCTGGCCATGCGTGATCCTTGAGGTTTTCCTGACAGTTTCTGATAGGGTGTTAAAACACAGGCTATCAGCCTTATTAATATTGAAATACTCCTTGGGAATAGGTTAGTTGCCCATTCATTGTCTTGACTGAGTTAAACCTGAAAGTTGTGATGGAGTTCTCTACCTGGCCTGCTTTCATGCAATGGTGTTCACCTCGGAACAACCCCATCCACTTGCCTGTATTAAGATCCCATTCATTCCCCATTCCCTGCCTCGAGTCAATCTTGTCAAAGTTAGCACTATACAGATTTGCACATTTGGTCAATTAGATTAACTGCTGGAAAACAGTTTGCAAAGCAGAGGTAAGCAGGAAAGACTGGTGAGGAGCAATAGCATTGGTAGAGCAAGCTTCTGTTTTTGAATGCCAAAACTGGCCTTGAAGCTGCTGACAAATTCCATTGTTTCATACTGTCATTGATTATATTTCAGTATCAGTCATTTTAATGTTCGCCAGCCATAGAGCTCTGAACCTTTTCCACTGTTTATCAGCGGTATTATGAGAAGCAAATTTTATTTTTATTGATTTACTGTTGATAGGTCTCCTCCATAAATATAAAAAAGACCATTGTTGGTAAATAATTTATCAAAATAATTTTAATATATGGTTGATATCAGTTATTGCTGTAGTTTCAGATCACTCCCAGATACTGCAGTATTATCTGAAGTGTGAACAAGAGAACCAAAGATCTTTGAGGGTCTTCAACATAGGAAACGGAAATGAATATTACGTACCTATACGAGGCAATCTCCTGAAGATCTTTTCAATAGATAATGTACATTCAGGCTTTGGTTCACAAACAACTTCACTTCCTTGCTGTGGGAGGGAAATGCTGTAAATTTACTTATAACTGGGTATCCGCAAATATGAACTTTTATGTAAATAATGTGTGTTTGAATGAGGCTCTATCACAGATACCTAAAACCAACCTTGGGTTTAATTAAACATGACACACTGTATTTAACTCATTAGGGTGAAATGCTAAACAAAAGTGTTCCTTGCATTAATATTGCACAAGTAAGGTACAAATATAAAATTTTCAAATTGCAAAAGAACTGCACTGTCTGTTCAACCATGTGTTCGAACGAAAAAGCAGTAGATTGATTGTTTACTATGTTTATATGAATTAAGTCATTTCAAACCAGGTCATTTTTTTAAAAGTGTGTTTTTTTTTCATTTTTTTAAAATATGTTTAGAAGATTCTTAAATTTAGCTAGTTTTTTTGATATGTTTGTAATGTGATGTACATATTTTTAAACTACCCTCAAAATTAAATACAATAAAATTACTCCAGTGAGGGACCAAAGATCTGTAAAGCAGTATCTGCTCTAAAGTTTGAGTCACTCTCTAGTCGAAGGAAAGTTACCTGTTATTTAGTGTGCTCATGCCAATGTTAAGCTTTATAGGACAGCAAATAGTCTGGTTCTCATTGTCATTCCATGAAGGTATGATTTTCTTTTACCTGGAACGTTAATTTTAAGCAATGGAACAGTGACCAAAAATCTACAGTAAAAGAAGCAGTTCATTAACTTTGTGGCAAAATTCCACCCTAAAATGCCATCTTGCACTTTCTGTCTGTGCCAACTCCAATTGGAAAAATCAGTGTTTGCAGTTGATACTTGTTTGTGGTTTATTTCATAAAGTACCTTTAAATTCAGGGAAGAAATTAACTGTTGAAAAATCAGCATGTATATCTCCCTAAAAACTGCAAGCCGTTAGAGCAGGTGATTGGCTGTCTACAGATGCACAAATTCACTAAACTGCAGTGGTTAGTGGATACTGTAATACTGTGAGAACTTTGTAACATCTTTTCCAGATTTCAAATGAGTTGTGTTCTCATCATGTGGCTTTTGAATTTCCTAATTTTGATGTGTGAAAGGTTTCTTATCTTGGGTAATCCTTCTGTTCCCAAAATGCTGAGGTGAATGCAGGACAAGCTGCTTGAACTAGAGGACAACGAGCCATAGGCTTTCATCATCTCCAGCAACATTAAGGAATAACTGCTGCTAGGTTCAAGGATATTAATCCATAAAGAAAAACAATTACTGTAGGCCTCAATGTTTTTTATTAATGGAATTCTGAAGTATTAAAGCATTACGTAGCTTCCATCTTTGGCATACAAACAAATTGAAAAACAATTTTTTATCAGTGGGTTTAGTGAAACCACTTTCCAGCATTAAAATGTTGTTCTTACAAGTATGACAAGCATTAAAAGCATTTGCCCAGACATCATTTATTGTGAGTTCATTCAAACAACTTTTAATAATTTTCATTTTATATTTGTCCATGTTTTCTCTCAACCAACACCTAAACAGACAGTTTTGTCATTTGTTTTATTGTATTTTGTGCAATCCTATTGTGTGCAAATTGACTGTGCATTTCTTATAACAACGGGGACAGCACTTCAAGAGCACTTCATTGTCTGTAAGGAATTTTGGGATGTCCTGTGATTATGAAAGGCTCTGTATAAATGTAACTGTGATCTTTATTTTTCTTTTTTAATGTCTGTTATTGATCAAACCGAATTAAAGATTTCATTTTGGACTCCCAGGAGTGTAATAGAAACAGGGTTCTGAACACCTTTTTATATTTAAAGGAATGGTGTAAAACTGTCCTTCCTGTTGCCTGACATGAACACACTTACTCTCTGACTGTATGATGCAAAGGTATCTAGGAACGTGAGGCAGTTGTAATGAAAGGAAATTGGATTTCAAATACGAATCTGTCTATATTTAAAAATAGCAACTGGATAGTTTGCTATCCAGTACAACACAATTTTGGGATTTTTCAGATAAGGCTGCTGCTGCAGCTGTGCACACTTTATTTTTGTCAGAAACTATTGGAAGAATTGTTCTGTTTTTAATTTTGGTTACATTGTGAATATTTAAAGACCTTTCTTGTCATCAGCTAATCCCTTTATGGTAAACCAATCAGTGACTTAATTGCAAAGTTTGACATAGTTCAGTTGTAAATATCCAGTTGGTTTTTTAAGTAGATGAATGACATGTGTAGAAATTGAAACTGATTTTCGCAATAGTATTTTTTCAAAGTGCAGGTTTAGCAAAGTGGAAGCAATTATGAGGCTTTTCTGTTTGATAAGCCTGAAATTTTCTTTTTATAATGTGACACCTATGCAATGTATACACAATTTCTAGAACTAAGAATTGAAAAATCTAATCCCTGCTGTGTAAGGTGTTTTGATAGATGCGCCAAGCCTTTGCAAGTTTGACTTTTAATTTCAACACTTGACTTAAACACAAGGCTAACAGATTGACATACACTTGAGTCCATTTTTTAAAAAGTGGTGTTACAATGTAAAGACAGGCACAAGTCCTGTAATACACTTTTCTGAAAACTGCACTGTAATACATGTACTACAGAATATTCCAGCATGCATTATTATCTGTTGCATTGTAAGCACATTTTCATTTTTTTTAGTTATATAATGACTATCTCTGTTTTTGTTAGAGCAACCTTTTCTGTGACATTCCCAATTTAATGTTAGTTTGAACAAATTCACAGAGAAGAATAGTTTTAGGACTGAGTTGTTAAAAATAATTTTAATATAACAGAAAACATTCATGCAGTCCTGATTTCCCCCTCTGCTGTAGCAAAAATAACTGGTATACACACTATATCCTTGTACAGAATTTCCCAATTAATAGACTAATCTGGTAACGATCAGAAAGTATTGCATGGGTTTTCATTGTTTTTAATTTGCATTAGATGGTTTTGAAGGTGGAGGAAGATAATCATAAATTATCCTGATTTGCATTTTGGGATAGACAATTTGGTCTTAATAGAGCTGCACATCTCAATTTTGAACAATTGTATTTACATACATTGCTGTGTTTATGTGCCAATATATATTTGGATTTATGGAACATTTGATCTTTATTGCGTTTATCTTGACTTTCTATCTCCATTTGATTCAAAAGGAACAGCAAGTTAAAAAGCATGCTGTAATGTGAGAACTATCCAGACTTAGGAAATGTTGTGTGGAGAAATGCAAGGGAAAATAAATTTCCACTTACAGACTTAGTGATGATGGAAACCTTCCATCGATTTTTCCAATGCTAATAAAACATTCAATTGAATAATTTTTGAATATGTATAGTTAATACAATTGTCTAAAATAAGGCAAAAGTATTTGCAGGTTAATGTAATCTCCATTTCAATTGGTGAGCTGATGTAACTCAGTGTGACTTTGTTACTGGTTAATTGTCTGGTAACTTCCAGATATTTTTACTATATCACAGAGCTATCAGGGACCATCTCTTGCAAATTAAACTAGAACAGAATGATGGAGGAACACAGCAGGCCAGGCAGCAGCAGAGGAGCAGGAAAGTTGACGTTTCAGTTTGGGACCCTTCTTCAGAAATGGGTCTAATTTGTGTGCCTGTTTCTTACTCATTGGTTTCCATGCTACTTTGTAGGTAAGGATAACTTGGTTGAGGCTGGAATGTATATTTGATCTGTGGTGAGAGTAATAAAATTCTACCTTTTTTAATAATTTGGTATATTGCTGTTATTTTCTATTTATTTATCTGCAGCAGTGATATCAGGATCTTTCTTCAGAAATGGGTCTAATTTCTGTAGAAGGGTCCTGACTCGAAACGTCAACTTTCCTGCTCCTCTGATACTGCTGTGCATGCTGTGTTCCTCCAGCTCCACACTGTGTTGTCTCTGACTCCAGCATCTGCAGTTCTTGCTATCTCTTGGAACAGAATGATGTCATGCTGAGCAAGGAGGAGGCATTAACTGTTACTATAGATACTTCCCTGAGTGTCTGTATGAAGTGAAACAGAAGTGGGGACTTGGAATACAACAGATTAGAGAACCCGTAAATTTGTGTGCCTATTTCTTATTCATTGGTTTCCATGCTATTTTATAGATAAGGATAACTTGGTTGAGGCTGGAATGTATATTTGGTCTGTGGTAAGAGTAATAAAATTCTGCCTTTTTAATAACTTGATATATTGCTGTTATTTTCTATTTATTTATCTGCAGCAGTGATGTCCTTCAGATGTCTCTGTTCTGCAAGAAATTCTGATCAACTTGCAATTAGACTATTGAACACAAGCCTTAAAGTGACAATTACAATTTATCACTTACATTCTCTTGGTCTTTCCTCCCTGATTAGAAAATGTTTTCTTAATTTACGTTGGAATAATTAGATAATTGAGAACACAAAGTAAAGTACCTATTGCTCTTATTCAAAAGAACTAATCATTAATATAACAATGGAAAGCTGTTTTGCATTTGAATCATTTAAATTTGAATCGAGAAATTTTATAAACACCAGTTTACAGGACCATCTGCTTGCAGCTTTTCCTGGAAATGTCGAAGAATTCAAGGATTTAATCTCTTTTTATGAAAACTAATTTCCATTGGGGAAATACATTGGCTGAAATATACTATGCACCAGAGTTCTTCCCCCCTCCCTCCATTTCCCCACCATCACCAGCAACAAGAAGGGGGAGCACTTAAATAAGATAAAATTACAAATAAAATGAGATAGATTATTGTACCTTGTCACCAAATCATTAGTCAATTTTCTGAGAGTGATGGAAAGATCAGGAATTTGTTTTTAGCTTCAAATTGTTCAAGCTATTACTAATACCTGTACAGCAATTGAAGTGGATGGGGTAAATTCAAAACTAACATTTTTAAGGACCATCCCACCTACCTTCCCCAGCCCCAGCCCCACACCTCCTCTCTCTTTATTTCTGAGCTTCCTTCCCCCTCCCCCATTTCTGAAGAAGGTCAACTTTCCTGCTTCTCTAATGCTGCCTGGCCTGCTGTGCTCCTCCAGCTCCACACTGTGTTATCTCTGACTCCAGCATCAGCAGTTCTTACTATCTGATTTTTAAGGAGTTGGTGTATACCGGTTTGCCATCACCTTGTTTGCATCGGCAACTAAGGTTTTAATCAAGAATTTTCAGCTTGCATGATAAAGGCTTGATCTCCTACAAGTGTACAAATATCAGGAGTGTCCTTAAAAGATGATGATCTCAAAAAATGTACAATAATCAGCTATAGCTTCCAACCTTGTGGGTCTGCAACATACCACCTCCTCTGTCGTTATCATCCATATCAATGGTCAACTAAAGTAGGAGATAAGACTGAGGTTTTTGAAGCTGCTGCACCCCATACTGTCTTGTGTATTGGGTGTTCATCCACCTTATGTCATCGTACTTTATAAAGATATTTACTAAATTTCCTTTAGATCAACAACTAGCAGTGTTCTGGCCAATTCTGAAAGCCACGATTACTGAATTTTGACAGTTATTTAACATACTGAAAAATTTGTCTTTTTATCAGAATTAGTTGAGTTGTGTGACATTCAAGAACAACATACTCAGTTTTTGATTATGTTAAGTAAGATTCAGAGTTTACTTCACATAACTAAGTTCTGAATAACTCCGCTTTCTGAAATTGATTTCAGCAGAACATTCCATTTGCTCTGTAATTTTCTTTCCTTAGCTTCACAAAAAATTTAAAATCGTTCATTTTTAATTTTCTTTGAGCATCGCCTAGGCAATATAGTGCATCGCTGACATTTTATTTGAGATCTAATTGCCACATTTCTATTGTGTGAGCATCCTATAATTTTTATATTGTATTAAATTGAAATCGATAGCAATTGAAGAAATGATGACTGTTTTAAAATCACTGTACAGTCTGAACACGAACATGCATGCAATATTTTCATTTACTAGAATAAAATCTGTAAATTCTTGCAAAAATTCAACTGGCAGGTTACATTGATTTGCAGCTTCATTTGCAGTTTCATCTGTTGAGATGATCTTTTTGATTCAGAACAATGGCAAAGAGCAGAAAAGAACTCATTTAATTGGCTGTAACATCTAAAAAAATGTTGATCTGATGATTAGGCATTGTTAATACTTGAGATAAAGGAAAGCCTAATCAATACCCAATTGATGCCAAATCGGCTGGGTTTATATTCCTAATGTTTATAGTCTGTCTCTGAAATGATATTAGCAAAGGAGATGTTGACAAGTATCCATTCATCCTGTTGATTAACATTCTCTCCTGTCATAGTGCACAAAAGTAGGGTTTTTTTTTAAATTTTATACATAAGGTCTTCCATCTGTTATTTTCCCCCGATGTCTAAAACCCTGGCACATTTTTTTCTGTCTAAGTTGCTCTATTACTCCATTTTTGAGAGTTTTTAACTTAAGCATGTCATCACAATGCACTTTATGCTTGGACATTTTCCTGCTTACATCTTTAAATTTTGCTATCTTCTGATCCCATGCAATGCAAAAATGCTGTAATTCAGTAATTAATTCATAATCAGTTATGTATCTGTTAAAATCTTTATTGTAAGATAGTACACTTATCAAAATAAACCATTTATGTTTGTAAGTGTTTGAGATTTAACACCACTTAGTTAACTGCAATCACATTATTGGCCACAGATGTAATGAATCTAAAGTTGGAGCATGTTCCGAAACAGGAACAGACATTTTGTTTTAATAACAAAACGGAAGTTTATTTACAGAAGATAAAATAGGGAAACCAAGCCACCTACTTAAAGTATACTGAAAGATTATTACACGCATAATAAGAGTATAAAATAAAAATAGTGCCAGAGAAACTCAACAGGTCTACCAGCATCTGTGGAGAGAGGAACAGCGTTAATGCTTCCAGTCCACTATGACTCTACGTGAAAGGATGGTTGATTCAGAAACTCAAAACATTTAAGTAAGGTCTGATGTAAGATGAGTGACTTATCTGTAATTTAGTATCACTTCGTTGAATTTCTAGATTTCGAATTAGTGGCCCGTGGGTATTTTTGTGCATGTAAAGATGTTTAATACTTGGAAGTATTTATGTCATCATGGTGATTTCTTTTAAAACACAATATTAGAGAGTGTTCCTACAGAGTAATAGGGTTTTGCTTCTATTAGGTAAGTTTAACAAACAAACAAAGAGTGATGTGCATTAAGCTTCAGTTAAAAGATTCTGGAATTTTGTTTGGCTTGGGGAAAACACCAAAAGCTTGAGGAAAATCGCTGCAGCTGGATGTGTAAGGCAGTTGCTCCTGAAGAAGGGAGATAATTTCGAACTTTTTTTTTTTAAGAAAAGGGTTACCTCAATGTAAGGAGTTTAGTTTGCAAGTTCCAGACAAGACATATTTGGTTAAAACCCTGAAGGGGTTATTAGGAGTTGAGAAAGTCTAACCTCAGTTGTATGAAGACTCAAAGAAGAGACTATTAGATTCTCAAGATTGTGAATTGAAGCCTCCTTTAAGCCCTATTGATGTAATAAAGAAGGACATTCTCTCTAATGCAGGTACTGTAAAACAGTGTTGTATTTACCATGTGGTTTGAATTCTTTAAACTGATATTATATGCACTTAGTTTGGTTTACTTTATTTTATCTTCATTTCTTTAGTGTAAAAACTTGTTTTATTATTAAAACCAAATCTGCCACACCTTGAATGCTTGCATTTCAATGAAAAACCACCTTGTTAAAACCAAAGAACAAAATAGCATCTATACTTTTCAACTGGAATCAACATTCCGTCTAGTCTGTGCCGTGCACGCACCTTCCAAGGTTCCATACATAGTGATTGATGTAAGCACGCCAACTGCAGCATTTACTTCCAGTTCTGGGAAAGAAAATTAGAAGGAATGCTGGCTGGGATCACAACACATTATTTAGATATTCACTTGCATTGTCATAGCTTTTAGGGCCAAGAACCAAGAGCTGGGAAAAGGAATTAGTGTTCTCGGATCTTTGTTAATATGCGTTGATAGACCTCTGTTGTAAATGTCTATAAGAGCCTAATTTATCTTTTTTTATATTCATTCGTGGGATGTGGGCATCACTGGCTGGCCAGCATTTATTGCCCATCCCTAGTTGCCATTGAGAAGGTAGTCTTGAACTGCCTTCTTGAACTGCTGCATTCCGTCTGCTACACCTTGATCCACAATGCCCTTAGGGAAGATTTTGACCCAGCGACAGTGAAGGAATTATATTTCCAAGCCAAACTGGTGAGCTTCTTGGAGGAGAACTTGCCACTGCTGGTGTTCTCATGTACCTGCTGCCCTTGTCCTTCTAGATGGAAGTGTCTTGCATTTGGAAAGTGCTGTCTGAGGATCTTTGGTGAGTTTTTACAGTGCATCTTGAAAATAGTACACATTGCTGCTACTGAGGGTTGGTGGAGGGAGTGGATGTGATGCCAAAAGAGCGGGTTGCTTTGTCCTGGATTGGATTGAGCTTCTTGAGTATTGTTGGAGCTGCACCAATCCGGGCAAGTAGGGAGTATTCCATCACACTCCTGACTTGTGCCATATAGATGATGGACAGGCTTTGGGAGTCAGGTGATGAGTTAATTACTTCAGTATTCCTAGCCGCTGACCTGCTCATGTAGCCACTGTGTTTATGTGGTGAGTCCACTTAGTTACTGGTCAATGGTAACCCCCAGGATGTTGATAGTGGGGGATTCAGTGACGGTAACACCATTGAATAACATTCAAGGATATGGAACAAGTGCAGGAAATTGGGATTAGCTTGACTTTAGTGGGAGTTATGTCGCTGCAGATTTGATGGGCCGAAGGGCCTTTTTCTGCACTGTATGACTGAGTGTATGAATGTCAAGGGGCAACGGTTTGATTGTCTCTTATTGGTGATGGTCATAGCTTGGCATTTGTGTGGCGCCAATGTTACTCACCACGTCAGCCCAAGCCTGGATATTGTCCAGATCTTGTTGCGTTTGAACACAGACTGGCTCAGTATCTGAGGAATTGTGAATGGCGCTGAAATTTGTGCAATCATCGGCGAACATCCCCACTTCTGACCTTATGATGGAGGGAAGGTCATTGATGAAGCAGCAGAAGATGGTTGAACCTAGGACAGCACCCTGAATAACTGTTAGAACTTAGAGTCATACAGCACAGAAACAGGCCTTTCAGCCCAACTGGTCAGTGCCCTGAGATATCCTGGAGTTGAGATGACCAGCTCCAACAACCATGACCACCTTCTTATGTGCCAGGTATGAATTCAACAACTGACTTACCATTGCCCACATTGTTCAGGGGCTAGAAAATTCAACCCATGGCCGAGCGGTATTATCGCTGGACTGTTAATCCAGAGACCCAGATAACATTCTGGGGACGTGGGCTCAAATCCCATCATGGCAGATGGTGGAATTTGAATTCAATTAAAAAATGGAATTAAGAATATAACGATGAATCCACTGTCGATTGTCGGAAAAACCCATCTGGTTCACTAATGCCCCTTTACAAAAGGAAACTGCCATCCTTACCTGGTCTGGACTACATGCGACTCCAGACCCACAGCAATGTGGTTGACTCTTAACTGCCCTCTGAGTAATTAGGGATGAGCAATAAATGCTGCCTGGCCAGCAACACCCTCACATCCTGTGAATAAATAAAGAAAAAAAATATTGATTTTGCATTGCCTAAACTACATCAAATTACAAACTTGTCAGGTATTTAAAGCAAAATATTATTGTTATTGTCATGCAGTAGTGAGACAGAGATGTTGTGCTTTACTTCCCAGTTTCTGTGTCCTGGATAGTGCTGAACAACTGCTGGCAGTTCTTCCCCATTTCCTTAAGAGTTGCTGGTGCTGGATTTGCCCATACTTGATCTTAACTCCTTTTGTGATCATACCCCACTCTGCTGGCCAGTGCAAAGAATCCATTTAAGCAGGCACTGCAAACAAGGTCAACAGAAGAGAGACCTGGACTTCTGACCCCTGGTATGTTAGTGATGTACGTTTATGAACAAGAGGTGGATCACCATCACTGTTGATAGCTGAGAAAAACCAGGAATGTTAGGCAACAGTGAAAGCTGATATCATTGCCAAACACTTGATCAAGAAAAAAAAGTGAATTGTCAGGCTGTTCTTCTCATACTTTGTAGTATTTAAATAAGTTTAAAAATTATTAGTAAAAGCAAAGTGGAACTTTATTTTTGTACATATTTGAGAATCGTATTTGCCTTTTATCAGGGAGGGTCATTACAACATACATAAATAGGTAATGGAAACATTTCTATCACTTCTGAAAAAGACCAAGATTCAGAGCAGTGAAAAAAGATCATAGCTTTATTTTCCTACTTAATCACTCAACATGAATGATGATGGTGTATGACATTAATATTACTTTTTTCCTCATAGTATGTCTGCTGGAAATGAGAGATTTTTCTGAACTGAGTTTGGCTTGGCAAGAAGAGCTTTGATAGAAATGAGAATGAGTGGAGGTTCCCTACTAATGCAGCAATATTGAGTTGGTGTTTGAGCCATTTGGAGCAAAAGAATTCCAAACAACTCCACTGGTCAATTGTAAGGACTTGGGTGCAGAAGTAGATCGTTCGGCCCATGTGTCTGCTCCATGATTCAATAAGGTCAGCCTTGAATATGTTTAATGATTCAGCCTCGAGGGCACTCCATAGTAAAGAGCTCCATGGATTCACTATTCAAAAGAAATTCTTCCTCATCTCTGTCTCAGAGGAATGTGAGTATATTGAATTGAGAAAGAATAGCAAGCATTCCTGTTCCTGATCGTTATCCAGTGATCCTTCCTTGAAGGGTGTGTGGATTAAATAAAGACCAGTTCACTATCAGTTAATGAGATAGTAGGAACTGCAGATGCTGGAGAATCTGAGATAACCAGGTGTAGAGCTGGATGAACACAGCAGGCCAAGCAGCATCAGAGGAGCAGGAAGGCTGATGTTTCGGGCCTAGACCCTTCTTCAGAACTGGGGGAGGGGAAGGGGCTTCTGAAATAAATAGGGAGAGAGGGGGAGGTGGATAGAAGATGGATAGAGGAGAAGATAGGTGGAGAGGAGACAGACAGGTCAAAAAGGTGGGGATGGAGCCAGTGAAGGTGAGTGTAGGTGGGGAGGTAGGGAGGAAATAGGTCAGGCCAGGGAGGACGGACAGGTCAAGGGGGCGGGATGAGGTTAGTAGGTAGGAGATGCGGGTGCGGCTTGAGGTGGGAGGAGGGGATAGGTGGGAGGAAGGACACGTTAGGGAGGCAGGGATGAGCTGGGCTGGTTTTGGGATGCGGTGGGGGGAGGGGAGATTTTGAAGCTTGTGAAGTCCACATTGATACCATTGGGCTGCAGGGTTCCCAAGCGGAATATGAGTTGCTGTCACGGTTGGGGCCAAATTGGGAAGGCCTGAATGTGGACTGTAGTCCATTGGGGATGATTGTTACGGTTGGGGCCAAATTGGGAAGGCCTGAATGTGGACTGTAGTCCATTGGGGATGATGTCCATCTCTAATACCTCTCTCTTTCCCCACCCCTCCACCTCCTTCCTGGACCCCTCTGTCTCCATCTCTAGCAACCACCTAGAAACTGATATCCATTTCAAGCCTACCGACTCCCACAGCTACCTAGAATACACCTCCTCCCATCCACCTTCCTGCAAAAATGCCATCCCCTATACCCAATTCCTTCGCCTCCACCACATCTGCTCCCAGGATGAGGCATTCCACTCCCATACATCTCAGCCGTCCTCCTTTTTCAAGGACCGCAACTTCCCCCTCTTAGTGGTCGAGAACGCCCTCAACCGTGTCTCCCGCATTTCCCACAACTCATCCCTCACACCAACTCCCCGCAATAACAACCAAAACAGAATCCTCCTCGTCCTCACGTACCACCCCACCAACCTCCGGATCCAACGCATCATCCTCCGACACTTCCGCCATCTGCAATCCGACCCCACCACCAAAGACATTTTTCCCTCCCCACCCTTATCTGCTTTCAGGAGGGACCACTCTCTCCGTGACTCCCTTGTCCGCTCCACACTCCCCTCCAGCCCCACCACACCCAGCACTTTTCCCTGCAACTGCAGGAAGTGCTACACCTGCCCCTACACCTCCCCCCTCTCCCCCATCCCAGGCCCAAGAAGACTTTCCACATCAAGCAGATGTTCACCTGCACATCTGCTAATGTGGTATACTGCATCCGCTGTTCCCGTTGTGGCCTCCTCTACATCGGGGAAACCAAGCGGAGGCTTGGGGACCGCTTTGCAGAACACCTACACTCGGTTCGCACTAAACAACTGCACCTCCCTGTTGCGAACCATTTCAACTCCCCCTCCCATTCCTCAGACGACATGTCCATCCTGGGCCTCCTGCAGTGCCACAACGATGCTACCCGAAGGTTGCAGGAACAGCAACTCGTATTCCGCTTGGGAACTCTGCAGCCCAATGGTATCAATGTGGACTTCACAAGCTTCAAAACCTCCCCTCCCCCTACTGCATCTCAAAACCAGCCCAGCTCATCCCCGCCTCCCTAACCTGTCCTTCCTCCCACCTATCCCCTCCTCCCACCTCAAGCCCCACCCCCATCTCCTACCTACTAACCTCATCCCGCCCCCTTGACCTGTCCGTCCTCCCTGGACTGACCTATCTCCTCCCTTCCTCCCCACCTACACTCACCTTTACTGGCTCCATTCCTGCCTCTTTGACCTGTCTGTCTCCTCTCCACCTATCTTCTCCTCTATCCATCTTCTATCCGCCTCCCCCTCTCTCCCTATTTATTTCAGAACCCCCTTCCCCTCCCCCATTTCTGAAGAAGGGTCTAGGCCCGAAACGTCAGCTTCCTGCTCCTCAAATGCTGCTTGGCCTGCTGTGTTCATCCAGCTCTACACCTTGTATCTCAGATTCTCCAGCATCTGCAGTTCCTACTACCTACGTAATAACAAAGCCTGGTGTGTGGGGGATGGAGCTAGGACTTAAGAGAGTTTGAGCCCTAAAGTTATTGAACTCAATATTGAGTCCTGAGGGCTGCAGGGTCCCCCATGCGGAAAATGAAGTGTTGTTCTTCCAGCTTGTGCTGAGCTTCACTGGAATACTGCAGCAAGCCTGAGACAGAGATGTTGGCCAGGGAACAGGGTGTTGTGCTAAAGTGGCAGGCAACTGGAAACTCAAGGTCATTTTTCAGGCAGAACATAGGTGGTCTGCGAAGCTGTCACACAGTCTATGCTTTGTAGAAGAGAGCACATTGTGAGCAGCGAATGCCGTAGACTAAATTTTGTGAAGTGCAGGTAAAGTGCTGCTTCACCAGGAAGGTATGTTTAGGCCCTTGGATACTGAGGAGGGAGAATGTAAATGGGCAGGTGTTACACCTTCAACGATTGCAGGGGAAGGTGCCGTGGGGCTGTGGGGGGTGTGTTGGGAGTGAATGAAAAGTTGACCAGGGTATGCCAGAGGGAGCAGTCCCTGGGGAAGGTGGACAAGGAAGGGGAGGGGAATATGTGTCTGGTGGTGGCATCTTGCTGGAGGTGGCGGAAATGGTGGCTAATGCTTTTCTGGATGTGGATGCTGGTGGGCTGGTAGGTAAGGACAAGAGGAGCCCTGTTGCTGTTGCAGGATGGAAGAGAGGGGGTGAGGATGGAAGTGCGGGAGATGGGTCAGACAATGGTGCTGGGGAATCGTCAGTTGAGGAAGAAGGTGGACATTTCGGAAGCCCCCTTTTTGAAGTTGACATCATTGGAGCATAATAGACGGAGACAGAGGAACTGAGAGAATGGAATAGAGTCTTTACAGGAAGCAGGGTGCGAGGACGTATAGTCAGGTAACTGTGGGAGTCCAGGGGTTTATAGTGGATATTAGTGGCCAGTTTATCCCCAGAAATAGAAACAGAAATGTCAAGGAAGGAGTCAGAGAATGGACCAGATGAAAGTGAGGGCAGGGTGGAAATGGGAAGCGAAATTGAGGAACTTTTCCAATTCCAGACGAGAGAGGGAAGCAGCACCAATGATGCTATTGATATATGGGAGAAAGATTTGCAGGTGGGGGCTGGAATAGGACTGGAACAAGAAATGTTCCACATACCGCACAAAGAGACCGGCATTACTAGGGCCCGTGTGGGTACCTACGGCCACCCCCTGACCTGAAGAAAATGACTTAAAAGAGAAGTTGGTCAGGGTGAGGATGAGCTCGACCAGGCAGAGGAGGGTGGTGGTGGTGGGTGGGGACAGTTTAGGCCTTTGTTCCTGGAAGAAGTAGAGAGCCCTAAGACTATCCCAGTGGGGGTTGGATGTGTAGAGGATTGCACATTCATGGTGAAAAGGAGACGGCTGAAGCCTGCAAACTAGAAATTCCGAAACTGGTGTAAAGCATCAGAGAAATTGCAATGTGATTGGTCAGGCAGTGGACCAGGGTAGAAAAGACTGAGTCAAGGTAGGAAGAGATGAGTTCTGTGGGGCAGGAGCAGGCAGAAACTATGGGTCTCCCTGGGTAGTCCTACCATCAGCAATCTAGAGTCGTGGAGCATGGAAACAGACCCTTCAGTCTAACTAGTCTACACTGACCATGTTCCCAAACTAAACTAGTCCTAAACTGCCTCCAAATCTTTCCTAATTATTTACTTATCCAAATGTCTTTTAAATGTGTAACTGTACCTGCATTCACCACTTCCTCTGGCAATTCATTCCACACACTAAACACTGTGTGTAAAAAAAAAAAAAAGTTGCCGCTCATGTCCTTTTCCAATCTCCCCTCTGACCTTAAAAATATGCTCCCTAGGGAAAAGACCTTTGCTATTTACTGTTTGTAGATTTTCAGAAGGAGGTGGAAGCAAGCTGTGTGGGCTGGGGGACTAGCAGCTTGGAGGCATTTGGGGGTAGATCACCAGATGAAATGAAGTTAGTGACCGTAGTTGATACAATGGCCTGGTGTTCCATGTCTAGGGTCATGGTGCAGGGAGACATAGGAGGAGGTATCTAAGAGCTAGCGTTCAGCCTCTGCTATGTAGAAGTCAGTACGCCAAACAACAACAGCACCACCCTTATCAGAAGGCTTAATAACAAAGTCAGTGTTGGATCTGAGTCCATAGGGGTAGGTTGGAATGGGTGAGGGGAGCAGAGAAATTGGGGAGACCAAAGTCACGTAAACTGTTCTCAATGAACAGGTCCAGTGCAGGTAGAAGGCCAGAGGGAGGGGTCCAGGTGGAGGGAAAATGTTGGAATTGGGCAAAGGGGTCCATGGGACAGGGAGAGGACTCTTGCCCAAAGAAAGGGGCATAGAAGCGAAGACAATGAAAGAAGAGTTTGACACCATGTCGTGCCCAAAATTCATTAAGATGGGGACACAGAGGCATAAAATTGAGACCTTTGCTGAGTACAGAAGGTGAGGAGGGATGGTGAATAAGTGACAGGAGGTGAGGTTGGGGGAGGAGAAGAAAGTTCCAGACGTTCACGGGTATCATGGCTTGCATTTTGTGTGCCTTGATACCCGAAAGGAAAAGGTTTCTTGTTAGCACGGTGAATGAACCGGAGGATGAAGCAGAACTGCAGAGTGGTGCAGCCCTGAGCCAATGTGATGCAATGCTATTAGAGAGAGAGGTCGAGAGTGTGCATATGAAAACACATGGCACTGACTGTGGATCACAGGATGCGGTGAGAGCAGCTGTCAACTTATACTCTGCCAAAGACACATTGCTTTTTGTGGAGCAGGAATGGGAAAAGTTGAGAAAGTGTGAGGGGTGGAATGAGATAAACAGTGTGATTGATAGGAAATTGCAAACCAGTAAATTAATGACCAATACTTTGGCTTGGAATTTCCTCAGTCAGTCCCAAAACTGTAATTTCCTTAATTAAAAATGCACCCACCAGTGTATGAATGTATTCCCAATGATATAAAACCTATGTGAAAAAGATGAAGCACATGGAAACTTCCACGCAACCATTTTCAGAGTTCAACCAACGCCCTCCACAGCAAGGGAGGGACAAACAAGAAAAAGACCTTTCTTTGTTTCACAAAGATCTTCGCTTCACTGACTTTAATGTCACTGTGTATCGTAGTGATAATGCAACTCTATTTGTTTGGAATGCTAACTACACAGTCACCATGTGGACCCACAGGGCAGTAGCACTTGGCAACAAGACAGAAGATTGCACAACTTAGACACACAAGACCTCCTTGAGGAAACTGAAGGCACAGATTACTGGGTGTGAGTGCTATTTAGTCATCCTTTAATATTGCTTGTGCTGCCTGGAGGGGGTGTAGTACTGACTCAGTGCCAAGACAACAGAAATGGTCGACTTTCTCTTTGGTAGAATGTAGAGTTGCTGGGAGATTTACGTAATGGTCTGTCTGTATATTTATGGATGATGCGTGCGGCTAATAGTTGGGGAGTTGAATCAAATTCTAAAAGTGCCCAATCTCCTTTTTCATTGAGCCTGTGTGCTTGCTCATCAGTCTTATCATAGCAAAAAGTGATTCTAGTGAAAAAAATACCTATATCTCAGAAACACAGGTGGATTTTTCCTTGCTTATGTGGCAATGGACAATGGTGAGAGTTAGGAAAACATGGTGACAATGAAACATATCAGAATCTCAAGTGTTCAGAAAATTATTTCCGATTTTCCCCTCATAAGAATTAGAGGTGAGTTCAGAATCTCACTGTTGAATGATGGCTACCTTACTTCCATGTATTTGCATCTTATTAAAGCCCCAACTCATCCCTTATTTATATATGTCACTTCATTCTTCCCTGCTTTCCCAAGAAACCAGACAGTGCAGATTTCCCACCTGCAAGTCTCAGCGACTACCCAGCAGCTACAGTTTGCTACTTGTTTGTCCTGGCCGTCAAGGTGGCACAGTGGCTCAGTGGTTAGCACTGCGGCCTCACAGTGCCAGAGACCCGGTTTCATTTCCAACCTTGGATGACTGTGTGGAATTTGTACGTTCTCCCCCTTTCTGCGTGGGTTTCCTCTGGGTGCTCTGGTTTCCTCCCACACTCCAGGATATGCAGGTTAGGTGGATTGGCTATGCTAAATTGCACCATAGTGTCCAGGGATGTGTAGATTAGATGGACTAGCCACAGTAAATGTGGGGTTACGGGGATAGGATGGGAAGGTGGGGCTGGGTGGGATGCTTTTTGGAGAGTTCGTACAGACTTAATGGGCCGAATGACCTCTTGCCACACTGTAGAGATTCTATGATTCTATCATCCAACTGTTCCTTTACTACAAAGGCTCTGTATGGCTAATGGCCATCATCCTCAACCCTTCAAGACATACAGATTAGAAACAGGCCCTTCAGGCTAACTTTTCCATGCCAACCAGGTTTCCTAAACTGGACTGATCCATATCACGGTAAACCTTTCCTATTTGTGAACCTGTGCAAATGTCTTTTAAATGTTGTAATTGTAGCCACCTCTACCACTTCTTCTGGCAACTCATTCCACATACGCACATCTTCTGTGTGAAAAAGTTGCACTTGAGGTCCCTTTTAAGTCTTTCCCCTCACCTTAAACCTATGTCCTCTAGTTTTGGATTCCCCTACCCTGGGAGAAAGACTTCGGCTATTCACCCTATCTATGCTCCTCATGATTTTATAAACTTCTATATGGTCATTCCTCTGCCTCCTATGCTCCAGGGAAAAAAAGCCTCAGCCTATTCAGCCTCTCCCTAAGACTCTAATCTTCTAGTCTTGATGACATCCTTGTAAATCCTTTTTGCACCCTTTCCAGTTTAATAACGTCCGTTCAAATAGCAGGGTGATCAGAATTGTGTGCAGTGCTCCA
>NC_063345.1:19826275-19830499 GCF_021869965.1 Rhincodon typus | reverse complement strand
AGAAATCATTGATACTACACATTGGATACCAGGCTTACAAGCCAACTCATATTTCAGTTATATTCAAATCTACATCCAAAACATGTTACGATAACAGCAAGCATGACATGGACTTTGATTCTCAAATTTTATCATCTTACTTTAATAGCCATGACCTTCAAGGAATGAAATGATTTTTCAAAAAGGTTAAACACTTGTTTGACTGGTTGCTGGGATCAAACCATCACAAATTGAGCCAGGTCTATGGAATCCATATGGAATAAACAAAACTGACAGCGTTGAGATTACTATGTTGTCTAAAGAATGAAACTAGTCAGCTAAATCAACATCTAAGAAAATCTACATAACTTTTTAAATTAAAAGTGAATCAGAAAACGCACATATTGGACAAAGGGTTACCTGCACTATCAACTTGGAAAAACAATGGAGCAAACTCAGAAATACACAATTGGATCGATAGCAATGGTGCTTCGAAGGGAGAACACAGCAAGAAATATGAACTGATGATGAAAAAGATATTAGGTAGGTAATTGGCTCAGATGGCAGTCTGTAGAGAGATATACACAGGTTAAGTGAGTGGGTAAAAACTTGGAAGATGGAAAGTAATGTGGGGAAATATGAGGTTATGCACTTTAGCAGGAAGAACAGGGAAGATGAATATATTTCAATGGAGAAAGACCGCAGAAAGTTAGGAAAAAGGAATTTGGGAGTTCTCATCAATGTATCACAAAAAGCTATCCCATAAGCTCAGCAGTAATAGGGAAGGAAAATGTACTGTGGCCATTATTTCACAGGGAAAGACACAAAGTAGAAAGGTTTGGCTATTACTGTACTATACTAGGCACTAGTCAGACCACGGTTTGAATACTGAACAGTTTTGGGCCTCTTATCTAAGGAAAGATGTACTGGCATTGGAAGCAGTCCAGAGAAGGTTCACAAGGCTGAGGAATGGAGGAACTATATTTTCAGGAAAGGTCAAGGAGATTGGCCTATTTTTGTTGGAATAAAGAAGAATAAGACTTTATTGAAATCCTTACAGGACATGACAGGACGCATGTAGAAAGGTTGTTTCTCCTTGAGAGAATCAAGGACCAGAGGGCATATTAATTCGCACATTTAAGACAGAGATGAGGAGTTGCTCCTCTCAGAGGGTTGGTAATATGTGGAATCTTTTACCACAGAGGGCTGTTGAGGCTGGTTTGTGTAGCATATTCAAGGCCAAGGTATACAGATTTGTAAGCAGTCGGGAAATCAAGGGTTATGGGGAATGCGGAGTTAGGAATGATCAGATCACCCATGATCTCTTTGAATGGCGAAGCAGACCCAATGGGCTGAATGCCGACTTCTGCTCTTATGGAAAACTCGCTCTCTCCCAAATCACCAAGTCAGTGCCTGGCATAAAAGCATCTGGGGCAACATCAATGAAAATTCGTGATCTTAAAATCACCACTGCTGCAAAATACAAGTCAACAATTAAGCAGCTGGCCTCAGGTAACTCCTGACAAACCAAGATTACGAAACACGACCCTAACTCCAATCCATCACCACACCTTCCACGAATCTAATTTCAGCAGGAATTAGATTTTAACTAGTTCATCATCTTGCAGTAAATCAAAATCAGGAAAAAGATGAAAATTAACCTGGGCGCATTGTTTATATACAATTGAAATAAGAAATTCATTTTAGTCCAGCTTTTTGCCTTATATAAAGCAATGCTATTAGTATAGAAACTTCACACATGGTAAGTGCTGTTAAAAACCTTTAGAAAGGGGGTGAGAAAGTAGCAGAAGAACAAGACAGAGGCAGCAGTGATGTTTTCTCACAGCACTGTGACTTTGGTGTTCTCAAACATTAATATTGGTATCAAATATCACATTTTGAATGCTGAGATATTACTGGCAGGTAGAAATCACTCTGCCTTCTTGACAGTATCTCTGGCTCACAAAGCATTAATAGCACAGGAGTGGGCAAATAGTTTGATCTATGCCAGTGCTGGTCTGAACTGTCAGAACAGTACATTAATAATCTACTGATGAATTCCATTCATAACCCTTTGCCTCCAAACTAAGTACAACCCATAGTCTGCATGGCAGGAGGTACTGGCAAATGACAAGAGATAATTTGAACACTCAGGCTAAAAGTTCTGGGTGGGATGACTGCAATGCCATGTAGAGAGACAAAAAAAGAAGTCTGTCTACAGCAATAATATGCTGTGAACAAACTAACTTGTTCTACACTGCAGAGGGGAGGAAGACCCACTCACAGAAGCTGTCAACCTGAGAGATCAGCAGCTCCATTAGTGCTGGCAGTGCCACAAGCTCACTAGTCAAGGCAGGCCCTCACAGAATAAAGTATGAATCTTGAAATGCCGCAAGTCCAATACTTTCACTTGGGAACAGTCAGGGAAACTGACGGGAAGGTGGTAGGTACACCTTCAGGAATGTCCTTCTAAAGTGACACTCCCTGAAGATAATAACCCTCCTTTCTTCTCCACACCCCACCCATTTTATAAATTTATTCAACAAACAACTGCCCGCTCTCACACAGCTACCCCTATGCTAACTAAATGTTTGAGTGGGCAACATACCATCAAGGTCAAAAAGCTTTTAACAAGTTCAATTAGAGTTATAGAGTCATAGAGATGTACAGTACGGAAACAGACCCTTTGATCCAACTCGTCCTATCTAACCAGATATCATAGATAAATCTAGTCCCATTTGCCAGCATTTGGCCCATATCCCTCTAAATCCTTCCTATTCATACACTCATCCAGATGCCCTTTAAATGTTGTAATTGTATCAGCCTCCACCACTACTTCTGACAACTCATTCCACCCTCTGCATGAAGTTGTCCCTTAGATCCCTTTGAAATCTTTCCCCTCTCATCTTAAACCTATGCACTTTGCTTTGGACTCTCCCACCCCAGGAGACCTTGTCTATTTACCCTATCCATGCCCCTCATGATTTTATAAACCTTGATAAGGTCACCCCTCAGCCTCTGATGCTCTAGGGAAAATAGCCCCAGCCTACTCCAGCCTCTTCCTATAGCTCAAGCCCTCCAACCCTGACCACATCCTTGTAAATCTATTCTGAACCCTTTTAAGTTTAGCATCATCATTCCTATAGAAGGGAGACCAGAATTGAATGCTGTATTCCAAAAGTGGCCTAACCAATGTCCTGTACAGCCTCAACATGACCTCCCAACTCCT
This sequence comes from Rhincodon typus, assembly GCF_021869965.1. NCBI lineage: Eukaryota > Metazoa > Chordata > Chondrichthyes > Orectolobiformes > Rhincodontidae > Rhincodon > Rhincodon typus. The sequence continues at coordinate 19,827,291 of NC_063345.1, read as the reverse complement.
ATATTGAATGCACTGACCTATAAAGGCAAGCATACCAAACATCCTCTTCACTATGCTATCAACCTGTGACTCCACTTTCAAGGAACTATGAACCTGCACTCCAAGATCTCTTTGCTCAGCAACACTCCCCAGGACCTTACCATTATGTGTATAAGTCCTGCTCTGACTTGCTTTTCCAAAATGCAGCACCTCACGTTTATCTAAATTAAACTCCATCTGCCACTCGTTGGCCCATTGGCCCATCTGATCAAGATCCTGTTATAATCAGAGGTAATCTTCGCTGTCTACTACACCAATTTTGGTGTCATCTGCAAAGTTACTAACCATACCTCCCATGTTCACATCCAAATCATTTATATAAACGACACAAAGTAGGGGACCCAGTATTGATCCTTGCGGCATACCACTGGTCACAGGCTAACAGTCTGAAAAGCTACCCTCCGTCTTCTACCTTTGAGCCTGTTCTGTATCCAAGTGGCTAGTTCTCCCTGTATTCCATGTGATCTAAGCTTGCTAACCAGTTTACCATGAGAAACCTTGCTGAATGCCTTACTGAAATCCATTTAGATCACGTCTGCCTTCATCAACTCTTTGTTACTTCAAAAAACTCAATCAAGTTAGTGAGACACGACTTCCCACACACAAAGCCATGTTGACTATCCCTAATCAGTTCTTGCCTTTCCAAATACATGCAAATCCTGTCCCTCAAGATTCCCTCCAATAATGTGCCACCACCGATGTCAGGCTCACCAGTCTATAGTTCCCTGGCTTTTCTCATCACCTTTCTTAAATAGTGGCACTACATTAGCCAACTTTTTTTTTTAAAAAAAGAACAACTGTTTGGCACGGTGCCAATTTTGGCATTCACCCATCCTTTATGTTGTGGTGGTGAGCTAACCTCTTGGCTTACTGATGTGGGTATGTAATACCCAATCTTATGTTTCTGAACATTGCTGACCCATAAATTATCCTAACAAACTGCACCATATGAATTGAAAAGAAAATTAAGTTTGGAA
>NC_063345.1:19805499-19816275 GCF_021869965.1 Rhincodon typus | reverse complement strand
GGGAGGGAAAGAGAAAGCAAGAAAGAAGGGCGGGTGATGTTGTCTTTCTATTGGTGTTCTGTTTACCCACAGGCTGATTGACTTTTCAAATCAGAACTAGTTGTGGGGATCAGGAGTTCTCAACATGACAACAAATCTGTTCATTTGCCCAGGAGCCTGACAACAGCTCGTCGCTGGGCAAACCTGCCCTGACACACCCACAGTGCTGATGAATGCAACAGTCCTACCTCACCACTTGAACACAGCAACAGTGTAAATGCAACTCAATATGTTCTAGTAACATTAAAACTGTAACATCTCCTCCCACAGTCTACTTGTTGTAAAGCAGTATCTTGTTTCCTATTTTGGTCCATAAACCAAAAAGTAAAGAAAAATGAAAAAGATGCAGTCTTTACAGCACACACATCAAAACAAAGTTTCACCTCATTTCCCAACATGATCTGATACCGGGACTCAATCCCGGAGTTAAATATTTCTCCGATCTCAGTATTTAAGTTTCCACACCACTGATTCGTTCCAGTTCCTTTTCTGTGGACCAGAGACAATTTATGATTCTTTTTGGATCTGCAACCATGAACTTTTCACAATTCTGACAGCCTAAAGTTTCTTAGCGCAAACAACTTGAAGACTTCTACACACATTCACTCAGCTTGCAAACTCCACAGACTAGAAAACACTTCTGTTGAGGTGACGGGATTCCCTACTTGAACTGTTTTTCTTCTAGGAGAAAAACTGTTTATCTCAGAACTAAACTGAGTTCTTCAGACATAACTTCGAACACTCTGCTCTGAAATCAATATTAAATTAATTGTCTTAAGGTGTCTTCTCTGTCTGTGAGAGAAACAACCATTTCATCAATTAACACCAGAGTTCTCCTCAGCAGGTGGCTTAAGTCATGCCCCTTCTCAGCAATTATATATTTATGTCACTGTTCCCAACTGTTTTTTAAAAAAACCTTCACAGAACTGGCCAAAATCCCTGTATTTTAAAATCCAACTATATATATATAGTGCCAAGATGATATTGATGTTCGATAGGTTTGCAATACATCTTATTATTTTGCTGCAGAAAGGCGATATTGCTTAAGACTATCAAAGTCCGACTGATAAGTAAGCATAGAATGTAAAGGTTAATTTCAAAGGGCATTCAGGCCTTGGTGAAAAACCTGACTTGGCATGCTGCTTACTTGAAAGGTTTCAACTACCAACTCCATTTTTTTCTGGTTCTCGAAGAATTTATATCTAGAAATTTCCATCTGCCTTTCATTAGAAATCTGCATTAGACAGAATGTATGTCTAGGATTTTAATAATATTATAGATGTTACTATTTACTACAGATTGTATCATTGTTTGAGACATTTTCTCAAGTATTTATTGCTGATGGTGTTTTCTAATGATATATTTAATAAAAGGATTGTACCAGCGAAATTACAAATACATTATAGGGTTTGCGTTTCTACACATTAATGTAAAGCTTAAGTAATTCCTTAACCAACGTTAAATATATAGGACACTCACCCGAGTCAGGGGTTTGAGAGCTTACATTCCACTCCAGGATTTTAACATGACGTTGACACACCACGCCATTTTCAGATGTCAAACCAAAGTCCTATGTGCCTTTTCATGTGGGTATAAAAGATCCCACATAACTATTTCAAATAACAGCAGGGGTGTCAATGTGTTCCAGCCAATGTTTATCCTTCAAATAACAAAAACTAGAATAGCTAGTTATTAATTTGTGGGAATTTGCTGTGGACAATTCGGCTGATGTACGTCTTCATAACAATGGTGATTATAATGTAACATACTACATCGGCTTAAAATGCTCAGAGACATCCACCAGTCACGAAAGGTGCCATAGAAATGCAAGTCTTTCCTTAAGAGAAGGAATTCTCATTAAGAACCTAACTGATGCTATGCAATATGGAATTTAATGAAGGAGAATGTCCAGTATCTTCAATGAAATACAACTCGGGTTTGAAGTTCAGAATCCGGGTGTGTTAAAGCTGCAGTAGTGAGTATATCCAGTAAGCAAATACCCCCATAATTAGACTTTCAGCTTGTAGAGATCTGTGCTAAAGAAACTTTTGAAAGTTTACCCTTCAAGCCTACATTATAAATGCCTTTGCCTACCAGTGCGCAAAGCAAGAACCATAGAGAAGATAAGACAAAGGAGCAGCTGTAGACCATTCAACCAGAGTCTGTTCTGCCATTCACTTGAGGTCATGACTAATCCGATTATCCTCAACTCCACTTTCCTGCCTTATCCCCATAATCCTTAATTCCCTCACTGAGGAAAACTCTCTCAGCCTTGAATATTCTTAACAACCTAGATTCAACAGTTCTGTCAAGAAGTTCACTATTTGGAAGAAATCCCATGCTGAAAAGATTTACAAGGACGTCGCCAGGATTGGAGAGTTTGAACTATAGGGAGAGGCTGAATAAGCTGGGGCATTTTTTCTCCTGGAGCGTCAGAGATTGAGCAGTGACCTTATTAGAAGTTTATAAAATCATGAGGGGCATAGATAGGGTGAATAGGCATGGTCTTCTTCCCAAGGTGGGGGAATCCAAAACAGTGACAGGAGAACTATTTAAAAAGGACCCAAGGAAGGGTTTAGAGGGTTATGGGCCAAATGCTGACAAATGGGACTAGGTCAGGTTGGGATGCCTGATCAGCACAGAGGAGTTCAACTGAAGAGTCTGTTTCTGTGCTGTATGACTCCATGTCTCTATCTATCTTAAACGTACAAACTCTTAGAGAGATTATGTCCTCTGCACATAGACTCTCCCAGAAACGGGAAATAATCTCTCCACATTCACTCTGTCAAGCCAAAGAACTTTAATAAAGGACAACGCTCATTCTTCTAAACTCCAATCAGTATAGGCTCAACCTCTCCATACCTAGAATTAACATAATGAACCTTTTCTAATGCCTGCATATTGTTCCTTAGTAAAGGCTTTGAAAAACTGTTCACACTATTCCAGCTACCTTTAACAGTTTCAGCAAGACTTCCCTATTTTTCATATAAAGGCCAACAGTCCATTTACCTTCCCTATTACCTGTTGAACTTGGATGATAGCTTTTTGAGATTCTTGCACAGGAACCCCAAATCATACTGAGCTGCTGCATTTGGCACTTTCACCATTTAAATAATATTCAGCTCTACTATTCCTGCCAAAGTACACAACCTCATACTCTCTCTCTGCACATGCCATTCAATATCAAAGCATTATAGAAATATAATTACCTGCTGAATCTTTTAATTGAATGACAATTTTTAAAAAAAAAGCAGTGGGTGAATAAATCTCAATGCCTGAAATGCAAATCTGATGGGAATTCTGAATCTTCAATGACAGCAACCATGCAAGTGCCAAATGTACTTTTCTCAATAGATTCTTAGCTGGGGTCAGAAGATAAAACATATCCCAATCTATTGGGTAGATGGCAGTAGGTCAAAATAAAATTGTGGCTTTGTTGGAAGTCTGAATGTATTGATGTTGCACTAATGGAAAACTGAAATAGAGCTTTTTAAACAAATCTGCAACGTTCAACACTAAAGTAAAAAAATGTTTTACAATTAAATTGTATCCCAATGTTTGAAATCATTGTGATGGAACAGTCACCTCAAAACTTTAGACATGTATGGCAAATGAATTATATTGAAACGAATGTTAAGGGACTGACTAATTATTTCAACCATCAGCTGCTCAAAAAAAGTTAAATGAAAAACAGGCTTGTTTAACAAAGATGAAGAGTGTAGCTTCCAAACTGGCAATGCTATTTTGCAATGTTCAGTAAGACACTGAAAAGTTTTGTGCACAAAAAAATATACTGAGGCTAGTGATGTAATATTAATGTCTAAATTGTTGAGTTAAGCCACAGAAAAAGGAGGTTCTACATACTACTTCAGTGCAGGCCTACCTTGCCAGCTATCAGCAGTTCCTGGAATTGATTGAACTGCCACACTAAGGCAGTGACAGTTCAAGATAACTGACCAATTGCAGCTAGGTGCACATTTAGATAAGCGTTCAAAATTGGTTGCATTTCTACACAACCTTCGTTTCGAGGAATTATTCTGAATTTCAATTTAATTCAAGTTGGCAGTAAACTAACAGTGAAGCGAGATAGCTAGGAATGCCAGATTATTACAACTGATCATCCTTGTGTTCTGATGAAAGAACGACCTGAAACGTTAACAGTTTCACTTCACAGATACTGCCTGACCTGATTATTTCAAGCATTTTCCCAGTTATCACCATTATATTTGATTATAGCCAGTTATCCTCCTGAAACAACCAGCACTCCAAACATATAGAAGCATAGTGGTGTTCATAAAGCTCTTAATTTTCACATTAAAATTTCACACCTCTTACAAAATGATCAGACAGACGGATTGCCATCTGATTAAACTAAAATCTCCCACATGCCGTTTATTTGCACAGGAAACATCAGCTTGCCAACAGACAAATAGAGTGAATTAATAGAAAAACAGTATAGGAAAATAAAAATGAAATGAAAGACTTGCATTCATATAGCAATTTTTCACAACTACCAAATGTCACAAAACAGTTTACAGCCATTAACGAACTTTTGAAATGTTTTCACTGTTATATTGTAGGAAATATTGCAGCCAATCTACACACAGCAAACTACCACAAATAGCAATGTGATAACAACCACATAATTTGAAAATTCATAAGAACTAGGAGCAGGAATAGACAAAAACTCTTAAGCCTGCTCCATCATTCAATCTGATTATAGCTGGTCTTATTTCAGTTTCACTTTCCTGCCCACTCTCCATACCTCTTCAATATATTACTAATTAAAAATCTGTCTATCTCTTTGAACTTGCTTAATGTCCTGGCATTCATCATATTCTGGAGTAGTGAATTTCACAGATTCACAATCCTTTGAGAAGTAATTTCTCATCTGTTTTAAATCTACTACCACTTATCCTAAAACTGTGACCTCTCATTCTAAATCATCCCACAAGAGGAAATATCCTTTCTATGTCTACTTTGCCAATCCCCCTTTGCATCTTATATACAATTAGATTTCCTCTCACTCTTCTAAATTGCTCAAACTCTCTTCAAAGGCAAACCCTTCTCCTCTGAAATCAATCTAGTGAAACTCCTCAGAACTGCGTCCAATGCAGCTATATAACTCAAGTAAGGGGCTAAAAACGGCACACAATACTCCAGATGTATTCTCACTAATGCATTATACAGTTGCACCAACACATCCCTACTTTTATACTCTATTCCTTTAGCAATAAATGCCAAAATTCCATCTGCCTCCCTTAGTACCTGCTATAGTTTTCTTTGATTCATGCACAAGGACACTCAGATCCCCCTGCACCGAAGGACTCAAATTTCTCTCCATTTTGATGATAGGTTGCCTTTATATTCTTCTGACTAAAATGGATAACCTCACATTTATCTGGGTTAAGCTCCTTCTGAAAATTTTGACCCTTTCATCTAACCTAGCTATGCACATTTGTAAATTTCTCATTTCTTTACTGCAATTTATTTTCCCACCTATTTTAGTGTCATCTGCAATCTGGCTATCCTTCTATCTTTACTTCCAAGTCATTAATATATTCATAATACTTAAAGTTTTGGCAAAGATCATAGCTCGGGCTGAGGGTGAGGTTGTTGACTTGCTCGCCAAGCTGGCTTGTTTTTGTTCAGACGTTTTGTCACCATGCTAGGTAACATCATCAGTGAAGCCTCCGATGAAGCAATGTTATTCTACTCCGCTTGGAATTTATACTGTCCGGTCCGTTACGGTGAGTACTGTCATTTCCGGTTTTGATCTATATGGGGTCCAATTCTAGATGTTTGTTGATTGAAGTACGTTCTGTACATTCAGACAACGAAGGCCATCGGTTTAACTGGGACAAAGTAACCATAGTAGCCCAAGCCAAACATAGACACGCATGGCAATTCCTAGAGGCATGGTTCTCCACCCATACTTCAGACAACAAACATATAGAATTGGACCCCATATATAAACCCATACAGATCAAAGCTGGAAATGGCAGTACTCACCGTAACGGACTGGACAGTATAAACTCCAAGCGGAGTAGAATAACATCACTTCATTGGAGGCTCCAGTGATGACGTCACCAAGCTTGGTGACGAAACGTCTGAACAAAAACAAGCCAGCTCAGCAAGCATGTCAACAATCTCATATTCATAATATACATAAATAGTTGTGGCATCCCACTAGTTACAACTTAGCAATCTGAAAAAGATTCTTTTATCACAACTGTTTTCTGTTGGTTAGGCAATCCTCTAAGCAATTTGAAAGACAAAAAGTGAAATCAAGTATTTACGTAGTGTTTTTAATAACGTGTCCTAAGCTGTTTCACAGACGCTTTATAAAACAGTATCAAGCCAACCAACAAAAGGAGATCTCAAGGCATATGACCAAAAGTTGAGTCAAAGAGGTTGATTTTAAGGGGTGTCTTAAAGCAAGAATTAGAGATTCTGGGGCTAAGGCAATAGAAGGAATAGCGTTCTGAAGAACAGTTAAAATCGGGATGCACAAAAGTCTCCAGTTAGTACAGTGCATATATTTGAGGGTTGTGGGCCTGGAAACTACAAAGATAGGGAAAGGTGCAGCAACTGAAGGAGATTACGGAGACAGGGAGGTATGTCGGGTTTGCAGGAGGTTACAGAGATAGGGAGGGACAAGACCATGGAATGAATTGAGAACACAAAAGTGAACTTCAAAAGAAAAACAAGACTTGCTTGACTGAGAGTCAAACATGCCAGCAAGCCCAGGGTAACGGGGAAAGGGTCTGGCTGCAAGATGAGTCAGGCAGAATTTTGGACGAACCCAATTTACAGAATCAAATGCTGGAGACCAGCGCGAAGTTGCACTGGAATGGTGAAGTCTAGATGTAACAATGGCATGAATGAGAGTTTCAATAGATAACCGGAGACAAGATGAAGTTACTAAAGTGAAAATAGGCAGTCTTAGTGGTGAAGTCACAAATGAGATCAGAGGTCATCGAGATCAAACGTGAAACCAATGTTGAGAACAGGTTGGTTTAAATCACAGACTGTTACACGGGAGAAGGATGGAGTTGGTAGCTAGGGAACAGAAGCTTGACAGAAATAATGGCTTTCCAATATTTAATTGATGAAAGCATTTAGCTCTGGAGCTTGGTTAATTACCCTAATAACTTGGCAATAGCAGAGTCAAGAGTGGTGGCTCAGTGGTTAGCCCTGTTGCCTCACAGCGCCAGGGGCCCGGGTTCGATTCCCTCTCAGGCAACTGTCTGTGTGGAGTTTGCACATTCTCCCCATGTCTGCATGGGTTTCCTCCGGGTGCTCCGGTTTCCTCCGGGTGCTCCGGTTTCCTCCGGGTGCTCCGGTTTCCTCCCACAGTCTAAAGATGTGCTGGTTAGGTGGATTTGCCATGCTAAATTGCCCAGTGTTCAGTGATGTGCAGATTAGGTGGATTTGGGGAATAGGTCTGGGAGGGATGCTCCGAGAGTTGGTGTGGACTTGTTGGGCCGAAAGGCCTGTTTCCACACTGTAGGGATTCTATGGATCTCAGAGTATTACGGTGGTGTAAAAGAGTTGTTATCAGCATACATGTGAAAACTAATGCCCTGCCTTCAGATGAAGCAGCATATAGATGAGGGAGAGCAAAAGCAGTTTCCAACAGTACACTTTAATGAGGTGTTTTTCTCAGTTAATTTCTGGGAACCCAATGCTCCACACACCCAAAATCTAGGGACAAAACTCATTATGATTCATAAATGTTAACCTTGCAACTGCCAATGACAACCAACTTTCATTAATTGAAACTCAATCATCACTTTTATGTATTAAACTTATTAACTAAGTGGTTTGTAAATCTAAAGAAATGCTTGGGATGTAACAATGACATGGCAGAATTAGAAAACCATATTCAGCCAGACTTGATTAACACACATGCAGCTTTTAAAAAATTACAGACCACACCTCTTTGCTCGACTAATACAGCCAGTTTGAGTCAATCTATTCCTGGAAGCATAAGATTAACCTTATTTTCCTTTGGTTACATACCTCCAGAAATTAGGGTGTGCAAGAACAGACCACTGAAGGTAGCAAGTCAGGTTCAGAATGTAACTGAACCTTTCCCAGCCCTCCTAATACTCACGTTGTTTAGAGCTTTTTACTGAGACAGTTTACCTTTTTTTAAAGCTGCCACTAACACCTCCTTCAAGATTATTGCCTCTAATTTATCTCCAAACTTTGCCTAATCTGTCACCCTTTTCCCTTAAAATGTGGTATCACATTTCAGCTCTATGGCTTAACTATTAACAAATACTTAATTAAGTTCCTTGTCCTGCTCAAAGCAGTCATAAATGATTGCAAAATGACCATTGTTTGCTCTCAACCTTTCTGTAATGTTTAAAGACAGTTCACCATGCCATCACACTCCTCTGCCCCTCTTCCATGGCCCAGTGCCCAAAATGCTGTTCTACAATTCCATTCCTACCTGACCAATTCAGCTACATTGTATATTTTGGGCAAAGGGCTCTCCTCCTGCCATCACAAGCTAACTTCACCAATGACTTCTGCCACAGATCAATGATCTATGCAGTTGAGGAGCAACTCAATGTCAAACGATTACAGATTATGATGGAGTCAAAGTTTACAATGAAATTTAGAGTTTACTTACCAAAAAACACTACATACAACATGACAGACATGGAATGCTATTTTTCTACATCATATACAAAAGGAGTAAAAATCTGCTTCATACTGTTCCAACATTACACCATACAAGAAAACGCAACAGCTTAAAATGAATGACATTAAAAAAGACGGGTAGAACATGCAAACTCCACACAATCACCCAAGGCTGGAATCAAGCCTAGGTCCCTGGCACTGTAAGGCAGCAATATTAACCACTGAGCCATTGTGCCTGCCCCACTGGACACATGAAGGAATATGCTAGGAACTGTACTCTCAGTCCAAGACAGAGAAAGACCAATTCATTAAATATCACACCCACAGGCTGGGATGTTTTTCCCTGGAATGCAGGAGGTTGAGCATATAGAGGTTTATAAAATCATGAGGGGCATAGATTAGGTGAACAGCCAAGGTCTTTTCCCTAGGGTAGGGGAGTTCAAAATTAGACGGTATAGGTTTAAGGTGAGAGGCAAAGATTTAAAAGGGTCCTGAGGGGCAACTTTTTTTTTTTTTTTTTTTTTTTAAACAGAGCGTGGTTTGTAGGTGGGCTGAACTGCCAGAGGCAGTGGTAGACGCTGGTACAGTTACAACATTTAAAAGACATTTGGACACATCCATGAATAGGAAAGGTTTAGAGGGATATGGGCTAAATGCACACAAACGGGACTAGTTTAGTTTGGGAAACTTGGTCAGCATGGACGAGTTGGACCGAAGGGTCTGTTTCTGTGCTGTACGACTCTATAAAAAAGAATGATGTTTTTGTCACCTTTCACAACCTGTGGCAGGCTCAAAACATTTTATAATTGATGAAGTATTTCTGAAGTACAGTCACAGTTGTGAGCAAAGAAACATGATTATTAATTTGGATACAGTGAGGTTGTAATAATGACCAAAACTTGTTTTGATGTTAATTGACAGCAATGCATTGACTAGGCTAACTAGAATAACCCTCTAACAAGTTATTTTCAAATTTTTTCTCAAGTGCTAAACATTTCCCAGCACAAAAAAAAACTGGAAATAGGGTCAATTCCATAAAAATAACACTGCTCCAAGAGAAATGGTTGACCTTTTAAAACACAACTACTTATAGCAAATTCAAGTTTCTAATCAGTAATGACAAACTTTGCTGTCTATTGACAGTAATCACAAAGTACAACCAGGCACAGAAAGCAAAGAGGCCAAAGTGAACAGTAATAGAAAGATGGGTTGATTTAAGCATAGTCGGAGGACAGATATCACAGTGGTTGCAGACAAGCTAGAACGGATGAGAGAGATTGTCACAGGACAGACACGTATGGCATACCATGACAGATCTTCTGGTAATAGTAGCTACATGTAGCAGCTATGTGGAGAGCAACAGGAAAATTATTTCTCAACTTGTGATTTTGACCCTCCACTGTAATAAAGTTCAAATTGACATGGGGAAAAATTATGAATGCATATATACCTCTAAGATTTTCTTTCAGATTAACATTGTCAGACATTATTATCCACCGCCGAATATTTTGCACAAATGTAAAGATATTTTCACATTGATGTTTATAATTAACACGCACTCCACTAGTAGCAAGCTATTTCCCCAGTTCTTAGGGATGAGAAAAAACAACACTCAAGGAAATAAATTACAGAAGTGCAAAGGAACTGCTTCGAAGATTAATAAAATCTTAAAATAAAATCTTTGTTTATTAGATATTTATAAGCCAAATTACAACCACCACAAGGCTTCCCCATCCTAATAACTATAGACAGCCACGGTTATAATTAAACGTGTTAAAATTCAGCCACACACACAATGATAAAATACAGGACATATTCAAAATATGTTCTTTTCATTTTCAACAGAGCAGATAAAAAAAGATTTATTTTAATGCAAGTATACCACAGATGACAAAACAATGATAAAGTCAGACAAGAAAACAGCAGTAATTTTCCAGCCCCTTTGCCTTTGAAAGGAAATTGCCAAACTCATCAAGAGGTGGAGTTTGCTGGGCACAAACATGATGCATATACTAGTCCGGAAGGAACTTTTGATTCGCCCTGCTGTATTGCCTCTGAATAATGAAAGCATACTTGCTAACC
>NC_063345.1:19804780-19804999 GCF_021869965.1 Rhincodon typus | reverse complement strand
TGAAGCTCCAGTAGGCCCATCCTGGGGAAGCAGGGCATTGTGGCAGCAAGAGTGGAGTTGGGGGTACACAGGGATAGAATTAGGAACTTGATGGGTCATCAGTGCATGAGCGGGTGGGGGGCTTCATGGGGGTGATGGGGGGGGAGGGGAGAGGAAGAAGGTCGTGGGGGTAAGCTGGAGGAGGGTGGCAGGGGCGAGCAGGGCGGCAGGCGGGGGGGG
>NC_063345.1:19779999-19804680 GCF_021869965.1 Rhincodon typus | reverse complement strand
CATGAGGGTGAGTGGGGGTTTTTAGTGGGGGGGCTAAGTGGGGGGTTTAATTGGGGAGGTGGTCATGGTGGGGTGAGTGGGGGGGGGGTTTAACGGGGGTGAGTGGGGGTGGTCGTGGGGGAACAGTCATGAAGGTGGAATGGGGGCCGGGACCTGGAGGGGACTCTGTTGCTGATCGCCCGCTCCCTTCCACCTCACTCAATGACTGACCGTTCTTCACTCCCTTCCACTGCCCCACAAAGCTACTCACCTGCTGGTGCTTCTTGTCAAAGGAGCACCCGGAGCTCCTCAAGATATGGGCAGAGCAGACAGGCTGTAAGAGGAAAACGAAACGGCGCCTCTGCAGCTGAAACAGACATTTCCCAGAGAACCACAGTACCGCCATCTTCACCCCGCCCCGCGGCATTGTGGGAACATCAACCCCACGTGACCAGATCGCAGTGACATCAGCAGACACTGTCCCAGGACCGCAGCTGATGAAGGAACAATACGCGACAATACTCAAGAAGTATTCATGTCTGCAATAAAACTCACAGCATGATAACTATCATCACCATGGTTAGAATACCCAGTGAGTTACGCTGGGTAGCACTGCAACCAGTTATAATCATAAATAAAAATTATTATTGTTTTCAATAATACTTTGCATTATTACAGTCTCCAATTATACGCAAAGCATCATTCTGAAGGGTAACGGGACCAGAAATGTTGACTCTGCTTTCGCTCTAGTGAGGTCCTATGGAAATTTCTGTTTTTGTTCCAGATTTCCAGCATCCTCACTTCTTTGTTATTCTCAAAGCATCATTACTCCTCCTTCAATAACACTCAGCAGTATTACTGATTGAATTGATTTATTGTCACGTATAGTTACATATAGTGAAAAGCTTTGTTTGTGAGCAGTGCAGGCAGATCATGGTAAGCAAGGGCATACAGCTCATAGGGTGAAAAAACTTTCCAGCAACTTTGCTTTTGTTTCTGAAAAAACCTTGGACAGAGTAAGACATACAGGTTACAGCACACAGAATGTCAGCAAGGCAAGGTCAACATTAACAAGATCAAAAACAGAAGTTACTGGAAAAGCTCAGCAAGTCTGGCAGCATCTATGAAGAAAAATCGGAGTTCACGTTTCAGGTCCGGTGACCCTTTCCCAGTTGTGATTTACAGCATCCACATTTCTTTCGGTTTTTATTAACAAGATCAACATTATTTTAAGTTACAGAGTCCATTCATCAGTCTAATAACAGCAGAGAAGAAGCTGTTCTTGAACCTGCTGGTGCAACTGTTCAAGCTTCTGTATCTTTTGCCTGACAGAAGAGGTTGTAAGAGAGCGTTACCGGGTGGGATGGGTCTTTGATGATATTGCCAGCTATTCCACTGCAACAAGACGTGTAAATAGAGACGACGGATGCAAGGTTGGCTTCCGTGATGGTCTAGGCTACGCATACAACCTTCTGTAGTTTCTTATGGTCCTGGGCAGAGCAGTTGCCGTACCAGGCCATTATGCACCTGGACTTCCTATGGTGCATCTGTAAAAGTTGGTGAGGGTCCTTATGGACATGCCAAATTTCCTGAGATACCTGAGGAAGAAGAGGCATTGTTTTGCCTTCTTGACTGTTGCATCTATGTGGGAAGTCCAGGACAGATTGTCAATTATCGCCATTCCTAGGAACCTGATGCTCTCAACCTTCTCAACCTCCGCTCCATTGATGCAGATGGGGACGTGTTCTCCTCCTTTCTCTCTGAAGTCAATGATCAGTTCTTTAGTTCTGCTGACATTGAGAGAGAGGTTGTTATCATTGCACCATGTCACCAAACCCTCTAGCTCCTTTCTACGTTGTGACTCATCGTTGTTTGATATCTGTCCTACCAGTGGTGTTGTCAGCAAACTTGTAGGTGACATTCGTTTGGAATTTGGACACACAGAGAGTACAGTAGGGGACTAAGAATGCATCCTTGAGGGACTCCAGTGTTGAATGTTATTGTGGAGGAACTTATAATCTGAATTACACACAATATGACACAGATTTATTACTGCCTGCAATTCCTATACATTCATTACACTCTACAATGATACTCAGCATCATTACTGCCTGCAATAATATTGAGCATTATTGTTTTCTACAATAATTCTAGAAGTACCTTTTTTGCCTACAAAAACATTCAACATTATTACTGCCTACAATAATCAAAATATTTCCAATGAAATAATATGCAATATTATTATCACTACTTTCTGAAATAATTCTCAGAGCATTATCACTGCCTGGAATAAACGTAACACTACAATAAAATGCACTATTACTACCAGAAATACTAAGTGTAATATTGCCTCCTTAATATTTGCAATTATTTCAGACTGTAATAATATCCAGAGGATTTTTATCAAATGCGAGACAATTCAACATTATTGATGTCTGAAACAATATTCAATGTTACCACTGCATGCATTGATACTCAGCATTATAATTTCAATAATATTTTATATTATTACTGCAATATTCAGTATTATCACAGTATGCATTAATATTTTAAGCATAATTGCTGTCTGCAAATAATATTCAGCATTAATATGGTCTGCAGTAACACTCAGCATTATAATAGTTGCAAAAATACTCAGCATTATTACTGACTGAACAAATATTCAGAACATGACCACCTAAATAATATTCAGTAGTACTTCTGTGTGCAATAATATTCAGTGCATAACTATCAACAAAAATACTTGGAACATCTCCATTGCAATGTCTTGGTCAATCAGAATTAACTTGTTGATCAATCAGCACTTCTTTCTCCTGCAATATTGTTGGCCTCATTTGAAATTTGACATTCTTGGTTTTGTACTGATAAGTGCAAGACAAAAAGCTTCAGCAAAATATCTGTCCTATCAATAACATTATTACTATTTGCAATAATATTTAACATTATTACTACTTGTCATAATACACAAATCATTAGTATTATCTGCAATAAGATTCAGTGTTAGTAATGTTTGTAGTAAGGATCAGGGTATTGTTACCATTTATAATAATACTCAAAGTCTTCTTACTGCCTGGGCTAATACTTTGAATGTCATTAACATGTGTAGTATAACATAGAACAACTTACTGTTTGCAATAATACTTGGATTGTTTTTAATTTCTGTCTATAGTTAGCATCTTCAATAATTCTTAGCATTATGGCCATCTGCAATAGTAATCTAGTTTTACTCTCTCTATTAATACCTAGCAATATTACTGTCTGTAATAATGTTCAATGCATTATCATTGTCTGTAATAATATTCAGAGAATTATTACAGTCTGGAATAATATTCAGACTGCTGTTATTGCCTGGAATAATACCCCGAGTATTATTAACATCTGCAGTAGTACTTGGAGCAATATACCATCCACAATAATACTTAGAGCATGGTCTGCTGCCTCTGGTTCGTTTGCATCCCTTAAGGATTCTTTTGTGCCCTTGAACATCTTCTAGCTCTTGAAACCTCTGTCAAAGGGTACAGATTTTCTCTCTCTCTCTTTATTTGTTCTGACTAGACTCCTCATGATTTTGAACACGAAGTCTTACATTGTACATCTAAAAGTAAGCTTTGCTTTTATGGCCTCATCTGAAAGGCAGTTTCTCTAATACTGTTGCACTGAAGTCAGAAAATGAGGAGAAACTTCACATGCAACTGTCAGTAGAAGTGGCTTCGGTGATAGGCATGGGCTCCTGCTCACTAAAAATGCAATTTGAACAGTACCTTAATAGAAGAGTTTGGAAATAATGGTACATTTAATAATAAACTTTAGACACCAGAAAACTATAAAATCCATTCCGGGCAATGCACTTCGAGCTGGTAGCTCACCTTCTTATATAAGTTCTAGTTTGCAGTAAGCTTTCGTACATACAATCAATAACCCTATTTAGTCAGTCATATAGGTCTGCAGCACTGAAAAAGGCCTTTTGGCCCATCTAATTCGTGGTGGTCTTCACTAATATTGGGGCATTGATATGATAACGTGCTTTATTCGATCTACATAACATATCTCAAAACACAGAACAGTACATTTGTTGAAGATTTCAGAGAAATATTCAGGGCGACGAATATCAGAATCGGTCACAAATTTCTTCGATAAATTTTACATCGAGAGAAAAGAAAATCTCTATTTAAGGAGTTCCTGTCCCCTTACATTTTTAAACTGATAGCCTGTATTGAGAGAGATACAACATGAAGTATCGGGAACAATCAACACGTTGTTTGCACGATCGCATTTTACGAGGGAAGTCCAGATAAAAATAGGAAATGTACTTTAAAAGGGTGGAGCAACAGTCAATAAAGTGAAATGCAGTGGCTGAGAGGGGGTGACAGCCAGCAGGTGGAGACAGAAGGCATACGGCGAAGAAACGTGGATTAAGCTTCACAATCCCCCCTTTCGTCTGCCTGTCTCTGGTTTCATCTTGCGGAGTAGAGAGGGTGCTGGGCTGTGTGGTGGAGGATGAGAGGCGAGGGTCGGTGCCTGTCTATGGAAGCTGACTTTTCTGCAGCCAGCGTCATGCCGTGCCAGAACAGCCCACAGCAGCTCAGCTCCGAGCAGAGCCACTCGCTGCCCAAGAGAGTGAGGTTCGCAGCCAGCGCGGAGTCCGAGAACATCGGGCACCGACTCAAACTGCTGCCCATGAACGACCAGATCCGAGAGCTGCAGACTATCATCAGGGACAAGTAAGTGGCTGCGGCTGGGAGTCAGACTGCAGCAACCATGCTGGGGGAAGAGATTGGCCTTTCTCTCGGTACATGCGGTAGCCTGAAACTTCGGGCCTCCTCTTAATGAACAGGCTCGGGAGGGGGAGGAGAGTGACAGCAGGGAAATGGGTCACTTTGCTGCCGGTTCTCAGATATACTGCTAGAGGGGAAACCACGGCCAGCCTTTAGCATCCCCCCAACACACACACAGATACTCTCTTGTGAAACCCAGCAGCGTGTTACTGTAGCAGGAGACTGAAATAAAAACAGATGCAGAGACGTTAGAGAAACGGCACTCATCTTGGGTGTAGAGTCATCAAGTTGTACAGCACGGAAACACGCTTCGCTCCAACTCGTCCAGCTATTCTAAATTAATCTAGTCCCATTTGCCAGCATTTGGCCTATATCCCTCTAAACCCTTCCTATTCATATACCCATCCCAGATGCCTTTTAAATGTTGTAATTGTACCAGCCACCATCAATTCCTCTGGCATTTCATTCCATACATGCACCTCTAACCTTAAACCTATGCCCTCTAGTTTTGGACTCCCCTACCCTGGGGAAAAGACCTTGGCTACTCACCCTATCTATGCCTCTCATGATTTTATAGCCTTCTATAAGGTCACCCCTCATGCTCTGATGCTCCAGGGAATATAGCTCCAGCCTATTCAGCCTTTCCCTGTAGCTCAAATACAATTTTGCAGAGAGCTGGAAGTCTGACTGACAACCCCCCATAGACCCACTTGCTTCTTCAGTGCTACTTCTGTTCTTTTTATGGTATTACTTGTTTTTTTTTTTATTAATCACTTAACCAAACTGCCTGGACTTGCTAGCATGTCCAGGTCATTGTGTTTGCATTGCTTACCACTCTTAGATTGAATTCTGTGTATCATTGGTAGGCCATACATTTACCTGAGTAAAATTCTTCTCCAAACACATTGGAGACTAATTTGTTAAACATTGGTGTCAATCTCTGATTTTGGAACAAAATCTAAACCAAAGTTGCTGGGGGTTTAACAATGTTTGAAGTTCTAAGAAAAGTCATACCAGACTTGAACCATTAACTCTGTCTCTGTCTCCACAGATGCTGTCATACCTGCTGAATTTCTCCAGTGTTCTCTGTGTTTGGTTAATTAGGTGTCTTTTATTTTGGTTTGATTTATTATTGTCATATACTGAGATACTGTGAAAGTATTGTTTTATTTGCTAACCAGACAAATCGTATTTTACAAAAGTACATCAGGGTAATGCAGGTAGAATGCAAAATATAGTGTTACAGCTACAGAGAAGCTGCAGAGAAAGGTTACATCAAATATATGAGAGGTCTATTCATAAGTCTGATAACAGCAGGGAAAAAGCTGTTCTTGAATCTGTTGATATGTGTTTTCAAACTTTTGTATCTTGCGCCCAATGGAAGAGGGTGGAAGAGAGTATAACCAGGGTGGGAGGGGTCTTTGATTATGTTGGCTGTTTTTCTGAGGCAGCGGGAAGTGTAGACGAAGTCAATGGATGGAAGGCTAGTTTGCATGACGGACTGGGCCATATTCGTAACTCTCTGTAATTTCTTGCAGTCTTGAGCAGAGCAGTTGCCATATCAAGTTGTGATGCATCCAGATGGGATGCTTTCTATGGTGCATCTATAACAATCGGTAAGAGTCCTTGTGGACATTTCCTTAGCCTCCTGAGGAAGTAGAGGCTTTGGTGTACTTTCTTGACTGTGGCACTGTTATCTAAAACAAGAGTATACTTTGGTTTAAAAGTTAAATCCTGCCATCTGCCCAGTGTCTGAACTGAGTCAGCATTAATGCATTTAGTTGACAATGTCATTCTATTTGTGCCTCCCTTTTCATTGCCACTTTTCTACCTTCTGCTTATCCTCTGTTGAAGATGATTGTTTGGGCAGGGGGGTCCCTTCAACATCTCTCACAGATAAGCATTCTTCGTGAGAAAACCTAGACAGGGAGCCTTGGTAGATGATTGGGATGTGTGTGGGGAGGACAGTAATGCTGAGTCCCGTCCCAGTTCTCACTCCAGCTTCTCACAGATGCAGTTCCATTAGAAGTGATTGGATAGCAAACAAGAACACACACCATGCTGCTTTAGATGGTAAATTCCACCAGCTGCCGTGGTGGGCTTTGAACATGTTTCCCCAGATGCCCAACTGAGGTCTCTGGAGTATTAGTCTAGCATAATGTCACTATTCTCCACATTAAAGAAGCCATATAAATGAAAGTATAAAAGCATAATACTGCAGCTGTTAGAAATCTGAAACAAACACTGAGGAAACTGGCAGTATATTTGGAGAGAGAAAAACAGTTAACGTTTTAAGTCAGATAAACCTCTTTTTCAGAACTCAAGGTCAATCAGTCTTGAAGAAGAGACATACTGTTGAAATGTTAGTCTCTGTTTCTGTCTCCAGATACTGCCAGAACTGCTCCGTTTCTCCAGCAGATCTTCAGACTTCACTGAACCATAACCCTTAGCTTTCAAGTGAAACTCTAAAAATGACCAACCATGTCTTCTGCTTTTTAACCACAAAATACAAATTATAATTTAAACTTATGCATTGTTCTTAATGCTTTAATTTATTAATTACACTTCAAGGATGTTGCCAGGAATGGAGAGTTTGAGCTGTGAGAAAGAGGCTGAATAGGCTGGGGATATTTGCTTTGGAGCGTCAGAGACTGAGGGGCTGACCTTATAGAAGTTTATAAAATCATGAGGGGCATGGACAGGGTGAATAGTCAAGGTCTGTTCCCCAGGGTAGGTTTAAGGTGAGAGAGGAAAGATTTAAAAGTGACCTAAGAGGCAACTTTTTCATGCAGAGGGTGATGCATATATGGAATGAGCTGAATAGGAAGGTTTGGAGGGATATGGCCAAATGCTGACAAATGGGACTAGATTAAGTTATGATATCTAGTCGGCATGGACAAATTGGACCAAAGGGTCTGTTTCCGTTCTATACATCTCTATGACTGTAGGCGTACAGTCAAGCCAAGATGCCACTATTCCTCATGAAAAGACATGGAGAGAGGTTACTAAAGACTTAATAAAAGATAGGTTTAAGGAAGCAACTTAAAGGGGGATAGAGTGATAGAGGCAGAGAACTTGAGGGAGGGATTCCAGAGAAAATTTAGTAGCTCAAAGCTGGCAGTGCCCCAGCTTTCCAGTTAAGTGATAATGGTAGCTTAGTGCTGATAATCCAGTAGTCCAACCCAATATCATGGGGAAGGGGGTTCAGATCGCACCACGGCAGCTGGTGGAATTTACATCCCGATTTATGAAGTCTGAAATTGAAAGGTAGTCTCAGTAGTGGCAACAATGAAACTATTATTGATTGTCAGAAAATCTTGCTACACATACGTACAGTCAAACAAAGAAAATAACGTTGTTTTTATAGGTGGAGAGAAAAAAAAACTGGAAGACACATTTCAAAGCACCAGTTCAGTGTTCACTGAGATCATCCGTTTAGCTTGGTAGGGTTTCTGTTCTCTAGGATTCTTCATGTATTTGTATGAAGCACAGAGCCCTTGGTACACCATCTGCAAAGTCTCTTCGCTCCTGCCTAAAGACACACACACACACACACACACACACCCTCCCCTTCCAGAGATCCGAAGGCTTCTCTCTGTAGCCTTCATATCCACAAATTTGTTTAGTTACCCAGGAACCAATCAGAAAGCTGTCGTCAGGCTGATGATGTTTGGCATCCTTGACTGTTCATTATTGCACAAAGCAGTTAGCTACCTTTTGCTGATCAAATCTCTGCTTAATCTTTCCTGGTACCAGGCTGCCAAATAAACAGCTTCTCCCACTGCTGGAACAAAGCAACGGTGCAAATACCATAGACAAAATGCTTCAGTAGTTTTGTTTTTAAAAGTGCAGCAATTCCGTCCACAACCCTTGGTTTTAAAACATTTCAGTCCACAGTCAAAAATATAGAAAATAAAATCTTTACAAAATTCACTCTTACACATCCATTTGAAGTGTGAAAAGCGCAGTACAATAGGTTTTCCTCCCAAATTTGGTTGTATCTGAAATGGAAAGAGAACATTTGTTTTGTATAACACTGGAATTAGCATGCTGGTGGTTACAAGTCTGTCACCAGTGTTGGACATAGTGGAAGTAAAATGAATGATAAATTACACATTTTACACATGGGGCATATTGGCATAACTTTACAAGATGCAGAAGTAGGTTATTTTCCCCCACAACATATGTCGCAATTACATTAAATAAGCCTGGTAATTGTTGTATTGTGTTTTTTAAAAACCTTTTCACAAGTTTTAGCTAGTAATAATGGAAAAGTCTAACGGTAAATCAAACTATTAAATTAAGTAGTTAGGCCAGGTCCAAATATCTGAATATTAGTTTGGAATCAGGAAGGAATGTTCTTTAGAGCAAGGTGTACAAGGTATAAAGGTTTAATATTTTTCTGACAGTTTTGGCTTATTCTTTGATGGCATGTGGGCATCACTGGCGAGGCCCAGAATGGGTACAGATGGCAGATTTTGGTCAGCGTGTTTTTTAGTCAGCGCACACATTTCCAGTTTTGGCTACACCATCGAGTGAGGAATAAAAGCTGAGTGCTCCATACCAAGGTGCCAATCTTACATCAGTGATAACACCTTAACCTCTGAGTCAAAGGTCACTGGCTACAAGCTTTGAACTTCCAGTTCAGTTAAGTGTGTTTCCATTTCCCACAGCCGCTACACTATGGCTTTTGTGAAGTAAATAGATTCTAACTGATGGTAATACTGGACAAGTCAAGTAAAGCCTTCCAAGTCCCACTTTCAGAGACCTGAGCAGATAATCAAGACTGGTGCACTGCACTGTCAGAATTACTGTTTTTCAGATAAGATGTCAAATTATGGCCTTGCCTGTCACCTTGGATCCTGTAGCATTAGAAGAAGGGAGATTTTAAGGAACACATAAAAGGATGAGAAAAAGCTGAAAAGAGTTAGTTTGAGAATACCACAGTAGTGGAGCAGAATGGAAAGGGCTTTACTCTGCAGTTGACCATTGTGGACCGGGGATACTTGACTTTGACACAGGCTGTCAAAAATGAGATATTGTTCTTTAACCTTTTGGTGAGCTCAGTATTCATTGAACATGGTGCATTTGGCTTTGGATGAAGCATAAAATATCATCAGGCTGTGAGTTTGTTGCATATTTGTTACTGTTTGTGAAGAGACAATGATTGTACTCACATACCTGAAATTGTGAATATTTTTGTCCATAACTAAAATGCCTTCTGCTTTCTTTTATCCTCAGAACAACAAGCAGAGGAGACTTTGTATTTTGTGCTGATCGCTTGGTGAGTAGTAATATAAACTTGCCATTATCTCTCTGTTTTTATTTTGTTGAACTATTAAAGCTCCGCCATGGCCAGTGTTTGCTCAAAAATGTAAAGGTGAGGAGGGGCTAGAGTATAGTGGGATTTATGGGAATTATGCTTTCGTATTCAACCATATATCGCCATGTTTCTATTTTGACAAAGAAATGGATGTTGTTGTTTAATTTGTATTTATTGCCTAGTGAAATGATAATATTCTTTAAACTTGTGATACATATGTGCAAGACAAAGTCATTCCTTCACCTGGCAATATTATGTTACAGATCAGACTAGTGGTTGAAGAAGGACTGAACCAGCTGCCATACACTGAATGTACAGTCACAACTCCTACAGGTTAGATATAAGCAAAGTATACAGAACAGAGATAGTACAGTCATCAGCTGCTTCATTGCTGTACCTGTGATATTCAAAAAGTCCAAAGTTTTGTTATCTAGTTGTCATTTTGAAAGCTACATATGTATGGCAGTAATTTTTTTCTGCCTTCATTAATAATTTATTGTTCTAATTAAGATGGATGAGCAATGTCAGCAATTTGCCCAGCCTCTATTTGTAAATGAGGTTTGCCAGACACTTTAACGATTTGTAGCAAATAACAATCATTGCTGTCTTTGAATTTAAAAGCATAATTTTGACAGTGATAATGTCCAAAGGGCGATATTGAATCAGCTGCCTAGTATATGTCTCTCCCAATTTTTTTTCCAGATTCAGAGGCGTAAACAGACTTCTGATTTGATATTCAGAGATAGTAGGAACTGCAGATGCTGGAGTCCGAGATAACACAGTGTGGAGCTGGAGGAACACAGCAGGCCAGGCAGCATCAGAGGAACAGGAAAGTTGACGTTTCAAGTTGGGACCCTTCTTTAGAAATGGGGGAGGGAGGAGGAAGGGAGCTGAGAAGTAAATAGAGAGAGGAGGGGTGGGGCTGGGGTAGGTAGGTGGAATGGTGATAGGTTAGTGCAGGTAGGGATTGGTGGGGATGGGTCAGTGGGATGGGTGGGGTGGGGAGGTGGCAGGGAAGATGGACAGGTTGTGTCAGGTCAAGGAGGTGGGGATGAGATGGAGAGTTGGTCATGGGATGAGGCTGGGGTTGGGAAGATTTTGAAACTGGTAAAATCCATGTTTAGGCCACTGGGCTGTAGGCTCCTGAAGGTGCTGCTCCTCCAGTTTCCGGGTGGCGTCATTGTGACAGTGGAGGAGGCCCAGCATGGACGTGTTACCCAGGGAGTGGGAGGGGGGAGTTGAAATAGTTCGCGACCGGAAGGTGATGTCGTTTGTCACGTATAGAGCGCAGATGCTGTACGAAACGGTCTCCGAGCCGCTGCTTGGTCTCACTGATGTAGCGGAGGCCACGTCGGGAGCAACGGATGCAGTAGACCAAATTGACAGATGTGCAGGTGAACACCTGTCTGATATGAAAGGTTTGTTTTGGGCCTGGGAGGGAGGTGTAGGGGCAGGTATAGCCCTTCCTTTGGTTGCACGGAAAGGTGCTGGGTGTGCTGGGGTTAATGGGGAGTGTGGATGTAGACCACTCTCTCTGCGACTCCCTCATCTGCTCCACACTCCCCACTAACCCCACCACCCCGGCACCTTTCCCTGCAACAGCAGGAAGTGCTAAACCTGTTCCTACACCTCCCCCCTCCCCTCCATTCAAGGCCCAAAACAAACCTTTGATATCAGACAGGGATTCACCTTCACATCCATCAACTTGGTTTACTGCATCCGTTGCTCCCGATGTGGCTTCCTCTAAATCAGTGAGACCAAGAGGAGGCTCGGAGACTGTTTTGTAGAGCATCTGCATTCTGTACACAACAAACGACAACAACTTCCGGTCGCCAACCATTTTAACTCCCCCTCCCACTCCCCGGGTGACATGTCCATCCTGGGCCTCCTCCAGTATCACAACGACGCCACCGGGAAACTGAAGGAGCAGCACCTCATATTCCACCTTGGGAGCCTACAGCCCAATGGCCTAAACATGGATTTCACCAGTTTCAAAATCTCCCCAACCCCGGCCTCTTCCCATGACCAACCCTCCCTCTCATCCCTGCCTCTTTGACCTGACACAATTTGTCCATCTTCTCTCCCACCTATCTGGTCCTCCCACCTCACTGACTACCTGCACTCACCTATCATCATCCCACCTACCTTCCCCAGCCCCACCCCTCCTCTCTCTATTTATTTCCGAGTTCCCTTCCCCTTTGCCATTTCTGAAGAAGGGTCCCGAACCAAAACATCAGCTTTTCTGCTACTCTGACGCTGCCTGGCCTTCTGATTTGGTATTGCTGGTTTTACACTCATCACTCAAGAGCGGAGTTACATCGAAGTTATTAGGAAGAGTCACAGCAGGCAGACATGGGGCCTTAGTCTTAAGGCTAAGAAGTGGAAAAATGGCCTGCTTCCCACTATTGATCGTTTCCTAGGTTTTAAAAATGGAGATAACACACAGTAAATTTGCTGAATTCAAATTGGCAACAAGCTACTTGTGTCTTGTTAGCAAAGTACTATGCCCCCATCCCACTGTAGCACACTTGGAAATCTTGAATACATTGTTGGCCTTTTCTCCTTCCATCCCTTTTGGTTGGATTTTCAGGTTAGTCATTGTGGCAGCTGAGGTACCTTGCTGAGACATCGATTTGGACAATGTAAGATGTTCAGAATTTGAAGGGGGGATAGGAGATAACCACTTTGTCTTCTGTGAACATCTGTATCAGCTACTCAACAATGTTAGTGTCATGAACATTATCAGTTATGCTTGTATTGAGACTGTGAAAAAAATCTAAACATCTCTATTACACTTTAGTTGCATTTATCAGTACATTTCTGCTGATTGTTAAAATTTTTTTTAAACTTGGGACTAGAGGGTTTGAGTTATAGGGAGAGGCTGGATAGGGTAGGACTTTATTCACTAGAATGTAGGAGGTTGAAGTTTATAAAATATATATGTTTATAAAATCATGAGGGGCATAAATAAGGTGAAGAGCAGAGGTCTTTTCCCTCGGGTAGGCATGTTCAAAACTAGGGGGCATATTTTTAAGGTGAGAGGAGAAAGATTTAAAAAGGACCTGAGGGGCAACTTGTTCACAGAGTGTGGAATGAACTGCTAGAGGAAGTGATAGATGCAGGTACAGTTACAACATTTAAAAGACATTGAAGAGGAAAGGTTTTGAGGGATATGGGCCAAATGCAGGCAAAAGGGACTGGTTTAGTTTGGGCAACTTGTTTGGCGTAGATGAGTTGGACTGAAGGGTCTGTTTCTGTGCTGTATGACTTTATATCAGCTATCACAGAGGTTAAGGGAGTTAGTGCATCTGGTAGTGTAAATCAATGCCTTTATCCTGTGAGATGCCAAGACTCACAGGTCATGTTTAAATCCATTGTCTGTCCTGAGTTAACTGATGTCAGCTATGGCGGGAATGGACACCTTAGCCTTAATGCTTCTGGCATTTGCTTTGTAGCGACACCTTCTGGAAGCTTACGGAGTGTGGATAATGTTGGATGAGGACAGGATTGGGCAGAGCTCTGAGGCCCTCAGATCAATTGAAGCAGCTTCTTTACATGAAAACGTTCTTTAGAAATACCCCGGAGAGAGGAGGAAGTTTGTGAACGAAAGACAAGGCAGCAACTGGGGACATCTATTGTATTAAGGAAAAAGTGTGAATTATTTGCCATCCATCCTGCAGGCAGTAACAGAATTAGTTGAAGTGGTCCTCAAAATGCCTGCCAACGTTCACTATTTGGATTTGAATCATATCATAGAATGGTTGTTGTATAGGACTAACAACTTTGACAGTGCACAGGAGGGGTAAAGGCATTACCATGAGCTCTTACAACCAAAGAGGTGCAGAGATATTAGGAGGAAAACAGAGAACTGACAACACTCCTCAACAAAACAATGAATCATTGCTCCATTTGTGTCCTTTCTTAAGGTGGTTAGATGGTTGATTTTACTGACTCACTTGTATTTTTAAGTGTGACTCAACCGTTTAATCAAGAGAAAGTGTAAGCCAATCACTGACTCAGCAGGGTTTAGCACTGGTGGCCATCGTGGACATGTATGAAGGTTGATCTGGTTCTATTCAAGACCAGATCATTGAGGCTGCTGTGTTAGCAAAACAGCCCCTGCCACGCATTTTTGTTCTTTTGTTTGGCATTGCAGCTTGGGAAGGGAAAGATGATTGGCTGCACAAAATAAACACTGTACGTTTAAGGCTGAGTTTCACATTGTTGTGCAAGGGACTGAACAAATGCTGATTTAATGAATGACTTTTTTTTTATTATAGTGAAAAGAGCTGGTATCTCGAAGGGACAACAGTCAAAATGTTTGTTTCCTACAGACCCAGAATTTGCACATTCTCCTTTCATCCGTTAGGATTGAGAGACATTTGACTAAATTAATGAGTTAGAGATGGTTTCACAAAGATGATTCTTGCATTGGTGTCCCCGTGTTCCCAATGCAGGGAATGGGTAAATGACTTGTAGGCAGACAGGTAACATTTCTCCTCAACCCTAGGAGAATGCCACTAACTCTTTAAAGTTTGAGATTGAGAACGAAGAGCTTCAACAACTGTTTGGCACAACTTGATCCCTGTGTCATGCTGAAACTAAGTAGAGTTTGTGTTCTGAGAATGATGCTTGACAGTTGGAGTGGGGTGTTGGAGGGAAGTGAAGGTAATTTAGAGCACTAGTACTGCAATAACTACAATTAAAATTTAATTTTCTACAGGCCATAAGTACGATGGAGTGAAGTTTGAGAAGGGAAACTGTGGTGTTAGTATTATGAGAAGTGGTAAGTCATCATTGTTGAGTTTGCCATCCGTGACATAATTTTACTTGCATTCAGCAGAAACCCTGATTGAATATTGAACACTGAGTACTTTAGGATCCGATCCCAGAAATGTAGGGAAGATGGCAGCCTGATCAAGAGTCTAAAATTGAACACCATCTTTTTCGACCTGCTCCTTTCCACTGTGATGCCTTAAAATATACACAAAGACTCAGTCATGTCTGTTCTTCTGGCCACTGCATACAAAGTTAGATTCTCATCCCATGTCATCTACCAGTGCATTCACCTACATTCTAATTTCCTGTGAGGTAGTCCGGAGGAAGAAGGCTTGTAGATAGTTCTGTCAGAATGTCCAACAAAGAATTTTGGAGTAGTAATGTAGTTGGAGCAAAAACCAGGACATACAACAAACACATTCACACCATCCAGGAGGGTTCCATAAACCACTTCATGATTTAGACCATAATATATAGGAGCAGAATTAGGCCATTCGGCCCATCATGTCTACTCTGCCGTTCAATCATGGCTGATTATGTTTCCCAACCCATTCCCCTGCCTTCGCCCTGTAACCCTTGATCCCCTTACTAATCAAGAACCTATCTATTGCTGTCTTAAGTACACTCAATGACTTGGCCTTCACAGCCTTCTGTGGAAATTAATTCCACAAATTAACCACCCGCTGGCTGTAGAAATCCCTCCTCATCACATTTCTAAAGGGTTGTCCCTTCACTCTGAGGTGGTGCCCTCGGGTCCTAGTCTGTCCGACTAGTGGAAACATCTCCACATTCACCCTATCCAGGCCTGTAGTATTCTCTGCATCTCAATCAGATAACCCCCTTATCCTCCTAAACTCCATCAAATACAGACCCAGAGTTCTCAAAAGCTCCTCATGTGACAAGCCTTTGATCCCTGGGATCATTCTTGTGAACCTCCTCTGGACTCCTTGTAAGGCCAGCACATCCTTCCTTAGATTTGGGGCCCAAAACTGCTCACAATATTCCAAATGTACAACTTGAACTTACGCAACCAAATATCTACTGTTAGGAGTGTTGGTCATCTATATTGGTTTGAAATTGGGTCATATTATTTGTATTCTAATTGTAAGTAAACTCCAAAAGAAATTAATTTTGAACTTCTCTTCGGAGTATTAGCAGATACATGGGAACACTGCCACCTTCAAGTTGATCTTCATGTCATGCACCACCCTGATTTGGATCTGTATCTCCATTCCTTTGTTGTCACTGGATCAGAATCCTGGAACCCCTTTCAAAGAGCACTGTGGCTATTCCTACACCCCAAAAAACTGCAGCAGTTCAAGAAGGCAGTACACCACCACCTTCTCCAGAGCAATTTTAAGGATGGACAATAAGTACTGGTCTAGCTAGCTACAACCACACCCACTGAACAAATAAAAACAGAACTGCCCTTGAGATTTTTCTTTTAAAAAGACAAAAACAAAATCTGAATGGTATATAAGTTATAAGGTTGGATCAGTTTATGCAAATTGTTGAGGTCCACAAATA
Source organism: Rhincodon typus (assembly GCF_021869965.1). Lineage (NCBI taxonomy): Eukaryota > Metazoa > Chordata > Chondrichthyes > Orectolobiformes > Rhincodontidae > Rhincodon > Rhincodon typus. Next base: position 19,788,297 of record NC_063345.1, on the reverse strand, counting down.
GTTAATCTTTAGTTTGCGAGATACTTATTGATAAAATGGTATTAACATCTGCGACTCACTGTAGCTGGCTATTGTATAATTGCCCTTCAAAATTAAAAGTTCCACTTTGCTTCAAGGGAAGGAAGGATAGAGTCAATACAGACATATAGCACAAAAAAGGCCCTTCAGCCCATCAAGTCTGCATCAGTTAAAAACAAGCACTGAAGTCTTCCAAAAAATCATTTTCTAGGACTTGGCCACTATCCTTGTATGCCTGGGCATTGCAAGTGTACATCTAAATACTAGTTAAATGTTATGAGTGTTTCTGCCTGTTCCAGGTGGCAAGTTCCAGATTACCACCAGCCTCTGGATGAAAAACAAATTTCCATGCATCCCCACTAAACATCCTGATCCTTATTTTTAAATCTAAGCTCTGGTCATTGATCCTCTATCAAGGGGAAAAGTTCCTTCCTGTCTCCCCTATCTATGCCCCCTCCTAATTTTATACATCTCAATCATGTCCCTCTCCAGTCTCCTCTGGTCTAATGAAAACAACCCCAGTCTATCCGATCTTTCTTAATAACTAAAACTGTTCAGCCAAGGCAACATTGTGGTAAATCTCCTGTACGCCTTTTCCTGTGCAATAACATCCCTCCTATAATGCGGATTCTTGAACTGCCCACAATGCTGTCGCTGTGCACTAATCAACATTTTATACAGTTCCAGCCTAACCTCCCTGCTGTTAACCCTTAAAATTGTTGACACACATTTCATCTCTTACAGGTGAAGCAATGGAGCAAGGTTTGCGAGATTGTTGTCGATCAATACGCATCGGAAAAATCCTAATACAAAGTGATGAAGACACCCAAAAGGCTAAGGTGTACTATGCTAAGTTCCCACCTGACATCTACCGCAGAAAAGTGCTTCTCATGTACCCGATATTGAGTAAGTACTACATTGATCTCTTTGTACCATTCAATGGAATTCTGGGAATGGAAATATCTAAGCATTTTCCATATTGAAAGTATAGAACTCCATTCTGATTTAGAATGTTATTATCATATTGGCATAAGGTTAGACATAGAGTTATAGAGATCTACAGCATTGAAAAAGGCTCTTTGGCCCATCGCATCTGTGTTAGTCAGAAACAACCAACTAACTATTGTAATTTTACTTACAAATCATTCACGCAAGTCGACTCCCTCAGCAAAACTGCACTCAAGTTCTGTTTTGGCGTCAGTGATTGGTCATCTAGAGTCATGCCTGAACACAAAGAATCTTCTGAGCTTTGAAAGTGCTACCACTGAGCCAAGGTTGATACTTGTAGCTCCTGCCAAAGATGAGGGAGAAGAAAAAGCAGTTTTGAAAACAAACAATTATTTCAATCAGAAACCATGAATCCCAAAATTGCCAAATTAGATCTAATCTTTCACTCAAAATTTCCCTGTTATTTAGTAAATTAATTTGATTATTTTTGTTTGAATAGCTGCTAGTGCCAAGGGTGTAATATTGAACTACACTCTTGGGTGGCATATGCAAAGGTTGTTTACGGTTTCTCTGCCAGGAGGATGGGTAAGAGTGGAACCTCCAGAAGAGGCCTCCATCAGCTGCTAGAGTGGGCATGACTTACTCTACAAAGCCACGTCTCATGTCAAACCAACAGGAGTGGTATCTTTTGCATTTGAGGATACAGTGATCACTCTTCTGGTTTGCAATAGGACAGCCTGGTTTTGAGGCAAGCTTCCTGGTAATTTTAAAATTTGGGTGAGATAATGTAGTAGTTAATTTACTGCATTAATAATGTGGAGAATATGATATTACATCTCATCCTGGCAGTGAATTTGTGTTCAATTTATAGTGATAAAAAAATTTCTAATTAAAAGGTTGGTAGCAGTAAAATTTGACAATGAAGCTGTCAGGTTGTTGTAATTCACCAGCTGATTCTCAAATTGTCTTTTCCACACTACTCCGGATAACTGCGGGTCATCTGTCTATTCTGCAGGTACAGGCAACACAGTTATTGAAGCTGTGAAGGTTCTGATTGAGCATGGAGTGCAGCCAAACCATATAATCTTACTCAGTCTTTTCTCAACTCCACATGGTAAGTGAGATGTGTGAATGCTTATTATAATGTGATAGATTTTAAAGCTGAGATGCACACCGGAGAATTATTTTAAATTGAGAACACTTTTTTTTTCTTGCAAAAACTGAAAGTGTGTGTTAATTTCTTTAAGAGTCATTCGGTAAATTGTAGGCAATGCCAATTGCAACTCTAGGCAGTCAGTCACCAGTCTTTAAATGTTAACAGAGACAGTAGCCTCAGATTATCCTTAGTTTTTCTTAGACTGAATGGGGATTACAAATCAGCAATCGCTTTGATATCTGTCTTTTCTGGTACTAGACAGTAGGTGCAAATGTGTTCCAAGGTGACAATTCAATTTCATGATGTGAGTTACAAAACGTAACCACTCATTTTTCTGGAGTAAAGTACAAGCAGGGGCTTGAGTGAAGCAACACTATGCAATATCGAGTCTCCACTCTTGAGCTATTATGTGGGAGTTCCTAATTTAAGGCCGTGGAATTCCAAAAAATCTTAAATGAGTTGTCATTTAAAAGAAGGCAGCAATGGTATCAGATTATTCACAACTCAGCCAATTCTGATGTCAGAAAAATAGTGACATCCATGTCCACAGATTAGCAGATGTGGAGTTGTGAGGGGCTGGAAGATTTCAGAATTGTTCTAGCTAAGTTTTTAAATTCTTATAAAATAGACCCATATACTATTTAACCCAGTCATACTGTGCTTTTTGGCTCAGTGGCTGTCTGCAGTTTTAAACATGCTCAACAATACCACCCTTCTCAAAATTGCCCTTGTGTCTAGTCTTGCCTATCCACTTGTTGCCACAGCATCTCAGTGGTAGCTAATTTTTCGCTGTCAGTTCAGCAATTCCCTAAGGGTTCCCTTCCTCATTCACGTGATACTGTTTGGTTACATGGGGGAGGCAATGGCCGAGTGGTATTATCGCTGGACTGTTAATCCAGAGACCCTGGATAACATTCCGGGGACCCAGGTTCAAAGCCCGCCACGGCAGATAGTGGAATTTGAATTCAATTAAAAATATCTGGAAGTAAGAATCTAATGATGACCATGAATCCGTTGCCGATTGTCGGAAAAACCCATCTGGCTCACTAATGACCTTTAAGGAAGGAAACTGCCATCCTTACCTGGTCTGGCCTACGTGTGACTCCAGACCCACAACAATGTAGTTGACTCTTAACTGCCCTCTGGGCAATTAGGGATGGGCAATAAATACTGCCTGATCAGCGACACCCTCATCCCATTAACTAATAATAAAAAAAAATCTGATGATGTGGGATCAGTGTCTGTATCTTTTCTCCATTCCTTCTGTACGACAAGATTACATGTCCAGCATCCAGATCTAGATGAATTGTAACTTCCTCAAGCTAAATACTTCAAAGGTAAAGATATCATATTCTGTCCCTCTCACGGAACTGCATTTTCTTCCAGTCCATCCCCTGTCACCTTTATCAGAAGGCCCATCCAGAACATTTGCAATCTCACCATCCTAATTTAACCTGCAGTTTGATTTTTGATCTCTCCCTCTTTAAAGACTACCCACTTTCAATATTACAGGATTGCAAGCCATCACCTTGCCTCAGTCTATTTGCTGCTATAATGATGACATTTGCAGCTTTCCTACCTTTTCGACTTAATGGCCTTTTCTGGTTGGTGTCACTGTCTTTCTCACACACACTCTCTCTCTCACTTCAGCTCTGTATATCATCATTCACTCGGACTCCCAGTGCTTTAATCTTCTTTATTTTGCTCCTTGTATTTAAAGCGCTCCTTTGTCCTGACAGTCCTGCCTCTTAGCAAACTGTTCCAAGAGTTCTGTACTTTTATTGATGTAAACCCTTGTGTTTCCCCTTCTCCCTTACCCCAGCACTAGCAGCTGTTGTTTAAGTTCCCTCACTTCACACTCTGAACTTAGAGCAAGTTTTGGAACACAAGTTGGGTATTTACCAGGGCAGTAGGCACATCACTTACCAGCAATTGAAGGTACATATTATATATATTGCTGGGGAAGTGAAGACTTTATTATTGAGATGTTGTGACAATCATCCAGCCAGCATGGTGATACTGCTGTAGTTCTGCAGTGTGAACCACTTCAGGCATTACGATTCAGGCACGGTGCTGATATATTTGTGCAGCTAACCGCTGTATATTTAGTGCTGTTTTATAACAAATAGGACAGAGGATGTCTCTGTCCCACTTTCAAGAAAGTCAATAAATCATCAGCATTTTTTTCCTTCCTTTGCAAGGTGCAAAGTCTATTATAGAAGAATTCCCTGAAATCACAATTTTAGCAACAGAGGTCCATCCAATCGCACCCACCCATTTTGGACAGAAATATTTTGGCACGGACTGAAGTCAAGATCAAATCCTTATGAAACGTTTGAATGTGTTGCTGCTTCAATAACAAAGACTTAGTTTTATTCAGTAGGTGTGTTTCTCCTCTCTCAAACCTTTCCAGGATGAGACAAAATGTTAACCAGCTTAATGTTGACAGCTAAAAGAATGATCTATACTATTTGCATTAACTTCTTTTCTTCAGTCATTTGTATAAAAATAAGTCAGTTCTAAAAAGTACATTCCAATTCCATCACAAGTGTTTGCATTGTGCTTGCATGCATCATTGTCACTTAGCCATTTTAGCCCATTTATTGTTTGTAATTAGAGGCAGTGCCTAATTGTAACTTAAAATTGCATTAAATTTCCTTTTAAAAAACACTTGCAATTAATGTCTATTTATTTAAAAAATCCATTTTTACAGAAATCCTGTATACAGGCAGCAGTTAGCTACAGTTCCACAATCATGACAACTTTCAGAAATGTCATTAAAGTGGTCTTTTTTTATGCAGGTGTCACATAGTTGTTGGACCTTTTCATTGTGATGATCACAGTTGAGCCTTTTCTTGTCCTAACCTGATGTCCACATGTAACCAAGAGTGATAGAGATGGGAGCTGGAACCAGCAACAGTGGCTGATGTTTCACCTCCCTATATCTGATATATGAAGACCAGAGATTGAACCTAGGAACCTTCCCATATGTATGCTCTTGTTTTATACCAGATGTATCCCCCAACATCTTAAATTTATTAAAATTAATCAGCATTTTTACTGTTGCATCTCACCCAGGGTTTCCTGCAGTTACTAACCACTTATTTCAACACTACTGGTTATCAATTGGAAATTGATTCAGTTTTCCTTAAATGAGAAAGTACACACAGAAGCTGTCTCTGTGACTGATGCTTCTTGAGTTTCTCCCTACTCAGCAAGCCTTTGGTATTGTTGGCCCAACTCCCCTCCCCCTCCGAGTCCTCAGTGGTCTCATTTGAAAGTCGGAGAGTCAGTGTGTGCTAACACAGTCTCCTGGGCTTGCACTGCAGGGGCACTGTGGCTAACAAAACTAAAGGAGGTGCAGCAGCTGTCAGGGTCAGCTGCTCAAGCTGCAAATGAAGCGACAGCTTGATTATGGAGGCTGGAAACTTTAACACCGAATGTTCTCTGTGACTTGGTACTGTTTTTTGACATGTCTCTTGGGTTGAAGTTTCCCATTTTCAGTTCATGTTTTGTGGACTGAGATTCATTGGCATCCTAGTTGGTAATGTCAGCAACTAGGGGTCACAATTTCAAGATTGTCAGCAAGAGAGCTAGGAGTGTAATGAGGAGAAACTCAGGAGTTGTTAGGATTTGGAATGTACTGCCTGGGCGGTGGATTCCATAGGAGGTTTCTAAACAGAAATGGATATGTATTTAAAAGGAATGAAGTAGGAAGGCTACAGAGATAGGACTGGAGCTTGTGTCTAGCTGGGTAGCTCTTTTGGGAGCTGGTACAGACACGATGGGTCGGATGGTCACCTTCTGTGCTATAATATTTTACAATTTGCCACAGCTCGCAGCAATTTTTCCCATGCAAACTTCAGCTCTTCACCACATTAACTGTGCAAAACAGTGCTGTATGGTGCCCTTGTGGAATTGTGCAGTAGCGGGTGTTCACCTCAACCGGCACCATGTTTAAAGCCCAGTTCTACAACACTTCAGACACTACAAGTGAGGAACGGCTGTCAGGCTGTCGTGTTCACCATTTAAAATGAAATTCTTTCATGGGATGTGGGTAGAGTTGCGTGGCAGTGCTCTCTCTAGTTTTCTTACCTGCAGTGATCTCCAGAACTATAAGCCAGTGCCAAGATCAGAGAGTGAATCGCTAGGTGCAGAACCTGAGCGGCACACGTGTGCAGCTGCACAACTTCAAGGGAACCTTGTTGAGAGCCCAACATTTGTTGCCTGTGCCCCTAATTGCCCTTGAACTGAGTGGTTTGCTTGGCCATGTCAGAGGGCAGTTAAGAGTCAGCCATATTGCTACGAGTCTGGAATGACCAGACCAGGTAAGGATGGCATTTTCCCTAAAGGACATTAATGAACCTGATGGGTTTTTACAACAATCGTGGTGACTCTCGCGATGACTAGCTCTCAAAGTTTTATCATCTGCAGGAATGGGATTTGAACCCATGCTTCCATAGTATTAACCTAAACCCCTGGATTAGTCTAGTGATGTTACCACTATACCACCATCTCCCTGAATATCAGTGAGGATGCGATCCAGAAAGCAATGCCTCCTCTCCAGCTGGCAGACAGGGACTTGAAGGTATTGGTGAACCAGATGGTGGAGAAGAGGGCAGCTCTTCCTGCTGGCTGCCAGGGTAGGCCATGGCACTAGACCCAGCTAGCCCGCACCCAGTTAGCGCCCTGGATCAGTGCTGTATCCCACATTCAAAGGAACACCTAGCGATGCAGGGAGAACGGTAATGATCTGAGGTCTGCAGGGAAGTGCCACCACCCTCTCTCTGCTACTTTGTCCTCATTGAGCTGCCACTCACTCTAACTCTGCCCCTACACCTGCCTCTCATCAAGATTCATGGACTACAACTCACCTTTGCATTTATCATGTCCACTAAGTATCTCTCGTCCTTTCTTCCTCCCAATATACTTCCAACTCACTCACCTCCACTCCTGCTCATGCATGACCACTAACTGTTCCTCCATCGTATACAATCTCTCCCTTATGCCTCATTGTAGCAAAAGTAGTCTTCCTCCCTCCTTCCCTCTCTCCGTATAGACATACAGTCCCTCAGACTGATGTCTTCACAGTCTCCTGACTGACCTACCTGTAATCCCTGGATTGGTTTCATTTGACCTCCTGGACTGAGCATGCTGTAATCCCCATGATAGAGGTGGTTACAATTACAACATTTAAAAGACATTTGCACAGGTTCATAAATAGGAAAGGTTTACTGTGATATGGGCCAAATGCAGGCAAATGGGACCAGTTCAGTTTAGGGAAGATGGCATTTCCCTAGATTCTGGTAGAACCAAGTGCCTGACTGACAGTCACCAATCCCTTATTCAGATGTGCCCTTTGACCGACTGAGGGCAATCTGTTGCTTGGAGCGTATGCTGTGTCTTTGCTGCACGAGCTACTGGCACTCACTACAGGTTAAACAGTGACATAGCCCAGTGACACCTCCATCTCCTTATCCCTGTGCACTAAAATAGCAATGCAAACCGTGAGGCTCCAAGTAAGTGCAAAGTGAATGTGTGCTAAGAAGGCAAGCTAAGAACTTGAGTAGGTGTTCTTGACCTCCAAAGTAAAGTGTTGAAGGGCTGAAATGGTGTACGAATTGGTCTGAGAGCAGGCCTGATGATATAGTGAGGATAATGGTCTGCTGTGGTGGTTAGAGGGTCGTTGTTCAGACCGGAGGCCTGTGACGTGCGGTGTTCTAAAAGGATCGGTGCTGGGTCCAGTCGTTTATCATTTACATAAACAATTTGGATGAGAATATAGGAGGAATTGTTAGTAACTTCGTGAATGACACCAAAATTGGTAGTATAGTAGACAGTGAAGAAGATTATCTAAGAGTACGACAGGATCTTGATCAACTGCGCCTGTGGGCCAAGGAACGGCAGATGGAGTTTAATGGAGATAAATGCGAGATGTTACATTTTGGTAAGACAAACCAGGGCAGGACTTATGCAGTTAATGATAGGACCCTGGTGAGTGTTGTTAAATAGAGACACCTAGGGGTGCAAGTACATAGTTCCTTGAAAGTGGCATAACAGGTAGACAGGGTGGTGAAGAAGGCATTTGGCATACTTACCTTCATTAGTCAAAGCATTGAGTACAGGAGTTGGGATGTCAATGTTACAGCTGTACAAGACATTTATAAGGCCACATT
>NC_063345.1:19770539-19779499 GCF_021869965.1 Rhincodon typus | reverse complement strand
TTTTTAAATTTCAGAAATCAATAACACATTTTCTGTTAATTTTGTGACTTCTGCCTTTGCTCTGTAATTGTTTTCATGTAACTGACTTGTTTTTCTTCCAGGGAGCGCAGTGGTGGCAGTTTGTAGATAAAAGGACAGACTGGCATGGACATGCTGGCGGAGGCCTTCATACAGACCCCAAAAATGTAATGTATCTGTCTGTCTGTCTGAACTCTGCAATTTTATTTTCAAATCTGATTTCTGTCTTGTAGAGGGATGGTGTTCTTATGAAATGTTTAATGTACAATTTGCATCTCTATAAATGATTTTATTTAAGCTTCGTTAAGCACTTTTTACTATGTTAAAGCTGCTGTCTAAATGCAAACAGTTCATGAGATCATTGTTGCAATCAATGATTTTTAAATTCCTAGTTTGCAAAGATGAAACGGGTGTGTCATTTGTGCATTTACACAAAAAGTGTTGAGGGAGGCAGCAAATAAGTGATAAGATTTTATTCTTGAAACTGCTTATTTTGCAAATGAATGCAGCATTTTTTTTTTACGGGGAAGGCTGGCCTAAAAACCTGAATGCAATTCGTGTAAGCACATAGGAGATTGCATATTGTGCACCAGTTTCATGTGAATTTAATTTTCATTCTATATTCCCCACCCTAGTATTACCTGAGCAATTGAAAAATCAGGTGAATTTGGCTTCTGTCAAATTGGATAAGACAACTTAACGTGATGCTTTATGATACACAATTAGTTTTGTTTGATCACACTTTGAGTTCTTCTATCTTGTGTTTCTGATCTTTACAATTGAGTAATTTTCTTCCCTTATTCTGGCCTTTAGAAACTTACCCTTGAGTTTCAGGCTAATGTCTAAGTGATTTTCTTTACTCTGAAATAGAGACATTATGTTTGTAATCTTTCAGCCCCCTGGTGCATCATTTCGATCCAAGGATATTTGAAAGACTGTTTTATTCAGCATTCTGAGTTGAGTTTCACCACATTTTCAGCTGAACTTCCTTATCTATAACTATTTGAAGTAATTGTTTCAGATCCCCCGTGTATCCTCTAATTCACACTAAGACGTGCTTCTGTGGAAACGATGAAAAAGCATTCTCTGCCATTCTTTCATCCTCGATTAGATTCTTTTGTTTCTCAATTATCATATTATCCTTTCTAATGGCTTAACTTTGTGTTAATAGGATCCTGTCCAATTTCCTTTCTGTTCCTTGCCAGTCTATATTCATGTGTCCCTTGGCCTTTCTAATCTTTTGCTTCCCCTTTATATTTTCTATTTTTTTATATAATAGTCCTACAATTCCTTTAATTCGTCACCTCAACATCTTTGTCCCCACCCCAAATCCCATGGATATTTATGTGGCTTTCTTTGAATGCGTTAACTTGACTAGTCTGCCGAGTTAAAACCTTCAGAAATTCTTAGAAGTGACAGATCCAAATAGTTTGTTTTCTAATTGGAAAATGTATATTTGCAGTTATTGAGTCATAATGTTGTACAGCATGGAAACAGATCCTTCAGTCCACCTCCTCTGCGCCAACGAGGTATCCTAAACTGATCTACCGTATATACTTGTGTAAAAGTTGAATTTTTTTAAGACTTTGTTTTTTAAAGTTAAACTTATGGGGTTGTCTATTACTTGGATACTACTTTTGAGGGGATGAAATTCAGCTGCAGTTCAAAGTACCTATCATTAGCAGAAGCCCAATTGATCTCTAAACGAATAAAGAAAAAAAACAACAAATATGGTAATTACCGGATAGAGACAATTGAAATAAAAATGAATCAGTAAGCTTTTATTTATACGTACAAAAAGTGAAGTAGAAATATAACACAGCTTTGAATTTCAATTACATGGTACATCTTAAACTAAACAAGTTAAAATTAATTAAAAACTTAAAATCAGCCTTCATTTTGCCAATTTCTGGTTACAAACGGCTGAAACTGTAATATCTTTTAGTTCAACAGGCAACTTTCGTGCAATCTTAGTTGTCTGCCAAAATACTAAGTCATGTCTTCTCATGAACCTTGTGCACCATCCAGCACTTGCCTTAAAATCCGAAATTCCAACCACCTTTGATTCGTATCATGCATGGATTCAAATGGCTTCACGACTAACGCATTTTCCTTTTCGATGATTTTCAAGTACCCATTCAGCAACTGCTTTCTCCAATTCCGGCTGCTTGCTAGGTTTACCTCTGTTGAAACGCTTCTGTTTTGGCATTGTCTGAAGTTGGTTCAATATGTTTCTACGGTTTCTCTGAAACACAATTCTCTTGCTGCTACACAGTTTTTAGTATTTTGTCTTTTTTGCAACTTCAATAACTTTCAGTTTAAACGCTGCTGTATATTTTTTAACTTTTCTGGAGGGTAGTTTTACACATAATGATGAAATTTCAAAACCTCAACTAGGTAAATGACTATTCCACAAGTGCTACAAGGGAACTGAGCTCGGCTGAGCTGCACGCAAAAGGGAGGTTGTCACCTGACTCCGACCTGATGCGTCTTAAACTTTTGTGCCGAATTGGTGTGAATTGTACATCAAACATGTAATAGCATGAAAAAATAACATTTCCTCATCGTAACATTTATGTACAGGATAATACCTTGACTCTCAAATGTTGATCTGTTATCTTTGAAGACCAAAAGTTGACTTTTACACGAGACATACGGAAAATTGCAGATATTTTTGGCTAAAAATAAGGGAGTCAACTTTATACAAGATCGACTTTTACTTGAGTATAAATGGTAGTTCCATTTGCCAGCGTTTGACCTATACCCTGCTAAAGCCTTTCTTAATCATGTATCATTGAGATGTCTTTTAAATGTTATAACTGTATCTGCCTCCGCTTCCTCTGACAATTCGTTCCATACACGCACCACCCTCTGTGTGAACATGTTGCCCTTCAGGTCCCTTTTAAATCTTTCCCTTCTCACCTTAAACCTATGCCCTCTAGTTTTGGACTCCCCTACCCTGAGAAAAAGGACCTTGGCAATTCACCCTATCCTTGCCCCTCATGATTTTTTATAAATTTCTTTAAGGTCACCCCTCAACCTCTGACGCTCCAGGAGAGAAAACGCCCCAGCCTATTCAGCCTCTCCCTATAGTTCAAACTCTTCAATCCTTAAATCTTTTCTGAACCCTTTCATGTTTAATAACATTTTTCCTATGGCAGGGAAACCAGAATTGAATGCAGCATTCTAACAGTGGCCTCACTCATGTTCTGTACAGCCACAACATGACATCCCAATTCATATACTCCATGCACTGACCAATGAAGGCATGCGGGCCAAACGCCTTCTCCACCACCCTGTTTACCTGCGACTCCACTTTCAAGGAGCTATACACCTACAGTCCTAGGTCTCCTTTGTTCGGTAGCACTCGCCAGAATGGATTTTATGGTCATTGATGGAGCAATAACACTCTTAGCTGTATTTTCACTTTCCCTAAGTAAATTTGAATCTGCTGTCAGTCAAAGGAGGTCTGCAGCTGTCTGGCAGTAGAGACCTCTTCATGGAGGGTAAGCAAGCTATCACTTTGAAGGATTGTCATAACAAACCAAGAAATGATCTCCGTTTTCTCATTTTAAACGAAATTTCAAAGACCGAAATAAACAATTCACATGAACATAGAATTAAAGTAGAAAGTAAAATATCATAAACATTTTTAAAAAATATATTGTATTATATTGGAATTTGTACGTTTTATCATAATGGAGACATTTGATATTCCACAAAGTAGTTCTTCAGGGACAAAGTTTATTCACAAGTCATTCTGAACTGAACACATTATTAAAAATCCAGTTGTTCATCATTCAACAAGATTTTAACCTTTTTGAGAGATTTTGTCACAAATCTAATAGTGAAAAAGTACTTATTCTATCAGATCAGTGATTATCGTGATAACACGATGTGGGACTCCACAGGGCTGTGTGCAGGAATCACTGGCAGCTTCAGGACTTCCAAACTCCCGAATTAGCTATCTTTCGGAGGAGAAATAATAGTACATGTTGACCATTTCAATATTGTTATTGCAAAACCTGTGCCATAGTGTTAGTATTGGTGAAACTTATTTTTAAGTCTTGAGTTCTTAAAATTAGGTAAGTAATTATTTTGCAAATTTGGAGAAATTTGTGATGCATTAGCAAAGCTATGAAGTATTTTTAAGGATTCAAAAGCCCTACAATATTTTGTAATCTTTTGAAACTTTCTTGTAATTAAATTTCCTTGAAAAATTATGACTAGAAATAATTTTAAGCATCCTTCTCCATTTCTAACTGTAAATGCAATAATTTGCTGGAAGACTTGTGCACCCAGTTATTAGCTAAATACATAGTGGTCTAACTTATAACACAAAGGTGACTCAGCACCTGCTGTGTCTGTTAAACAACATCATTTGCATTGTCAACTCAGTAACCATTAGAAACCCCAAACGCTCATGATGTTGTTAGCATGCTTTTTATAAAAATTCAAGTTTGAAATTGTACTAATTTGTAAAATTATCTTTCAGCTGAAAGATGTTGATACAGGAAAAATTCTTAAGGCTATGTTGACGTATGTTTGGCCAAAGGATAGACCTGATCTACGTGCCAGAGTGGCTGTATCTCTTGGTCTGTTAGGTGGGGCAAAGGTCAGTAAGTTGTTCATATTTCAATATGTTGTGTTTGTAACTTTAAATTTGCGGTTTTCTTGAGCATTTTATTGTGCCTTCCAATTTTTTTTTAAATTTAAAAAGGTTAAGTATAGTATCAAACTAAAAGAAAAGGGGTGGATAACATTTACAGAGAGGTGGTCACTGTGCAGGCTAAGATTCCACAGGCAAGAGGGAATGGATGACCACCAAGCAGTGAAACTGGCAATACAGGAATATCCTGTGGCTATTCTCCTGGGGGGAAAAAAAAGCAGAAATAATCTTCTGGATACTGTTGGTGGAGGGGGGAGGAGTAGCAGGAGACAAATTTGTTGCTTCATGGTAGCGTCTGCTGCAAGCCAGAGGAGGAATAATTGTGAGAAGGCTATAGTAAGAGGTTTAATTGTAAGGGAAATAGATCATTTGCAGCCACAGAAACGATACTCCAGGGTTGTATGTTCCTTCCTGGGTGGTAGAGTCAAGGATGTCTTCGAGACGCTACAGAACATTGTGGAGTGCAAGGATGAAAAGCCAACAGTCACTGTACACGTCGGTACCAATGGCATAGGTTGAAAAAAGGGTGAGGCCCTAAAAGCAGAAAACAGGGAGTTAAGCATGTTTAAAAAGTAGGACATTGAAGATAGTGATCTCAAGGTTGCTGCCAATCCCACATGCTAGTCAGAAAAAATAGCATGTCAGCTTAATGTGTGGCTGGAAATATGGATGTTTCATCTTGTGGGAAAATCGAGAACTAGTTGCCCATTTAAAATAAATTAGGAAAATGTTTTTCTGAGAATCATGAGTCTTTCGAAGTGTCTCCATAAAATGGTGGTTGAAGCAGAGTCTGACTATTTTTATGGTCAGAGATTCATAGATTCTTGTTAAGCAAGAGATTGAAAGATTATTGGGGGTAAAGTATGATGGGGATTTTTTTTGGTTACAGTCAGATCAGCCATGATTTAATTGAACGGAAGAGTAGACTTGAGGGGTCGATTGGACCTACTCCTGCTTCTGATTCACATGTTGTAGGTAAATGTACCTTCCTTGTGACTCTACACATTTCTCAATTTTTTTTACTAATGTAATTTTATACTTAGGTAATCCTGTCTAGAAAGAAGCTTGACCTGGTGTTTATGCTGATTTCTGTTGAGGGAATTTAATCTCAATGTTAGTGAGGAAACCATAATTAGACTTGTTTTGCACAAAGTTATTTAATGAAGTGGTTATAAATCACAACTCCAAATGATCTATTTCTGCAGTTAAGAAAATAATGTTCATGATCTTTAAGTATTTACATTTGATCAACTTTGTAATATAATAATGTAGTGAATGTGATATTTGAGTGAAGGACTCTAAATTAAAATAGTTAAAAATGGAAAAAATAATAATTTAAGAAGTGAAAACTAAAAGAAAGTGAGCGATTTAAATTGTAATAACTTTGGTCAGAAGAACCACCCAAGGCCAAGTAATTGTTTCTTCTCTGTTCTCGTACAAAAGCTTTTGCTTCAATCTTTCTTAAATTTCCTTTTTAGCCAGTTGATCATGATATGTATTCTGTAACATATACAAGCAACTGTTGCACACGACAACAAGTCATCAGTAAAAGTTCTGTAAGAAAAGAAATTGTTGAGATATGCTAGCTAGCACAGAGGAAGATACAGTTCATGTTGCTGATTTTCTCCATCACAACTCCATTCTCCCTCACTTCCCAAAGTTAGTAATGGAGTTTAGTGTGGTCAGTGAATTTTGTGGTTTCACCAAACTAAAACAGACTTTCTAGCAACTAATTAAATGTGTTGTATTAGCATCCATTTTGTTAAATCTTAGCTTAGGCACCTTAAACTCAGGAAATAGTTTGTGGAGGCTGAAAATGAGAGAGAAGGTAAAAAACAGCTACAGTTCATAACTTGCCACAAAGCTAAGGTATACAAATGATTTACAGATGACTAGCCTAAGACTATCTTTTATACATCACAGAGAAGCCAGGGAATGGAACGAGGTAATTTGCTCCTTCAGCGAACCAGTGCCAGGACGACAGGCAGAATGCCTCCTCACTGTACTCTGCTGTGACTGTTGAGAGAAATATTGTGTAATTTGTCAGCATCATAAAGAGAGATGAATATTCCAGATATGATAGCGTGATGATAATGTAACTTGACTGGTAATCCAGAGGCCCAGGCTAATGCTGAAAGACCCATAGGTTCGAATCTAACCATGGCAGCAATTAGAACTTAAATCTGATTAATGCATCTGGAATATAAAACTAGTCTCAGTAATGGCAATTATGAACTTATCATCAGATCGTTGGAAAAAAATTTCTGGAAATAATAAGTTTGTTATTCTAACTCAATCTGGCCTGTGATCCCGGACTTCTAGCAATGTGCGTGACTCTTGACTGCCCACTGAAATGGCCAAGCAAGCCACTCAGTGCAAGTGTGATTGTGGATGGGCAACAAATGCTGGCCTTGCTAATGACACTCCTATTCCGTGAAAGAAAATAATGGGGGAAAAAAATGTCTCTCTCTTTACTCTAACCATTACACTATTTACACAATATTTATCTCTTTCAGGATCTGGTTACTCTGCCAACATATGCCTGTATTTTCTTTAATTTGCTGTGAACTTTGTATGTCTTGGAGCTTGAAGTCTCCAAATGCAAGTTGTCTCTTTTTTGCCCTTTTTTGGCCAGGTCCTGGTGTGCGTCGGAAGCTAGAGGGATCAGAGTTATTTTCTTGTTGGGGTTAAGATACTGAGGGAGAGGGAGAGTAACTTTTAACCTTAATGTTAACATTCAACAAGATAGTGTCAAATATCTAATTATTAGCAGATAGCTAGTGTATTAAATTTATCAAGTTTGTCCTGTTCAAAATAGGAATTGTAATTAAATGTGCAATCTGTTCAATTATTGCTTGAAACCTCTTCCTTTGCATGCTTTCTTGAAAAAACACTTTTTTCCTCATTAAAGATTCCTTCCAAAATTATACTGATATTTTGTTTGCAGTTTTCAAATGTAATTATGAAACTAACTACATACCCTGTGCTCTGAAGTCATAGCTTTATTCATTTGGGAATGTAATTTACATAGTATTCACATGACTGCATTGCCCCTAAGCAATTTGATCTTCTATCCTCATGGAATAAACCACATTATGCAGTATACAATGGCATTCTCTGTTCTACATAAATATAAAATTTTCTCTAAGATCTATGCTTCCCTTCATTTTAAGTGATGACTTGATGTGCAGTTTTGGAGTATGTTTGCAATGTTTTCATGATTGTGTGTTTTGTTTTTGACTATCTAAATTTAAATACTCTTCCATTAAAAATGTATTACATGATTTTAGCATGTGACTAATTTTTCATCTGTTTCTATGGAACCTGGCTCTCGTGTATATTGTGTGTATCTAGCACAGTAGGCTTTTGAGTCTGTTAATTGATCCACTAAACAAGTTGTCTACTCTAGAACTCACTGCCGAATGTTAAATATCATCATTGGATCAGTCAACCAAAAATCCAAAGTGGCCTAGTGGTTTCATGACATTCTTTGTTATTTTATGCCGGTGGTGGTCTTTTATGTATTCTACAGGTTATTTGTGGTTTTACCATTAACAAACTTGCTATTGGACATCATTCCACCGCGCATTCAACCACAAGAACCTTGTATTTACCTAACACCTTTAACATCGCAAAAGGCACTGGTGCTTCGTGAAAGTGTTCTTGATACAATTTTTGGTGCTAGTTTGCGAGGAAATATTAAAGCAGGTTAAGATTAGAAAGATAATGCTAAAGAGCACGTTAGAGGCAGAGAAGATCAGGTAGGAAATTCCGAGCTTTGAGTTTTGAAGGCCTGAATGCAAATGGTAGATTGATTTAAAGTTGGTAATGCTCAGTGGACCATTAAAAGAGTGCAAATATCACTGAAGATTGTAGACCTGGAGCATATTAGAGATTGCATGGGGCAAGGCCATTCACTGATTTGAAAATAAATTACAAATCAAGGTATTGATTAATCCAGGAGTCAGCATAGGTCAGTGAGCACATAATTGATTAGTGAATGCAATTGAATGTAAATAAGAAAATGGGCAGCGGAGGTTTCGATGACCTCTGTTTTATAATGCATACAATATGGGAGGCCACCTATGTGCAGTGCAGTAAGAACAGTTCAATCAAGAGTCATAAGGTATTGATAAAATTTGGGTTCTGAACTATTATTACATGGCTGCATTTAATAACTGAATCGAATCCTTTAGAATACGGAGATAGTAGGAACTGCAGATGCGGGAGAATCTGAGATTACAAGGTGTAGAACTGGATGAACACAGCAGGC
>NC_063345.1:19729499-19770139 GCF_021869965.1 Rhincodon typus | reverse complement strand
TATCTCCTTTAAAATACAACTTCTTTTTCTCTTTATCCGGTATTACCTAGCCTTCATTCAACTATAGCCCGTTGTCCTAGGAAACTAAAATTAGGAATTGGCTACATTTCTAATTGGAGGTATAGACTCACTTGAATCACTAGTGTGTTGAACGTCTTCTGTGAGTGGCCTTTGATCAAGGAGTTTTTTTGGGGACTGTGGTCATCGGTTAAAAAGATGAGGACTGTGGCTTTATGGAGTTTTCCTTTGGCTGCATGGAACAAGTATTGTAATTTGAACCTTTGTAGGATGTACTGTGACTTGTTTTCCATGCTTTCCTTTACATTATGTTTATCTTTTCCTGCTAACTTTTGTTAGAAACGTTTTATTTTCATACAAATTTACGATACAGAAGTAACTATACAGTACAACGGGTGTATGCTGGCTTTCGGCACACTGGTTGGCACTGCTGCCTCACAGCACCAGCAACAGGAGTTCGATTCCAACCTTAGGCGACTGCCTGTGTGGAGTTTGCACGTTCTCCCCATGTCAGCATGGTTTTCTGCTGGATGTTCTGGTTTCCTTCCACAGTTCAAAGGTGTGCAGGTTAGGTGGATTGGCCATCCTAAACTGCCTGTAGTATGAAGGGATGTGCAGGATGAGTCGATTAGACATGGTAAAGGCAGGGTTACAGGGAGAGGGTGAAGGTTGGGGTGCTGTTTGGTGGATTGGTGCAGACTTGATGGGCCAAATGGCCGCCTCCTGCACTGTAGGGATTCTATGACTCATGGTCTCTCACTTGCCCTATCCAATTTTTGTTAACATTTATTTATTTTCCAAATACTTCTCTAATGATCTGTGGCAACTGGTAATTCCTAAATATCTTGTGAAAATCTGATCAGAAACATTTTTCCGATTTTTGCATTGCTCAAATGACATGGCTGTACTCTCAAGAATATGTTTATTTTTGTTTTTTATGTCATGTTATGCTTTGTTCAGATCCTACCAACATCCTACCTATGATCCGGCAAACATAGCAAGGGAATCATTCAGTCACCTGTTTGTGTTTACTGGCAACCAAATCACTGGCTGCATCTGAGGTGTATGATTACATGGAGTTCTTTTCCTTCATCTGTGCCCTCTGTCCCCGCATAAAGTTTAATTTATTCTAGCACCATTACAGAATTAAATATCTGCGCACTTTTTAAAAATAAACAGGTCCACTGTTGCCATTTTGAGTTGTTGTGATTTAAATGGAGCGGGCCAGTTAAGTTCACAAATTTTCTTTTGCTGTCTTGCTGCTTTTTGATCTCCTTAGAGTGTAGAATGATTTGCAGTCACAGGCGGAGACCATTTGGCCTGCCATGCTATATATGACTTCTGAAGCTTGGATGGACACTGAAAGAAGTGGGGGACGTCTTAGCCTCTAATCAACCTAATGCCCTTGCGCAGCTTCTATTGGCTGGATGAAGAATGACATTAGCAGAAGCTACAATGTGTATGATGGTGTGGGTTGCAATTCCTGGCCTGATTTTAGAAATAAACTTGAGTACTTACACCATTCTGTAATGTTGGTTTGATCGGAAGTGGGTGTTTTTTATAAGAAAATAATAGAATTATATATACCTGCACTGTATTTTTATGAATGTATTAAATGTTGAGGTGCAACTGTTTACTGTAATAAATAAATGTTGCTGTCATTGTTGTGAAAAGTAAACATGTAAATACAGTAGAGCAATGGCATCAGCTTCCAGCTATTAGATGTTGCGATGAATTAAATTTTTACTGCCAACTTTTTACAGCACCAAGGGCTTGACATTTGAAAGTGCCTCTAGGACCTTTATTCAGGAAGCTGTAAATCAGTCAAATTATTCACTAGGTATAGTGTTCAACCTTTTGTAATGTTTGTTCTTGTGTCTTTGCAGCTCATGAATATAATGGTTCCCTTCATGTTTAAATATGCAGTAGATGAACTCAACCAAATGTCAGGTAGTGTTTTGAACCTGAATGATGCAACTAGTACAGTCATCACCATGGCAACAGCTGTCCTTATTGGCTGTAAGTAAAATATTTTAATTTGCTTGACAGATGTTGACTTTCTTGCTGCGCAGGTTGCAATGAGTAGCAAACGTTTCTGGCAGGAGAATTGCAGAGAATTTTCTTTTCACTTTGCATAAATTTATGCAATGTGCACTAGATTCTTACTGTAGTGATTTGAGTTTACAGATTATATCAAAATATATGTAAATCAAGCTTCTGTTGCAATGAAAAATGAGACATAATGTGGCAGGAAACTAAGCCTAAAAGGGTAATAGATTTATGGTTTTAAATTTGTATGCTGAAACAAATAAAAGGGTCAGACCTTCAATCTACTTCATGATGACTCATTGCCTCATTTATTTAGCTGTTGCAATAGGAACCCTAATGGTGTCATAGAATCAAACAACATAGAAAGCAGTTACTCAGTTCTTCATGCTTGTACTGGATCTGTGAACGAGCTCTCGAATAAGGCCAACTACCATACTGTTTTTCTGTGGTTATGCAAGCTTTCAGTTGTCAAATGATTACGGGCAAAAATGGATTTAAAACTGAATATTAAAATAGAAATGGCAGACAGCATGTACAGCATTGGATATATTTCAAGGACAGACCATTCTAATAGTCTGAATTTGTAGTGATCACTCTCTTTCATAGCGAATCAACACAAAAAAGTAGGCCAAATGTGTCTCGTGCAATTGATAACACCATCTTGACTGCATTAGTCACTTTTTTCCTCCACTTCAGTAGAAGACACCGGTAGCATTCCAATGTTACTAAATAATCAAGGGACAAGAGGAGGAGAGGAAATAAAAGCAATAAGTATCACTGTAGAAAAAGTGCTAGTGAACCTAATCGGGCTAAAGACCAGTAAGTTCCCTGGACCTGCATCCCAAGACATTAAAAGAATTAGCTACGGAGATATTGGGTGGACTAGTAGTAATCTTCCAAGATCCTGAGATTCTGGAAAAAGTCCCAGAGGATTGGAAAACTATTAATGTAACACCTTTATTTCAAAAGGCAAGGAGACAAAGGACAGTAATAATAGACCACTTAGCTTAATGTGTGTTATTGGGGAAAAGTCTGGAATAAAGAATATAATAGTGTAGCATTTAGAAATACATAACACAATTAAACAGTCAGCCCAGCTTCATGAAGGGATAATCATGCCTCTCAAGTTGAATAATCATTTAGGGAAATAACCAGCAGGATAGATAAAGCAGAAGCAGAAGATGTAATATATTTGGAGTTTCAGAAAAGTAAGGTAATACACATTAGGGCACTTAAGTCAAGTTAGCTTCGATAGAGAATTAGATAATCAATAGAGGACAGACAGTTGGGATAAGGGGGCTTTTTCAGGATGGTAACCTGCAATCAGAAGTACCACCGGTTTCCATGCTGGGGCCATAATTATTTCCAATATATCTTCATGACTTGGATGAGGAAACTGAATGTAGTCTAGTTTGCAGATGAGATAAAAATAAGTGAGAAGGCAACTGATAAGGAATATAGAGTCAATTGTGGAATATGGATATATTAAGTGCGTGGGCAATGGAGTATAATGTACAAAGTTGAAGGGTAATGCACTTTGGCAAGAAGAACATTATTTAAATAGAGAGACTGCAAAAAAATTATAAGAGGAATTTGGGAGTCTTTGTGCATGAATCACAATAGCTAGTATCAAAGTTCAGTGGTTAATTGGGAAGGCACTTGGAATGTTGGTCTTTATTCCAAAGGTAATGATGTATAAAAGTTGGGAGTTTTTTCTAAAACTATAAAAGGCACTTCTGAACAGCTTAGCACTATGAACAGCTTAGATCCCCTGATGTCCAACGAACATTTACTGGTCTGATACTAAGTATGGGAGGACAGTTCTATGAGGAGAGTTAAGTAAGTTAGGCCTTTAATCATTGGAATACAGAAAAACGAGGCAGCCTTATTGAAATATACAAAATTCTTAGACTTGACAGGGAAGATGCGGAAAGGTTTCCATTTTGGAAGAATCTAGGACCATAGCGCGTGATATCAGAGTAAGGAGACCCACGTTTAAGACAGATGAGGGGGAATTGTTTCTCTGAGGATAGTGAACTACAGAGGGCTCTAAAGGCTGGATTAAGTATATTCGAGGCAGAGTTACATGTTTAATGAGTAAGGGAATCAAGGGTTACAGGGAAAGGGAATGAAAATGGAGTTATCAATTATCAAATCAGCCATGATCTCATTAAATAGTGGCGTAGACTTTAACTGAATGGTTTACTTCTACATCTTATGGTTTTGAGAGCACTGACCTGCTGAGTTACTTTCTTGCAAATTGGTGTTCGTTATCCTTTATACATAGCTGAATTTTAATGGTGACTATTGGCAGTCTATTCCAATGCAAGGCTGTATCATACTTAAGTTACATACTTTCCTTGATCAACGTCCATAGTTTTTTTAGGGCTTGTTAGAGCAGCAAACCTGTCAAACAGTTGTTCCAACCCCCTTCCAAAGCCAGTATTGAGGCTGTTTTGTAATGTTGTCCTCATGGTCCCACTGTGATCAACTAAGTTTTTTTTAGTCGTTGAAATTTGAGTTCTTTTTATTCTGCATGGCTCAGCCTTCAGTGCATCAACTTGCTGAACTATCAATAAATAATTGTTCTGTATTTTTGCTAATGCATCGTATGTGTAAGAAAGACGTAACTTCAGTCATAACTTATTGTTCAGTGTTGCAGTTTGATTAAAAGTTTAATTTTCTTCATGAAGAAATTAACTTTGAAATGATGAAATATGTTTTGAAAAGGCAATTAGATTCTTCTAAAATTCCTTTGCAGATGGTGTTTCAAGGGTTTGTGCCGCATTCTTCAATGAACTCAGGAATGCTGTCTTTGGCAAAGTAGCTCAAAGTTCTATCAGGAGAATAGCCAAAAATGTCTTCCTCCACCTACACAACTTAGATTTGAGTTTCCATCTCAGCAGGCAGACTGGTGCACTCTCAAAAGCCATAGATCGAGGGACAAGAGGTATCAGTTTTGTGCTGAGTGCTTTGGTGTTTAATCTTGGTCCCACCACCTTTGAAGTGCTGCTTGTCAGTAGCATTTTGGTAAGTACTGCAGTTTTCTGAGCTGATTTCAATATTTTGGTAGATGCCCTGTTCTAAGAAATAAGAAAGAAGCTTAACTGAAAGTGACAATACGAGTATTGATTTCGATCCGAGGCTGTTTAAGGTCGTAATAGAAAACGAGGAAGTAGAGTGGTTTCCTATTTTGAAAATTAGCTTTTTCTAGGATTCCTTGCAAAACTGGGAGAAAAATGTTAAGGTGATTGTTTGTGGTGTGGGTGTTGTTAAAACCGGGGATATCCAGCTAAACGAAATCAGCATTACTATTGCTGAATTTGCAATGCAGTGAAGTCAAAATATTCAGTGACCTTCAAAATTATCAGTTGTTCCTAATCAGACATTATGAATGTCAGATCTTGGACACTAAGTTTATTACTGAAGTTTTTTGTTTAATAATTGATTCCTCATACTGTAATTTTATCAGGACAAAACTAAACAACCAGATAGTCTAATTAATATCTGTGATTAAAATGCAATTTTCTTTGATCCTAAATCCACACACTGTGACAGACACAGTTAAATGATTTTTAAAAAAGTAAAATAATTTGCCGGTCCAATTAAATAGTATAAAATGGATGGAGACGATGGCCTAGTGGTATTATCGCTGGACTGTTAATCCAGAGACCCAAATAATGTTCTGGGGATCCGGGTTTGAATCCTGTCACGGCAGATGGTGGAATTTGAATTCGAATTCAATAAAATATCTGGAATTAAGAATTTAATGACCATGAATGCATTGTCGATTGTCAGAAAAACCCATCTGGTTCACTAATGTCCTTTAGGGAGGGAAACTGCCATCCTTACCTGGTCTGGCCTGCATGTGACTCCAGACCCACAGCAATGTCCTTGCCTCTGAACTGCCCTCTGGCCAATTCGGGATGGGCAATAAATGCTGCCTAGCCAGCGATGCCCTTATCCCATTAATGAATAAAAAAAAGCCAAGTCTTTATTCAATCCTTGTGTAAGGAGTTGTTCACAGACATATTTCCAGAAATATTCACTTATTTCTGAAGCTTCCAAAACTAGTCAGCCTTTTGGTAATCTCTGTGATTGGTTGGGTAGGACATGCTCTCCCCTGATTGACCAACTCAACGTCCAACCAGCTGGCAGTCCTGGGCATAGCAATACTTGATGCTGAATCGTCCAGAGTCTTCCTTAAATGAGTAAATAAGTTGCGCTATTTTCCAGGCTGGTCTCCAACAGCAAACATCTTGGTTCTTTTTCTCTTCCAAAACATGCAGCTGTTCAAAGTCCAGCTACCCCTAACTTCAGTTCTCCTTTCTACCAAAAAAGTGGAAAAATAAAATAGAAATAGAAAGGGCCTCTACAGTATTATATTAGTCTTGAACATTTGAGTTGTTCAGGAAGTTAAATAGGATGGCCGTGAATTAGCAAACTGAGCCTCTTAATCAGGTTTACAAGTGGCGATCGGTCAGAAAAATTAGAATAGAAGAATGTAATAGATGAAGAACCAAGGATGGAGGTTGATTGAGTGCTTGTTATTTGCTGCCATATGATATGCAAAGATGGTCTCGGGTGACTTCATCTTCCCAGATGTAAATGTTGCTACATGAAAGTTGAAAATTCATCAGAGGGAATTTGCAGCTGAACTCTTCAGCCTCCCAGTACACTTTGTCACTGCCCTCCACCATTGACCATTTCTATTGATACATGCTGTATAATCAGAAAATTAGTGATTAAGGAAACTTGAAAGTGATTACTGGTGTGAAAGATTTTTTAAAAGGTGTGCGATTTTCAAAAATGTCACTTTAAGATGTTGTAATGTTTTTTAAAATTAAACATTAAACTAATTGCATCATTTTCAGCCACTATTCCACTAATTGTAATTCTGCTAACTAAACTGTTGTCAAGTTATTGATTTTTAAAAAAGGTGAGTAAAGCTTGTAGGAAAGATTAGGCCTATGATAATTCAAACTAGTTTGGCAACATGATTTTGAAATTCAGTTGTGGCTTTCAAAAGGAAATTAGATAAACACACAAACAGAGAAAAATTGCTGGGCCAGAGAGGGTGAGAGACTAACAGAGTTGCTCTTGTACAATTACTCGACCTGCATGGGTGCAGTGAAGCTGAATGGCCTCCAGTGCTATATTTTTCAGTTCATTCCTTGATGGATCCACAGCATGAAATTTTGATTTATATATAAGCAGTCTTAAAACTGCTGTAGAGTCAATAAGAATCCATCTTATCTTGAAAGAAAAAACTTGCAATTGTAAAACATCTTATCACATGCCCAGGGCTGCTTGTTGAATAAACTTTTTGATAAACACTGTGGATCAGGGAATGAAATATAGAATTAGGAATGGTTTGCTGCAGGAACAGCGATGAGACCACATCTAGAGCTCTGTATACAGCTTTAGTCTCTTTAATTAAGAAAGGACAGAATCATATTAGAAGCAGTGCCAAGAAGATTCACTGAACTAATTCCTGGGATGAAGAGATTAATTTGTGAGGAAGGTTTAAACTTGCATCCAGAATGAGAGGATAACCTTACTGAAACATACTCTATGGCAAACTTGCTGAATGGACTTTTCCCATTATAGTGAGATTATAACTAAGGAATACAGTTTAAGAATGAGGTCTCCTGTTTAAGACAAGGATGAAAATGGTTCCTGAGGTTCATGTGTCCATGGAATTCCATTTTCCCCAGGGAACAATTGGGGCAACGTTATTGAATATTTTTAAGGTAAGTAGAGGTTCTTGACTAATAAGGAACTCAGAAGGTATCAGGGTAGGGAGAAAAGTGGAGATTCTCAATTCCAAAGGGGAATGTCCATAATCCGAGATCAGCCATGATTTTATAGAATGACGGATCGCGTTTGAAGGGCCAAATGGCCACATGTTACTAATATTTATGTCTGTATATATCAACTCATCATTAGAATTAATGTTCAAGTACGCAAAACTACATTTACCTAAAGCTAACAGCGATGCCTATAGAAAATAGTAAATTCTAGAAATGATTCACTTCATGTTTATTTCTTACAGTATTATAAATGTGGCGGACCGTATGCGTTAGTAACTCTGGGAACTTTAACTGCGTATTCAATTTTTACAATTGGCATCACTCAATGGAGGTACTGTAGCAATGTTAAATCTATTGATTTCAGTTTTCTTCTTAACCAACAGAATCTTTGTGACGACTTTACAATGTTTAATTTCTCACTTGTAGGACTCGATTCCGGATTGAAATGAATAAAGCTGATAATGATGCAGGCAATGCTGCAATAGACTCACTCCTGAATTATGAGACTGTGAAGGTAGGACGTGATTCTAAACAACCTTGTATCAAAAACAAAATAATTCCATCTTTTAAGATTATACAATTTAGATGGTTATACTCTTCCTCCCCTGCTCTTGTTACAATTCTCAATGTAGAAGTGTTATAAAGTAATTAACACCCTTAGTATAAGAAACTCTCGAGCATTAGCTCTACCATATGAATTTACTTTTATTCCCTTATGACCTCTGAACTAGTTAGATAATATATCTTAGTTTGATTGTGTCCAAAAACACACATTAGACACTGTTGATAAATGTAGTTGTTGCAATTGCTGCAGAATCAGTGACTGTCTAAGATACAGGAATTATACATGAGTGAATTTGGTACTTCGTATTAAGGTGAGATTGTTGCCAAGCAGGTGGATAGAAATGCTGGTTTGGCTGCAATCTAACTTTTTCTCAGAGGTAGTTTGGTATAGCATTGGCAGAATTCTATAGTTTAGAAGGTTGAGCCCTCCTTCTCTCTGAACAAGGCTTACTCATGGAAATATAGCAGGAGTTCTACACCATACCTCAAACTGCTCTCTTTGGGAGGGTAGCTAAGTAGGTAATGTTCTTTACCACTTCAGGAGCCAACTAAAAGTTAACCCAGGTGTGAGAGTAAGCTGAGAGTATACGTTTTAGCTATCAAATAGTGCCAATGGTGGGGATATAGTAAACACAACTAAAAAGTTCCTTGGTGACTCAGTTTGTTAAATTAGTGACACACTAGAGAATTCTCAAAAAAGAAACTGAAAATGCTGGAAAATGTAGCAGTCTGGCAGCATCTGTTTATATTTAAGATTTCCAATGCCTGCAGTACTTTGTTCTTAGGGAATTTTCAAATTTCACCCCAGGTCTGCTTTAATTGGTCATCTGGAGCACTGGCAGGAAGAAAAATATTGGCTTGCATGTTGAGAAGGCCAAAATTAACTACAGGCAGTGCTCCAGTTGTCATACAATGAACTCAGTAGTTGGGTATTGGATGATCAAATTGGTTTTGGCTGCAATGGTCAGGTTGCCAATGCCCACGTCAAAAATACAGCTTTGGAAATCCCACAGAGACTGACATCCATGGAGATATAACCTGGTAAGACCTAGTACTTTCAGAAGAAAGTCAAAGCATAATATAGAGGAAAAGATAGGAATAACTTAAGAATAGGAGAAACCTTAGATTCTACAGAAAAGCTTTTCAAATTTATACTTCAGAATATTTGTTTTCCTATAAATTTAAGCAAGCTCTTCGTGTGCAAAACTAATTCTCCATTGACGAGTACTGCAGTTTAAATTCCTTTTTCAGTATTTCAACAATGAGAATTATGAAGCAGAGAGATATGATGGATACTTGAAGACGTATGAAGATGCATCTCTGAAGACTGCCTCAAGCCTTGCAGTACTGAACTTTGGTCAGAATCTTATTTTTAGCTGTGGTCTGACTGGAATCATGTTACTTGCAAGTCAAGGAATCCTAGCAGGTACTGCAATTAAACTGGCAAATTTCCGTCAAAGATTTATAGGCTGGATATTTGGATGTGTTATTCTTTGTAAAGTTCTTCCCCTCCTATAGTTGGTTTGTTTTTTGAGTAGTAAGCCTATTTCCAGCTATAAGATACACTTTTTATAATTCATTGATGACCTGCTGAAGAACCAACTTTGTTGAATCCCAGGCAATATCTGCCAACATCATCTGTGCCTCTGCTTGTTGGAGCATATATTTACTTTGAAGACCTAGAAGGTTGCTTTGCTATACTTCTTGAGGAATAGTGATTCACTGACTGAATTGTTGTGAACACCAGCGGCCGTGGCTCCAGGCATAAGACATGTTATGTTTCTGTTCATTCGTTTTTAAAGCTTATGGGCATCACTGACAAGGCCAGCATTTACTGTCCATCTATAGTTGCTCTTGATAAAGTGATAGTGAGCTGCCACCTTGAATTGCTGCTGTCTATTTGGTGTAAGTGTACCCACAATGTCATCAGTGAGGGAGTTTCAGTATTTGACCCAGGGACATGACGAAATGGTGATAAGTTCCAAGTCATGAGTATCCTGCAGATAGCTGATGTGAGGCAATTCAATGCCCCAAGCAAGCAGAAAAATTACTTGACTCCATTGCAATTCATGAAATAGCTTATTTAGAAATAATTTGAGAATGCTTTGATTTTTTTTTTTTCCCCTTCCACTATTCCCTCTGTCAATTATGAAAAACAGAATTAAATAATACATTTTTGATGTGCTATATTTAATCTATTGATTGCTAATCCAGACGAAAAGTCCTTATTACTCATTGCATCAACAACAATGAACCTACAATTGATCTGAAAATCTAATGAACTTAGATTTGCTAAATTGCTGCAGCCATCAGAGTCTAGAAATTCCTATTGTAGACTTCTCTTTGCCTGTTCAATGCGATTACCAGTTCATTTTGATAAGCGTTTCAAAATTTGACAATTTCAAGTCTTTATACAAAAACTGCAGCATCAGACAGCAATCACAACAAAATGACCATGTCCTGTTTTAGCAATTCAAAACATGGAAGAAAATTGTTACTATAATTTAGCGTGCCATATTTCTAAATACTGATCACAAAGACCTCGGTTACTACAATTTGGGTTTACAGCATTAAAAATGTGCAGCATTTTAACCTGGAGTTCTGACATTTTTTTTGTCTCCTTCAATTACCTTGCCATCTTCATATTTGCGTTCTTTTGTAAGGATGCACTCCATGCAGTCTTTGATTCTTCAAAGCATTACCACTGCATAAACAGTACAAGTCAGGAGTCTGATGGGTGATGCAATAACACTGAACACTCAGCAGCATCCAGAATAAAACTCTGCTGGATTAGCATTTTGTTTATCTTAAATGTCCACTATCATTTTATCATTGCTGCACACGTGATGATGTAACAAAGATAGGTAGGAAAGTAAATTGTAAAGTGAACAGAAGGCTCTAAAGGGATATATATAGGTTAAGTGAATTGGCAAAGATCTGGCAAATAGGTTATAATTTTGGAAAACATGAAATTGTCCTTTTTGGCAAGAAGATGAAAGCAGACTATTTAAATAATGAGCGCTTGTAGAAGAATCTGGGTGTCGTGGTGTATGAATATGACAGGTTAGCATGCAGGTACAGCAAGTAATTGTAGAACAGAATTTTTTTGTTCATTTGTGGCTAGGCCAGCATTTGTTGCCTATCCCTAGTTGCCCTTGATGATAAGGAGCTGTTTTCTTGAAGCACTGCAGTCCACGTGCTGTAGGTAGACCCACAATTTTAGGAAGATAGTTCCAGGACTTTTGACCCACCGCTGCTGAAGGAATGGTGATATATTTCCAAGTAAGGTTGTGAGTGGTTTGGAGGGGAACTTGCAGGTAGTGGTGTTCCCATGTATCTGCTGCCTTCCTCCTCCTAGATGGAGTTGATCACGTTTGGAAGGTGCTGCCTCAAGATCTTTGGCAACATTCTGCAGTGTGGAGTGGTCTATTCCTGGTGCTAATTCATAGATTTGTATATTCAATATTAACTGCAGCATGAACTACAGTGACTTGCCACATTTCCCAAGACTTCATTGGTCACTTTGAAGCATAAAAATGACACTTGCTTGGGAATGCCATCACCCCTAAGACACGTGTAGTTTTGATTTGGACGTTAATTATTGCTGGGTGAAAATTTTGGAAGTCCTCAAACTGCAGTTTGGGAATACCTTTACTTCTAGAAGGCAACCCATCTTCCCCCTACTTGGAAGCAGTTAGTGATGGAAATTGGGTGTAGACATGGAGCCAATGACTATATGCCAAGAATGAATTGTGGCAATCGAGGGGAAAGAACAACAAAAGCTGTGGTTTACATCAGAATAGTGTTGAGTGGGATAGAGTTCCCTCTTTGTTTCTAATTTAGCTTCATTCCCCATTTCCCTCATCCAAACTAAAATTAGCACTAGTGTTCATAACTGATGAATCCTGTTTATTATTAATTATTCATGAAATAGAGGCATTGATGGCTGGGCCAACATTTACTTAATCAGCGCATCCCTAATTGCCACTGGAATGACTGGCTTGTTAAGGACATTTGAGGGGGCACTTACGACCCAACCACTCTGCTGCTGGTCTTAACGTGCATTAAGGACAGAAATGTAAGAACAGATTTCCTTCCCTAAAGGACATGAGTGAACAGGTCACCATTAGGCTAGCTATTAACTCCAGATTTTCGTTGATTCAGATGACATCATCTGCTGTGGTGGGATTCAAATCCATGTTCCCAATGTCCTTGGCCCAACCATTTTCAGCTGCTTCAGTAATGACCTTCCCTCCATTATAAGGTCAGGAGTGGGGATGTTCACTGATAATTACACGTAGTCTAGCACCATTTGCAATTCATCAGATACTGAAGCAGTCCACATTCAAATGCAACAAGATCTGGACAATATCCAGGCTTAGGCTAACAAGTGGCAAGTAATATTTGCGCTACACAAATGCCAGGTAATAACTATTTCCAATAACAGATGATTTAACCATCACCCCTTGACCTTCAATAGTGTTACCATCACTGAATCCCCACCAACAACATCCTCGGGGTTATCATCGACCAGAAAATCAACTGGACTGTCCACAGAAGCACAATGGCTACAAGAACAGGTCAAAGACTGAAAATGCAGTGAATGACTTACCACCTGACTCCCAAAAGCCTATCCATTATCTATAAGGCACAATTCAGGGGTGTGATGGAATACTCCTTACTTGCCTGGATGAGTGCAGCTCCAACAACACTCAAGAAGCTTGACACCATCCAGGGCAAAGCAGCCTGCTTGGTTGGCATCACATCCACAAACATCCATTTCCTCCACCATAAACGCTCAGTAGTAGCAGTATGTACTAGCCAAAAGATGCAGCAACTCGCCAAAGATCCTCAGACAGCACCTTCCAAATCCACGACCACCTCCATCTAGAAGGACAAAAGCAGCAGACACGTGGGAACACCACCACCTTCAAGTTTCCCTCCAAGCCACTCACCATCTTAAACCTGAAAATTACATTGCTATTCCTTCACTGTGGCTGGGTGAAAATCCTGGAATTCCCTCCCTATTGGCATTATGGGTCAACCCACAGCACATGGACTGCAGTGGTTCAAGAAGACAGCTCACCGCCTCCTCCTTGAAGGCAACTAGGGATGGGCAATAAATGCAGGCTAACCAATGATGCCCACATCCCGCAAATGAATTAAAGAATTAGCCTGGCTCTCTGGATCACTAGTCCAGTGACAATACCAAATGCCACCTCCCCAGGCAAGGTCCCATTCAGCTCTTTGTATTCTTCTGTGGATGTCGTTGACTAAGTTAGAATTAGTTGCCATCCATAGTCCTCTGAAAGCTGCTGTCCGTGTACTGTAGGTATACTGTAGTGCTGTTAAGGAAGCCCCAGCCAGCATTTTGATCCAGCAACACTGAAGCAGTGTGGTATAGTTCAAAGTCAGGATGGTATGTGGCTTGCTGAAGAACCTGGAGGTGGTGATGTTCCCATGCGTCTGCAGTCCTTTTTCTCTAGGTGGTTTGGGGTGGGGAGCTGATGTCTCTGTTGTCAGAGTAGATTTAACAAACATAAAGATAGGAGGAGGCTATTCAGCCCTTTGGGCCTGCTCTGCCATTCTTCTCGATCATGGCTGATCATCCAACTCAATTGCCTAATCCTGCTTTCTCCCCATAACCTTTTGATCCCGTTTCCCCAAGTGCGATATCTAGTTGCCTCTTGAATACATTCAATGTTTTGACATCAAGTACTTCCTGTGGTAATGAATTCCACAGGCTCACCACTCTCCTCATCTCCAACATAAATCGTCTACCCCGAATCCTCATACTGTGACCCCTGGTTCTGGACACAACCACCAACGGGAGCATCCTCCCTGCATCCAGTCCTGTTAGAATTTTAAAAGTCTCTGAGATACCCCCTCATTGTCTGAACTCCAGCAAAAACAATCCCAACCTAGTCAATCTCTCCTCATACGTCAGACCTGCCATCCCCAGAATCAGCCTGGTAAACCTTCGCTGCACTCCCTCGAGCAAGATCATTCCTCCTCGGAAAAGGAGACCAAAACTGCACTCACTATTCCAGGTCTGATCTCACCAAGGCCCTGTATAACTGCAACAACACATCCCTGCTCCTGTACACAAAACCACTGGCAATGAAAGCCATTTACCTTCTTTACCGCCTGCTGCACCTGCATGTTTACCTTTAGTGACTTTTGCACAAGGATGCCCAGGTCCCGCTGCACACTCCCCTCTCCCAATTTACAGCCATTCAGGTAGCAATCTACCATCTTGTTTTTGCTTCCAAAGTGACGTCAACATTTATCCAAATTATACTGCACCTGCCATTGATTTGCCCACTTAACCAACCTGTCGAGATCATGCTGAAGGATTTCTGCATCCTCGTCACAGTTCACCCTCCCACCCAACTTGGTATCATCTGCAAACTTGGCGATGTTAGATTTTGTTCCCTCATCCAAATCATTAATATATATTGTGAATAGCTAGGGTCTCAACACTGATCCCTGTGGCACCCCAAAAGTTACTGCCTGCCAATTTGAAAAGTTTCCATTGATTCCTACTCTGTTTCCTCTCTGTCAACCATTTTCCTAACCATCCCAATACACTTCTCCCATATGCTTTAATCTTGCACATTAATCTCTTCTGTGGGATTTTGTCAAATGCTTTCTGAAAGTACAAATATACTACATTGACCAACTCCCCCTTGTCAACTCTACTAGTTAGATCTTCATAGAATTCCAACAGATTTTTCAAGCATGATTTCCCCTTCATAAATCCATGCCAACTCTGTCTGATCCTGCCACTGCTTTCTAAATGCTCTGCAATAAAATCCTTGACAATGAATTTGAGATCTTTCCCCACTGCCAATGTTAGACTCACCGGTCTATAATTCCCTGTTTTCTCTCTACCTCCCTTTTTGAATATTGGAATGACATCAGCCACCCTCCAGTCAGCAAGGACTATTGCAGAGTCTATAGAATCCTGGAAAATGACCACCAATGCATCCACTATCTCTAAAGCTACTTCGTTAAGTACTCTGGGATATAGATTATCAGGCCCTGGGGGGATTTATCAGCCTTCAATCCCAACAATTTTTCTAGCACCATTTCTCTCCTAATATTGATCTCCTTAAGCTCTTCCCTCTGTCTAAATCTTGCATCATCCAACAGTTCTGGTATCTGATTTGTGTTTTCCTTTGTTACAACAGAACCAGAGTATGTATTCAGTTCCTCAACCATTTCTTTGTCCCCTATTATGCATTCCCCCATTTCTGTCTGTAGGGGACCTTCGTTTGTCATTACCAATCCCTTTCTCTTCACATACTTATAGAAACTCTTAGTGTCAGTCTTTATATTTCCTGCAAGCTTCCTTTTGTACTCAATTTTCCACTTGATCAATCCCTTGTCCTTCTTTGCTGAATTCTAAACTGCTCTCAATCCTCACATTTATTACTTTTCTTGGCTAATCTGTATGCTCCTTCCTTATCATGCTGATACTATCTCTTATTTCCTTTGTAAGCCATGGATTGGCCCTCTTACCCATTTTGCTTTTGTGACAGACGGGAATAAACAGTTGTTGCGGTTCCCCCATGCATTCCTTGAATGTTTGCCATTGCCTATCCACTGTCATCCATTCAAGTATGACCTACAATCTATCAAGGCTAACTCGCCTCATATCCTCGTAGTTTCCTTTATTAAGGTTCAGCACTCTAGTCTCCAAATCAATAACCTCACTCTCCATCTGGTTAAAAAATTCTATCATGTTATGGTCGCTCTTCCCCAAGGGGTGTCTCAGAGCTAGATTGGCAATGATTCCCTTCTCGTTACATAGGACCCAGTCTAAGATGGCCTGCTCTCTAGTTGGTATCTCCACATATTGGTCAAGAAAACCATCCCATATACATTCCAGAAATTCCTCCCCTATGGCATTGTGGCTAATTTGACTTGCCCAATCCAAGTGCAGATTAAAACCTCCCATTCCATGATCACCAATGTTCCCTTGCCACATGCATCTCTAATTTCCTGTTTAACGCCATTCTCAACATCACTGCAGTTTAGGGGTCTATATGTGACCATTATAAGTGTTTTGGTGTTTTAGATTTGGTGAGTTGCTGCATCATGTAAATAGTGCACATTATTGCTGCTGTGTGGCAGTGGTGGAGAGAATGAATCTTTAAGTCGATAAGTGGAATGGATGTCAGTAAAGCTAGCTGCTTTGTCCTGGATAGCATCAAACCCAGAGTATTTGAGATCACACTCACCCAGGCCAATTGAGAGTATTCTGTCACACACCTGACTTCTGCCTTGTACATGGTGCACCAGCTTTGGTAGGTGAGGTGTTAGTCCCTGCATAATTTCCAGCTGATGACCTGGTCTTGTAGCCACAGTGTTTATATCATTGGTCCAGTTCAGCTTTAGGTCAGTGGGAAGAACCGTCCTCCTTGGGGCATTGATGGTAATGCTATTGGATGTCATGAGATGGTTAATTAGTTAATTCTCCCTTGTTGGAGACAGTCACTGGCTTGCACTGTACGATGGAAAAATTGCATGCCACTTATTAGCCCAAGCCTGAATGTTCAAGTCTTGTTGCATATGGATGTAAATATGTGAGAAATTAAAAATGATCCTGCTTGTTTTGCAATCAAGTATCTCTTTTGCTTAGTTAAATTCACTGTATTTTGCTATTTAATGCAAGTATTATGTAGTAGTAAACTCCTGTTCAAGGTTTTTGTTAGGACTACAAGTTGAATTTATATACAAGTTTATTGTAATACCCGTTCTTTTGTAGGTACACTAACAGTTGGAGACTTGGTGATGGTGAATGGCCTACTTTTCCAGTTGTCTCTTCCCTTAAATTTTCTGGGCACAGTATATCGAGAGACACGGCAGGCACTAATAGACATGAACACTTTATTTACATTGCTAAACGTTGATGCAAAGATCAAGGTAATGTGGCACAGTTGTTGAAAGTCAACATCTCGATGTAAGACTCTAACTTCCACATTGTTAGCCAGAAATTTTATTTGTACTCTATGAAATGCAACTTGAAAGTGCTTAATAATTTGAGACCTTCAGTTTTTAAAATGTCCCGATGGGAAATCAGATGCAAGTCATCTAGTGTCTTTTTGTTTTAACCTTTGTTGCTCTTAGTTCAGTAATACAATTTTGTTTTTTTGTTGGGCTATTAGGATATAGAAAAGGCACCTGCACTGCAGGTTTCTCCTGAGAAATCTACAATCACTTTTGAAGACGTTTGCTTTGAATATATCAATGGTCACAAAGTCCTTGATGGAGTATCATTTGAAGTTCCTGCTGGGAAGAAAGTGGCAGTTGTAGGTGGGAGTGGTTCTGGGTAGGTAGTCAGTTACGCTATAATCTTGCCAATTCAAACTTTTTTTATTTGAAATATTTCCTCCACTTTATTTGTCTCCAACATTTTTATATGTTATCTCTCACATGATTTTGTTCCCTTTCACTTGTATATTGAATCCCTAGCTGTTTCTCCTTTTTAAATCCAGATTTGCTGCCCCCTGATTTTTTTAGATTCAATAATTGATCGAGAAAATGATGGAGGGACTTTTCCGGTCAGTCCTCCACCAATGCCATTTATCATCTTTTAGTTTCCTCTTAATTTGTAAATGAGCTACTTGGAACTAAATGTTCTTGTTTTTGTTATTATTCATTAGCAGCTAACCTCTAACTAACAAAACATTGAGGGTAACATTCTGTAGCATGGGTGTCCAGATCTATGTTACACGCACACATTTTATAAAATCAAAAAATATAGCTACATGTCATAATTAAGAAAGAACAATCCAGATTATTGTGAGATCCAAAGCTACTCTCTGATTCCAACAATGAATTTAATTCTCATGCTACTGACACTTACTTCCCCAAGCTGTTTCAGAACGTTTGCATCAGCTCTTTATTTGCAGAAATTTAATTTCAAAGCCCACCATCACCTAATACGTTAATTTCTATATTGTGTCCTCCCCTTGCCTCCACTACACTTAAAGGGAAGGTGGTGATGTAATGGTAATGTTACTGGATTAGTAATCCAGAACTCCAAGCTAATGTTCTAGGCACATGGATTTGAATCCAACCATGGCAGATATGGAATTCAAGTTACACTAATATCTGGAACTAAAAGCCAGCCTAATGGCAATCAGGTAACCACTGTCAATTAAGTGTTAAGACACCTGGTTAATGATGTTTAGAGAGAGAAATTTGCGCCCTTGTGTGACCTACATGTGACTTGAGACTCACAGGTTAACTCTTAACTGTCCTCTGAAATGGCATTCAATTGCATCAAATCACAGCAGAATCTAAGGAAAGCAATGAAGTTGGCTGGACAACCTGTCATCTACGTAGGAACCAACAATAGCATACCCAACCCTGCAGCATTCTCATCATGTGAGGGCTTGTGCCAAATTTTGGGACAGCTATTCCACAAACTAGTCAAGCAACAGCCTGACATAGTCATTGTCTGTAAGATATTATTGTCCCAGACTGCCACCATTGCTGGGTATACACTGTTCCACCATCAGAAGCAAAGTGGCGGCACAGTCAGAAGAGAGTTGCCCTTGGAGTCCTCAACGTTCACTCCAGACTCCTAATGTAACCAGATAGAACTTGTTGATAACTACTCTCAAGCACCACCCCAGATAAATCGGTACAATTGTAAGCACCATTTGGAGGAAGCAGGGTGCTCAGTATTCCAGAAGGGGACTTCCAGTGTCTTTTATGAAAGGCTCAGTTGTACCACCACTATCTGAGCTACCAGAATCCTAAAAGACAGCTGTTAGACTGGCTGTGTGTCAAGTGGATGGGGAACTAACACGAGGGAAAAATCAACTTGACCTCATTCTTACCAAACTACCTGTCGCAGATGCATATATCCATGATCCTGTGGGGAGGAGTGACCACAGCTTAGTACTTTTGCAGACCAAGACCTGCCTTCACATTTTGAATTTAACACACTAGAGGTTCTGTGGTACTACCACTGTGCTAACTGGACCAGACTTCAGATAGATTTCGCAACTCTAAATTGGGCATCCATGAGATGCTGTGGGCCATTACCAGCAGAATTCTATTTGATCACAATCTGTAACCTCAGAGCCTAGCATATTTTCCCTAATGTCAGTACCACCACACCAGGGTATCAACCATAATTCTATGAAGAATACAGGAGGACATGTCAGGAGCAGTACCAGGG
Organism: Rhincodon typus; assembly: GCF_021869965.1. Taxonomy (NCBI): domain Eukaryota; kingdom Metazoa; phylum Chordata; class Chondrichthyes; order Orectolobiformes; family Rhincodontidae; genus Rhincodon; species Rhincodon typus. The sequence goes on along the minus strand of NC_063345.1, from coordinate 19,750,495 downwards.
ATAAAAAAAAAATGAAGTGTCAGCCTGGTAAAGCTGATGAACAACACATGATGCAATCAAAAGACTAAGTGGTCTCTCACCAACCGATCAGATCAAATCCTGCCACATCCAGTTATGAATAGTGGTGGATAACTATGCAACTAATAGGAGATGGAGGTTCAGTTAATGTAACATTTTCAACAATGCCCTAGCAAAGTTGGGGTCAGTAGGAATCGAGGAAGACCCTCCTCATGTTGAATTCCTACCTAACATAGAGGAATATTATTGCAGTTGTTTAAGGTCAGATATTTCAACTCCAGGAGTTCATCAGGGTAGTATCCAAGACCCATCCATCTTCAGCAATGACCTACCGTCCTTTCTGACAGGATGTTTGGCACCATTCACAAAACCTTAGACACTGAAGCAGTCAGTGTACATATGCAACAAGACCTGAACAACATCCAGGCTTGAGTTAATACATGGCAAGTAATATTGCGCCGCAAGTGCAGGCAAATGTTCCTATGCCTTAAGGACTACAGCATCTGAAGAAGGCTGCTCTCCACCACCATCTCCAGGGCATTTGGGAATGAGCAATAAACGCCAGCCAAGCCAGTGATGGCCACGTGCCAGAAATGAATAAATGTTCTTGGCAAACTTTCTTTCCTGTTATTTTATATGTGCATGGGTTTTCTTCAAAATTCAAATAACATTACCACAAAGCAGAAAATATAATGACGTAGTCTAATGCGTCAAAACAGATCATTCAACCCACCATTTCATGAACTTTCTCCTGCTGTCTTCATTGAACTCTTACTAATTCTGATTGAAAAGTCATAGACCTGAGATGCTTAGTCTATTCCTCCTTTTGCCAGATGCTTGACCTGCAAAGAATTCCAGCGTTTTGTTTTTATTTCCTATTAGGAAATTTCTGTTCATTTTCCCTTGTGCTTACATAGTTTCCCTTAAATGCATCAATGCCATTTACCGGAGCTGCTACTTGCAATGAATTTCATATTCTAGATACTCTTTAGGAAGAAGGGAAACCTTCATAACTGTTGATATTATTAGTGATTTTAATTAATTATCCCTAGTTTAGAAATCTCCCATAAGTTGAAGTGCTTTGACTTTGTTCACACTATCAAACCCTTTTATATTCTTGAAGACCTCTGTTTGGTCACCCCTCTGTCTTTTTCTAGAGCAAGAGTCTGTTTGACCTTTCCTGATAGAAATACCTTTACAACTTGGTACGTTTCAAATAAGACCTTTGTACACCACCTTGGGTACATCTCTTCGCTTTCTATAATACGGAGTCAGAACCGTGCATAATACTGCCAATTGTGGACTAACCCAGGTTCTATACATATTTAATGAAACTTGTCTGTTTTTTTTGGAATTCTGTTCCACTAGGAATGAAACCCAGTGCTTTGTTTGCTCATTTTAATGGTGTTATTAACCGTGTTGCTACTTTCAGCAATTTGTGTAATCCACATCCCTTTGCTCCTCTGTCATTTGACACTTATTATCCAAAACAGGCCATGACTTTCTGCCAAAAATGCATCGCCTCACAATTGACTGTATTGAAATTTATTTGCTACTTACACACCCACTCTACAAGTTTATTAATGTCTTGTATTTTGTGGCATTTTTCCACCGTGTTAATTATAGCCCCCAAATTTGGCATCACCTGCAGATTTTGAAATTGCAGTTCTAATTCCCAAGTCCAGAATTTTTCTGTAAATTACCCACATTGGTGAGTGTGAAATACATTCTCATTTTTGGCAATCTGTAGTTACCCATAATCCTCAACCCTGTTTTCTGCCTGCTGCCTGAGTCTGCATTCTCTGACCTGAGTCATAGATCTATTAGGAAGTACCTTTGCAAAGATCTTTTTGAAAATCTAAGGATATTATACCCAATGATCTAGCTTTGTCTTCTCCTTTTTTGCTACTTGGCAAAAATTTGGTATTGTTGGTCAATATGATCTTTACTTTTGGAAGCTAATTTTTTCTTTAATATCCATGTTCTGTTGTATCTTTTAGAGACGATTCTGCAGTGTATTCTGCATTATTTTTAAGTTGACTTGACTTTCGTTCTCTGGATGACTTATTCAAATATTTTAAAACCGAGCGTATACCCCAAATTATACTTTGGGTGAGGGATATCAATATCTACCAGTAAGAATAGCTTAGTAGAACCATTTCTGATTAAGTTGGTTGAGACTTAAAGAGCATAGCTACTAGTCTTGTGGCAGCTGATGAGAGAACCAACAAGAAGGAAGGATCTACATGACTTCATCCTCAGCAATCCAGCTAATGCAGATGTGTCCACCCATGACAATAATAGGAGTAACCACTGCAGACCATGGTGACTAAGTCCTGCTATTACCTTGAGCATACCCACTACTATTGTGCTAAATTGGCCAGACTTGAAACAGATATAATAACTGAAAATTGAGCATTCGTGAGGCATCATAAGTAGAATTGTATTCAATCACATTATTATGGTCTGGCATTTCAGCCTATTGCTCGTCAAGCTATGGGTGATCGACCCTGATTTTATGAAGAGTGCAGGATAGCATTCCAGGAGCAGCACTGGGCACACCTTCGTACCAGGGATAATCCCTAGTGAGCCTTCTCTGAACTGCCTTCAATGAAATAATATATTTTCTTAGAAAAGGGAGACAAAACAGCTCTGGATGTTGTCTCCACAGCACCAGTTGCAGTAAAACGTTCCTACTGTTATACTACAAACCCCTTTTAAATAAGAGTCAACATTCCGTTAGCTTTCCTGATTACCTGCTGCACATGTGTACTAGCTTACTGTGTTTCGTGCACAAATACCCCTAAATCACTTTTGTATTGCAGTTCTGCGTCGTTTTTCTCCATTTAAATAATATTTTCTTTTATTCTGCCTTCCAAATTGAACAACTTCACATTTTCCCACCCTATACTCCATTTGCCAACATTTTGTCTACTTAGTTAACCTATCAATATCTCTTACTAAGCTGTTTATTTGCATCTCTTTCACAACCTGCCTTTACAACTATTTTTGTGTCTTCAAGTTTGGCTGCAATATGTTCACTTCTTTCCTCTAAGTCATTAATATATATTGTAAACATTTTATAGTCCCAGCACTGATCCCTGTGGAAGCTCACTGGTCACAAATCACCAACCTAAAAGAAATCCCTTATCCCCGCTTACTGTTTCCTGTCCATGAGCCAATTCTCTATCTATGCCAATATAGGACCTCAACACCGTGGGCTCTTATCTTAACCTTTTGTGAAGTACCTCGTTGAATACCTTCTGGAGGTCTAAATGCAATACATCTAGTTCCCCTCTAACCACCCTGGCTGAGACTTCTCAAAAATCTTTCCTAAATTAGTCAGATGTTTCCCTTTCACGAAGCAAAGCTGACTCTGCATGATTAGGTGATGATTTTCCAAATGTTTCGCTTTAACTTCTGTAATAATTGATTCCAGTTCTTTTCCAACAATAGATGTTGTCCTAATTGGCCTTTAGTTACCTTTGTGTGTCTCCCTTTTTGAATAGGGGTGTCACATTGACAGTTTTCTAATTCTCTGGTACTTCTCCAGAATTAAACAGTTTTTGGAAAATTACAACCAAGTGCATCCACTATCTCTCTGGGCACCTCTTTTAGAAACCCAGAATGCAAACCATCAGAGCCAGAGACTTATCTGCCTTTAACTGCATCAGTTTGTCTAATACTAGTTCAGTGATTGCAATGGTACTTAATTCCTCCCTTATATTCTTTAGTATTAGTGGAACATTCGAGTTATTCTCTGCCATTCCCTTGTTCTCCAAAACCATTTCCCCAGATTTATTTCCAAAGGGTCTATGTTCACCTTGACCCCTCTCTTCCTTTTTATATGTTTAAAGAGATTCTTCGTGTCAGTTTTTAATCTTCCTTGCTAGTTTGCCCTCATGTGTTTATTTACTGTCTTTTTTATCTTTTTGAACCTCCTTTGGGTTCTGAATTTATCCCAGTTTTCAGGGCTGTTACTGACTTTGGCCTCCTTTATATGCTTTTTCTTTCAATGTAATACTCTCCTTAACTTCCCTGGTTAGCCATGGTTGGTTTATCCTTCTCAGAATCTTTCTTCCTTGTAGAGATATTTTTGCTGAGTCATAAATTATCTCCTTAAATGTCTGCCACTGCTTGCTTATTGTCATTCCTGCTAAACTATTCATCCGTTTCACTTTAGCTAACTCTATCCTCATTTTCACTGTAATTCACTTGTTTCTGACCCAAGTTTCTCGCCCTCAAAATATTCTGTCATGTTATGATCACTAATTCTTAGGGGATCTTTTACTCTGCAGTCATTTATTAAACATGTCTCGCTACCCATTACCAGGTCCAAGACAGCCTGCTCCCTGGTTGGCTCTATGACTTATTGCTGTAGGAAACAATCACTAATGCACTGTGAATTCATTGTCATGGCTACCTTTTCCAATTTGATTAACCCAATCAACATGAAGATTCAAGTCACCCATAATTATTGCTCTATTCTTATTGCATGCTCCCGTTATTTGTTGATTTAAAGCCTTTCCCACAGAGTGGCTAGTGTTTGGGTGTCTGTGCACTACTCCTACCAATGTCATCATTCCCTTACTATTTTTATAACCTTAGCCCAAATGGATTCTCCATCATCTTGGCTTAGATCATTTCTCTCAACTGTCTTCATTTAATTTCTTCTTTATAGTGTTACCTCCCCAGTTTTCCATTCCTCCTGTCTCTCCTAAAGATCAAATATCCCTGAATGTTAAGTTCCCAGTTTTGATGTCCTTGTGACTGTTTGTTTGTTTCTGTAATGGCTACGAGGTCATATTCATTTGCCTTGAGTTGCACTGTCAGTTCATTTACCTTATTCAGAATGCTTCATGTATTGAGATACAATGCTTTAATTTTGTTCTATTATTGAGTTTCTTTAATGTAATATGAAATTCACACATTCTGTCCCTTTCTTTTTATTTTCTGGTTACAATCAATCTATCAGCAACCTTTCCTACCTTCCCCTTCGCCTTTTGATTTTATAATTTTCCGTGCAGCTGATCCCACCTCCAACTATTTAGTTTAAAGCCCTAGTTATGCGATTTGTCAGAACCCTGGTCGCAGCATGATTCAGGTGGAGCCCATTCCATTGGATCAGCGCTCTCCTTCCCCAGTGCTGGTGCCAATGACCCCCGAATTTGATACCATTTCTCCCACACCAATCTTTGAGCCACATGTTTGCCTCCTTAATGTCGTTGACGCTGTGCCAGTTAGCTTGTGGCTCGGATGGTAATCTGGAGATTAATACCTTTTTTGGCTCTGCTTTTTAATTTAGTCCCTAGCTGCTCATACTCCACCAGCAGGTCATCTTTTCTTCTTCTACCTACGTCATTTGTACCTACGTGGACGAAGACAAACAGATCATCCCCCTCCCAATCCAAGTTCCTGTGCAGCCCAGATGAGAGACCCTGATGCAAGGCACCAGGCACGCAACACAATCTTTTGAGACTCTCAATCCTGGCTACAGAGATTAATGTCAATTCCCCTGACTATACTAATCTAGTTACAACTACATTTCTCTCTTCTGCCCTCTCTTAACTGGCTCCTTTTACCACAGCGCTATGATCAATTTGCTCATCCTATCTACAGCCCCAACTCTCATCTGCACAAGGAGAAAGAATCTCAGACCTGTTAGAAAAGCTCAAGTGCTGATGCTCCTTCAACACTACCTCCTGATCCCTCTGCCTGCCTCACTCATAGTCACACCCTCCTGTACATGTCTACTGCCCAAATTCGACGTAGTTAATCTAAAGGGTGTAACTGCCTCCTGAAACACAGCATTCAGGTAACTCTCTCTCTCTTCTCCACCCCCCACCCCCCCAATTTTTAATTCATTAACGAGGTGATGGTATCACTGGTTAGGCAGCATTTATTGCCCAAAGGGCATTTGAGAGTCCACCATATTGCTGTGGGTCTGGAATTGCATGTTGGCCAGACCAGGTAAGGATGGCAGTTTCCTTCCCTAAAGGACATTAGTGAACCAGATGGGTTTTTCCAACAATCGACAATGGTTTCGTGGTCATCATTAGATCCCTAATACCAGATTTTCCACTGCGTCGCAGTGTTTGAAGCTCAGAATCCAGCTCATTAATTCTGAGCCCTGAAGCAACCACCACTTGCTACAGATGTGGTCACTATGAACCACAGTGAGGTCTGCTAGATCCCACATCATGTTGAATGGCGGAGTGTGATAGAATGCTTTCCGCTTGCTTGGATGGGTGCAGCTGCAGCAATATTCAAGCAAGACTCTGACCAGGTCAATGCAGCAAGCTTGGGTGGCACTGTATGCACCACCTTCAACACTAGTGCTATGGGTGTCCCTATAATCCAAGGACTGTACAGGTATTATAGTTTTCTCCAGGGCATTTGGCTAGGGGGAAAATGCTGTCCTAGCCAGTGACACCTAAATCCCAGGATTTTTTTTAAATCTAATTGTCTGATGCTGTTGTTATTACCAATGAATTTTGATATATGTCTTTGTCCTTCTATCTCCATCTACTTTATAGGTGTATGGATGAAACCAATCTGGAGTTGAGCTTAAGTTTGATTATCTCAACTACCTCTTTTCTGTTTTGGCTGAAATTAGAAAAAATAAAGTTAATACTTATTGCACCTTAATATTTACTGGAGATGGCCCAATTTATAGTACCATTAGTAGATTTGACTCCCCTTTTGACATGCACCTTTAAATAATTCTACAATTTGTTTTGTATGGTACAGGAAAAGCACAATAGTGAGGTTGCTGTTCCGATTCTACGAACCTCAATCAGGAAACATTTATGTGGCTGGTCAGAATATTAGAGACATTAGTTTGGAAAGCTTGAGAAAAGCCATTGGTGTCGTACCACAGGTAAAGAAGATTTTGTCCAAATGTTTTTCAGGTCTCACTGTGTAGTTGTGTTTTAAAAGTCTTGTTTAAGCAGTTGCCATATACAGCCTTGATATGAAGGAATGTCTAGACTGTCTATGTAAATTTGATATATGTGAACAGTGGGTGGAGGGAGAGATGCAAACTGCCATACTCATAATTCACATAACAGTTGTCATACTGGAGTAAATTGCATTAAATTCATTGCTTTCTTAAAGTCGCCACCCAAATTGTTAAATGATTCTGGTTGCACAGTAATGGTCTGAAATATTCTTGCTTTGGGCAAGCTGAAATTCTGAAAGGGCAAGCCCAACTTGAAGCTGACTGCAATGACAGATGGCAGGCTGTTGTTTTTCTGATTTAGAATAATTTAACTGCATAAATATATTAACTGTGTTGAATTGTTCCTGTGGATTTCACCCTGCATGCTAATCTTCTGAGGGTTTGAAAATGAGTAAACGGTGTATGCAGCAAATCTTCACGATCTAGTGCATTTTAAAATTCTGAAGCATTGAAGTTTTGCCCAGGCCACAAGGTGGAGTGTTTAAATGCTTCAGGCTCTCTATAGAAGCTTCTGTCTGCTGTGTGAAGAGTCAGATAGTGGTGGCAGGCTGTGACTTGGTTGTTGGCTCATGTTTCTCAAGTGGTGTCAACCGGAGCTTCTCAAATTGTGGGTCTCAATTCCCCAGTAGGGTGCTGAGATGAGCTTTTGGGACCACGAGATAATACTGGCTGAACTTGGACTGGTTTCTAACAGCTGCGAGGACACTTCAAACACTTGCATACTTCTTTTGTCTGTGTGCCTACATAATGGACTGCTAGCTGAAGCTCGATTTACTTCTGGGAAAAAGCCAGAGAATTAATAGAACAGGTGTATACTTTTAGCGGAACCCTGTCTTTTTATCAGCTGTCCCCCCCACTCAACTTCTTCTGTTTTCCCCAATCCCCCAACCCATTCAACCACTAAACCTGACACCTCTCCCCATTCACTCAACAACTCCTAGCCCCGACATTTTCACTGCAGGGTGTCACAAAGTCGGCATTAAAAAGAGGTTGCACCATGAAAAAGTTTGGGAAGCACTGGTGTAGCCTCTGAAGCACTTTGGAATATTTTTCAATGTTAAAGGTGCAATGCAACTCCAAGGTAATATTTGCGTTCAAAAATTAACTTGAAAGATATATAATGTGTGCATATACCTTTTCCATTGTGATACAAACATATAAGCAAGGAACAAGAGTAGGCCAATTCGCCCTTCAAGCCTGCCCCACTATTCAATAGGCCATGACTGATTTTAATTTCAACTCTAAATCGGGTACATGCAGGAATGTAATCATTCATCTGCTTAGTAATCAAGAATGTCTCTATCTCTGCCTTTAAAAATATTTAAAGATTCTGTATCCATTTCCTTTTGGGAAGGGAAGTCCAAAGACATTCAATCCTCTGAGAGAAAAAATGTTTCTTCTTTTCAGTCTTCAATGTATGACCCCTTATTTTTAAACCGGTATCCTTAGTTCTAGATTCTCACATTTAATCTTAGTGTATTTCATCATAAACTGATTGAATGAATGTCATAGCACTGCATTCTAATGTGTACCTATTTACTCTGTTCTATGATACATGACCATATAAGCCTGGAAAGTTCCAGCTTCCATCTCTGGTATTTGTAGATTTTGCTGATTCTGTTGATGACTTTATCTAACCCAATGTCTTTGGGGCGAAAAGGCAGTAAACCTGTTTAGATTTCTGTTCTTAATCTTGCCTGGTATTGACTGGAAAGGATAAGATTGAGGTTTTTGTATGGTCAAATATCCTGCTTGAATTCATCAGTTCGTCCAATGATTTTGCTAAACAGACACTGCAATCTTTGGAGCCATGCTTTAAGAGAGAAAGCGATGTTATGGAAGAGACTACCATTGATTATAGTTAGTGACAATGACCTATAATAACCACTCAAAAGATACTTGAATGCATCATCGTATCTCACCACTGCTGTCAAGTTATGTAAACACTCTTTGAGACAAGCTTTTAAGTTGAGTCCAAAGTTTTTATTTTTACAAAATCAAATCCTGAAATATTTTTCATATTAAAACTAGATTCTCTTCCTGGCTCCAGTTTTTATTACTGGCCAAGTCAGATCCCAAACTGAAATCTGAATTGATAGATCCTATCAGGTTTTCCACTGAAACAAGCCTACAATGCTGCAGATTCTGTTTTAACAATAAAACAGAAGTTTATTGTACACAAGAAATGAAAATCAAAATAGAATAAACTGAACTATTCATTTATAATGCATGTAAAGGTTTCATAACACGGTGAAATAAAATCCCAAAAGCATCACTTTACAGTGCTCTCTCCAGTGACAATTCCCTTCTCTTTCACATCTATACGGCTTAATCTAAATGTGGCTTCAATTCCCTGTCATTAGAATCTGACAGCTGCTATCAGACAACTGAGCTGAGACTTTCTCAGCTTGTAATACCTTCCCAAATACTTTTGGTCAGAACCTTAAAACTAAACTGCTTACACTAAGGTAGTCTATTTCTTAACTGTTTTAACCCATGTCCTTTAGTCAGGAGCAACTGTTTTACTCCCATCCGGCTTCTGCAAAACCTGCCAAACTGGAACCCAAAAACTTTTTCTAAACTATGGTGATTACCCTAATCAAAAGAAATAAAAAATCTCTGACCTTCCAAACCGAAAGCCTAACATTAAATTCTTTATTTTGTCCATAAAAACACACTCAGTGAAAACACAACCCCATCACACATCAAGCACACATACTTTTTTAAAAATTGAACATGGCTTCAGAAATACTTATAAATTGATCATTAAACTCCTTAAGACATAGCAAAACCCACATACTGCTTGCTCAATCCAAACTTGAAAATAAATGATATCAAAATTTAGATAAGTCACATCTCTTAAATTACAATTGATGTATATGATAAATTTTATTTGAACTTGTGACAATTCCAAATCCTGAAAGAGAACTTCGAACAATGGTAATCAATTGAAAGGACTGCACTATCAACACATTTTTAATCAGAAACTTTATTGTATGTTTAAAAAAATTAAGCACTAGACACCTGGCATGTATAACTATAAGTTAGTGTTATCAATCCATTTTCCTGGAATCAACCCAAAGGTATGCTACAGCTCTTCAGAATTTACCTGAAATTCTCCACTGTTTCCAAGCAATTCTTGGAGGTGTGAAATTTCTTGGAAGCACACAAACGTATGAACAAGGAGCCCTTCAAACATGCTGTACTGTTCAATAAGGTCATGGCTAATCTGATTGTGACCCCAAATCTACATTCATACATTTTGGTGACAATCTTTCAAACTCCTTGCTTACCAAGAATTTATCTACCGCTACCTTAAAAATATTCAAGGACTCTGCTTCCGCCACTGTTTCATAGAGAGAGATCCTAAGACTCAACCATCTGAAAGCTTACTATCTGTTTTAAATGGGCAACCCCTGATTGGCAAAATATGGCCCCTTGTTCTAGATTCTCCCATAGGAGGAAGCATTATATCCACATGGATGTCAAGGTCCTTCAGGGTTTATACTTCAATCAAGTTGCCTCTTACTCCTCTGAGCTTCAGTGGATAGGAATCTAGCCTGTCCAACCTTTCCTATGACACCCTGGCCATTCCAGGCACTAGTTTAGTACGCTTTCTCTGAAACATTTCTTCAGCATTTACATCCTTAAATAAAATGGCCTATGTGATGCATAGTACTCCAGATATGGTCTCCCCTGTGCCCAGTGTGTAGCATAATCTCCTATTTTTGTATTCCATTCCTGTTCTGTTAAATTATGTTCTATTAGCTTCCCTAATTATTTGCTGTACCTATATACTAAATGTTTGTGCTTCATGCATTTGGACACACGGACCCCGCTGCAGCTCAGAGCTCTGCAGTCTCTCTCTATTTAGATAATCTACTGTTTTTTTCAATTTTCCTGACAATGTGGACAATTTCATATTTTTCCACATACTCCATTTGCCTCATCCTTGCCAACTCACTTCAGTATCTTTTTGTAACTCTTGTGTCCTCTTCACACCTTAGTTTCCTACCTATCTTTGTGAGGTCAGCAAATTTGGCAACTGTAACTTCTGCCCCTTCATCTCAGGCATTCATATCAATAGTATGTAGTTGAGATCCTAGCACCTATCATGTGACGTACCATTCATTGGATCTTACAACCTGATAAAACCATTTGACACCTACCCCTCATACCTAGTAACTAGCCATCCTTCTGTCAATATGCTGCTCCCTACCTTGAGGTTTTATTTTCTGCAATAACCTTTCCATAAGGCACCTTATTACAAATTATGGAAATCTAAATGCAATGCATCCACCCATTCGTGTTGTTGGAGTTGAGGGGAATGAGAGAGTATGGTCTTGACATAGAGGTTCAGCCATGATCATGTTGAATAGTAGTGAGCTCAATGGGCTAAATGGCCAACTCCCATTATTCTCTGAGAGTCAAAATAAGATCATTTACTTGTTTCTACAATTAACTCTTCATCTTGCTCTTGCCTGAATTTTCCCTGACACCATTCCTTAAAAGTTTAGAGGAGACTATATCAAATGGTCACTTTAGCAGCGAGTAACTGGAACACTTTGTCAAACATCCATTTTTATTCCAAGCAGTGGTGAAATTCTATGTATGGTGTGTCTTTGAGGTCAGACAATGATTACTGCACTGGAAAATGTAAAGCAGCTTAATTTGTGTATGCAGCGGTTAGGTGTTTTAATGTGTTATGGTTTTGCATATGAAATTAATATAATCAGTCATCATTCATTAGTTTTGCAGTTGCTATTGCTTTTTGTTTTTTGACTTCTAGGATGCAGTCCTATTCCACAACACCATCTTTTATAACCTTCAATATGGGAACATTAGTTCAACGCCAGAAGAAGTATACAATGTTGCAAAGCTTGCTGGCCTTCATGACTCTATACTCAGAATGCCAAATGGTTATGACACTCAGGTTGGTGAACGTGGATTAAAACTTTCAGGTGAGTTCAAGGAAGACTGGAAATTGTGATCGGAGGTACTAACCTTATCCCCCATTCTAAATAGCTTCGTTAATATTTGGAACAGTGCCTTGATAATTTTTTGAGATACATTCTAAACTCCAGACCAGCAGATGGGGCTTCCTACCAAGGTGACAATTTGAATTATCTATTGTGTGTATGTGGAAATAGTACTACTTTGGGAACTATATTAATAGACAAATGATTAAATCCAGCTGCCATCAGACGCACTAGTCACCATCACTCACAAAGAGTGCCATAAAAGAATAAATGGTTAGAAGGAAGTGTTAATAAAAGAATAAATAGTAGGAAAAATAGTAAGTAAGTAGTAGGATTGAGTACCAGGAATCAAGTCACTTTGAATGTTTGTCAACTGTGTTGAACTGAATGTGTGCACAGCAATGGCAATAAGCAATATAGATATTGCCAGCTTTGAATCACCCTGTGAAGCTACTGTTCTCTGCTCAGCTTGTGATGCAGCAGAACCCTAAGGCAGGTTCTTAATCCGCTTCATTTGCATGGTTGAGATTAGCTCTCCAAATCTTGAAACATTGCAGTGTAGAATGAATTGAGACCTTACCTTAGAGTGGAGTTATCATTTTTGCATCGCTGAAGCCAAAACCACTTACATAATATGTTAGAAAAGTGACAATATGGATACATGAACACCAAGTAGCCACAAAGAGAAAAGACCAATTCTCTCTTGTCTCACTACACACGGACAATGAGGGACATGAATTCGACTGGGATAACACACCCATAATCACACAATCCAAACAGACACACCAGGGAATTCCTGGAGGCCTTTTGCTAGTCACAAATTTTGCTAGTCACATCCATATTGCTGGCTGATGCTGCGATTTAAAAATGCCTAACTGCATCCAGAAGTATCAAGAGTTTTCATTTTTGATTAGATATGTTAGTCGGAAATGCTCCCACAAAGGATTTTAGGTTTGAGGTTGTAGACCTGCTCGCCAAGCCACTGGGTTTGGTTGCAAATGTTTCGTCACCCTGCTAGGTAACATCGTCAGTGTGCCTCCAGTGAAGCGTTGATGGTCTGTCCTGTTGTTATTTATGCACTTCGGTGTGCTGGGGAGGTTCAGTCTAATTCATTGTGTTTGATGGAGTTTCGGTTGGAATACCAGGCCTCCAGGTATTCCCTGGCGTGTCTCTGTTTGGATTGTGTGATTATGGGTGTGTTATCCCAGTCGAATTCATGTCCCTCATTGTCTGTGTATAGTGAAACAAGTGAGAATTGGTCTTTTCTCTTTGTGGCTACTTGGTGTTCATGTATCCATATTGTCACTTTTCTTCCGGTTTGGATTTTAGAGATGATGTTTGTTTGTAAGTGAAATTATTTAATAGGTTAAGAAATGTACCATTTAGTAACGAAACAAATATTTTGGGAAACTATATCATGACTGATGAATTGGAAGGAACTTAGACTTCTTTCACGGTTTCCTCCTCTAGTTTTCTGACTCTTTCTAATTCTTTCTACCCTTCCCAAACCCAGAGTAAGTAATATGAGGTAAGGCCAAAATGCATATGTTTTTATCTTAATATTTTAGATAAACTGTACTGTGGAAATTGTTAATAAACTCATTCAATCCATCAAAATCAGCAAGCTTTTAACTTATAAAGACCCAGAATTTTTTGCAGGGGAGGAGATACAAATATGTTTTTGGCAGTTCGGTGGTTTCAGAATTCAAGATTGTTTGTTTTGTTTTTATTTTTTATAAACTAATTTCAATATTTGCAGAACTCGTAGCTACACTTGTTAAGCTTTTTTTAATTGTGGGTATCTTTTGTACTTAGTATATTAGTGTCTAATGTAACACACATTCCATTCTAACAGGAAATAAAAATACAATTTAGTAACTTGGCTTTGTTTTGAAATTCGGTCAATCATTTCAGTAACTTTGCAAAGCTTACTGAAGCAATTCCTAAATTTTGCCTCTAACATCAAGTGGTTAAGAAACTTAGTCAATTGGGATACATGTTTCTACTGTCAAAACAGACAGTAGTTTCTTCACACAGAAGATCCATAACTGTTCGATAAGCATTCCTGTCCAAACATCTATAAATAAACCTGTCACCAACAATAAATTTGGTTGTTGTTTGTATGTTGTACTGAATAAACATATGTAGCCCTAAAACAACACGCACATTCAAAATGTGTGAAATTGACACTTGCCTTGGAATAATATCTGAATCTAAAGTATCCTATCAGGATAGAGATATTGAAGGGACCGAAAAATAATGAAAGTAGTGACATACCATTTAACGTAGGAGGAGTAGTGGGTAATTTGCTCAAATAAATTAAGTTAAGCTTAATCATTAACTGCATCAGTGTAAATTGCTGTTCAGTGGTAGACTTGAACAATATATTTCTGTTTAAATAACTGGTAGTCAGTCATATAGTATTTTAAATAAACTCTGAAAATGTGATTACTATCTTTTGCTTTTTTGAGAATGCTTTAGAAGAAAGCAGGGAAAGTACAGTTCTGCATATTCTCTCTATCAAATGTAGAATGATGTACTGTTCTTTTGTAAGGATTATGGGTATTTACTTGATATATAAACTTGAAAATATGTTTCTCAGCAAAAAAACCCATAAGATCATATGGTACAAGAACAAAGGCCATTCAGCCCATCGAATCTCCTCCACTATTTGATCATGGCTGATATGTTTCTCAACCCCATTCTGCTGCCTTCTCCCCATAATCCTTGATGCCCTTACCAATCAAGAACGTATCTATTTCTATAGATTTCATGTCTTGGCCTTCCCAGTCTTCTGCGGCAGGGAATTCCACGGATTCACCACCCTTTGGCTGAAGACGTTTTCTCTCATCTCAGTTCTAAAGGGTCATCCCTTCACGTTGAGGCAGTGCTCTTGGGTCCTAGTCTCTCCTACGAGTGGAAATACCTTCTCCACATCCAATCTATCCAGGCCTCTCAGTATTTTGTAAGTTTCAATCAAATCCCCCCTCATCCTTCTGAACTCCAAGTATAGACCCCGAGTCGTCAACCACTCCTCGTTTGACATACCCTTCATTCCTGAAGGATCATTCTCTTAAATCTCCCCTGTATCCCTTCCACAGCTCACCTGAACATTGCATTTGCCTTCCTAACTGCCAGCTGAGCCTGTATGTTAATTCTTATGATAATCCTGAGCCGAGACTCCCGAGTCCCTTTCTGCCCCAGATTTCCAAAGCCTTTCCGCATTCAGAAAATAGTGTACGCTTCTATTCTTCCCACCAAAGTGTATAACCTCTCACTTTCCCACCTTCCATTTGCTACTTCTTTGCCCACTCTCCTAGCCTGCCCAAGTCCTTCTGCTTCCTCAACACGTCCTGTCCCTCCAACTAACTTTTGCAAACTTTACAACAATACCCTCCATTCCTTCGTCCAGATCGTTAATGTATAACATGAACAGTTGTGGTGCTAATACTGCCTCCTGCAGAATTTCTGGTCACTAGCCTGCCACCCTGAAAAAGACCCCTTTATCTCCACACTCTCTTAGTCAGCCAATTCTCAATCCATGGCAGTATCTTGCCCCTCGTATTACGGGCTCTTAATTAGCAGTTTCCTATGTGGCTCCTTCTCCAAGGTCTTCTGAAAATCCAAATAGATCACATCTACTCTGACTGTTCTTTATCTAACTTGCTTGTTACCTCCTCAAAGAATCCGAGCAGATTCGTTAGGCATGACCTCGCTTTGATGAAGTCATGCTGACTCGGTCCTGTTTTACCATGCACTTCCAAGTATTTTGCACACTCATCCTTAATAATGGACTCTTAAAACTCTTACCAGCAGCCAAAGTTAAAAGGATCAGTTGTTTTGTTTTTATTACAACTTGAAGGAAAAGTTGAACTGTGGTTACTTATTAGTTTCAGGAGAGCATGTAAATTTTTTGAAAGGTGGATTTGATAGTTTTGAGAGATTACTTGGTGCTACGTGCTTTTAGATTGAAAACTCGTCCTCGTGGTTGCTTCAACCCTCTGAGTGGACAAGACGTAACAATCGTACAAAATCTTTTAGCTCAAGCCAAGACGTAAGTGTGAATGACCAGCTATTGAATTGACTATTGCCATGGTCAGTAACAATATGATTATCATCGCCAAAATCTTGACAAAGACCTGAGAAAGTCAACCTTTTTGTTGGGACTTTTTTATCAATAACATTCCTAAAGAGAGCTATTTATACTTTCTGATCTTTTTGTGAATGAGTTTGGATTTAAAGGGGGTGTAGTTTGTTTGCATATTAGTAATCCATCTTTGTCACATGTTAAACAATAAGATTTTTATAATTTTTTTGTGATGAAAGCTGGTATAAGCTTCTTTTATCTTTGATACTGGATAACAGTAGGGATTAACCATCGTAGTGATTAAATTGATTATATTTCACATTGTGATGGTTCGTGGAGTAGTGGGGTTTGAATTCTGACACACCTTCCATCAGGGCCATGCCAATTTTTATTCTGCAACGCAACTGCCCCTTGATCTGACGATAACTAGCCAGGGTAAAGAGATTTTGCCAGACATCTTTGTGATTGAACAGGCCAAATCTAAAGCTACAGTCTTTGGCTTTTGTTTCTATCTCTGCTGTTGCTCTGCTTCCATCATTAAGACTTTGTCCGTGAAGCTAAATCATGCTTTGAATTGCAATTTGTCATCATTATGAGCGATTGATAGCAAATTCCTCTCAGCCATTAAGGTCAATGCTGCTCTGATTCAAGGAGAGTTTCAGACTGTCTTTGAAGCATTTTCTTTATCCTCCTTGGAGTGCTGACCATATGAGATTTGAAACAAAGAACAGAGCCCTATGTATTAATATATGTAGTTTCCAGTACACAGAAGGTTGTCATACTATTGAGTCCAACCGACCATCCTAAAGTGATATTGACCACAAACAGGATGCTGCCGTCAAACCAGAAAGACCTTTTGTTTGTTAAACTAACGAAATAATGTGGTACCGGAATTTCAATGCTGGCATAATACTCCGTACGTAGGCTGTATGCTCCAATGACTGGCATATTGTATCCAATCACCTGTTACTTTGTCTGTTTGTAGCGAGTAAGATATGGATCATACCTAACCAGCCCATGCTTGGAAGTTTCTAAACAATGAGTGTTAACTTGGATGTGATTCTGCGATTGGCAACACTTGCTGGATAATCGTGTGTGTATGTGGGAGAGAGAGATTATGCGACCGTCACTTTGGGGTTCTCACTTCAGCGTGCAGTGTGGCACAAGTCCATGTAATGGACACCGTATATATTAATGCATAGGCCCCTGATCTTTGCAAACACAAATAACAGATATTTACTCAGCAGAATAGGGTACTGCCATTCTCTGGTTCTCATCACAGACTAATACCTTGGTCAGCCAGCGTCAACATGTCTAGTTTAAATTTTAGGCATTAACTGGTGAATTCTCCATGACGATGCCTTTACCAATCAAAATCCACTTGCCAACTAATAACCAATCAGTCTCTTGTACACAATAAATGTTGCTTTCCCTTTACATTAGCGTTTTTGCAAATTGTCCTGATGAATACAAGATGAGCAACTTTGACAAAATAACTTTTTTCAGCAATACTGGCTCAAGTATTTTTGTGTATGTGTATCTAAAACAAATCACTATTTTACCTTAAACATTACTTTTTTTAAGTCTGTACTTGAGTACTAGAAACTTGACTCCATTTCCATGTTTCTATGTAACTCGTGAAAACTGTACAAAAAGTGGAAATTGAGTAGGTTGGAGAGTTCTGTGATGAGCAATGTTATGATCCCAGTTGGTGTGTTTAGAGACAAGTCATATACCAAAGTGAAATGTGGCTTGATAGATCATTTTATTTTTGTTTGTGAGGTGATCTTTCACTGAAACATGTATACAATGCTACAAATTAGTTTTGACAATAAAACTAGTTTATTATGCAAAAGAAATGAAGATGTGATAAATTTAAAATATATATGGCATATTTGAAATCCATATTAAAATATAATCCCAATAATCTCAAAAGCACTCCTTTACAGTGTGCACACTAGAGAATTCACTATTCTATTTGATCTTTTGGGCTTAGTTTAATTGTGGCTTCAATTCTCAGTCTTAAAAATATGATGACCCCTGTTTTGAGTCTCCGTACAATTGAGTTTAGAATTTCTCAGCTTTAAATAACCGATTAGGGTTTTAACCAAACACTTCCAATCTGGAACTTTAAAACTTAACTCGTTACACTGATAACTTATATTGTTACAATTCTAAACTAAACGTCTCTTTCCCTTTACCCATCCGTCCAGCTTCAGCCGAGACTTCTGCAAACTGCCCAACTGAAACCTAAAAACTTTCTTTTGCAAGACATGCATGTTCCCCCTAACTGGAAGGAGGACAAAAGCAATCTCTGACCTTCCAAATTAATGCACAATTGTTTACTTTGTTTCCTTGTAAAAACTTTTTTCAATGCAAACAAATTACTTCTCACCTTCAAGAGAAAAAGTTGATTTAGGATTAATGTTATAAAATCACCATGGCTACAACAACACCTACAAGTTGATCCCTAAACCCCTTCAAACACACTAAACCCCTCATGACACTGGCTCACGTCTAACCTCTAAAATAAACGGTATTAAAATGTAGATAAATTATGCACCTTGCATTTACAATTGTTAGGCAGAAGTAAACACAATAAGGGATAAATGTGATGTTTTTCCATCTGTATTTGCTTGTCTGTTTAAAAACTGGAGGCTGTGATATTTATTTTCTGTTACACTGATGCAGCAGGGCCCTGAAATAACAATTAATTGCATTGGCATTACTCTGCTTGCAAGAGCACATTGAGCCCAGGCAGAGTATTGAAAATGCAATTTTTGTTTTTCTTTGATCAATGAGAAAAGTGTTTTTAGAGATAATCATTTCATGTTCCTTGGTATTTGAATGCAGTCTTGAGTTGAACATTTTTCCTTGAATTATATAATTCACCTGGGGTATCAATTCCCGGATATTAGATCATATTATAAAATTTTAAAACCGGCAACAAGGAAAGGAAGATATTTTCCTCCAGCCTCCCTTGATCTTTTATTGCTTGCTATTTCCTCCCCCTGAACATTCCATATTTTCACAAAGCAACACTCTCACTTGAAAATAATAGGGATTAGTGTTTTGTTTGTTTGCTTAATTCAGCATTTGGACTTGCAGCTAAACCACTGAAGAGTAACCTTTATTCAAAAGCAAAATACTATGGATGCTACAAACTGAAATAAAAAGTAAATGCTCTAAATTTTCAGCATCTCTGGCAGGATCTGTGGAGAGAGAAACACGCTTAACGTTTCAGGTTAAGATAACAAGATGTAGAGCTGGATGAACACAGCAGGCCAAGCAGCATCATAGGAGCAGGAAGGCTGACGTTTGGCCTAGACCCTTCATCAGAAAATGATGCTGCTTGGCCTGCTGTGTTCATCCAGCTCTACACCTTGTTATCTCAGATTCTCCAGCATCTGCAGTTCCTACTATCTCTTAACGTTTCAGGTTGTTGACTTGTATATTTGCATGACTTGTGATGTAACTTGCCTGGTTCTTTCAGATGGTGTATCTGTAATCTGCCATTTTAATGGAGGAGCACACTACATTTGAAGCTCTAACTATTTACATTGTATAGCTGTCCTGATGCAAAATGCTGGTTTTCCTGTAATATGCAAGAGATGGCTGTTCTTAGAAAACACTACATCCTCCTAATTCCTTTCTAACTCCAGTCTCATTGAGGAATGTCACAGAATCCCCTATGTGGCAAAAAACCATGTTGATTGTAACTGATCCAAATAGTAAATTATTTTGCGAAATAGTTTAACCTTCACATTACAATGTGGCATTATATGAAACCAATGGGGAATATAATGACATTTCATAGTCTTTTAACTTTTTAGTCATTTTTTTCTTTTCCCTTTACCCTTAAGTACTATGTTTGTAGAAGAACTGAAGCATTTTAAATGGACCTTTTGTCATTCATAGCCTGAGGTCAATGTAAACTGATGTCTCTTTCAGGAGGAGAAAAGCAGAGACTTGCAATTGCTCGAGCAATTCTAAAAAAGCCCCGCATTATCTTGTATGATGAAGCTACATCATCTTTGGATTCCATCACTGAAGAGGTATGCCATTGATGTTTCTGGTCAAATATCACTTCTTTTCTGTTCCCTGCCACACAGTTATAGCAATTTCTCCTTCACAGCACATGAATCAAACGCCCTTTTTGTAAATCAAGATAATGCAGCCTTGGAAGTATATGGCAATTTTTAAACTATTTACTTGCAAGTGAATTTGACCTTCCCCATTCTCTTGGAGATGAATTGGGGAAAATGGCATCAAGGTGAAGATCATAGAACAGTATGGCACAGAACCTTGCCCTTTAACACACCATGTTTACGCCGACCATGTTACCATTCTAAACTAATCCCATCTACCTGCACATGCTTTGGATCCCTCTGTTCCCTGCCTGTTCATGTGATTGTCTAAATGCCCTTTAAATGTTGCTGTCATATTTGCACCTACCACCTCCCCTGGCAGTACATTCCAGACACCTGCCATCCTTTGTGTAAGAAAAAACATGGCTCACACATCTCCGTAAAACTTTCCGCCTCTCAGCTTAAACGTAAATACCCTCTAGTATTTGATATTTCCACGTGGGGACAAAGACTCCGACTGTCCACCCTATCCGTGCCTCTCATAACTTTATATACCTCAATCAGGTTGCCTCTTAGCTGATGTCACTTTAGCAAAAGCAATCCAAATTTGTTCAACCTCTCCTTACAGCTAATCCAGACAAC
The DNA here is from genome assembly GCF_021869965.1 of Rhincodon typus. Lineage (NCBI taxonomy): Eukaryota > Metazoa > Chordata > Chondrichthyes > Orectolobiformes > Rhincodontidae > Rhincodon > Rhincodon typus. The sequence continues at coordinate 19,729,720 of NC_063345.1, read as the reverse complement.
AAAAGTCTCTTTTGTATCCTCTCCAAAGCCTCCACATTCTTTGTGTGGTGTGGCAATCAAACTGCACACAGTACTCCCACTGTGGCCTAACTAAAGTTTTTTTATACAGCTGCAACATGACTTGCCAACTTCTACTCTCAGTGCCCTGAGCAATAAAGGCAAGCATGCCGTACGCCTTCTTTACCACCTTATCCCTTTGTGTTGTCACTTTCAGGAATATA
>NC_063345.1:19692007-19728999 GCF_021869965.1 Rhincodon typus | reverse complement strand
TGGATTTGCAAGATTTTGTTTTCCATCTTTCTTTTCAGCATTAAAGGGATCAATTTCTACTCTGCTCTCCACAGAATATTCTCAGTTCAATGAGAGACTTGGTGCACCAACGCACATCTATGTTTATAGCTCATCGACTCACTACAATTGTTGATGCAGACGAAATTCTAGTTCTGGATAAGGTAGGAAAACCATTGTTTTTGAATATTTCCATAACTAGGTTACTTCAGTAGAGCTGCACGCTCATATTTGCGGAAGGACATTATATCAACCTGTATGATTGCCAACAATGACTGAAAGCGTGGGAGAGACCACCCAGAGGAAGGCAAAAGGATACAACTACAGGAGTGATAGAGGTCCATTAAAACCATTGAACCTACATTTTTAATAGAGCTTTTAACACCTGTTTAATTGCTTGGATATTCTTGCTTCCCTTACTCTGTCTCCCATTGAATTCAAGCTCTCATGACACCACAGTTTGCAGGCTATGGATTGTAGATCTATCAAGCTATGAAGGATGCAGACTGAATGTGACGTCTTGTGGCTACAGTATGAGTGCTGTTGTCCTACTGTATTTACAAAATTGTGTCAAAATATACTGGTGTCATTTCTTGCATTATTTTTAAGTAGGCTGTCCACCACCTCTGTCTGTGTAGATTATTTTGTTGATTATGGTCACATTTCTAAATAATTTTCAGAATATCACAGACTAATGTGTCCATTTGCATGTTGTACAATTCAATTATGGGGTCCCATAGTGTTTTGAGTATGCGAAAATGTTCTAAATAACAATGACTGACTTTTAGCTTATTTTTCAACATAGCACTCATCTCCTTGTCAATTAACATAAAATTCAGCCTGGAGGCTTTTGTAGTTGACACACAGCTGTATTTCAATGACGTCTTAATTTTTGTTAAGGCAACAGTTTGACCACTGCAATGACTAGATGTAGTGCATATTTAAAACTCTGCACCAAAATTAATGAATGTAATAAATACTTTTGCAATAAGTATACAGCATTATATCATGTATAGAGCGAAGAGAAAAAGATAGGACTGTATGTTTGCCTTGGCCCTTTGCAAATTTGCTAATGCTTCAGTGCGAAGTGAAGTTTTATGGTTGTGACAAACCTACAGCTGGAAGGGTTAAGAAGGTTTTTTGTTTTAAAAATATCTGGATAGAATAACATGACTTGGCAAAAAAATAAGAGAAGTGGTCTCATGTTAAAGATTACCATACTTCACTGCCGCATACAGTCTCCTGGATTCACCTGAAGTTGATCTTGGTCATGGAGAAAGCTTCTTGTGACAGTTTACTGACATTCTGATACAAGCTGTAAGTCTAATGGATTAACTTCAAACAAGGAAATTAGCATTTCAAACCTGCTAAATACATTGGTACATATTTTACTGTAGACTTATTCCTGTCATTTATGGCTTTATTCAAACAAATATGAATCTATTGGAATGTTTTTTAAAAACTATGCATTACAGACTAATGCCAGTGGATCTTTAGTCATATCTGACGAGACGATGTTCATCTAAAGTCATTATTTTGCTCTTTACAATTTGTTGCAGGGTAAGATAGCAGAGCGTGGAACCCATCAAACTCTCCTGAACAAACCCAACAGCCTTTACTCTGAGCTGTGGCGAGCACAAAACAGTAGAGTGTTCAACAATACAAATTCCCATGATCAAAAGGGGGCGAAAATAATGTCATCCAAGGAAGAGGAAAGGCGAAAATTATCAGAAGAGATTTTGAACAGTGTAAAAGGTTGTGGAAACTGCTCTTGTTAAAACTGTTTTTATACTGGACATTAAACTACACTGGCAATTTGCACTGGAAGTATCATTAGGTAACGATCTACAAATAGACCGTTTTGACTGGGAAAGTCAAAACTACTCTTTTTAGGGAAGGATTTTATTTTTATTACAAAATGGTCAAATATTTTTCGTATCCCTAATATGATAGAAGAACTTTCATGGAACAGCAAATCAGAAGTAATTTAAAAACGGATGAAGTAAGTTGTTCCGTTGTGGGTAGCAGCCATTCATTTTTCTAAATAATTTGAGGCAGATGTGCATTACTTGTGAATTACAGCAATGTAGTTGTTAACGATACTGTATCAGTATTAGCATGGACCAAGTAACAGAAATTGCAATGAGAAGCTAAACCAGTGCTTGCTTCAATTATTAAGATGTGGAAAGATCAGTGAAATTATTGTAATCTTTACAGGGGGTATATTCAGTAAATACCGAAAGATGGGAACTGGATTGAAGGCTATATTACCTTATGATGGTTTCTAACTGCGACAATACTTGGTAAACAAGACATAGGGATGAAGCAATGATGGACATTTGTGTCTCTGAAACATTTACCAATGATGCATATTTTGAACTTTGTCCACTGCCCATTTATGATACCTCAAATGATTTAACTGAGGTTTGCTAATTTCTTAATTACTCATTTGAGATAGCATAGCAATGTTCTGTCATCTGTAGTGAAAAGGCTGTGAAGACATCTATCTTTTTATGGTTTAACTGTTCAACCACATTGCCAAGAAGTATTTGCCATTCTGTTAATTCAATATGCATACTTACATAGTTTTTCTGATTATACAGCACTACTTTCTGATATCCTTCACATTAAATCTTTGTCACCTTCATTTGGAACAAACAAACAACTGTCTGTTAAGATATGCAATTGGGGATGAGGCTATTATCTGAGATTTCGTTTTCCCTCACATTTTTGTGTGTCCCAGAGAAGGATTTATCTCTAATAATTTACCCTGTGCATTCCATGTCAGAGATATGCTGGATTGGGAATATGAGGAATCTTAACATTACCTGGAGGTTTAGCACTGTGTGGTTATAGTACACCTTGGAACTAATCTGTACTGTGCAAGACAGTTATCAACTACCTTTAAAATTATGGTTATGATTAAAAAAAACAATGTATTTTGTGATCATTTATAGTCTGATTTTGTGGATTTATTTCCAGTCTGGAATTAATTTTTTTTCTGGAGAAGTTTGAATGTACTGAAAACTCATTGTGTTAATCTGTAAAAATCAAACCTCAGCAACCAGTTCTGAAACTAATGTTGAGATTTTTTCATTTTTCAGTTTCTACAAGGTATTGCACAGCCTTTTTTATTCTTCCTTAATTGAGACATTTTTAAAAATTTGCTGTAATAGATGCAAATAGTGGATTTAATCTGGTAAACATACAGCTAGGAATATTAAATTGCAGTGTGCCTGTAATTTTAATGGTTTCTTTTCCTTTTTCAGCACTGTGTCCAATGTTGATTCAGAATAGCTGCTGATTTGCCCTTGTAACTGGTTTGATTTGTGCCTTTCCTGTTGTTTTTCTTTTGTGAAGTATACTGCTATGTTATTTTATCCAGATCACTGCTTGGACCATTGTACTGTAGTAGTTTGCGTCTGAGTAGTGTACTTAGGAGTTAATGTATTGAGCCAAACCTCTGCAAGGTATAGCTTGGAATTGTTGTGTGAAGAGTATATTTAAATTCTGTGTATTTAGTACAAGATTATTTTTGTAAGAGCTGCAAGATTCAAGAATGCCTAACTTTTCATTCATTTATTTCTTTGCCTATGACTGATTCTCTTTTAATCAGCAAAACAATTACACTTGTTCTCCTTGCAATCTGTTTTTTTTTAAAATCAACCATACTGATAAATATTGAGATTGAAATCAGCTTCCCCCAATATCAATGCTAATGAACATTGACTTGGCCCTTTCAACTGTTTAGTAACCAAACCTATAAGCTGATAGTAGAGTGCTTTAGATGCAGTCAGTAGCTCTTAGTTGTTGAACACAGTCATGAAGATTTTTTTTTAAAATTGTTATTACTCCAGAATTGATATAAAGCAGTGGTGTTTTGAAATCCTTGCTTTCACTTGAGAACACGAGCAGACTTTCACTGATAATATTTTTATTTCCACCCTTACATGGTCAGATTTACCATTTATCTTTTCTAGAGAAGTTTTAAACATTTAGATTAATAGCACTCGTGCCCCTTTGAAACCAAGTACTTTTTTGAGGTTATGTAACTATGGACTTTAGTTCCACTTTTATGTCTACCTTGTTCTTATGCCTTTTATTTGAGAGCCATTTGGTTCCTTCACTTATGGTAACTGAAACACCAGCCTTGTAGATGTGTGGTAAACCTTTGTATTTCTTTGTACTTTTGGATTTTGTGAATGGATTAACTTAAGACTGCTACAGATACACATGTACCATGTTTATTCCTTTACATTATCAAACTTGACCCAATGTATTAATCTTTAAATATATTTATGTTCATAAAATGTGCTTCTAGGAGTGGTGCAGAGCCAATGACAGAATACTTTTATAACTGGATAAATACAAAATACAAATGCTTTTATTTCTAGTGCACACCATTAGTCTCCATTCTACTTCCTCAGTTGGAAATAGAATCAGAAACTGAAGGAAGTAATTACATGTGTGGTGGATTCCATTATCACTTGATGAAAGTGATGAAAAGTTTAGCATTCTTTATTTGTGAACCATTTAAAGATGTGTCAACTATTCTTAGTCAAAGCCTGAATGTTGTTTAAGGTTTTAGTCAGTAACTGGTATGTTTTCAAAGTCCATTTTACATATAAAATTGGTGTATATTTACAGAATTGGTCAGCCCCAATAAAATTTTGACTATATTTGTGTCTATTGTGTTTATACGTCTTCTAACTTTACAATTGTCCCTCCTTTTATAATGAACTCTACGAAGTTTTCCAAAGCAAACATGAAAGTTTTCAATTAGATGTGAAACTGCATACACAAGAAATTGCTCTCTTTTTTAAAAAAAAAATTGAAGCATAATTTTTAAGAATTAATGGAGTAGCTTAATAAGATTGCTCTGTTTGAGGCTAGCTATAAGTCACTTTGTGGCTTAGTTCTTTGTGGGGCAATATTACTGTATAATACTGTATTTTTGCTTTGTTACATGTTTTGATGTATGTTACACAAATCAAGAGGGAGGGAACATGTTGATTGGAATTATTTTCAAACGTTGCTTATCATACTTTAAACTGCAAACTATGTGCAATAACTTTAACCTTTTTCTCAGTTGGTAGCGATACTTCTGTTACCTCAAAGATAGTCAGACAGATCCTGTTTAATATGAATATGGTAACACTGGATTCTATTAATGGACCATTAATCCTGGGCTCATGATTCCAAGGCAATAGTTCAAATCCCAGCATATCAGCTGGAGAATTTAAATGAAATTAACTAAGTTAATTAACTCAGAGTGCAAGCTGCAGAAGAATGAAAACGCTGGGAGTTGAGCTAAGTGTGGGAGTTCAGGAGTATGAAACTTAATCCTTTGCCACCTTAAAACCTAAAACTGTGCATAAGGGAAAGGTAGACATTTAAGGGTAATTTTTTTCTTTCAGGCCGAAGGAACGTTTAAACAAGCTGTCCCAGTGCTATAGCTAATTAAGCTATTATTTAAACTAGTTAAATCTAGTTCTTGTAGCAGGGCAGACCATACAGCATAAAAGCAAGGCCTGAAGTGCAAATTGCAAGAGTGAAAATGCTGGAAGTTGAGCTAAGTGTGAGAATTTAGGCAAGTGAGCCAGGGTGTGGGAGGCGTTGCTGCGTCTTGTTTGGCCATTTTTCCGAGAGGCTACTTCGTGGTTGAGCTGCTACAGGTTAGACCTGAGAGCGGGCCTTGGTGAACACCAGGTCTTGTTGAGGAGGGTGAGCAGCAACAAGGTAAGACCTTTTCCCCCTAAGTCTGCTAGTCGTTAAAGCGGCAGAGATGGCAGCCAGTGGAGTGGTACGCTTTCCTGTCAGATAAGAACTAGGAGCAGGAGTAGGCCGTCCGGCCCTTTGAGCCTGCTCCACCATTCAATAAGATCATGGCTGATCTTTTCATGGACTCAGATCCACTTACCCGCGTTCTCACCGTATCCCTTAATTCCTTTATTGTACAAAAAAAATCTACCTTATCTTTAAAAACATTTACTGAAGTAGCGTCAACTACTTCACTGGGCAAGGAATTCCAGAGATTAACAACCCTCTGGGTGAAGAAATTCCTTCTCAATTCAATCCTAAATCTGCTCCCTCTAATCTTGAGGCTATGCTCTCTTGTCCTAGCTTCACCTGCCAGTGGAAACATCCTCTCTACTTCTATCTTATCTATTCCCTTCATAATTTTATATGTTTCTATAAGATCCCCCCTCAATCTTCTGAATTCCAATGAATATAATCCCAATCTACTCAGTCTCTCCTCATAAGCCAACCCCCTCAAGTCCGGAATCAACCTAGTGAACCTCTGCACCCCCTCCAGTGCCAGTACATCCTTTCTCAAGATGTGGGAGATCAGGGAGCAGTTGAGTATCTCTGATGATGTCTGCAGGATTGTGCCTGGCTGCTCCTCTTAGGTCACGTGGATTGTTTGGAGCAGCAGTTGGGAGCACTGATGAGCAGACAGGAGGCAGTGTGTGTAATAGATAGTAGCTTCAGGGAGGTGGGTGACCGCCAGGAGTGGTAGACAGGCAGTTCAAGAGTCTCCTGTGGCTATCCCCTTCTCAAACAAGTATACTATTTTGAATACTGTTGCTGAGGGCGGCGGTGGGGGGGGAAGCCTTTCAGGGAAAAATAGCAGCAGCAGCCAGGTCTTTGGCACCATGACTGGCTCTGCTGTAAAGCAGGGTATGGCAAAGTCTAAGGGAGCAATTGTGATAGAGGACTTTAGTCAGAGGCACAGGCAGGCATTTCTGCAGCCATGAGAGAGAATCCAGGATGGTGTGTCACCTTCCTGGTGCTAGGGTTAAGGACGTCTCGGAGCATGTGCAGCATATTCTCAAAGGGGAGCATGAGTAGCCGGAGGTCATTGTACACATCGGTATGGATGACATCGGTAGAAAAAGGGATGAGGTCCTGAGAATATAGGGAGTTAGACTAGAGGTTTAAAAAGTAGGACCTCAAAGGGGAGTAATCTCTGGACTTCTGGTGCCTCATGCTAGTGAATGTAGGAGTAAGAGGGTAAACGTGTGGCTGAGGAACTGGTGTGGGAGCAGGGATTCAGATTTTTAATCATTGGGATCTCTTCTGGGCAGAAGTGACCTGTACAAGAGGGACAGGTTGCCCTGAACTGGAAGGAATCGATATCCTGGCAGGGCGATTTGCTTGAGCTACTTGGGAGGTTTTAAACTACTCTGAGAGAAGGTTTAGGCTGGTACAGAAGTTGAAGAGTGCAAGTTTCATAGGCAAGAACACAGTAACAAATGAGGGAAGACTGATTAATTAAACTGCATTTATTTCAATGCAAGAGGCCTGACAGGTGAGGCAGGTGAACTCGGGGCATGGATGGGAACATGGCACTGGGACATCATAGCTATTACAGAAACATGGCTGAGGGAGAATCAGGACTGGCAGCTCAATGTTATGTGGTACCGATGCTCTGGGAAGGATAGAAGAGGGGTAGGAGAGGAAGATGAGTGGCATTTTTGATAAGGGAAAATATCAAGGCAACACTTAGATTTTCCTGAGGGATCGTCCAGTGAAGCTATATTGATGAAACTGAGAAATAAGAAGGGGTGATCACTTTGATGCGATTGTACTATAAGCCCCCCATTAGTTAATGGAAAACTGAGCAGCAGATATGCAGGGAGATTGCAGCTGGCTGTATGAATAATAAGGTTGTAAAAGTAGGGGATTTTAACTTTCTTGAATGGGAACATGAATTGGGACTGACATACTGTTAAGGGCTTGGAAGTGTGTTCAAGAAAACTTTTAATCAACATTTAGATGGCTATAGTGAAATTGGGGCAAAACTTGACCTCCTCTTGGGAAATAAGGCAGGGCAAGTGACTTAGGTGTCAGTGGGGAGCACTTTGGGATCAGTGACCTTGATTCTATTGGTTTTAAAATGGTTATGCAAAACAATAGAGCTGGTCCACAAGTTAAAAGTTCTAAATTAGTGCAAGGCTTATAAGTCACTTTGTGGTTTAGTTCTTTACTATGGGGGCAATATTACTGTATAAAACTTCCAAAGGTTGATTGGGAGAGGCTGTACACAATTAAAGGGACATTTGGTGAGTGGGAGGCTTTCAAAAGTGCGGTAACGAGTTCAGGGTCAGCGTGTTCCTGTTGGTGTGAAAGGCAAGGCTGGTGAGAATAGAAAACACTGGATGACAAGAAGTATTGAGGCTCTGATCAAGAAAAAAAACGACGCATATGTCAGGTATAGACAGCTGGGATCAAGCGAATCCCTTGAAGAGTATAGGGAATGTAAGAGTACACTTCACAGGGAAGTCAGAAGGGCAGAAAGGGTAAAGGAGAATCCAAAGAGATTCTACAAATATACTACGGGCAAAAGAGTAACTTGGGCACCTTTAAAGATCAACAAATATTTGTGGAACCACAGAAGATGGGGGGGATCCTAAACAACTATTTCGTGTCAGTACTTACTGTGGAGAAAGACATGGAAGCTAGAGAACGCCAACCGCATACAAATAGTAATGTCATGAAAAGAGCCCACATTACAGAAGAAATGGTGCTGGCGGTGTTAAAACTCATAAAATAGATGAATCCTCAGGATCTCATCAAGTATCTCCCAGGACATTTTGGGAAGCTAGGGAAGAAATCGTGTGGCCACTTGCAGAGATATTTGTATCATTGCCAGCCATGGGTGAGGTGCCATAAGACTGGAGGATGGCTAAAGTTGTGCCATTATTTAAGAAAGGCTGCAGGGAACTACAGACCGGTGAGCCTAAAGTCAGTAGTGGATATGTTGTTGGAGGGAATTCAGAAGTACAGGATCTACGTGCATTTGGAAAGGCAAGGATTGATTAGGGATGGTTTCTGTATGACTCTTAAGTCTGGAATGCAATGCTGTAACAATTATGCTAACTATGAAACTTCTAAATTGTCATGGAAACCCTCCTCATTCAGTAATTTTCTTTTAGGGGAAGATCCTTACTTGGTCTGATACATATTTGACTTTAGACCTACAGCATTGTGATTATCCCACAGCTATTCGCTGAAACGACTTGGCAAGCTGCATGTTTGTAAAGAAGATGCTACACTACCACCGCCAAACCCAGGAAAATCGAAAGTTATCTTCCGGGTCAGAAAGAAATGTGATTGATATGTGATATAGGACTTCAGAGACCCCACTGTATCTGAAAAAAATGCAATTCCAAATTGGATTCATTATTGTGCATGAAATGCATTTTTCATTGTATTTTAACGATATAAAATACTTGCATTAAATTTTGCATTATCAATTTAATGCAAGAAAGAAATAAATAATTCTTGGTCTTGATAATTGCCACTAAGGTCTGTTATTTGCTGAAGAACTTGCTGTTTCATCAATCTAAATAAAGTCTTAAAGCTTATTTCAAGACCTCAATTACATTTTAAATGTGAATGGCAGTATAAAATCTGAAAACAAAAACAAGAAATAGGAAAGTAAAACCAAAACCTGCACCACTTCTGTCCAACTTTAATGCCTTTATTTTTCCCATTAGTCTAATTCTGCCAACTCCTTTTAAGCCATCCTATATTCTACAAAATAAGACTTTTTTTTTCCCCAGCCTGTCCCCTCTCACTGAAAATCTATCACGTGTATAACTTTTTCTAGTTCTATAAAAGGTCATCAACACGAACTATTAAATCTATTTCCTTTGCAGAAGCCACCTGACCTGAGTATTTCCATCACTTTCAGTCTTTAATCTTAGGGTCACAGGGTGAGCTGTGAGGAAAATGCAGAGATGCTTCATTGTGATTTGGACAAACTGAGTGAATGGGAAACTGTGGATAAATGAGGTCATTATCCACTTTAGCAAAAACAGGTTGTTTATTAGCTGAATGACTGTTTGGGAAAGGCAAAAGTGCGTTCCGACCTGGATGTCTCTGAAAGTAAGCATACAGATACAGGAGGTGGTAAAGAATGCAAATGGTATGTGACCCTTCATAGCAAGAGGATTTGAGTTCAGGAACGGTGATGTCTTGCTGCAATTGTACAGGACCACACCGGTGAGATCACACCAGGGGTATTGTGCCTTGTTCTGGTCTCTGTATTTGAGGAAAGATGTCTAGGCTATTTAGGGAGTGCAATAAAGGTTTACCAGATTGATTCCTTGGATGGTAGGGCAGACTTATGAAGAGAGTTTGAATTGGTTAAGACTATATTCACTGAAATGCACATGAATGAGGAGTGATCACATAGAAGCCTATAAAATTCTAGCATGTCCATACAAGATAAACACAGGAAGGATCTTGATGACAGGAAGTTTGGAATCAGGGGGTTACTGTTTAAAGATATGGGATTGGCCATTTAGGACTGAGATGAGAAATTTCTTTGCTCAGCGATTGGTAAGCCTGTAGAATTCTCTGCCAAAGAAGGTGGTTAAGGTCAAAACGTTGAATCTTTTCAAGAAGGAGTTAGATATATTTCTTAAGGCTAAAGGGATCAAAGGGTGTCGGGGAAAAAAACCGGGGTCTGAGTTGGATGATCAGCCGTGATCATATTGAATGGCAGAGCAAGCCTGAAGGGTCACATGGCCTCCATATTACATGTTTCTACATTGTTGATGGAAGCAGGTTTCAATGGCACCTTCAAGGCAGCATTAGATGGCTGTTTTAATAGAAATAATTTTCAGAGTTATGGGGAAATGGATGTGAATGCTACTAAGTCACAATACTCTTTGAAAGCTGGGGCAGACATGATAGGTTGAATGACTGGCACTATTAACAAATCTGTGATTTTGTAAGTAAGCAGACTGAATGCTGATCTGTGTATTTGAATCCTGATTACCTCACTCAAAGCAGTACAAATCTCAGGAACCATTTCAGGAAACTCCCAACAATGGCTGTACCATATGAAAAAAGAAAATCTTTTTTTTGACTGCATTTTATTGCTCATTTGAAGTAATTATACTCTTAATGGATTGTGCTATGAAGTGGTAAAGATACAGTTTTACCCAAAGAACAAATTCCTGGATCATGGATGTAATTGGGGGAGGCATCAAGCAAAGAGGTTATACAATATAGCGGAGGAACAGGCCCTCAAGCTGTGCCAATTCCTAATCCTTATTTAGACCCACTACTAATTGGTTATTAGAAGTGAGGAGAAAAATCTGTCTCTTAAGATTGTTGTACTTCACCACGGCTTATAATTGACATCAGCAGAATGATGTAAGTAAATTTTGTTTGTTTAATGCTGCTTGTCAAACAAAAAAGAAGAGAAAGTTCTCGGGTAAAACTAACGTTAAGTGTAAATTAAGGTAGAAATTCATCTATATAACAGCAATTACAATCTCAAAGCAATTCAATATATGTGAAACACTGGTTTTCTGAGATGTGATGAACGTTACAAAAATACATGTTGGTTAGAACAAAGATTATCTTTTTCCAAGAAAAGTGTTCTGTAACATTATAAAACCCTAAGATATGTATTGGCAGATATTCACATTATAGTCAAACAACCTGTAATTACTCGTTACCTGAATTCTGTTATGTTTTCTTCTTTGCTTCCATCTTCCTCATCATAACTTCAACTCAGATATTTCATTTTTATGTTTTGTATTTCTGCTATTTTACTTCTTTCATGTGATGAGTGTTACTGTCAAGGGAAACACTCATTATTGATTCCTTATTGCCTTTGAGAAACTGATGGTGCCCTCTTGAACTTCTACAGTACATTTTTTTCAAGTAAAGACACAGTTGGTCGTGAATTCCTGGACGTTGACCTGGTCACAATGCAGCCACTATGCAATTGTGGTGGGTATAAAGTCGATCAAGTAGTCTTTTTTGAATGTTGAATGACCCTGAATGTTACAGCTGCACTCATCCAGAAAATGGGGAGTGTCCATCATGTTTCTGACTTATGCCTTGTAGATAGTGGGGCAAGTTAGTTACCAAAAAGTTCTTGGCTTATCCAGTTCTGTTCTGGTCAATGGTAAGGTAACACCTGTTCAGGATGTTGATTGTTCTGGATTGAGGATTCAGCAATGGTAATATCACTGAATCTCAGTGGATGATGGTTAGATTTTTTTCACTGCTGATGGCCATTGTCTAGCACCTGTGGCATGAATGTTACTTTAACTTATCAATTCAAGTCTGAATATTCTCAAGGTCTTGTTGATTTGTGGGCATGAACTGCTTCAGTATATGAGGAGTTTGCAGATGGTACTAATAGCTACACAATTGTCTGTAAGCATGCCCATATTTGATCTTACATTGAAGGAAAGTCACTGATGAAATAGCAAAGGTAATCTACCCTGAGGATGCACTGTAGAAATGTCCTGGGATTTTGACTCAGACCAATGTTCATTTTAGCTACTGTCTTCCTTTTTATATGCTTGTAGAAGCTCTTTCTATCTATTGTATGCCTCATTTTGTTTAATTGTCCTTTGAGAAAAATGGAGAAACCGAACATTTCGACTGCTACTTATCTTTGAAGCATTGTGCATTTCTCCTTTCACTTCAATACTAACCACATCTTCCTCAGTTAGCCATGGTTGATGCATCTTTATGTAACACCTTGCTTTCTCAATAGAGTATACCTTTGAGAGTTATAAAATACTCCTTAAAAGTCTGTCACAACTTCTGTATCATCATATCTTTTAACCTGTTTCTCCACTCTAATCAGACTATCTTCATACCCTGTATATTTTTTTTTGTTTAAGGCAGGAGATTCAGATCACATTTTTTCGCCCCAACATAATGAGAAATTCTAACATCTTATGTTCACTCTTGCTAAACTATCCTTTACAGAGGTCATTCATGAACCCTTTCTCATCACATATTACTAGGTCTAAAGTAGCTTGTTCCCTACATTGTTCCCAAACATTTTGGCCTAAGAAATGTTTTAAAACACACACAATGAATTCATCTTTCAGGCTACTTTTTTGTGAACTTGGTTCATCCGATATGGATGAAGATTAAAAGAGGAAAGTAAGATCTTCTGCTTTACCAGCAAAAGTTATGTCATTGAGATATACTACTACCTTCACACGTAAGGTATTTGAAATGCAGTCATGGTTCATAGGCCACTATCAGTTAGTTGCCTGTTATTTCTGGTAACTAGAAACACGTTCTGCAATGGGTATTTCTGAGGATGTCATGATGCTGATCCAATACATGACCTTCAAGGATCAAAATAATTCTATACATCCTTGTCAGAAATACTGAGCTCTGGGTGGGGGGAGAAAAAGTCATATTTTGGACATGTTTCTTTGAAAGCAGCTCAAAAGCAATTGCTTAAATATCATGCTATCAAGATGTAACCATAATGATTACACAACATGCTAATGAACATCTAAAAACAGATTGTCTGAGACCATTCAACATCTGGTATATTTCTTATATTATAGAATTCAATCCATCCGAATGAAAGGAATCCGTGCCTTCAGTCTCCTGCTTTCCATTTGCACTTGGCATCGATTTTCCATCTGATACCATCAATGATAGAAATTTCAATATTAACACTGACATAGCAGAGATATTCTTCCAGTCCTTTTTAGAAAAGGGATTTAATAATAAATATGCTCAGTTAGGATATGACGAATAAAAATATTAGGTTTGATGCACCAGCATTTCCAAAGAAGCAAAAGTATAATACTGTGTTTTTAATAATTTGCAAGTCAATGGCAAGTTCGACTCTGTTAGACTGAAGATGCTGACTTTTGTAGGGTTTTATTCTCACCTTCCCTGGTATGCCTGTTTTACCCTAGATATCAATAACTAAGGCAGCCCCAACAACAGACTATACATAGTTGTCATTTATTGGAGCAATATACATACAAAAATACTGCAACGTAGTAATATGTCATGAGTTTACAATCAGATGTGACCTGGCATTTGTGTATTGTCTGAGGATCAGACCAAAACAGATAATCAGCCTGCTCCATCTTGACCTCTGGTTGTTGATCAGGCAGCTCCTGTCCTTAAGCTTGTTAGCTAGCTATTGTTCTGACCTTCCCCTACAAGCAGCCTGTGTGATCAAACCTTGACATCGTCCACTCATCAGTTCTCAGTCAATTTGACCATTGGCAAGCATCAAAAATGTGTCATCTACCAAGGTTGGTCGATCTTTCAGTCATTGCGACACTTCCTTGCTTTCTCTGGAAAGAAGCTTATCTCTCAGTTTTAATGAATATTGACCTCAGACAGCCTGCTGTCAGCTGCTGCAGCTTTGGTGTTGCCGAGTCAACCACAATCACACAGCATGACCCTGTGGTCAGACACGACTTATTTTGCCAATAAATGGTACATGACACATTTAGTGCACTGCATCTGTTTTAAGTCAGAACTTTAGCCAGACATACGCTGTTACCCTACTGAATTATACACTTTGGATTTAAAACATGCATAGCCCTTCAGAAAACACGGAAAATGGTAAGAAATGGCCCTGTGATTTTTTTAATGATTTAGGTAACCATCCAACTGATTTGATCTTTCAATGGAACAGGCTTTGTATGTATTTTCTTTCCCATTTCAGCTAACGCAGTAAACTAAGGGTTACTACCTACACTCTAGGAAAGTGGGGAAATATAGTTTTGCCTCCAGGGTCTAACATTAGGAAGCGGTCCAAGCGAACAGAAAGAAGGAAGAGATCACATGCTGCAAAAAACTTGGCTGTTTTCCATTCCTTAACTGTTATGGTTCTCCCACCTGGTCCATGTTGCCACTTGGTATTATCAGCTATATGGTTAGCATAGGTCAAGCTGTTCTCTCAAAACCAACATAATACTGAATACGTATTTTATGCTGAGTCAGCTAATTGCAATAATCTAAATGTAACTAACACTGTATTGTACATAATCCTAAAACACTCTGTCTTATAGACACTTTTTAGGAAAACATTGATTTTTTTCTCTATCTTCACACAGCCATATATATTGTACAGCATCATTTAAACAGAACTTTTACAGAAGATATTTAAAATATTTAATGAAGTCTTAAACATTTAAAATTACATAATTTGGAGGTTTAAACATGACAACTCTGATTTTTTTTTGAGAATCTTTGTAGCTCGGGTTGTGAATGAGGTTGTAGACATACTCACCGAGCCGGTGGCCGGTGGGTTTGGTTGCAAACGTTTTATCACCATGCTAGTTAACATCATCAGTGCGCCTCTGATGCCTCAGTTTGTTGGGGTGTTTGTTACCACTACCGGTTCTGTTTCTCAGTGGTTTGTACACAGAGTCTAATTCAATGCGTTTGTTGATGGAGTTCTGGTTAGAACACCAGGCCTCCAGGAATTCCCTGGCATGTCTTTGTTTGGCTCATGCAATTGTGGATGTGTTGTCCCAGTCGAATTCGTGTCCCTTGTCCATGTGTAGTGAAACAGGTGAGGATTGGTCATGTCTCTTTGTGGCTAGTTGGTGTTTGTGTATCCATATTGTCAGTTTTTTTCCGGTTTGGCCTATGTAGTGTTTCTCACAGACCTTGCATGGTATCTTATATATTACACTGGTTTTGGGTTTGGGATCCTTTACATTCATCAGTAGCTGTCATAGGGTGGTTGTTGGTTTGTGGCTACTCTGATAACTGGGGATCTGAGTAGTCTTGTGGTCATCTCTGAAATGTCCTTGATGTATGGTAGGGTGATTAGTAAGTCTGGTCGTGTTGTGTCTTCCTGTTGTGGTCTGTCTTGGAGGTAATGGAGAATTGTGCTTTTCAGGTATCCATTCCTTTTGAAGACTCTGTATGGATGCTGCTGTTCTACTTTGTGTAGTTCCAGGTTGCTGCAGTATGTTGTGGCTCGTTTAAATAGTGTCCTGATGCAGCTCCATTTGTGGGCATTGGGGTGGTTGCTAGTGTAATTAAGTGTCTGGTCTGTATGTGTGGTCTTTCTATATACACTAGTCTGGAGTTCCCTGTTGTTTTTGCATTCTACCATTATGTCCAGGAAGGGTAGTCGGTTGTTGTTCTCTTCTTTTGTGAATTTTATTCCTGTAAAGGTGTTGTTTATGCGTTGATGGGTTTCTTCTAGTTTTGTGTGTTTAATAATCACGAAGGTGTCATCTACATAGCAGACACAGAGTTTGGGTTGTATAGTGTGGAGCACTGTTCGTTCTAACCTTTACATTACTGCTTTTGCAATCAGTCCTGATATTGGGGATCCCATTGGATGTTTGTATATGCTGTCATTGAAGGTATAGTGGGTTGTGAGGCACAGATCTAGTAGTTTCATGGCGGTGTCCTTATTGATGTTGTTGGTGTCCTGGGGTGCCTGCCTTCCATTTTTGCAGCAGCAGCGGGAGTGGTGAGAGCGAGGACCAGGCGACTGCCGGGAGGTAAGTTTCCCATATAAATACTTACCTCGTGGAATCAGCCTCCATTTTTGCAGCAGCAGCGGGAGCAGTGAGAGCGAGGACCAGGGGGCTGCCGGGAAGGTAAGTTCTTCATTTCGGCAGCGGAGCTGAGTTGGAGCGGTCGAATTGCGCTCTCGGAACGTGAGTGAACTGATCTATTTGGGCAGTGGCTAAACCCGAGACACTACACGTGTAGTGTCTCCTACCCGCTCTCCTCGTCTAACCAAAAAAAAAGATTTTGTGGTGTGTTGATAAGGTAAGGTTTTTCTTTTTTTTTTATCGTGTGCTGGTATGTAGAGTGATTGGTAAAAATGTTTTCATTTCATTTATCTATTATTTGATATTATAGTAGGACTAAGCTAAGCTTAAGAGTAAAAATGGCAGGAGATCCCAGACCCATGTTATGCTCCTCTTGCTCAATGTGGGAGCTCAGGGACGCGGCTGATGTCCCTGACTCCTACACGTGCAGGAAGTGTGTCCGGCTGCAGCTCTTGTTAGACCGCATGACGGCTCTGGAGCTGTGGATGGACTCACTTCGGAGCATCCGCGATGCTGAGTAAGTCGTGGATAGCACGTTTAGCAAATCGGTCACACTGCAGATTAGGATTGCTCAGGGAGAAAGGGAATGGGTGACCAAAAGGCAGAGAAAAAGCAGGAAGGCAGTGCAGGTGTCCCCTGTGGTCATCCCCCTCCAAAACAGGTATACCGTTTTGGATACTGTTGGGGGAGATGGCTCACCAGGGGAAGGCAGCAGTAGCCAGGTTCATGGCACCGTGGCTGATTCTGCTGTACAGAAGGGTGGGAAAGAGTGGAAGGGCTATAGTCATAGGGGATTCGATTGTAAGGGGAGTAGATAGGCAGTTCTGTGGTCGAAAACGAGACTCCGGAATAGTATGTGGCCTCCCAGGTGCATGGGACAGGGATGTCTCAGATCAACTGCAGGACATTCTGAAGGGGGAGGGTGAACAGCCAGCTGTCGTGGTGCATATAGGCACCAATGATATAGGTAAAAAATGGAATGAGGTCCTACAAGCAGAATTTAGGGAATTAGGAGCCAAATTAAAAAGTAGGACCTCAAAGGTAGTAATCTCACGATTGCTACCAGTGCCACGTGCTAGTCAGAGTAGAAATTAAAGAATAGGCAGGATAAATGAGTGGCTTGAGAGATGGTGCAGGAGGGAGGGGTTCAGATTTTTGGGACATTGGGACCGGTTCTGGGGGAGGTGGGACTATTACAAATCAGACGGTCTACACCTGGGCAGGACTGGAACCAATGTCCGAGGGGGTGCTTTTGCTAATGCTGTTAGGGAGGGTTTAAACTAATGTGGTAGGGGAATGGGAACCAAATGAGGAGGTTAGTGGACAGTAAGGAGGTAGTAACTAAAACCTGTAAGGAACTAGATAATGAAGTCAGTGTGACTAAGGGGAAGAGTAGGCAGAGAGCAGATGATGAACGCAAAGGGACAGGTGGTCTGAGGTGCATTTGTTTTAATGCGAGAAGTGTAGTTGGCAAGGCAGATGAACTTAGGGCTTGGATTAGTACCTGGGAGTATGATGTTATTGCTATTACTGAGACTTGGTTGAGGGAAGGGCAAGATTGGCAACTAAATATCCCAGGATATAAATGCTTCAGGCGGGATAGAGAGGGAGGTAAAAGGGGTGGAGGAGTTGCATTACTGGTCAAAGAGGATATCACAGCTGTGCTGTCGGAGGGCACTATGGAGGACTCAAGCAGTGAGGCAATATGGGCAGAGCTCAGAAATAGGAAGGGTGCAGTAACAATGTCGGGGCTGTACTACAGGCCTCCCAACAGCGAGCGTGAGATAGAGGCACAAATATGTTGACAGATTATGGAAAGATGTAGTAGCAACAGGGTGGTGGTGATGGGAGATTTTAATTTTCCCAACATTGACTGAGTTTCACTTCGTGTTAGGGGTTTAGATGGAGCAGAATTTGTAAGGACCATCCAGGAGGGTTTTCTAGAGCAGTATGTAAATAGTCCAACTCGGGAAGGGGCCATACTGGACCTGGTGTTGGGGAATGAGCCCGGCCAGGTGGTTGAAGTTTCAGTAGGGGATTACTTTGGGAATAGTGATCATAATTCCGTAAGTTTTACAATACTCATGGACAAAGATGAGAGTGGTCCTAAAGGAAGAGTGCTAAATTGGGGGAAGGCCAACTACAGCAAAATTCAGCAGGAGCTGGAGAATTTGGATTGGGAGCAGCTATTTCAGGGTAAATCCACATTTGATATGTGAGAGGCTTTTAAAGAGAGGTTGATTAGAGTGCAGGACAGACATGTCCCTGTGAAAATGAGGGATAGAAAGGGCAAGATTAGGGAACCATGGATGACAGGTGAAATTGTGAGACTAGCAAAGAGGAGAAAGGAAGCATACATAAGGTCTAGGCGACTGCAAACAGATGAAGCTCTGGAAGAATATCGGGAAAGTAGGACCAATCTGAAATGAGGAATTAAGAGGGCTAAAAGGGGTCATGAAATATCTTTAGCAAACAGGATTAAGGAAAATCCCAAAGCCTTTTATTCGTACATAAGGAGCAAGAGGGTAACTAGAGAAAGGGTTGGCCCACTCAAGGACAAAGGAGGGAAGTTAAGCGAGGAGTCAGAGAAAATGAGTGAGATTCTTAACGAGTACTTCGCGTCAGTATTCACTGAGGAAAGGGACATGACAGATATCAAGGTTAGGAATAGGTGTTTGATTACTCCAGGTCAGGTCGGCATAAGGAGGGGGGAAGTGTTGGGTATTCTAAAAGGTATTAGGGTGGACAAGTCCCCAGGTCCGGATGGGATCTATCTCAGGTTACTGAGAGAAGCGAGACAGGAAATAGCTGGGGCCTTAACAGATATCTTTGCAGCATCCTTGAGCACTGGTGAGGTCCCGGAGGACTAGAGAATTGCTAATGTTGTCCCCTTGTTTAAGAAGGGTAGCAAGGATAATCCAGGTAATTATAGACCGGTGAGCCTGACGTCAGTGGTGGGGAAGCTGCTGGAGAAGATACTGAGGGATAGGATCTATTTACATTTGGAAGAAAATGGGCTTATTAGTGATAGGCAACATGGTTTTGTGCAGGGAAGGTCATGTCTTACCAATTTGATAGAATTCTTTGAGGAAGTGACAAAATTGATAGATGAGGGAAGGGCTGTAGATGTCATATACATGGACTTCAGTAAGGCGTTCGATAAGGTTCCCCATGGTAGTCTGATGGAGAAAGTGAAGTCGCATGGGGTCCAGGGTGTACTAGCTAGATGGATAGAGAACTGGCTGGGCAACAGGAGACAGAGTTGTAGTGGAAAGGAGTTTCTCAAAATGGAGAACTGTGACCAGTGGTGTTCCACAGGGATCCGTGTTGGGACCACTGTTGTTTGGGATATACATAAATGATCTGGAGGAAGATATAGATGGTCTGATTAGCAAGTTTGCAGATGACACTAAGATTGGTGGAGTAGCAGATAGTGAAGGGGACTGTCGGAGAATGCAGCAGAATATAGATAGATTGGAGAGTTGGGCGGAGAAATGGCAGATGGAGTTCAATCCAGGCAAATGTGAGATGATGCATTTTGGAAGATCCAATTCAAGAGCGAACTATATAGTAAATGGAAAAGCCCTGGGGAAAATTGATGCACAGAGATATCTGGGTGTTCAGGTCCATCGTACCCTGAAGGTGGCAACACAGGTCGATAGAGTGGTCAAGAAGGCATACGGCATGTTTTCATTCATCGGCCGGGGTATTGAGTACAAGAGTTGGCAGGTTATGTTGCAGTTGTATAGGACTTTGGTTCGACCACATTTGGAATGCAACCAAACCCACTGGCTCAGCGGACATGTCTACAACCTCAGCAACAATGCTGAGATATAGTCTAGCTAGACTTAAAATCGTAAAATTTTATCCTTCCTCATCTATGTCCCCTGAATCCATGTATCCAATTAAAATATCTTGATATGTAACTCTCTTTTATTTGCAGACAGACTATTGTTTCTTTATGGATTATTTACATGCATTTGGTAACACACACATTCACCACTGACCATGCTTGGTTTATATCCATTTTTGATCAGGCAAAACTAAAACACATATTGCCCGTCTGTCTATTTGCGTACAGTATGATTCCATCTGTTTAATCTGATAAGCAATTCTGAGCAGGCATTTATTTAAAAAAACTTTCCAACAGATCCATAAGTCTAACAATTCAAATCATTCAGTTGTTGTGTTTTTAGCCAAAATCATTGAATGTACACCAAAGGGACCAAGAACTGAGTCAACCCTACAGCAATTAATATTGAAGCTGTGGGGGTAAGGCAAAGGTAATTACAGGTGCATTAACAACACATTTAAATTATAAGCAAGCTTCTGTCCTTTCTGTTGTCATTTTGCCATGTGATTTTTCTTTTTCAAATTATGCCATATCAGAAAATGTTTGCTCAAAGTCTTATAGGTGATAAAATGACATGCTGTTGATTTTGTTCAGTTGGTAGAATCATACCAAGTTTGTAAAACCAATTTGATGTTCTGACAGGTTTGAAAGCAGCTGCTTTTCAGATTTGGCTTACACATATGCCATGTTAGCACTGAATTTAATGGCATTGACATCATTGAATCCCCCCACTATCAACATTCTGGGGAGGCAGGGAGGTTTCGTGGATCACAAACTGAAGTAAATTAGCCATCTAAATACTGTAGTTACAAGAGTATGTGAGAGGCTAGGAATTCTGCAGCATGTCATTCACCTCTTGATTCCCTAAAGTCTGCATACCATCTATGAAGCACAAGTCAGGAGTGTAACGGAATATTTCACACTTGCCTGGGTGAGTGCAGTTTCAAAAACTTTCAAGAAGCTTGAACCACCCAGAACAAAACAGCCCACTTGATCAGCACCCCATCCATAAACATTCAGTCCCTCCAGCACCTACTCTCAATATTAGCTGTGTTACCATCTACAAGATGCACTGCAGAAATTCAGAAAGGCCCCTTAGACAACACTGTCCAATTCATGACCACTAGAATTGAGAAAGCCAAAGGGCAGCGGGTACATGGGAAAACCACCACCTGCAAGTTCCCTTCCAAGCCACTCACCATCCTGACTTGGAAGTGTATCCTCAGTTTCCTTTATTCATTCACAGGATGAGGGTGTTGCTGGCTAGGCCAGCATTTCCTGCCCGTACCTAATTGCTCAGAGAGCAGTTATAGATCAACCACATTGGGTCTGGAGTCACATGACCAGACCAGGTAAGGATGGTAGTTTCCTTCCTTAAAGAAAAATTGGTGAACCAGATGTGTTTTTCCTGACAACCGGCAATGGATTCACAGTCATCGTTAGACTCTTAATTCCAGATATTTATTGAATTCAAATTCCACCATCTGCCGTAGTGGGATTTGGACCCGGGTCCCCAGAACATTACCAGGGTCTCTGGATTAACAGTCCAGCGATAATACCACGAGGCCATTGTCTCCCCTGTGTTGCTGAGTCAACATTCTAAAACTTCCTCCCTAGCAGCATTGTAAATGCACTGTAACAGTTCAAAAAAGCAGCTCATCACCACCTCCTCAAGGGTAACTAGGGATGGGTAATTAAATGCTAGCACAGCCACAGATGCCCACATGCCATGAATAATATATTCTTTTAATGCCCCACCCCTCCTCTCTGTTACTTTTCTATCTCATCTAGCCAATCTGCTTCCTCAAAGGGCATTAATTTATCTTCAGACTAGGTTTCCAAAAGCAATTAGCACCCAAATAATTCCTTGCCTAATTGGATATTCTTCATTTGCAATCCCAGATGTTTTACCAGGTTGAGCAATTACGTTGCACTACAGCCCCCCAATTCTGCTCTCCCATCCATTTCCCCAAATACATAGTTCCAGCAGATGATACTGGGAACTTATCAAGAATGGAAGCCTTTGCTCCCCGCTCATTGGTATGGAAGTGTTTGAGGTATTCACCAACTCTTCACTACCTCTCTCCTTCTAAAAGCATGATAGTTAACACAGATCAACAGCTCTTTCTGACCCTTTTGATTTCAATTCTTTGTCCAGGTACAAACTCAGCTATGTATGAAGATTCACTCAGTTTTTACATAGTGAAGTCATGTGTACAAATTGGCTCCTATTTTCTTTCAGCTAAATGCCATTTCTTTTAACATTCTCACAACAGTAACACTTGTTAAATCACAAATTACTACTCAATGTATTTTCTAGTAATCTGAAAAATGGATGATAATATTTAAGTGACTTAGTACAATGTACCTGTTGCATTACAATTGAAAGTCATTATCATTTTTTTCTCTTGAACAGCTGGCAGCAAACTGCTTTTGCAGTTTATGATATTATCATGACTGCTCAGTTGAGTTATTGTTTTGTACCTAACTGCCATCCATCTATTACTCTATATTTATTGCTCTAAAATGGTTGAGCAAAAACTGAGTTGCTGCACATTTAAATCTTTGGACCAGACTGAACATAATTAAACCACTGTTGCTGAGTATTCATTTGTGCTGTGAAAATGCTTATTTGATTCCTGTGAGAACATTAATGGAAGATGGTGTACAAAACACCTGCTGCAGGTCCTTGTACAACCAGTGTTAGACAATAATATCCCATGCTTTGAAGGAGCAAAGTGTGCATGTTCACAATAATGCGTCTCTGTGCCTTTTGTACAGTGGAAATATATTATTCCTCTATTTTCTGTCCTGATGTAAACATCGCAGAATTCCAAACCAATTTCTCCATGTTTAAAGGGACAGTTTTTAGCGTTATAAATGCTTTTTGGTTCGAGAACAGTTAAAGCAAAGCTACTGCTGTTGATGTATACTCCTTTTTAAAACAATTGCTTGTTATTGCTGTGGGGGAGTTGAGGGAAGCAGAAATGAGCTGCCAGCATCATCCCAAAAGTCTTTCCAGAAAATTAAAAATTCTTTTCTTTTACCCCAGTTTCCTTCCTGTTCTGGAGGCAGTACTTTGTGCTACCTTTGTTGCAACTTGCATCTGGTGACAGGTTGTTGGTGTTTATGTGAGATCTAAACCAAGCTCTTTGCTTTCCTTAACAGACACCATTTTCACCCAACAAGTGTCTCTGATTTCTGGTCTTAATTTGGAACCTTGGTTCAGTTTTACTGTTTCATAATCTGTGTGCACTAAAAGATAATTCCACAAATCCAGTGTGGTCCACATCATAAAACGTATTTACTAACTGAGCTCCTGAGGAACTCTGACAGTTCTAAAATATTAATAAAATCTCATTTGGCTTTTCTATATTCCCAATTTATCTCTATTGATTGTTTTGACTAAGTCTTTACATTCAACACATTTCACTGATGATCTAAAGCCAATGAATAAAGTTCATTTTGTCCTTCTTTTCCAACAGTGTTGGGAGAGGGCAGCATCACTGCAATGGTTGGAGAAAATATTTGAAGTATTTTACACCCAATTTACATGTATGTGAACTGTTTAAGTATAAGCCTCAGTAAAGCAGTAGAATTGTCCTGACTACTATTGATTATCCTTAACCCAGTTAAGACCAGTCAACTTGATGGCTGTTCTGGGGAAGCTGTTAGAATTGATCATTAAGGAGACCATAACTGGTCACTTTGTAAAATCCAAAAGAATGGGGAAGAGTAAGCATGATTTGTGCAAGGGAAATCCAGTTTAAATATTATATTAGAATTCTCTGAGGGAGTAACGGTGTACAGTTCTGGTCGCCACATTACCAGAAGGATGTGGATGCTTTGGAGAGGGTGCAGAGGAGGTTCACCAGGATGTTGCCCAGTATGGAGGGAGCTAGCTATGAAGAGAGGTTGAGTAGATTAGGATTATTTACATTAGAAAGATGGAGATTGAGGGGGGATCTGATTGAGGTCTACAAAATCATGAGAGGTATAGACAGGGTGGATAGCAAGAAGCTTTTTCCCCAGAGTGGGGGACTCAATTACTAGGGGTCACGATTTCAAGGTGAGACGGGAAAAGTTTAAAGGAGATATGCAAGGAAAATTCTTTACGCAGAGGGTGGTGGGTGCCTGGAACGCATTGCCAGCAGAGTTGGTAGAGGCGGGCACGATAGCGTCATTTAAGACGTATCTAGACAGATACATGAATGGGCAGGTAGCAGAGGGATACAGATCCTTGGAAAATAGGCGACGGGTTTAGATAGAGGATCTGGATCGGCGCAGGCTTGGAGGGCCGAAGGGCCTGTTCCTGTGCTGTAATTTTCTTTGTTCTTTGTTCTAACATGTGTTGTGGGTTGAGGGAAGCCCTTTGATGCAATATACTTGGATTTCTAGAAGGTATTTGACAAAATTCCATGTAAAACATTGCATAAAATAGTTCATGATGTGCTACCAGAGATAGCAAAGAAGGAGAGTATGCATAAATGGATCTGTCTCAGACTGGCAGCATGTGACAGGTGGTGTCCTGCTGTGCTCTGTGCTTGGCCCTCAACTTTTAAAATTTTATGTCAGTGACTTAGATGATAGGGATTGATGGCATGGTAGGTAAATTTGAAGATGGCACAAAGGTAGTTTCCTTTGTTGAGGAAATGATATAGCAAGGATGCAGACCGTGACAAATCATAGAAACCCTTCAGTGTGGAAACAGGCCTTTCGGCCCAACAAGTCCACACTGAACCTCAGAGCATCCCACCCAGACCCATCCCCCTTTGACCCATCTAATATACACCCTCTACCTCCCTGAACACTACGGGCAATTTTAGCATGGCCAATCCATCTAACCTGCATATCTTTGGATTGTGGGAGGAAACCGGACCACCCGGAGGAAACCCATGCAGACATGGGAAGAATGTGCAAACTCTACACAGACAGTCGCCTGAGGGTGGAATTGAACCTGGGTCCCTGGCGCTGTGCCACCGTGCCACCCCAACAGGTTAGGTGAGTTGACAAAAATCCAGCAGATGGAGTATAATGTGGGAAATGTGAAGTTGTTCATTTATCAGGGACAAGTTAAAAGCAGAGCATTTTTAAATTGAGAGCAGAGGGATCTAGCTGTTCTCATGCAAGAGTCATAAGGTTATTATGTAAGTATGCATGTAATAAAGAAGACTAATGGGAGAAATTTAACATTAGAAATAAGGATGTTAAGTTTCAGTTGCAAAATGCTCATTCACTTTGTGATTGCAAGAACTAGGAGTTCCACATGTACAAACATACCAGTTAGGAAAAGTAAGCTCCTCAAACCTGCTCTGCCATTCAATAAGGTCATGGCTGATTTGTTTGTATTCCAAATGCCACATTCCATTTATCCCTGACAATCTTTGACCTCCCTATTTAAGGATAAATGGAAATGCATTGGAGGCAGTTCAGAGGAGGTTTACTAGACTAATACCTAGAATGAGCAGGTTGTTTTGAGGATAGTTTGGACAGGCAGGGCTTGTTTTCATGAGTTCAGAAAAGCAAAGGGTGACTGATTGAAGTATGTGAGAACTTGAATGGTCTTGACAAGGTGGACATGTAAAAGATGTTTCTTCTTCTGGGTTAGTCCAAAACTAGGGGATACTGTTTTAAAATTTTGGGTTGCACTTTTAGTGGCAGAATTGAGGGGATTTTTTTTTGAAGGCTCTTGACTTTGGAACTGTCTGTCTCAGAAGACCCATTGAGATGGGGTCATTCAATATTTATAAAGCAGAGGTAGATTGATTTTCTTGCTTAATGAGAATCTAAGATTATTGGGGATAAATGGAATGTGGCATTTGAAATACAAGCAAATCAGCCATGACCTTATTGAATGACAAAGCAGGCTTGAGGAGCTTACTTCTCCTAATGGGTATGTTTGTACACATGTGTAACTCCTGTGTCCTAGTTCTTACAACCACAAACTGAATGAGCACAACTTACACTTTCCTTGTGGCAGATGCTCCAAGTGATCGACAGATAGTGTTGAGCTAATAAATGCCAAAGTCTAAACTGCCATCACTAACCTCCAGTACTAAAAGAAAAAAAGAACAGAAATAAGAACTGGTAAGTCAGCCGATACAGAAAAGGCAGAAATCTGACACCTGACAGATTTCTGAATACGTTTTTAGGAGCACAGAAGGATGTTCAGTCTCTCTAAGTTTCCTGACCAGTCAATTGGATATGGCTAATTTATTTTTATTCATCTTTGTTTTGTAAAACATTATACCTTTAAAATTAATAATCTGCTTTTTAGAATTTTAAATTGACTTAGCGGCAAGCTCTTTCTGGAGGAGAGAGTTCCCAAATTCTATTACCTTTTCCATGAAGATGTGCTTCCTGATTTCACCACCTGCAATCAACCTTTAGTTTTAAGATCAGAGTCTCTTGGTTGAGGGCTCCTCAAATGCATTGTTTCTTCAGTAATACAGTCCAATGTTGTGATATTTTGGCAAAATGCTCTCCTGTTGGTTTTCTCCTACTTCTGGTATTGTAGGTTATTTCTTTTGGAGGTTGTCACCATTTGAAATGACTTGGACACTTGCCCAAAGCAGCTTTCTGGTTGCCAGAATGTGTTTATCTGTTAATATTTGTGATGCAAGATTTGTGCAAGTACTTTTGTTTTCCTTTTTCTCCCTTCTGCTTTAATATTATAACCCATGTTAGGTTCAAGACACAGGAATTTTTTTTTATTAAGGAAAGGAGAAAAAATCAAAAATGAAGAAATTGCTTGGATCTTAAGTGAATTCTTAAATCCAGAAAACAAAACGGTTCATAATTGGAAATGGGAGGTTTTGGGGAAAGAAGAGCAGATGTTAATAAATATTTGTATGCTGAAGATGGTCTCTCAGTGAAAGGTAAATGGTATTACAAATATTATAATTTCTGAACATTGTTGTGTTTCAGTGCCAGTAAAATAGGAGATTTTGTAGCCTGTCATATTGCAATATTGCTCCAATTTAAAGAATATCAACCTGAACCATCAACTCTTTCCACAGATACTGTCTGACCATTTGACCATTTTCAGTGTTCTCTGCTTTTACGTTTTTTTGGTTCATTAAATTTGTTTTACTCACGATAGGATCATTGCTTAAGCTGCAGTGGGGCTAGAGTTAATATTAGATAGTGCTCGCCAGCAATGGAAGACAAGATTAATCATGACTGGACAATAGAGAACTCTTTAGCTTGCTCCTTTCTCAATGCACTTACTTCCTTCATCTTTTCTCTTGTGTCCAGTCTCCACCCACGTACATCCGTGATCCCTGATGCCTCCAACATTTTACGTTTTGGCCTTGGCTCAGTGATAGCACTCTCATCTGAGTTAGAAGATTGTGGATTCGAAGTCAATTCAGAGTCTGAAGCATGTAATCTAGCCTGGCACTTTTGTGCAGTGCTGAGGGATTGCTGTACTCTAAGGTTTCACTTTCACATGAGACCTTAAACAAACTCACAAATGACCCCTCAGTTGGATGAAAAATAATTTATTTTTTACATTCACTATTTACAGAAGAGCAGCAGAGCTCTTAAAAATCCTGACCAAAAGTTATCTGTCAACCAAAACTTAAAAGAACCAAAACAGAAATTGCTGGAAAAGCTTAACAGATGTGGCAGCATCTGTGAAGAGAAATCAGAGTTAAAATTTTGGGTCCAGTGATCCTTCCTGAGAATTGATGGTAGCTAGGAAAATGTTAGTTTTTATGCAGAAGATAGGATGTGGGGGAGGTGGTAAGGCGTAATCAATAGGTGGGGATAGAGCCCAAAGGGAGAGAAGGACAGTTGGACAGACAAAAGAGTGGATAGCAGTCAGCCTAGGAGGATGAATAACTGTTAATGGGGACTGTTAGTGGCTAACAGTTTTTCAGCTTTTAAAACTCAAAAGAGATTGGCAACCTATTTCATTATTGTTTGATATCTTGCTATTTGCATTTTGGTGACATAACAGCTGCTTCATCCACTTTATTACAAATTCTATGATGAAAGAGAATGGAAAGACCACTTTAGCTTTGTTGCAACCATGAATGTCTCTAACTAACAACTGCTTTCAAAACTAACCCTGGCACAATGGCTCCTGGAACCATCCAAGATCAGGACACTGGCAGCAGCTGAACCTGATCATCTGGTCAATCTGAACAGTGTTCTCACCACCGTGCTGACTGTGATGAACAGGGTGTTCACCAGACTTAAGGTGCAACACTAAGTTTTTTTTTAATTAAATTCAGAACAGAAATGTCATCCTAGTATTAATGTCATCCACACTGCCTACCCAGCTTAAAAAATAACAGCTCCTTAACTTGATTGAACAAGTGCTGTCTGGCACAGTGCAAAAATGACTGGAATTTGGAAACACAATCTACAATATGGCACACTCAACCTATGGGAAACAAGAGTGGAAAAGTATTGACTGATTTGTGGTGAACATCACTGTGACGGAAACTGTTATGAAGCCAGCACTCTGATTTCACTAATTACAAAGAAGGATGAACAGTGTGGAAACAGGCCATTGGGCCCAATAAGTCCAAGCCAAGCCTCTGAAGTGCATCCCACCCAGGCCCATTCCCCTACTCTATCCCAAAACCCAATGGCTAATGGCTACCCTTAACCTATACATCCCTGGACTCTATGGGTAATTTAGCATGGCCAATCCACCTAACCTGCACATCTTTGGACTGTGGGAGGAAACACATGCAGACACACGGAGAATGTGCAAACTCCACACAGACAGTTGCCCGAGGGTGGAATCAAACCTGGATCCCTGGCACTGTGAGGCAGCAGTACTAACCACGGAGCCACTGTGTCACCCATGAGTGAGAAGATTCTGAACACATTGAGAGCTTCTGAAAGTCCAATGGACTTCTAGGTGACAATTACTCCAGGGCAACTTTGCCAAGAATATCTAGTTGCCCTTTGACACAGAGAATGCGAGGAGTATGTGTGAAGGGATCAAAAAAGGCAACAGGCCCATTAGCAAAGATTATGGCAAGGGAGGTCCTTATTGATTGAAATAAACATTTGAAGGAATGGATAGGATACTACCTTAAGTTGTACTTCAGGGAGAACTATCGTGAGAAAGCTCTGCACACCGTAGCCAGCCTGTTTGTCATAGCAGAACTGGATATTGAATCCACATTGGAGGAGCTTAACGAAGCTAGTCACTCATTGTCATAGACAAAACCTGAGGTGCTTATGCAATACCATCTGAACTCAAGTACAGGAAACTGGCATTCCTGCTACATCTGCACAAAACTCTGTCTGTGCAGGTGAAGGGGCCAGTAGCCTGGGATATGATGAAGTAAAGATGGTGACCCTGTATAAGAACAGGAGCGACAGTGATCTTAGCAACTACTGAACATCTTTCAGCTGAATATCATGGGAACAGTACTTGCTCATGTTGTACTCATTGACTGTAGGTCTTGGCTGAACACATCTCCAAATCACAGTGTGGTTTCAGAACTGGACAACTGACAATTGACATATTTCTCAATTCGGCAAATGCCAAAGCAATGCCATGAATAAAGGAGACTATTATATACTGCCTTAATCGATCTCACCAAGGCAATAGGCATGAAAGCTGAGGCAGTCTTTTTAAGCTGCTTGAGAGAACTGGCTGCCTGCTGAAGCTGCTTCATTATCTCCTCTTTCCATGACAACGTGATGGGCAAGGTCAGCTATGACACTGCAACATCAGAAACCTTTGAGATCTGCACTTGTGGAAAACAGGGTTGTGCTCTGGCAGTATACTCTTTAAGAATGTAAGAACTAGGAGCAGGAGTAGGCATTCAGCATCTCGAACCTACTCCACCGTTCAATACAATCTCAGCTTCGACTCCACTTTCTGCCCGTTCTCTATAATCCTTCTACCCGTTACTAATTAAAAATCTCTCTCCTCCTTAAATTCACTCAGCATCCTAGCATACACCACACTGTGGAGTAATGACTTCCACAGATTCATGATCCTTTAAGAGAAGTCATTTTCCTTATTTCTGTTTTAAATCGGCCACCTATTATCTAAAACTGTGAACTCTCATTCTAGATGTCCCACATGAGAAAACATCCTTTCTACGTTTCCTTTGTCAATATCCTTTAGTACCTTATGCCTCAATTTGATCTCCTCTTATTCTTTTAGCCTCCAGAAACCATAGATCTAAACTGTTTAATCTTTCTTTATAAGATAGACCCCTGGAATTCTCTGGAATCACTTTGATAAATTCCTTTCTTTACTGCTGTTAATTGTCTTCAGGTCATCTACTGAGACTGTGTGTTTTTATTTACATACCAGCTTTACTCTGCCTCCCCCTCAGCTATGGCCCAGTGGTATTATCGCTGGACTGTTAAGCCAGAGCCACAGGTAATGTACTGGGGACTTGGGTTTGAATCCCACCATGGCAGATGGTGGAATTTGAATTCAATAAATATCTGGAATTAAGAATCTAATGATGACTGTGAATCCATTGTTGATTGTTGGAAAAACCCATCTGGTTCACTAATGTCCTTTAGGGAGGGAAAATGCCATCCTTACCTTGTCTGGCCTATATATGACTCCAGACCCACAGCAATGTGGTTGACTCTGAACTGCCCTCTGGTAATTAGGGATGGGCAATAAATGCTGCCTAGCCAGCAATGCCCTCATCCCATGAATGAATAAAAAAAATTTCCAAGAGAAAGGTGTGCCAAGTCCTCAGATAATTCTTTTATGCTGACAGTGCTGCAGAGGCTTTCCATACCGAGGACACCCTTCCAAAGTGAATGTACAGACTCTCAGCTGTAGAGAATTCGCTTTGACCATCAAGATCAGGAAGACAAATTTCATGGTCTGAAGTGTTGCCATATTAACAGCCATCAACATTGACAATGTGATGCTGGCATTAGTTGATCACTTCACATATCTAGTTTCCACATTCATCAGCAATCTGTCACTTGATACTGAAATAACACGCATTGCAAAAAATTGTAGCTGTAACGTCCAAACTGGGTAAAAATGTCTGAAAACAGCAATCTGACCAAGAACACCAAACTAAGAGTCTACAGTGGGAAGACTAGGACAGGAAAAAAGTTTAATCAGAGATAGTAGGAACTGCAGATGCTGGAGAATCCGAGACAACAAGGTGCAGAGCTGGATGAACACAGCAGGCCAAGCAGCATCATAGGAGCAGAAAGGCTTGAATGGTTTGCATCATTGCTGTTTTATGTGAATCCTCGGCATTTCTTGGCAGGACAAAGTTACTAATGCAGAGGGTGCTAATTCCATCAGCATACTACCATTACTAAGCTAAAGATGTCTGCAATGACTCAGCTTTGTTTATTTGATGAATGACAACCATATATCCAATGACCGTATGTACAATTACCTGGCTATTAGATTACAACCTCTTGGGCATTCATATCTTTGCTTTAAAAACATGTGCAAGTGAGATATGAAGATGGCAGGCATTGGAATTATCTAGTGATAAGGGAGATGGTCACTGACTGCCACAACAGCTGACAGTTTGGTAGTGTATTAGAAGTGACTAGCAAGAAGGAAATGTTGGTTGAGAATGAAGTGCAGAGAAAGCAAAGGCCAGCCAATTGTGTCCACTGTTTCCATCTACAGCAAATGCTGCCATGTCAGAATGGGACTCCTGAAACACACCAGAGATGCTTAACATAAAGTTGATCACCATGACAAATACTATCACCTTACAAGACAAAGCTGCCATTAGAAGTCTTTGACTAATGGACTGGGACCTCAGCTATTTGCAATCTATATTACGTTGTCTCTTCATCGAGGTCATTAATATATTTAAGTTTGCTAACAATACAAAGTTAGATGGGAGTGCAAGATATGAGGAGGATAACACAGAGGTAGTAAAGAGTTCTAGACAGGTTAAGTGAGTGGGGTCCAAGGTGGCAGACTATGTACAGTGCGAGAAAGTGAGATTTTATTCAATTTGTCCTAATAGAAAAGCAGAATACTTTTACAAAGGTGTTAAACTTGTAAATGTTGGCGTTCACACAGAATTTCCGACCCAAAACGTCAGCTTTCCTGTTCCTCTGATGCTGCCTGGCCTGCTGTGTTCCTCCAGCTCAATAGTTTGTTATCTCATGCTCCTAGAAGAATTGTTTTTATTTTCTTATGTGAGATCTGGTCATCACTGGCAAAGCAGGCATGTGTTGCCTGTGAACTGATTGAAATGGTCTAGAGAGCCAGTTATGAGTCAACCACATTGCTGTAAGTCTGGAGTCCCATGTTATCTTCTGATGAACAGTCACCGGATGGACTCAAACATTAATTCTGCTTCCTTCTCATAGATGCCACCAGACCTGCTGAGTTTCTCCAGCAATTTCTGTTTTTGTTTCAGATCACCATAATCCCCGATTTTTGTTTTATTTAAACAACAGATTTCCTTCACTAAGAATATTAGTGAACCAATGGACAACAATAAAATGGTCACCATTCTGCCAGATTTTGATTGCAGATTTCATTAAATTCAAAACTGACCATTTGCCATGGTGGGATACAAACTTCAGGATAAAACAAAGAACTGTGGATGCTGGAGATCTGAAACAAAAACAGAAATTGCTGGAGAAACTCAGCAGGTCTGACAGCATCTGTGGAGAGAGAAAAACAGGGTTAATGTTTCGAGTCCAGTGACCTTTCTGTGACAGATGCTGCTGAGTTTCTCCAACAATTCCTGTTTTTGTTCCATATCCGCAGAATGTTAGCCTGGGACTCTGGGTTACTATAATAAAAGCAAAATACTGCAAATGTTGGAGATTTGAAATACAAACAAAGTGCAGGAAAATCTCAGCATATCTGACAGCAAATGCGGAGAAAGAGAGAGAATTTTTCAAGTCTAATATCACTCCTATTTGTTCTGAACTTCATGCTCTGGATTCCTAGTTACTGACATTACCACTTATGCCATTGCCTTTCTCCAAATACAGAAGGTTAGCATGCAGTTACAATTAATTTGGTAAGTCAATGGCATGTTGGCCTTTTATTAATTGATTAATCAGATGTGGGTATCAATGGCTAGGCTATCATTTGTTGCCTATCCCTGATTGTCCTCAAGAAGGTAGTGGTGAGCTGAGTTCTTGAAGCACTGCATTCCTTGGTGTAGATAATTGTCCTTCATGTGTATGCAAAATGCACGGTACCTCATCATTTTCCATGACTTTTTCACGTTCTGTCTGTATAATCAGTGCCAATTAACATCAAGATATGCATGCTAACAGTTTGGTTGCCATCTGTAAAATGACTTGTTTTTCCATCACTACCAACAACCTTACCTGGACCTTTCCACTCTTTCTGCCTTTGTTTTGTAATGTACAACGTCCCTGGATTAAAATTTATTTCTGACGACCTTCTCCAATGCCAGAGGTTTTGCTTGAGTTTCCTCTGAAACCTAAGTCTAACAGGATGTGCTGTTGATTGCCTGAACGTCATTAAACTGCTCAGAAATAAAATGATGCCAATTGTATGGCCTTCTCAAGATGGGGAATAATCACTCATTACCAAAGGAAATTTTTTTGATTTCTCCCAAACACCAAGTCATACGGACTACAGGCCCTAAACATTTGTAGTGAGTTCTTCATGTGGACTGTCCATACCAGGGCAGCTGTTAATTTACAATTTGGTTGTTGCACTAATATTTCATGAAGCATCTGATTTACTACCATGTAATTTCCTTCACAGACTCTACATAAGGGTTTTCCAGTGCTGTGTTCATTACCACAATATTTATTTTCCCAGATATTCTGAAATGCATCATTGGCAAATTCTCAACCAAAGTTGCTGGAAAAGCTCAGCTGGTCTGGCAGCATCTGTGAAGGAGAAAACAGAGTTAACGTTTCGGGTCCAGTGACCCTTCCTCAGAACTCATGGTGGCTGGGAAGATGTCAGTTTATATGCAGAAAATAGGGAGGTGGGTGGGGTGGGGAGTAAACAATAGGATAGAGCCCAAAGAGAGAGAAAGACAGTTGGACAGACAAAGGAATTGCTAACAATCAGGCTGGGAGGGTAAATAGTTGTTAATGGGGACTGTTAGTGACTAACAACAGGGGGTATGTAATGGCAGGCTATGTGGTAACAAGGCCTGGTGTGTGGGATGGGGGGCTGGGACGTGGGAGAGTTTAGGACCTAAAATTATTGAACTCAATATTGAGTCCGGAGGGCTGTAGGGTCCCCAAGCGGAAAATGAGGTGTTGTTCCTCCAGCTTGCGTTGGGCTTCCAAACATACCCTCCAGGTGAAGCAACACTTCACCTGCACTTCCCAGAATCTAGTTTACTGCATTCGCTGCTCACAATGTGGTCTCCTCTACATTTGGGAAACGAAGCGTAGACTTGGCGACCGCTTCGCAGAACATCTATATTCTGTTCGCAAAAAAGACCCTGAACTACCTGTTGCCTGCCACTTCAATGCACCACCCTGCTCCCTGGCCAACATCTCTGTCTCTGGCTTGCTACAGTGTTCCAATGAAGCCCAACGCAAGCCTGCCATTACAAACCCCCTGTTGTTAGTCACTAACAGTCCCCATTAACAACTATTCACCCTCCCAGCCTGATTGTTAGCAACTCCTTTGTCTGTCCAACTGTCTTTCTCTCTCTTTGGGCTCTATCCTATCGTTTACTCCCTACCCCACCCACCTCCCTATTTTCTGCATATAAACTGACGTTTTCCCAGTCACCATCAGTTCTGAGGAAGGGTCACCGGACCCGAAACGTTAACTCTGTTTTCTCCTTCACAGATGCTGCCAGACCAGCTGAGCTTTTCCAGCAACTTTGTTTTTGTTCCTGATTTACAGCATCCGCAGTTTGTTTGGTTTATATTGGCAAATTCTCCCCCATTTGTCCATTAGGAATTCAGTTGGTGCTGACAGTATAGTTCCGATCCATTTCTCCAAGACCTTATCCATTATTGTTGTTTTCTCTATGTTATTGTTAACTGACTAAATTTAGTTGCCATGTCTATGAAATGAAAGATTAAAATGTTTTTTCTTTCCCATTTAAGTTCATACCTTTAAGTCTATTGGTAAAACATTGTTGCAATCTCTTGTTAATAGGAGATCTATTATAGAATTGTAGAATCATCGAATCATAGAATCCCTACGGTCTCTAAACAGGCCATTGGACCCATTGAGTCCACACCAAGCCTCTGAAATGCATCCAAACAGAGCCACACTCCCACCCTATCTCTCTAACCCTGCATATCCCATGGCGAATCCACCTGACCTGCACATCCCTGGACGCTATGGGGCAATTTAGCGTGGCCAATCCACCTAGACTGCATATCTTTGGACTGTGGGAGGAAACCGGAGCACCTGGAGGAAACTCACGCAGACATGGCGAGAACGTGCAAACTCCACACAGACCCCACTTCTGAGGGTGGAATCGAACCTGGGTCCCAGGCGTTGTGAGGCAGCAGTGGTGTCCTCCTGTAATGTTTTGCATATCACATTTATTGCTGATCTCTTTATGTTTAGTGTACACATCGTCCCTTACACATTTAGTAGATTTTAAACTTGTGAGACAATGATGGATGTTCAAACTATTAGCATTTTTCCTTTAAATTTCCATTTTCTGATGCCAATACCACCTGCTTTATATTTTGGAAGGAGTTTGGTCTTGTTAAACAACTAAAATAGTATCCAGCTTGTGAAAACTAAATCTACTGACTTTCCAAGAACAATTGCCTTGCGTGTCATGTATAGTTTCATTTGAGCCATTTTCAAAGTCCGGGAACTACACTGGATGCTACATCTGTGCTGATAAAGTGGTTTACCCCAGTTGTTTTAGAGGAATTATCCACCATTCTTTATAATGATTTCAATGCATTGTCATTGCCAATCCTGAAGCAGGTACAACTGTCAAATTCCTTAACGTTACTTCAGTCCTTGCTATTTAAAGAACCTAGAAAACATTTTAACCAATCCGTTTCTCTCATTACGGAAGTGCATCCACTATCTAACACACACTAATAATGAATCCATGACTAAAGAAGTCAATACTGAGCTGAAAGTTCTTGTATCTAGTACAATTCTCCTATGCCTGAGCAGTATCACCACCTATCACAACCGTGTCAACCCAAGAAAAGTACAATACCAAACACACACACACAGAGGTAACAAGTTTAGAAAGGTGGAAGTATCTGGAATGAACAGGAATAGACTGGAAAGAAAAAGTCCTCTGAGGTGTTAGCTTTTAAATCTGAAGCTAGTTGTCCCTTTAAAATTGACAAAGGGCCATGAATATGCATCTTAAAGGAAATGTTGCTTGTTTGTCTGAATCTGTTTGGTGCCTGCATAAGCGCTTTTCACACAGTTTATCGGGGAACACTGGTAATGGAGCAAGGAAAGAACCAAAAGATAGATATAGAGATGTAAATGGGGATAGCAGAATAAGTAGTGACAGGTGTTGTCTGAATATAAATTGGGGTGGAGACTATGATGTTAAATTGTTGAAGTGAGTCAGGAAGACTGCAAAATCCCTAACTGAAAATGATGTGCTGCTGTTATTAGAATAATCTAGGAGGCAGTGGAGGTTGCCTTTGAAATGGGATGGAAAATTGAAATAATTCCTACAGAAAGGTGACCACTTTAATTGATTATGTTTGCTCTATGTGGAAGTGCTATCCCAAGCTACCCTATAACTTGTTTCAGAGATAGGAATGCTGGAGAATCTGAGATAACAAGGTGTAGAGCTGGATGAACACAGCAGGCCAAGCAGCATCAGAGGAGCAGGAAAGCTGACGTTTCGGGCCTAGACCCTTCTTCAGAAATTTCTTCA
>NC_063345.1:19512705-19691607 GCF_021869965.1 Rhincodon typus | reverse complement strand
ATCTTCTATCCGCCTCCCCCTCTCTCCTATTTATTTCAGAACCCCCTACCCCTTCCCCATTTCTGAAGAAGGGTCTAGGCCCGAGACATCAGCTTTCCTGCTCCTCTGATGCTGCTTGGCCTGCTGTGTTCATCCAGCTCTACACCTTGTTATCTCTACCCTATACCTTGCCTTTGCACTCCCACATGTAACATCTATGATTTGTCGTGTACTCTGAAGTTCAATGCAAACTTCAAGAACACCTTGCAAGATGCTTTCCTTTATTGGCTGAGGCATAAAGTAATACAGTAACAAGGTTATACTAGATCTGTATGAAATACTAGCCCATAGCTACAGAACTACATGCAGTGCTCAAGTATGATCATGAATGAGAGCATATAGACATTTACACAGATGTTACCAAGAGAGGAAAATTTTAGTTGTGAAAAAAGATCAGATAGGCTGGGTGATTTTTTTTGGAACATAGGAGGCCAAGGATAGTTTTACTCAATGTGTATAAAATTTTAAGGAGCTGAGAAAAGTTCTTCCTCACCATTTGTAGAGATTTCAATATCTAGGTGGGTAGTTTTAAAGTAACTTGCAGAAAGATTTTACGGAATTATGCTTTTTTTCTCACCCAGAGGGTCATTGGGGAGGATCTGAAGTTTGTTGTCAGAAATGGCACTGATGACAGAAACCCTGATCACATCCGAGAAGTACTTGGATATGCACATGAAGTGCTACATTCTGCAGGGCTATGGGCCAAGTGCTGGAAAGTGAGATTAGGTTGGATAGTTTTTTGTTGACGGTATCAAAATCACAGTCTTTGGAGTGTGCTCACAGCTGCAAAGGCTCCTTGCTCAAAAATTATGAAGTTTTACCTGTTCTTTCTCTAGAGGAATGGCCTGGTATCTGTTTCAAACACATTTCTCTGTTTTTTTTTGTAACTTCGTACAGCATTACTGCTGCAGCATTTTAATTTCTTTCCTCAACAGGAAATACAAAATTTCAACACAAAATTATACCTCCAAACCTATTAATGAATTTGTGCAGAAATCAAGTCCTGAAAAACTTGAAGGGTCAGTTGTAGCTTATGGAGACAGATGGAGGAGGACTGCAGATGCCAGCCTGAAGAAAGGTTCTGACCTGAAACGTTGACTTTCCTGCTCTTCGGATGCTGTCTGACCTGCTGTGCTTTTCCAGTTCCATATTTTTTGACTCTATATTTGTTGACTCAGTTGGCAGTGCTCTCTCTTCTCAAATACAAGGTTTCTGGGTTCAAGTCCCACATCAGAACTTCAGCACAGAAATCAAAGTTGGACTCTATATTGCAGCACTGTTTGTTGGAGGTGCTCAG
This sequence comes from Rhincodon typus, assembly GCF_021869965.1. Lineage (NCBI taxonomy): Eukaryota > Metazoa > Chordata > Chondrichthyes > Orectolobiformes > Rhincodontidae > Rhincodon > Rhincodon typus. Next base: position 19,690,271 of record NC_063345.1, on the reverse strand, counting down.
TATTAAATCTGAGACCCCCATGTGTCTGCTTGGGTGGATGTAAAAGATCCTGTGGCACTATTTTGAGGAAGAGCAGGGGGAACACTGTCTCTGGTGACCTGGCTAATATTTATCGCTTAATCAATATGTACAAAAACATAAAAAGATCTGGGGAGATAGCAAGAACTGATGCAGATGCTGGAGTCAGAGACAATACAGCATGGAGCTGGAGGAACACAGCAGGTCAGGCAGCATCTGAGGAACAGGAAAGTTGACGTTTTGGGTCATGGAAGAACTTTCCTGCTCCTCTGATGCTGCCTGGCCTGCTGTGCTCCTCCAGTTCCACACTGTAAAAGATTTGGGGACTGCTGTTTGTGTAGCCTCGCTGCACCTGTGTTTCTTGTACTTCAAAGGTAACTTTCCAGCCAGTCGAGGTATTTTTTGAGTAAGTTCTTTTGAGCGGATCTAGTGGTCATTAAAAGCGCTATATAAATGCAGGTCTGCCTTCCGGGTGGTGGTGGTGGGAAAGGTTGCGACTTACCTGGCGCTGGGTGGGGGGGAGGAGAAGAGGCGAGGCCACAGGTGGCTGGGGGGCGCGCGCGCGGGCACAATGAGCCCGAAGTGCACGCGCACGACCGTGCACGCGGGGCAGAGGCTACAAACAATGGCACTGGGGCTACAGCTGATATCCAGCAACTAACAGATGGGGGGGTGGGGGTGGCGCAGTTTGCAGATATCTTCATCTATGGATAATCAACAACACCTTTACCCCCACCAAAAAAAATTCCAATTTCTAAAACAAATCTTTATTTTGCAAGCCCTTCCGCATCAAATTAGTGTTTCTCTTTTATTCTGAAGAAAGGAGAGCAAAATCCAAGGCAATGCATTAAATGGTTAAACATATTTAATTGTATATTATTTTCCTTCACCCCTGATGTGTGTGCTGTGTATTTGTCTTGGCGCCGCGTGAAAGGAAAAGATGTAAGAAAGGAAGAGAGAGAGCGAGAGAGAGAGAGAGAGAGGGGGTGGGGGGTACAGAATAAGGGGGTGGGTTTGGGAAAAGCCTTGCCTGCATCGGAGAGAGAGAGAGGCGCGACACCTGCACTGGAAAAACCAGGCGTGGAAGGAGAGAAAAACTGGAGCTTGGACAGTGCCACAGGCCTTCCCCCTCCTCTCACAGACAGATCACCCCCCTCCTCCTCCCCACCTCCCCTCAAAACAAGCACACACACTGCAACCCTGCTAGTGGGAATGCTGCATTCGGATCTACAGGTATGGCAGCTCTCTTCTGGTTTACCATTTCTGTGTAGCTATCAGCGGTTTCCCCGTGTTTTCACCTTCCCTTCTGCATTTAACATTGTAGCAATCTTTGTTACAGCGGAATGGATCATTCAATAAGGGTTACATGTTCAGGCCTGTGAGAGTGACTGTGTGGAGATGCCAATTGTAGCAATCAAGTGTTTTTTTTTTACAACCGGAATGAAAGGTGTCTTTCCCCCGCACGATAAAATGCAGCAGCTTTCCCTTTCGACACGCTTTCTCGTTTAGAAGCGATTAATTTGCAACTGCAGCGTGTGTGTAGGTTACGTTTGCTTTAGTAGTGTAGTGGATGGCCTACAGTAGATATGAATGGGGTGTGTGAAAGGGGGTTTTAAAAAAAAGGAAATGTGGAACATATCCTATAGTAAATTAGTGCTGTAGTCTGTAATGGAGTTTTAATGTGAGATCTGGGAATAGACAATAAATCTGCATATCACTGATTTATTGGGCCATTAATGAGTTTCAGTTTGCCAAGAAAATATTTTCAGAAATAGTGACAGCCATTCTAATTAAATTAAAAACAGCCCATTGTACTCTACACCCACCCCCCCCCACCAACCTTAGTCTGTTGCTGCAGGTTGGGGGAGGGGAGAGCCCAAGAATGACAGGTTACTGTAGTTATCACGTAAAAAAAACTGTAAGTGTTTTTTAATGTACGGTACAGCAGTCATTAATTCGCACATCTAGAAAAGAACACGTTGTCTACAGCATGGAAACAAAGACCACAAATCTAGTTGATGTAGGAACTAGTACCCTTTCATTTTGCATGAAACCATGCCAGATGTTCAAAGCCTGTTTACTATATCCTTTCGAAATGCAGTAATATTTACCCTTTTAAAAATCTATTGCTTCTGTTAAAAGGAATATCGTTCCAACACTGACTCATTACACAGTATGAATGTTGAAGTCGTACTTCCCTGGACAACAATAACATTTTTTTTCATTCTGTTTGCATTCAAATCAAATATCATGCAGTTAATAGTATTTTTTACAAGAATTGTTAAACAATACGCATTTTGTGTAAAACTGAACTGTGAATGCTATTATGAATTCTGTTTTTCTGTAATCATCTGTTGCAAAGTCAAGATTTGTAAGGTGCACCTTGAGTTTCAGGTTTGCTCGTTTGAAGAATGTAGGATGTACCAGTAATTTTCAAAAATGATATAAGATTTTGTTTTGCCAAGAACTTATAACTTATCCAGTTTTGCTTCTTCTGTCCTTTGATATATTTTTGTGCGTGTTGATATGTCTGCAGTTCTTGAAATACCGAGGTGGCATGTTGGTTGAATTTTATGTCAAGTGAAATATTATTTGCTTAAATGAAAACCTGTTGAAAATTCCCAGTTCTATCAACTGCTTTAACTGGAATATAAAGTAGCGCGGTGTAGTCCAGTGGTTATGCCAGTAGCATCTCAAGTGTATTTTTAAAAAAAATTACATTTGTACATCTATTTTCAGAAATTATAATTTGATTGTACTTCTGTCTTAAAAATATGTTTAAACCAGGTTTTTTATTTATGGCTTAACATATTTTGTGATACAACACCTTGGAATTCATTAAAGCAATTGAGCACAGACATGTATTTGTTCATGTTCTGAACTCTGTAGTGAGAAGAGGCCATAATCGGGTGAGGTAAAACACATGGGCATAAAGAGTGAGGGGACGAGTGAGGTGGGAAGTGGGATGTAGCCAGGGAGTCAGCACAAGGTGGAGCGTACCGTAAATGTGTTGCGTTGCAATGTATGTTAATATTTTGATCTGCATCAAACAATCTTGTATTTCTAGTGCTGAGCATACTTTTAAAAGCTGTAAAGCATCAGGGAACAAGTCACCTGTTGTCAGTCTGTTCTGTGTGTTCGTAAAGCTGCTTGTGCAATTATGTTGAAACCTAAGGAGCTTCACTGAGGTTATTTGATTTCCTTTTAATTGTGGAAAAGAAACACAGATATTTCTCTCAGTTCCCTCTCCCATCTGTCTTGAAGGTATTGACTCTTGCCCTGAAATTTCATGGGTGGCTTGTACTCTCTGGTACCTCAGCAAAGTGGTCATTTTTCATGTGTCACCATTGACAGTGAGTGCTGGCAGACCCTTTCAGCCTCAAGGAGCTTCACAGCCAAGCTTGACTCTGTCTATGCTTAATGTTGAGTGATGTAATGGCAAGTTCAGAAATGGGAATGCTCTACATATAGTTTATTTTCTAGAGCAGGGCTTAGCAAATATTGACACAATAAGTTTATTCTGACTTCAAAAGGAATGTTGTCTCATTTGTGAAGAACGTTTTTGGTAGTATGTATACGGCAGACATAGGTTGCCAAACACACGTGTAGATGCACAATTCTGAGACCCTTTGCTTAAGGCACACGTGGTGTGTTTGAGAGCAGACTAGACCCGATGACCTCTTGGAATTTCTGGGATCTCTCCCCTGAATTCCCTTGGAGCTGTGGATCATCTATCGATCAGTTAGGGCATGTCTTTTGCACGTCCTGCTCCCTCGCCAACAAGCTTTAAACTTTGATATTTTATTTGGTGGATTTTGGAACAGACCTTTTAGATGTACTTGAATGTTTTTGGTTGTGTATGCTTCAAATGAGGAAATATACTCACTAAACAAGACAAAAACATCTATATGCGCAGACAATCTGTTATCTCTTATCAATGTGCAAGCTCCAAGTATTTGATTGACAGCCAGTGTATTACACCACGCTGCTTTGTAACCAAATATCTACAAACACATTGCTGTAGGCTAGTACCACAGACCTTCTGATATTAGAAGAGCTGGTAGCATTCCTTCATTTAATTATAAAGGATGTGATAACTGGACATTCAGAAACAAATGGTAAAAGTAGGAAGAGATCATGGATTGTTGAGAGGGAAATCATATTTGACAAACTTGTTAGTTGTTTGAGAAAGCTACTTGTTAATAGAGGAGAACCAGTGGATGTGGTGTCTGTTTTTGCAGAAGCCTTTTGATAAGGTCTTGCACTGAGTCAATAAAATTAAAGCGTGTGGGATTGTGAACAATATACTAGTATTGATTGATTAAGAATTGGTTAGTGGACAGAAAGTAGGAGTAAACAGATCTAACGTTACGGGGAGAAGGCAGGAGAATGGGGTTGAGGAACTTATCAGCCATGATTGAATGGCGGAGCAGACTCAATGGGCCGAAAGGAGCAGTAATTAGGCCAATGTCTTATGGCCTTGTAGAGTAAGGAGCAGACTGTTTAAGACTGAGATGAAGAGAAATTTCGTCATGTAGAGAGGATGGGGAAGCTTTGGAATTTTGTACCCCAGAGGGCTGTTGAAACTTGAATCATTCAGCAGGTCAGGGCAGAAATTGGTAAATTTCTTGACTAATGACATAAAAGGAAATGGAAATGACATGGGAAAGTGGCATTAAGCTGACGATAGTAGAACATAGAACAGTACAGCATAGGAACAGGCCCTGCATCCCACCATGTCTGCACTGACCATGATGCCATTCTAAACTAATCCCATCTGCCTGCACGTGATCCAATCCTGGCAGCATCCTGATAAATCACTTTTGCACCCTCTCCAGAGCCTCCACATCCTTTCTAAGGTGTCGCAACCAGAACTGTACAAAATAAACTAAATGTGACCTAACTAAAGTCTTATGCAACTTGACATGACTTGCCAGCTTTTATACTGAATGCCCTGACCGATGAAGGCAAGAATGCCATATGCCACCTTTACCCCTTATCCACTCGTGTTTCAGGGAGCTATGAACTTGCACTCCAAGATTTCTCTGTTTATCAATCCTTCTAAGGGTCCTGCCATTTACTGAATACTTTCCCCTTGCTTTTGAGCCCCAAAATACACATTTGTCCAATCAAATGCCATCTCCCATTTCTCCATCCAACTTTCCAACTGATCTATATCCTACTGTATCCTTGACAATCTTTCTCACTATCACAACTCGAACAATTTTCATGTTGTCTGCAAACTTAATAATCTAGACCACCTACATTTTCGTCCAAATCATTTAGCTACATTATATACAACAAAGATCTCAGCATTGATCCTTGTGGATCACCAGTCAGAAACACACCCCTCCACAACTACCCTCTGTCCTCTCTGACCAAGCCAGTTTTATATCCAACTTACCAAATCATCATGGACCTGATGTGACTTAATCTACTGCACCAACACACCATGACAGAATTTAACAATATTTTAGTAAAGTCCATGTAGATTACATCCATTGCCCTACCCTCATCAATCATCTTCATCACTTCGTCAAAAAACTCAATGACATTTGTAAGACAAGACCTCTCCCGTATAAAACCATGCTGACTATCCCAATTAGTCCATTTAGTCCATTCTTTTGCAGTGTGACTAAATCCTGTCCCTGAGAATCTTCTCCAATAATTTCCCTGTAATTGAAGTAAGGCTGGGCAACCTATAATTTCCTGGAAGATCCCTGTTGCCATTCTTAAACAAAGGAACATCAATGGCTATCTCCAGTCTTCTGGGACCTCACCTGTGGCTAAAGCAAATAAAAGGTCTCTGTTAAGGTCCAGAAATCTCCACCCTTGCCTCCTTCAGTATCCTGGGATTGATTCCACTGGGCCCTGGGGACTTGTCTACCTCAAGACACCCAACACCACCTCTTTCTTAATATCGACATGGCCCAGAATATCAATGTAACCCTCCCGAATCTTACTGTCATCCAGGTCTTTCTCTTTGGTGAATACTGATGTGAAGTGCTTATTAAGGACCTCATCTGCTTTCTCTGGCTCCATGCATAAATTCCCTGTTTTGTCCTTGAGCGGACCTGCCCTTTCCCTAGCTACCATCTTGCCAATATATGTATAAAATGCCTTGGAATTCTCCTTAATCTTACTAGCCAAGGACATTTCATGCCCCTTTTATCCCTCCTAATTCCTCATTTAAATTCTTTCCTGCTTCCTTTATACTCTTCGACGGCCTTGTCTGATTTCAGTTTCCTAAACTTTACATGTACTTCCTTTATCATTTTGACTAAACTTTCAATATCTCTTGTCCAGGATTCTCGAGTCTTACCATCCTTGTCTTTTATTCTCATAGTAGCATGCTGGTCCTGAACTCTGATCAATTGGCCTTTAAAAGACTCCGCAAGTCAGATGTGAATTTACCCTCAAATAGCTGCTCTAATCTAATGTCTTTAGTTCCTGGCTAGTCTTCTTGTAATTAGCCTTCCCTCAGTTTATCACTTTCACCCAAGGACCAGTCTTATCCTTATCCATAATTATCTTAAGACTTATGGAATTATGATCATTGTTCCCAAATCTTCAGTCACCTGGCCAATCTCTTTCCATGAGCTAAGGTCTGATACAGCCCCTTCCCTCGTTGGAACATCTATATATTGTTTCAAGAAGCCCTCCTGATGCACCTAACTAGTTCTGCACCATCTAAGCACCTGGCCCTAAGGGATTTCCATTCAATATTGGGAAAGTTAAAATCACTCAGTACCACAATGCTGTTGTTTTTACGTCTTGCCATGATCTGCCTTCATAATGTACCTCTATCTCCTGCTGGCTGTTGGGAAGCCTATAGTGTAACCCCATCATTGTGTGTGCACCCGCTTCCTATTGCTGAGTTCTACCTATATGGCCTTGCTGGATGACCCTTCCAAGATGTCCTCTCTGAGTGCAGCTGTGACATTCTCCTTAATCGGTAATGCAACTCCCCCCACCCCTGTTACATCCCTCTCTATCACACCTGAAACATCCAATCCCTGGAATATTGAGCTGCCCGTCCTGCCCTTCTGTCAATGAAGTTTCTGTAATGGCTACAACATTATAGTTCCATGTACCAAACCAGACACTAAACTCACTTTCCTTACCGTTACAGTCCCTGCATTAAAATAACTACACATCAGACTGCCAGTCCAGTATTGTTCATTAACCTCGCCCTGCCTGTTCTACCTATTAGACTTACTTGACTTAACCTCTAACTTCTCAATCACTCCATATGCTGACCTACTGCTCTGGTTCCTGTTCCCCTACCACACTAGTTTAAACCCTCTCAATGCACACTTCCCTGCAAAGATATTCGTGCCCCTCCAATTTAGATGCAACCCCTCCTCCTCGAACAGGTCCCTCCTGCCCTGGAAGAGATCATGATGATCCAGTTATCTGAAAACCCCACCCACCCCACCCCCTGCATCATCACCAGCGGCTCTTTTGTCATGCATTCGACTATATCCTATTTCTGGCCTCACTAATAAGTGGCACAGGGAGTAATCCCAAGATGATAACCCCAGAGGTCTTGCTTTTCAGCTTTCTACCCAACACCTCAAGTTCCCCTTGCAGGACCTTCTCTCTCTCTTCCTATCTATGTCGTTAGTACCAATATGGATCATAATCTCTGGTTGCTCATCCTGTCCTTTCAGAATGTCCTATGCCTGCCCAGAGACATCCTTGATCCTGGTACCAGTGAAGCAACACATGCCATTCTGGAGTCATGATCGAATGGAATGGCAGAGCAGGTTCCGTGGATTGAATGGCCTAATCCTGTTCCAAAGTTCACTGAAAAGAACTTCTGCCCCTACTTATCCCTTCTGCATTAGAAAGTAGCGGCGAGCAAATACCATTAAAGCTATTCTAGTGCATCTTTTCATTCCCCCAACCCATTGGCTCTTAAACCTCTTATTTTGGTAACTTTTTTATATGATTTGTGCTAAATTATGTTCAAAGCTTAGATTTTGCATTATGGGAAGACAACTAGGGTATGGAAGTAAATTTTAAGCTCTGCCAAAGAGACCAAGCAGGTTTGATGGGCTGAATGTCTTCCTTCTGCGCTATAAGATTATTTTAATAAAATAGCGAAACAGTTCCAGGAACTGGGAGAGTGGTGGAGCTGGATTCCATACAAAGTTTCAGAAGAGAGCTGGATATGCACTTGAAATTGATGAATTTAGAGGGCTATGGAGATGGGGCTGCAGAACGGGACTGGCTGGGTAGCTTTTCCGGGAGTTGGCACAGACACGATGGATCAAATGGCCGCATCCTATACTGTGAAGTTCTATGATGCTACTACCTTTGAAGGTTTCAGAAATCTACTTGGACTTGAACTGAAATTCATCCACACGCATAGACCTTTGAGCTTTCTGCAGTGCTGGTGACTTGTGCAACATTGTCTAACATTGTCTAAAATGATACATGTTTGCCTTTGAAAATTAAGTGTATTTTTTGTGTACCAACATATATCTCTCACCTCTGTGATGAGTAAGTGCTTGCTCTAATCCAGAGTTACCAAGGCTCGTTGCAGCAGTCTCAGACACACCAGCTGAATGCAGCTACCTTTAATTGGAGTTTAACCTGGGCATCTGTGTAGCTAAGATAGTAAGGGCCCTTGCTATACTGTGGTCATGTCCCTACCTCTGGGCCAGGAGGCCAGGGTTGAAATCTTACCTGTTCCATGGTGTGTCCTAACATCTTTGATCTGGTTGATTAGAAAACAGCTACAGATCAGGTATGCTACTGAGACATCAGGTTATGATTCTGGCTATGTTGTTTTATTTTCTCATTTTGTGTATTGCTTTGGCAAGAAAATAGTTAAAAACTGTGAGGAAAGAGCAGTGGGGTGGATTTAATTAGCAGCTCTTTCAGTTGGCACAGACATGATGGACGAAATGGCTTTCTGCATTCTATGATTTTAATTCAAAGGATGATTGAACAATATGATCTGTGGATTTATCAATGCAACACTTCAGTTGTGCAGTAGGAGGTGTATGACAGCAACTTAGAAGTGACACTGCAATTTTCATTTTTATTTAGCCCTCATTTAACGGACTTTGGATTGTGGTCTCACCTCCCTAGAGCCACACAGTAGCTCTCAGAAGACTAGTGGGTTTTAATCATAGAATCCCTACAATGTGGAAGCAGGATATTTGGCCCATCAAGTCCACGCTGATCCTCCGAAGGGCATCCCACCCAGACCCAACCCCCATCCCATCCCTGTAACTCTGCATTTCCCACGGCCAATCCGCCTAACCTGCACATCTTTAGACTGTGGGAGGAAACCGGAGTACCCGGACGAAACTCAGGGAGAATATGCAAACTCTACACGGTCGCCCAAGGGTGGAATTGAACTGAGGTCCCTGGTCCTGTGAGGCAGCAGTGCTAACCACTGAGCCACATTGGAGAAGGTTTGGGAGAAGGATAAAATCTTATTCCATGGCAATTAAAATGAGTGTTCTGAAGCACAAACAAGAATTATTTATTCTGAATTTATTTGTAATTATAGTCTTCTGATAGGTCATAATGAACTGCACCATTTCCATTTAAATTATACCTTTAATGTAACAAAAAGCCCCAAAGTTCTTCAGAGGGGCATTATGAAACTGAATATTACATTGAGCTACATGCCCTGTAGTTGTTTTTTGTTTGAAATGTATGGTCCTGTAATTTTTATCGCCTGGCCACGTAAAGGACAACTTTTGCGCAGCCTTTGCTGGAGCTTTTGGGTTGTCATGTAGCAGAACATCTTTGTGGATACATTGACACTGAGCTCCATGAAGAGATATGAGGTCAGGTGTCCAGATGTTTGGCCAAAACGGTAAGTTTCATGGAGCCTCACGAGAGATTATTCCAGAATTTGGAGCTTAGACAACCTAAGGCAAGGCTACCATTGGTGGAGCGATTAAAATTGAGGATGCTCAAGCGATCAGAATTGGTGCATATAACTTAGAGGATTGTGGGGCTGAAGGAGATTAAGCAGGAAGGTGTTTGGAGGCCATTGATGGATTTCAGTACAAGGATGAAAATCTTAAATTTGCCTAGCTGTTTGACCACGAGCTAATGTAAGTCAGCAAGTAGCAGTTGGTGGGGAAATGACTGGGTGTGAGTTACAACACAGCGGAGTATTGGATGACCAGGAGTTTACAGAGGATAGAATTTGGGAAATCAGCCAGGAGTACTGTAGAGTAGTCCAGGAACAGTGAAGGTAGCAAATCTCCTCATTCTCAAATAAATTGACTTTGGGCGTCCATTTTTTTCCTCTGACCACACAGTGAATCGCTGCCTGTTGTGTTTTATCTTATTCTTTCTAGAATTCTATAATTTTTAAAATTAAAATATATCTCAGTTGTTACTAATTCTAGTTTTTGTTTCTGTCTTAGAATCTTTATATACTTTTGGTCAACAATGATTTTTCTTCATTGGAAAGTTTAACAGGCATGACATGGTCTCTGTGCTGCCAGCCTGATGTGCTTCAAATCTAGTACACAGTGTGCTTTAGTTGGTGGGTGGATGACTTGGAAGGAAGCTTGGTTGGACCAATGAGGTGTTCCATGTTGATGACAGCAAAAAATGAAGATCAAGACCCTGCGTGGACCAGGATGTGTGAAGCCAATGCAGAAGAGATCACAAAGAAATATATGCAGAAATTACTGGAGAAGCTCAGCAGCACTGGCAGCATCTGTGGAGAGAAAGCAAAGTTAATGTTTTGAGTCCAGTGACCCTTCTTCAGAACACGGAGAAACTTTAACTCTGCTTTCTCTCCAAACGCGCTGCCAGACTTGCTGAGTTCCTCCAGCAATTTCTGTTCTTGTTTCAGGTATTCAGCATCCACTGTTCTTTGGTTTTACATGATATATTTATTTGTTAATATTAAACAAATTGTGAAACAAAAATACGTCGGAACAAGAAAACGCCTCCGGGTTAAACGAGGATTTTCTGTAGATTGTTTCCTACCAGCATGTTTGCTGAATCCTTCTGTCTCTCCAGGAGCAAGTCTGTCCCTCCATGCAATTAAACTTTGGTCTTTCCTGGTAACTTAGCCCAGACTGCTGACCTCCATATTTTAATGCTTTTGAATGTTAATGTCTCCTGCAGTTGTTGGCATGCTAGACATAAAGCTGATAGACTACAGCAAAAACATTCAATTTTAACAAACCTAACCTTCTGCAGCAAGAACAATGTCATGGTTATGCTACCTACCATACCATACTGATTCACATATTTGTGTTCTGACACTGAGAGAAAGCACAATAGACAGACTCTGTGCCTTACCCGAGGCTTGCAGCTTTACGTCCTAGAGCACGTATTGGTAAAGGATAGTGCTGGAGCCAGTCTTTACTCAGTTTTTAATTTATTTACAATGTGAAACATTACAAGATTTTACCTCCTATCCCAACCACACCCCACTTTCAATAAGTGAAACCCCAGTTAATGCAATATACTTTGCATATAATTAAACACCATGAATATGAAATTTAATATACAATTCCAGTTGTTTAAAAGGAAGCGTAAACTAAGTGCTACTAATTAAGGAAAATAGCAAGTAGCCTGCTGGCTGTGGTAAGGCAACGTTTTATTTCCCCTCTCGTGGGAGAATGTTTTGAGGTTTTGAGACAAGGATGAGAAGAATGTTTTTTTCCTTGGCAGAGAGTTCTGAGTCTTTAGAACTCTCTTCCACAAATGGCAGACAAAGTATAGCCTTCCAGTACTTTTAAGGCACAGTTAAACTCTTGATGATCAGGCGATGAAAGGTTATCAGAAGGAGGGTTGGATTGTGGAGTAACTGGATTAGCCATGATCAAGTTGAATAGCAGAGCAGGTTAGAAGGCTGAGTGGCCTCCTCTATTTCATATGTCCCACGTCTCAAGAATGATTGATTTAATTTTTAAAAAAGAGAACCTGCTCCATCAGTTCTGGCCCAATCTGGCTGGGGCCATGATTTCACTGCTTCACTATGAGACTGGAATGCACACAAAGCACACAGGTTTTGCACAACGACACATGTCTTTGAACTTCTTTCCCCTGACCACCGAAGTTCCCTCAGCGGTTGTGCAGCCTCTGGAAGGTTCTGTGCATGCCAACCAGATTGCTGGCGCACTGACTTCCACTTGGGGAAGCTGCTGCTCTACACAGACCTTAGAGCAGGAAAAAATGGTTGACATTTCTGATTACCCATCCTCCCTCAAACTACTAGAGTGAGGAGCTCATGCATAGTTTTTGTCACTAAGTTTGAGATCATCCATGTAGCAGCCTTGGTTCCATCCTTCTCCTCCATTTGCTTTCCAAACCAAGCTGTCCCCCCTGCTCAGGGAAGGTCAGAACCATCTGTCACAAAATCTGTTCCCTTGCCATTCTATCTTGCTCCTAGAATTCTGTCTCCAATTGAAATGGATTGTGTTTACAATGTCAGCCTTCTTTTTGACCAAAATCTTGAGCTTCTGATCCCCTACCAGTTCATCAGAAAGACCAGCTATTTCTGCCTCCACGACATTGTCTGTCTCTGCCTCATCTTTGCGTATCTGTTTCTGACACCCTCAGGCAGAGTCTTGTTATTGCTGGACTTGACGATTGCGATGCTCTCCTTTTTCAATGTGAATTAACTGCATGGGAATTTCCTCAGAATAAATTAGAGCATAAATGTGACAATACGATTGTCATTTTTAACCATTCCAGGAAAGGCTGGGCCCGTTTTAAGGTCTTGTACTCAAGGACCTTGACATTTCTTCCACGAAAAATTTTGAGCTGATTTTCCTTTGTGTGTATGATTGTTTCTACACATGAACAAAATTCCTTCACCAGTATAAATCTGTAATATTAAAAACAGAATTTCTGATCAAGTGAAATATGCATTATCCATCGATTTGACATGATAGTACGTAGCTTGGCTACACAACTCTTCCACAACAATTCTGTTGTGCTGGTTGTTTTATGTATTGAAAGAAAAAAGCTCCTTGCGCATCACAATCTGGGATAACACACTATTTTAGAATTTCTTTTAGGTCGTTGTAGGGACTGTTATAGTTCTGATGATCATTCCTTTTTTGCAAATCATGGAAACTGCAAATAATAGTGAAATTAACTGAATAAAGAAACTGTGCAAAATATGTATTGCAATAAAGAATGTCAAATTCGGTGAAAGTAATAAAAAAAATTTAATCCCTTCACTGTATTTACAGGCAATGCACCTTGAAACAAAGTGTTTTCATTTTCTATAGTGTACATCAGAAGCACAGTGTTTCACAGCACATTTAGTTATTTTTACCAATACTCAGTAATGTTTCTGCCAATTTGTATGCTATCTACAAACAGCAATATGACGAATGATCAGTTCAGTTGTTTTAACGATATTGCTTGTAGGATAACTTGTGCAAAATACTAGAAGAATTTTGAGGAATGAGGAAGTAGTTGTTGTAGAGTTTGGCATCTGCCCTGCTTGCATTGCCATGATATTGAGTTAATGGTTCCAGTCAAGCTTCTGATCAGTGGAGCCCAGTGAGGCGTTGATAATAAGGATAATATCCTCCTCACTGAGGATAATATTGTTGGGGATTGGCTGGAGGGTGTGGTTTTTCCAGATTGTGTTAGTGATTAGTGGATAATAATATGCTTTTATATATGCCCAGATTTCATCAAAATACTGCGGTAGGTTGACGATATTATTGGATGGGTTGCCACTGGGGTTGAACATTGAATCCATCAGCAAATAGGCCCAGTCTTGAGCTCCTGGTGAAGGATAAGATAACTGATGAGGCAGTGGAAGACGGTTCGGCCAAGATGCTTACAAGAAGAACGAAAAGGCCTGTAGTGATGCAGTGTCCCACGTGCTTTAGACGTATTTAGTAATGGACAGGTTGATTGAAAAATATTTCCGAGGAGAAAATAAAAATGGTGGCTATGGGACTTAACTTGCGACAGCCACCTTCCTTTGTAAGGGGCGTGACACTAGATCATCTAGGAACACAGGTTTTCAATGCTTATTGCCTGAGCAGTGTGTAGTACATTATTCTCCATTACCTCAAGTGGAGTGAACCAAATTGGTTGGACCTTGACAAGCATGAAATCAGGAGATGGGCAAGTCTGCAATAGCTTTAGCTGAAAACTCAAAAAAAAAAACTTCACATTCTTTCTTCCACTCAAACACTGGATTCCGCTGTGGTTGAAGATAGGGACATTCCTGGTGCCATCTTCTCTTCCTGTTCACTGCTTAAGTTGTCCATCACCATTCTTGCTTGGATGTAGTGGGCCGCGGTCAGTTACTTGTGTAACCTACAAAGTATGGCTATTTCTTGCTGCTTTTGGTGTTCAACAAGAAGGTATCCATGTGGAGTAGTTTCACTGAGTCAATTACATCATCTGTCCTGATTCTCATGTTGCTGAAGGCTTTTCCCGTTGTTTCAGGATTGGTTTCTCATTTTGATGATGAACAAGGAGTGAGGGGTGTGCTTGCCCATGCATCTATAGATGATGTTGATGACCATTTTTTTTGCTGCAGGCCCACGATGCCTCCTGGATGCCCAGTTTGGATTGCTAGACCTGTCAGTCTTCTGTCCCACTCCGCACAATGGTTAAGCCACATTACACAACGGATGATGTTCTTAATGCTATCATTTCCTCCAGTGTTTACTTAATTAAACAGTTGTGATATGGCAATATGTGGCTAATTAATTAATATTTTGAGTGTTTGTACCTTCAGTTGTTTCCTTGCTTCTGAATTCCTGTTCTTGACGTTGCCATAAGACAACAATCCTCAGTTCTATCTCTGACAGAGATCTAAAGGAAAGTCTGAGGGGCAGACAAAACTGGCTCAAAGCTCTGGAAAATGTTGAACTCATCATGCTTTACACAGCTTTTGATCAACTTCATTTTCACTGGTGTAATAATTTTAATGGTGATATCTCTGGGAATTTTTGATTGCAGCAATTTTCCCTTAATGCAGAGTGCAGGAGGGAGCAGATCTTATAAATAACAAATGCTGCTATGCTTTGTTAGTGGCCCTACTTGTTGAACATAGAAATTATCCGGGGATTTACAGATTGCTGCCCTATTTGGTCTCCAGTTAATAATGACATCACAGAACCAATTTGAAGGTATGGACCACTAACAGGAAGCATTGTTTGTTTTATCTGCAGCAGAAAATGCAATATACTTGACCCTTTTAATAAATTTCTTGTAAATTTCATGTTTTTATATGCTAATGTTAACCATAGGAAGTGCAGTTGTTCCTGCAACTCCCCTTGAAAGCCCCTATCACCTGAAGAGTGTGCCTCCTTGTTATTGCCCCCTTCAAGAGCTGCTTTCTGCCCACCCTGTCCATGCCCCATATTATCTCTTATTCCTCTGTCAGGTCACTCCTCAACCTTCTCTGCTTCAAATAAGTCAACCTGAGCTTATCCAGCCTCTCTTCATAGCTAAAGTTCTTCATCTCAGTCAACATCCTGGTGACTCTGCACCCCCTCCATGCATCTCTGCATCCTCCTCACAGTACACCCTCCCGTCTGGCTTTTTGTCATCGGCAAATTGGAGATAAGACATTTGCATCCCTCATCTGAATCATAATATTGAGATCAATATATATTGTGAATTGCTGGTGTCCAAGCATTGATTTGTCACACCCCACTAGTCACTGGCTGCCATCTAGAAAATGACTCTTTCTATTGTTCCTCTTATTCCTACTCTTTGTTTCCTGTCTGCTAATCACTTCTTTATCCATGTCCATATACTACCTCCAATCCCACACACTTTTGTTTTACATGCTGATCTCTTATGTGGCACCTCTTCTAAATGATGTAGGCCAATCTGCTGGCTCACTGTCATCAATTCTACCAGTTAATTCCTCTCAAAAATCCAGTAGGTTTACCAAGCATGATTTCCCTTTCCTAAATCCATGTTGACTCTATCCAATCCTGCCACTGCTTTCCACGTACTCTGCTATTAAATCTTTTCTAATGGATCCCAGCATTTCCCTACTACTGATATCAGGTTAACTAGTATGTAATTCCCTGTTTTCTTTGTATCTCCCTTTTTAAATAAAGGGGTTACAGTAGCTACCCTCTAATCCACTGGAACTGTTCCAGAGTTTGTAGTTTCTTTGAAAGATGACCACCAATGTATCCATTATTTCTAGGACCACTCCATAAATATTCTGGTAGATTGTCAGGCCCAGGAGATTTGTCAGCCTTTAATCCCATCAATTTCGCCAACAATATTTCCCTACTAATATGGATTTCCCTCAGTTCCGCGCTCTCACTAGACCTTGTGTTCCCCAACATTTTTGGGGTGTTATTTGTGTCATCCTTTGTGAAAACAGAACCAAAATATGTATTGAATTGGTCAGCCATCTCTTTGTTCCCCATCATAACTTGTCCTGTTTCTGGACCTACATTTGTCTTCACTAATCTTTTTCTCTTCACATACCTAATGGAAGCTTTTATAATCAATTTGTATGTTTCCTGCAAGCTTACTGTTGTATTCATCTTTTCCCCCTCTTATTCAATCCCTTTGTCCTCCCTCACTGAGATCTAACCTGCTGCCAGTCCTGGGGACTGCTGTTTTTTTCACCAATTTCTATGCCCCTTCCTCTGATCAAATCCTATTCCCCATGATCAGGCTAACTTTCCCTTTTGATTTTAGTGTCAGTCAGGAATGAACAATTGTTGCAGTTTCTCCACGCTTTCTTTAAATGATTGCCATTGTGTATCCACTGATATCCCTTTAAGTAATGCTCCTCAATTTATTATAGCCAGCTTGTGCCACTTGACATTGTAGTATCCTCTGTTTAGATCCAGGACCCAGACTCAGAATCAACTATGTCACTCCTCATCTTACTGAACAATTCTATAATATTATGGTCACTCTTCCCCAAGGGGCATTAGAGAGCTGGATTGTCAATTATACCTTTCTCTTTAGACAATACCCAGCCTAGGATGGCCTGGTCCCTAGTTGGTTCCTCAATGTATTGATCACGGAAAATCATCTCGTACACATTCTGTAAACACTGTCGAATGCCTCCTCTATGATTGTTACTAATTTGATTTGCCCAATTGATATGCTGATTAAAATTGTCCGTATTACAGCTGTATCTTTATTGCTTGTGGCTCTGATCTCCTGTTTAATGCCTTCCCCAAAAGTAATACTATAGCTTGGGGGTCTATATACAATCCCCACTATTGTTTTCTGCCCCTTTGGTGTTTTTAAGCTGTACTCATTATAGATTCCACTTTACCAGAGCTAATGTCCTTCCTCACTATTGGGTTAAGGTCCTCTTCAACAATCCATATTACCCACCTCCTTTTCTTCATTGTTTGCCCTATTCTTCCTAGAAACTGAATACCTCTGGATACTCAGTTCCCATCCCTGGTCACCATGCAGCCATGCCATCGTGTATAGTATCAGGGTCAATGACTTTTCACCAGAACTGATGAATATGGACAAAATACATGCCAGACAAAGCATTTTTAAGGAAGATAAACCCGTATGTAATTGACATTGTGCAAGATGACCTGGATTTTGCCTTTGTAAGGAGTTGTCTGTCTCAAGTGAAATAATAATTTAAAACAGGTTTTTCAGACACCTGCTCAGGCACAGTGAAACAAGTGTTTTGGAAAATAAATAACCATTATCAATACCTTATTAAATATCAAATTAACTTAAATAAACATCTACGTGTATCACAGGGAGCAGGGCTATCTGTTTAGTGTGTGGATTATCAGTCAAAGACTGGGGAATACATATTAATTTTCTTCCTTGTCTTTCTCTTTAATGAATGTATCTGCAGTACAACTTAATGAATTTAAGCAGAATCTGTCTGTAAAAGATTTTTAATTAAAGATGTTAACTTAGAATTTGCTTCACAGTTGAATAATGGTGCTGTTTGTCCATATTTATGTAAGTGATTATTTTTATTTTCCTTCTCCATATATGCAAATGACAGGCATTACTGTAACAAGTTGGGGTACGTTGACTCAGATTTTTTTGGCAAAATATCTGTAAGACTAAAGGCATTTGCCGATATTTATGTGCAATTGGATCAGCAACTTTAGGCAGATGCACAGTAAAACTCAACCATCTGGAAGTTGCTGTTTGATTGTACTGGTCCAGTTTTATCTTTGTGGAAATACCATCTTGCAATCTGGCCCACTATTGTAATATACAGACTGACATAAAGTTTTTGTATTTGGTCAGTGGTTCTGAACTAAACTCATTGCAGAAAGTTTAAATCATATCCATTCTATTCCAAGCATAGGTGCCCTTTTATTGACATGGTGAGTTCATAGAGTTGTACAGCATGGAAACAGACCCTTCGGTTCAACCAGTCCATGCTGAATATAATCCCCAACTAAACTAGTCCCACCTGACTGCTCCTGGCCCCTACTGTCAATCAACATCTTTAACATTGAAAATTAGAAAACATGAGATTTATTTCCTTCAGTTATTTACTGCTGATGATTAAAAAATGTAGCCAAAAGATGCCCAGCCTTTTCTTTCTTATTTGCAAAGCATGTGGTAACAAGGAATATCAGAGCACATTTCTAGCATGCACATGTCCAAAGGCTAAACCAGATCCCAGAACAAAAAACAGGTGATCAACAAGATTGTGCAACACTGGCAGCAAGGAAAATTCAACAATGTGCATAAACAGAATAGTCCATGAGGTTCAGAATCAACCAAGTGAAAGGCAAATTTCACAAAATGACAAAGATTTCCATATTGTTAACATTTCATGTCATGTTGATGATATAAGACAGTTAGAAGCTTTTATCTCCATTAATATCACATGTCTTCAAAAAAAAAATCAGAATGATTAATCCCAAAATGGACATGGGAGCTACTGCCAACACGTTGCCATTACACATCCTGAAATGCCTGTACCCCAGTAGGTGACACAGCATGATACAGCCTACAAAAGAAAGTCTCACTGCAGATAATAGATCATCAGTTCCATTCATTGGCAGAATCACTGTTAGTGCCAATATGCAAGTTCATCTTGGCTTCCTGAAAGCTTCAATCTGGTGAATAACAGTGCTGCAGTGCACCAGTATGCTCAAATCTCAGTGCAGTCACAACTCATGAAAGTAACCATACCCACTGCAGTGGAATCTCAAATGCCTGTACACAGACAGATTTGACCTGATTGGAAATGTTATTCTTTTAATTCATTCCTGGAATGTGGGTGTCCCTGGATGAGCCTGCATTTATTGCCCATCCCTAACGGCCCTTGAGAAGATGGTGGTGAGCTTCCTTCCTGAACTGTAGCACACCACTTGCTGTAGGTAACCCACAGTGCCATTAGGGAGGGAGTTCCAGGATTTTGATCCAGTGACACAGAAGGAATGGTGATATATTTCCAAGTCAGGAAAGTGCATGGTTTGGATGGGAACTTGCAGGTGGAGTTATTCCCATGAGGAAAGTGAATGTACTGTATCCAACTTAGTGGGATAGCACACAGATAGATAGAAAGGCAAGTGAGATATAGACAAGTAGCAATAACTTGGCTGACAATATTATGTGAGAAAATGTGAGATTATGCTCTTTGGCAAGAAGTGTAGGGGAGCTGAATATTATTATCTAAATGGAGAAAGAATGCAAAAAGCTACAGAACTGGAACTTAGGAGTTCTTGTTCATGAATCGCTGAAAAGCTAGCATCAAAGTTCACTGGGTAATAAGGAAGGCATGTGGAATGTTGGCCTTTATTTCAAAGGGAATGGAGTGTAAAAGTAGGGAGGTTTTGCTAAAACTATACAAGGCACTAGTCAGACCATAGCTGGAATACAATTTTGAGCCCCAATCTAAGGAAAGATATACCGGCATTGGAGGCAGCTCAGAGAACATTCATGAGGCTGACACCAGGAATGGAGGGACTGCCTTATGAGAAGAGGTTAAGTAGGTTGAACCTATTGAAAATAGAACAGTGAGTGGTGACCTTATTGAAACATTAAAGACACCGAAAGGAGTTGACAGCGTATATATGTAAATATTTCTGCTTATGGAAGAGTCTAGGACCAGAGGGCATAATCTCAGAATCAGGGGTTGCACATTTAAGGCAGAGATGAGGAGGAACTTCTCTCTGAGGGTAGTGAATCTGTGGAATTCTTAATTGCAGAGGGCTGTCGAGGCTGAGTCAGTAAGTATAATCAAAGGCTGAAATCGATTTGAAGTCAGCAAGGAATCCAGGGTAACGTACAAAAGGCAGGAGAATGAATTTGAGGATTATCAGATGAGCCATTATCTCATTGAATGACGGAGTAGAGTCTATGGGCGAAATGGCCTACTTCTGCTCCTACATCTTATGGTCTTATTGTCTAACCCATAGAAAGACCAAGATATTTCTCATGATCTACGTGTTGACACTATAGATTGTGAAGTTGAAGATGGTTTCAAGACTGATTTCTTTCACATTGGCTCTGGCTAAAGTATAACAGTTACAATTTGCAATAGCCAAAGATAAGCATCAACAAGAATTGCAAAAGATCATTATCCAGGGAGGGCCTAACAATATTAAAGAAGTACCTGAGAAGATTTGTTCATTTCGGTCATACAGAGATGAATTGGTATATCATCCTAAGTAATTTTTAAGGGCAAACAAGATCTCATACCGAAGCATTACACGAGGATATCATGTCCATGTCACACCAGCACATGGGTATTGAATGTACAAGATGACTAGTGCATTAATCCGTGTGGTGGCCGGGGATCAATCAGGATATGCAATGACTCACATTTGGCATGCCTCATGCATTCATGTCAACCCCGGCAGCAGAAGGAGCTGGTATATGTTCGCTCCTGTCCTTCTTGGAGAAAAGTAACAACAGGCCTATGCACAGTGTGTGGGGAATATTATACTTTTGTGACAGGTTACTTCAGTTAGTTTCCCTTTATTCAAAGTCTAAGCAACACCATGCCAACAACCAAATGTGCTCATAATGAGCACTATTTCCAGCTTTTCAGACAATCTGGAATGTATAGTGTCTGATAATGGACCATGATATACTGGTAAACAATTTCAATACATGTACTAAATGGCAGTGACCTATGTCACATGATTACCCCACTATCCTCACTCATAAAGAGTTCATATCACAGAAAAGGAGGTGCTGTAGGTATTAAAAGGCATAAGGGTAGATAAATCCTCACCACCTGATGAGGTATTTCCAAGGTGTTTGTGGGGAGCTAGGGCAGGGGCTGGGCCCCTTGCTGAGATGTTTATATCATTGATAGCAACAGGTGATATGCCGAAGGTTGGCTAATGTGATGCCATTATTTAAGAAAGGCTGTAAGAAAAAAACCAGGGAACTATAGACCGGTGAGCCCGATGTCAGTGGTGGGTAAATTGTTGGAGGAGGTTCTGAGGAACAGGATTTACATGTATTTGGAAAGGCAAGCACTGATTAAGGATAGTCAGCATGGCTTTGTGCATGGGAAATTGTGTCTTACTAACTTGATTGAGTTTTTTGAAAAGATGACAGGTTTGGTGATGGTAGAGCGGTACACTTTGCTTATGTGAACTTCAGCAAAGTTTTCAACAATGTTCCGCATGGTAGACTGGTTAATAAGGTTAGATCACATCGGATCCAGGAGGAGCTAACCAATTGGATATGAAACAACAAGGTGCAGGGCTGGATGAACACAGCAGGCCAAGCAGCATCATAGGAGCAGAGAGGCTGACGTTTCGGGCCTAGACCCTTCATCAGAAAAGCATGAAAAGCATGGATATGAAGTTGGCTTAAGACAGAGGATGGTGCTGGAGGACAAAAGAGCTGAATTCCACAGGTGAGGTGAGAGTGACAGTCCTTAATATCAAGGCTGCATTCGACCAAGTGTAGCATCAAGGAGCCCGAGCAAAACTGGAATCAATGGGTATCAGGGGACAAATGCTCCGGTGGTTGGAGTCATAGCTGATACATAGGAAGACGGTCGTGGTTGTGGGAGGTCAATCATCTCAGCTCCAGGACATCTCTGTAGTGTCCTAGGCCCAACCATCTTCAGCTGCTTCATCAATGACCTTCCCTCCATCATGAGGTCAGAAGTGGGGATGTTCGCCGATGATTGCACAATGTTCAGCACCATTCGTGACACCTTAGATACTGAAGCAGTCCATGTTCACATGCAACAAGATCTGGACAATATCCAGGCTTGGGCTGACAAGTGGCAAGTGACATTCACACCACACAAATGCAGGCTATGACTGTCACCAATAAGAGACAATCTAACTGTCCCTTGACATTCAATGGTGTTACCATCACTGAATCCCCCACTATCAATATCCTGGAGGTTACCATTGATCAGAAACTCAACTGGACTCGCCACATTAACAGCGTGGCTACAAGAGCAGGTCAGAAGCTGGGAATACTGCGGCGAGTAACATCTCCTGACTCCCCAAAGCCTGTCCACCATCTACAAGGCACAAATCAGGAGTGTGATGGAATACTCTGCACTTGCCTGTGTGAGTGCAGCTCCAAAAACACTCAAGAAGCTTGACACCATCCAGGACAAAGAAGCCCTCTTGATTGGCACTACATCCACAAGTATTCACTTTCTCCACTACCGATACTCAGTAGCAGCAGTGTGTACTATCTACAAGATGCACTGCAGAAATTCACCAAACACCCTCAGACAGCACCTTCCAAACCCACGACCACGTCCATCCAGAAGGACAAGGGCATCAGACATATGGGAACACCACTACCTTCAATTTCCCCTCCAAGTCACTCACCATCCTGACTTGGGAATATATCGCCGTTCCTTCACCATCGCAGGGTCAAAATCCAGGAATTCCCTCCCTAATGGCATTGTGGGTCAACCCACAGCAGGAGGACTGCAGCAGTTCAAGAAGGCAGCTCACCACCACCTTCTCAAGGGCAACTAGGGATAGTCAAGAAATGCTGACCCAGCCAGCCATGCCCACATCCCACAAATGAATAGAGGGGAATAAAAAGGGTTGCTTTTCGAACTGGAGGCCTGTGACCAGCAGTGTACCCACAGCAATCCGTTCTGGGTCCACTGCTTTTCATCATTTATGTAAATGAATTGGATGTGATTATAGGAGGCATAGTAAGCAAGTTTGCAGATGACACTAAAATAGGTGGTGTAGTGGGCAGTGAAGAAGATTATCTTGGAGAAAAACAGGACCTTGTTCAGATGGGATGTCACGTTGTGGCTGTACAGGACATTGGTGAGGCCATTTTTACAATACTGCGTTCAATTCTGGTCGCCATTCTATAGGAAGAATGTTGTTAAACTTGAAAGGGTGCAGAAAAGGTTTACAAGCTTATTGCCAGGACTGGAGGGTGTGAGTTATCGGAAGAGGTTGAATAGGCTGAGGCCTTTTTCCACTGGAGTGTCGGAGGCTGAGGGTGACCTTACAGAGGTTTAGGAAATCATGAGGAGCATAGATAGGGTGAATAGTCAAGGTCTTTTTCCTAGGGAGTGGGAGTCCAAAACTAGAGAGCATATGTTTCAGGTGAGGAGGGAAAGATTTAAAGAAGACAGTGGGGCATCTTTTTCACACAGAGGGTGGTGCGTGTGTGGAACAAGCTGCCAGAGGAAATGGTGGAGTTGCGTACAATTACATATGTAATGGGCATATGAATAAGAAGGGTTTAGAGGGATATCTACTGTTAAATCAATGATTGTTTAAGGGTTAAGCAACAAAGCAAGAGTTTTGTATTGCTGCATTTTCATGTAACAATAATCAAAAAGGATTACTATCCCCTTCAAACTTGCGTTCAGAAGGCAAGTACAAATAACCTTGCCCAGCAACCAGTTGTCCAACCAATCCGAAAGACAGAGGAGAATGCAAGAGATGTATAATGTGCCAACTGGTATTATTGGAACTGGCAGTAACTCATTCCTGATGTTACATTGCAAAGCAACAAAAAACAGCTCAGGCAAATGTGCAACACTCCAATCATGCATGAAGAGAGTGAGGAAAAACAGTACAACAATGATGATTGGTGATGTTGAGTCATAGCAAGTAGCAGCAAGATAACCAAGTTGTCAAACAAGTGTAACAGAGAGCAGTATGTACCTTTCTGGATGGGTAGACTATCATCAGCTCTGGGTGAGTTGTCAAATCTCCACTGCATTATCTTGATGATTAATTTGTAAACTATGTTTTACCTATTTGTAAATTGTTGAATTGACAAAATGCATTTATGTACTACTATGTATGTCTGTTTGGGATAACTTTTTATCTTTAGTTAGAGGAAGGTATTGTGGTATGTATCTGTATGTTATTATGAAACAAAGAGTATCAGTATATCTTTCAGAGAGCTGCTCATTATATCATCATTGTATTGTAGCATGTGACCTAAGTGTGTAAAGGTCTCGTACTCTAGCTTACCTTGAGATCAGTGGATAAATGACACACTGTTGAAAGCATGCTGCTCTCCTCTAATCTAATTGCTTAGCCCAGACACTTATGTGACTGTCGAAGAATTGCTTATATGTAATAGTAGTTACAATAAAACATCTGTTGGATTCTTCACTACCATGTTATCCTTGCCTTGTTTCTTCTGGTATGAGGGATGATATAAGCATTGCCGCATCAGGTAAAATGCCCTGCTGGAAACAAAACCCACAGCGTACAGTTGCTTGCCAGATCTGGTCCCAGGTACTCATTTATTATGTCATTATCAGCTTGCAAAAAAAGTTAAAATATTGATGTGGAAGGGCATGTCTAACTAATGGCAGACACTATTTTGCTGCAGCAGTCTTGAAATTTGATATTCAAACATGCAATGTTTGGTAAGTACTCTTCAAAAATTGTAACTTGAATTATCTTTATTTTCTGAAAAGTTATCCCTGAATAAATTGTGCTATACTTGTCT
Source organism: Rhincodon typus (assembly GCF_021869965.1). Classification (NCBI taxonomy): domain Eukaryota; kingdom Metazoa; phylum Chordata; class Chondrichthyes; order Orectolobiformes; family Rhincodontidae; genus Rhincodon; species Rhincodon typus. The sequence continues at coordinate 19,665,404 of NC_063345.1, read as the reverse complement.
TAGAAACTGGAGTTGTAAAAAAAATCATTTTTATTATTTTGTACTGGGCTAAAAATGGCTCCCTGGGAACCCTGTAAACAGTAATTTTCCATTGTAGGAGCTTGGGCTTACAAACAACAAGTCCTGGCACACATTGTAAATGGCCAATGTTAAAACATTCCAGCAATTGTATGCATGGATTCAAGCTGGGAACTGTAGTTCCAACTAACATCTATACTACTAGGACACTGCATGAGCTTGACTTAGATTTTTAGATAAGCGCAGGCTTTTGATGGAAAACACTATTGTAACAATTGCAATTGCAGGAAGTGCTATTTTAAATTATTAAATATACCTATAAGGTAAATTTTATGTTTATTTCAATATAAATAACATCTTGATGTAAGGATTTTGACCTGCTTTCAATAATTTGTTGTGTCATATGTCTAATGCTCCACCAGCTCTAGTCTTGAACTTGCATTTCTTAGTTTCTTTCCCATTCCCCATCATGCCCTGTCAAGCTTATTCTGTTCATCTGACTGGCTCCTGCTTCCTCCGCCCTATTTTTACAAAACCATTGATCACCCAGCTCCCTTTCTTGGCTGATATTTATTAGAGGTTCTCTCTCAACGGATACTATCTTGATGACTTTGCCCAAATCAGAAATAAACCCTTTCAGAGTACTGCTCCAACCTCCCTCGCCTCCCAAGTCTTTGGGTGTGTTGTCGCTCTCAAATCTGTGTCCATCTTTCTCTAAACTCCAATAGTTAAATCTCCTCAGTCAGGTTTCCTACCTGGTTCCAACACGTTTACATGTTTTCTTAAATTCGACCAAATTTGCACGCAATATTTGAAATGCAACCTCACCAAAGCCCTGGAGAACTAAAGCATACCATCCTTACTTGAATGTTCAATTCCTCTCATAATAAAAGGATCCCATGAGCCGCCTTCATTATGTACAATACCTGCATACTAATATTTGGTAACTCATATACTAGTGCACCTAGATCTATCTGCATCTCACAATTTCATAGTCATTCTCCATTTAGGCAATACTCTGCAGTTTTATTTCTGCTCTCAAAGTGAACTTGACATTTTCTCAAATTATACTTCATCTGCCAAATGTTAGTCCACTCACTAAATTTATCTATGCCCATCTGCATTCCCTACTTCACAATATACCTATTTTCATGCTATCTGCAAATTTCAGTTCCACACCTTCACTCCCCTCAAAGGACCCAAAACCGATCCCTGTGGAACACCGCTGGTCACAGGCCTCCAGTTACTCTCTGTCTCCTGCCATTAAGCCATTTATGTATTCAATTGGCAAGCTCACCGTGAATCCCATGTGACCTAACTTTACTAACTAATCAACTATGTGGAATCTTGTCAAAGTCTTTACTAAAATCCAAATAAACAACATCTACTCTTCTGCCATCAACAATCTTTTTGGTAACTTCCTCAAAAAACTCAATCAAGTTTGTGAGACATGATTTTCCTCACACAAGACCATGCTGACTATCCCTAATCCATTTCTGCCTCTTCAAAAGTCTATAAATCCTATCTTTTATAATCATCTCCAAAAATTTACCCACAACCAAAGAAGACTCACAGGTCTTTAGTTCCCCAGTTTCTCATCATAGAATCCCTCCAGTGCGGAAGCAGGCCATTCAGCTCCTCAAGTCCATACCAACTCAATGAAGAGCATCCCACCCAGACTAACCCCCTACCCTATAACTCTTTCTCATGGCTAATTCACCTAACCTGCACACTATATGGGCAATTTAGCATGGCCAATTCATCTAACCTGCACATCTTTGGACTGTGGGAGGAAACCCATGCAAACACAGGGAGAATGTGCAGATTCCAGGCAGACAGTAGCCCAAGGTTGAGATTGAACCCCAGTCCCTGGTGCTGTGAGACAGCAGTGCTAACCACTGTGCCTTGGCCTTACAACTGTTCTTAAACAAAGGCACAAGTCATTGATGTAAATTGGAAAAAGTAAAAATTCCTGCAGGACTGGACTCATCATATTCTACCAATCAGACAAAGACCCATTTGTGCATACTACCTCATTTTCTACCGGCCCACCAATCTCCTACCCATGCCAATATATTTATCTACTACACTATTAGCCTTTATTTTCTGTAAAAACTTTCCACAAGGTATCTGATTAAATATCTTCTGGATGTAAGTGCAGTAACTTCTACAAGGTTCCTATGTCCACATTACATGTTACTTCAAAAAAGTTTAGTAAATTGGTTGAACGTGATTTTCTTTTCACTAAGCCATGTTGATACGTTAGCTTTTCTAAGTGCTCAATTAGAATTTTTATTGATCAATTCTAACACCTTCACACAATGGGAGAACAAGCTAACTGGTCTGTAGATTCCCGTACATCACTGTTATGCATCATACCAAACCTCTGTCAAAATATATTAAGACGATAGCCTAGACCCTAACTTTTTCTTATTTTAAGGGTAAGTGTAAGGCGTTGTGCCCCAGATGAAATTCGATTGGTCAAACTACTCAACTTTAAGCAAAACACACTTCATTTTTACGCTACCGTTAAAATATAGACAAAATAAAGATAAAAGAATTGGCTCAACTGTAATTCTATCAAAATGCTTAATAATATATATATTAACTACTACCAGTTTACTATTTCCAACATTCCATAAACACACCCTTGGCAAAGGCAAATTCAGTAAAATAGATTTCTTGCAGCTAGAATTGCATGTGAGACAGAGAGCTCCAGCTTTTAGCTGTAACAGAGAGAGGATTAAGAGCTTCCACATCCAGCTTCAAGATCCCAGCAACAGCTGCTAAAATACTAAAACCAAAAGACCTAGTTCTGTGGGAGCTTGATCCCACCTATTCAGGCTGCTTCTATTGTTCCAACTTTTTGACAAAAAACTCCAAGGTCTCAGAAGCTGTTTACTTTGTTGGCTTTGAGACTGCCCGCTACGTCTGTCTCAACCTTTCTTTATAAATAATATGAGGACAAAATACAGCTTTTAAAGCTCACCACAGGTGAGCTCCATTCGCTGCCACTCACTTTAATTATATCGTCTTTGAGCATGCATTCAATCTCTTTTTTTTTGAACCTGAACCAACTTTAGGGGGTTAAATCTATAAGGCTGTTTCTTAATTGGAACGGTATTTCCTATATCTACATCATCTGTAATTAGATTAGTACTTCCCAGCTTATTCCCACACATCTCCCCAAATGATTGTAATAATGCTTTCGGGTAATTTCAGTTTTCCTCTGGAAGATAATTCAATAATTTATCCCAGTTTTTGAGAACTTCTACATTGTCCAATTTAATTCGAGGAATGCCCAATTCAGAATCCTCTGAGATAGTAGGAACTGCAGATGCTGGAGAATCTGCGATAACAAGGTGTAGAGCTGGATGAACACAGCAGGCCAAGCAGCATCAGAGGAGCAGGAAAGCTGACGTTTCGGGCCTAGACTCTTCTTCAGAAATGGGGGAGGGGAAGGGGGTCAGGAAAGCTGACGTTTCAGGCCTAGACCCTTCTTCACCCTGCTCCTTTGATGCTGCCTGGCCTGCTGTGTTCATCCAGCTGTACACCTTGTTATCTCAGAATCCTCTGAACTTGATTCTTCACTCATGTTGTAACAAGTGACATGCTCTCCTTTTGCTTTCCTTCCCTGTCAAAATAACTTTCGAACATATTCACGTGACACACTCGGTGAGATTTCTTTCTATCAAATAATTCACCCCACTCAATCTCCTTTTGATTTGATAAAATTCATTAAACCTTGCCTTTAAAGGTTCACTTACTACTGGGAGTAACACTCGTATTTTATCTCCATGAGCAAATTTGTGAATTTTTGATTTCTTGTCTGCTTCCTATTTCATCACATGCTGTGCTACTTTCAAATGCTGTCTTGCCAATTTTCCTGCCCTTTAATTTTTCCCCAAAATCTGACACATAGTCTAAATGTGTGGTCTCTGACCTCTGACTCAGTAATTTCTCCTTCATTAATTTCAGCAGTCCTCTCACCTCATGCCCCAAAACTAATTCAAATGCACTGAATTTAGTTGATTCATGAGGTGCATTATAAAAAGTACAAATGGAATTTCATTATCCCAATCTTCTGGATAGTTGTGACCATAAGACCGCAACATGGTCTTTAATGTTTGATCCCACCATTCTGACATGTCCTGCGATTCTGGATGGTACACAATGGATTTATTTGTTTTATTCTTAAGATATCCATAACTTCATTGAATAATTTTGATGTAAAATTTGCCCCTTGAATTGATTTGTATTTCTGTGGAGAGTCCATATCTATGAAACAAAAATTTGAGTAACTCTTTAACAATCCTTTTAGCCCTGATGCTGTGTAATGGAATGGCATCTGAAAGTTGAGTAGACACAACTATTATGGCCAACAAATACTGATTCCCACTTTTTATTTTGGGGGTGTGGGGTCCTATGCAATCGATTAAGACTGTTGTAAAAGGTTCCTCAAATGTGGGAATGGGTATTAAGGGTGCTGATTTTATCACTACCTGAGGTTTTCCAATTACCTGACACATATGACATGTCCCGCAAAATTCAATCACATCCTTATGCAGTCCAGGCCAATAAAAATGTTTTTGCATTTTGGCTCGAGTTTTCCTTACTCCCAAATGACCACCTACTGGTAATTCATGTGCCGCCCACAACACCTCCTTTCTACACCGGTAATGCAATTTGATGAGCTTTTGTCCATTTTTCATCTGCCCAAATATTGCCTTGGTCTCTATTTCCTCATCAAGACTTCATTTTTAAGGTAGTAACATTCTGGGATACACTCAGATTCTTCTTTTTTGATACAGCTGCTTTAGTTTTTCATCTTTCTGTTGTAAGTCAGCTAATTTCTCCGAACTAAAAAGTCACTTTGTCTGCCACCTCTTGTTTTTTTTCCTCTCAGCAATTTGATCAAATATAGTTTCTGATAATTGAGCTTCAACTTCCTTACCTTTACTTCTTGATTTGTCCTCCTGTTTCAACTTGTGGCTTCCTGTAACACCTCAGTTGCCTGACTTTCCACTGGCTTTTCACACACAATAGGCATCACTCCCACCTGTGGCCCAGCTATATCATTACCAAGGATAAACTGTATTTTTGAAACCGAGAATTTCTCTCTTTTCCACCATTTGACCACTTTTTGCTAGGCCGTCCAATCTCACCTTACATAACAGAACACTGCTGTTTTCACCAGGAACTCCACATATTACCACCTTTTCTGGCAGTACTCCTGAATTGTATATTTTCTCATCTCTCACTATCAAAGGTTGACTTGCTCCCATATATCTTAAAATCTTAATTTCTTTACCTACTCCTCCTGGCATACAGGAGTAAACCTTACCAACACGAGTAAATTCTTTAAAGAGATCTGGTACTTCCTTCTCAACCAACCCCTGGCCAGGTTATACATTCATTTGCCTTGTTTTAGCTTTCCTTTACCACTTCAACAAAACTCATTAGCCTATCCTGTGTTCTTACATCTGTCTTCCCAGTGCTCTTTCTACACCACCAGCGCTGTGACTTAATGTGAGTTGCTTTACTACAATGAAAACACATGAGCCTTTCAACTTTTCTTTTCCTCTCACAGGTTTCCTTTTAACTCTTGTGACAAACGATTTTTACTATCTTCAATGAGACCTCCTTTCCCTTACCACCTGAGGATTTCTCTTTTCCCCAATTTCTATCCCTTACAAGTTAAAATTGATGTCAGAAACAAAACTTTGACTTACGAACCAACTCATAATCATCTGCTAATCTTGCAGTCTTAACTCTCTGCTCGTCCACATGAGTTCTCACTACTTCAGGAAATGAATTTTTGAACTCTTGCAAAATAATTGTCTCTCTAAAAGCATCATACGTTATATTTTCAATGCCCTATCCACCGATCAAAATTGTTTGATTCTTTCAAACTCTATGTACTTTAGACCAGGTTCCGTCCTTGGATTCCTAAAGTAGTTTCAATAGCTTCTAGCACTACCTCATGTGCACTTAAGATGGCATTTTTCACCTCATCATACTCCCCAGATACCTTCTCTAATAGTGATTCAAATACCTCACTCGCTCTAGCGACCAACTTTATTTGGATAAACAATACCCACATGGTCACCAGCATTTCATTTATTTAGCCACTTTCTCAAATGAGATGAAAAAGGCTTCCACACCCTCTTTGTTGAACCTAGGCAATGCTTGGACATGTTTAAACAGATCCCTACCAGGCCTTTGCCTATGTTGGGATTGTTCTCCATCACTGTCATTTTAAGTTGACTTTGAGTTTTCAGTTCCAACCTCTGAAGCTCAAAAACTCTCCCTTTCTCTCTTTCTTCCGCTAGGACCATCCTTTCCTTTTGTTTTCCTCTGCTTTGAATTGTAATTCAAACTCTTCCATTTCCCTTTCTCTTTCTTTTTGTTCTGGCAGGGTTATTCCTCCTTTTTCCTTTTCCCTTGCCATTGCCTCTAATTCAAGCTGCTTCATTTGCAATTGAATTTTTGCAATCTCCAAAGATTCCGATTGCGTTCCTGACAATTGTAAATGTCAAGCAATTGGTGTCTCATGGACAAAGGCAACCCCAAGCCTACTTTGTCTGCCAATTCCAAAAGTTTTGTCCAGCTCACTTTCTATAAAACTCCTGAAGTGACTACTTCCACCCCCAGGAAATTCTCAGTGACTAAAAGAGCCATTATTACGCAAAGCACACCCTGTTTAAATCAACCAAATGCAATAACCAAAATAAGAAAACACTAACACTCACCACTCACTGCTTCTGAGTCCAATATTCTTAAACCCAACCTGGAATTAAAGATTTTGATCCCAATAAGAGCCTCCAATTTGTTATGATCAGTCAAAGCCCCATCAAAATATATTAAGAAGATAGCCTAGACCCTGATGTTTTATTATTTTAAAGGTAAGTGCAAGATATTTTGTTCCAGATGTAACTTGATTGGTCCAACAACTTATGAGAGAAACCAAAACATACTTATTTTTACAGACAAGGAAAGAAAAGAATTTGTCTAAGTGTAACTCAATCAAAATGCTTAACAAAAAAACAATATTAACTGATACTATATTGGAACAGTTAATTAGGAGAAGCACACCCTTGGCAAAGGCAAATTTAATAAAATAGGTTGTCTCACATCCAATTCTAGCTCCAGGAAGAGAACCCCAACTTTTAGCTGTAACTGAGAGAGGAATAAGAGCTTCCACTTACAGCTTCAAGACGCAGCAACAGCTACTGAGAATCTAAAACTAAAAATCCTGGTTCTGTGGGAGCTAGACACCAATCATTCAGGCTGCTTCTACTGTTCCAACTTTAAACAAAAACCCAAGGACTCACAAGCTGTTTACTTTGTTGGCTTTGAGCAGACTGCTTTGTACCTCTGCCTCAACCTTTCTTTTATAAATAATATGAGGACAAAATACAGCTCTTAAATGCACAGTATTATCACAATCATACTTTCCAATTTTAACCCTTATTTTCCCCTGCAGCCAAGGATCCCATCTCTTAGGGCTGGGTGAATTTTCTACTTTCAGCATTGCCACCCTTTATCCCATTTTTATCCAATTTAATTTCATTATTTTGCCTTCCTGCCACATTGGCAACATCCACTTTTTTAGAAAGCATATACAAACTCTCTTTTATTACATCAGTATTACTTTCTGCCTCCATAGATGTTGAGTCAGTCTATCCATTACATGTGCATTTATAATTTAGGCTCCCTTATATTTTACTTAGCAATATTTTCTCTCATGCACTTTGCCCTTTTCTTTCTTTTTCAGTTCATGATAGATTTAGCCTTGCTCTCTATCTCTCTATGAATCTGGTATTTTTCATTAGTTTCTTTGTTTTCTGTTTCATATTAATCTGTATCTTCTTCATCAAAGGATCTATGGATTTGGGGATCCCCTTTTTACTGTCATGTGAATGTGTTTAATTTGTACTTGAACGATCTTCCCTTTGAAGGCCTCTCAAAACATTGTTCCACCTGGTCCATATCCATTTCAACTTATTTAAATTATTCCTCTTCCAGATAAGTGATTTTCATTTGATTTTTCCATAACAATTCGAAACATAATGTATTGTGATCACTGTTTCCTAAATACATCTGTTTGAAATTGCCCCATTGACCCAATTTATTCTCTGAACAGGATTCAGCAACACTTCTTTTCTAGCTGTGCTGGAAAAATTCTCTTGCACACTTTTTTTTTAAGATTTCTACTCCCTCTTGCTCTTTACATTGCTTTTTCCTCTCCCAGTCTACGTTAGGATCTTTTCCATTATCACTGTTTTAACTTGCTTGCATGTTTCTGTATTAATTGCAATTTGCTCCCGTATTTCTTGTCACTATTTTCTGGGCTATAGCATACACCCTGCAGCGCATCCTGATGGCATTTCCTGACAAGTGTTGGAAAATATTGTCTCCAATTTAGCCTACAGAATTCTAGAGAGAGGCTGTTGCTGGGTTTGCTCTTCATTTATCATCTTATTGGCTGCCACTGCTTTACAACAAATGTCAATTCTCCACAATGATGGAATGTACAGGATAAGAAGAAAATAAAAACATAGAGTGCTGCAGAACTGTGTGGTTTTCATCCATGAGGACTCCACAGAGCTTTAAAACTTGGACTCAGTTTTACTGCACTGCATTAAAATATTTGGATCTGTGCCCCAGAATCCAAATTCCACACCTACTTACTGTAGCTTGATGTTGCAATACAGCAAAATTAAGAACATGTTGGTTTGAAATGTAAATTGTTTTGAAATCATTTGTATATTTCCTTTTAAAACAGTTTAATTTTACCAGTTACTACTACTTAAATTGAAGTGTGTTATTCCTAGGCCCTGTCTAAATACAGTATAATTTGGAGGAGCGCAGAAGATATTCCGGCCTTCTGTTATCCATAAGGTCATGAACTTTTATAACAATGTAATTTTCCATGTTCAAAGTTGGGGAGAGTAGAAACTCCGAAAGAAGCCATTCAATTTAGAGATAGTAGGACCTGCAGATGCTGGAGAATCTGAGATAACAAGGTGTAGAGCTGGATGAACACAGCAGACCAAGCAGCATCAGAGCCATTCGATTTAACTGGCTTATGCCCATGTTTCTGCTTAGCACAAACTTCCCTCCACTAATTTTCATCTCACTGCATTTTTTAATTCATTCACAGGAAATGGGTGTGGATAGGCCACCATTTATTGCCTAACTTTAACTACCCAGCAGTTAGTCAACCACATTGCTGTCGATCTGGAGTCGCATGTAGGTCAGACCGGGTAAAGATGGCAGTTTCCTTCCCTAAAGGGCATCAGTGAAACCAGATGGGTCTTTCCTGGTAATCAACAGTAGTTTATTGGTCATCATTAGACTCTTAATTCCAAACTTTCATTGAATTCAATTTCCATTGTCTACCACAGCGAGATTTGAACCTGGGTCCCCAGAACCTCAGTCTCTGGTTTATCAATATAGCGATAATACCAATAGACCATTACCTCCCTTTTATTATATCCTTCACTTGTCTCCTCAGTCATGAACCTATCTATCTCTCCTGAGTACTTCTCTGCCTCTTTTGCTTTAACGGATAAACTCCGCTCCATTGGTTAAAAATGGTTTCTCTTGAATTCTGTATTTGAATTATTAATGGACTACCTAAATATTCCCAGTCCCTGAGTTTTGGATTCCCACACAATTGCAAACATTTCCTCCAAATTTTCCATATAACAGTTTTTTTTAAAATGTATAACCCCAGTGCTGCTATACTTTCAATTATGACAAAAAAGAGCCTGATTCAGATAACATGATGATGTGGTGAGAACAGAATGTTTAAAAGCCTGAGTGATCCTTCATGTTACACATATTCTTAATTACTATCAGCTGTACTGACAATGATAAATTGTCAATCAAGCATGTTTTTTTTTTGCACGGAGTGAATGCGCTGTAGACCTACAGCAAAGGCTTGTGATAATTTGTAAAAGCAATCTAAATAATCACATTTCATAACATTCAGGATTGAGATGCCCTCTAGTTTTTATTTGCAAAAATCTGTTCTGTAACTTGTTGCACGTCTCAGAATGCTATTAAGAATATTATCTATGTTAACCTCTCTAATTTAAAACTCCCAGCTATTAGTAATTAATGTTTTTTTTAATGAATCAGTGAAGAGACCTGAGCAGCAGTCTGCTTTCAAGCACAAGTGGAGCTGTCTGTTCTCAAAAAAACTGTGTGAATGTTTCTTCCCAGTGGAATTTCACTTAATGATATTAATCACCTTAAATTTGAAGCTTGTCAATGTGCAAAAACACTTGCTATGTACTTGAACAAACTGTGGACAGATACTATTTGATGCCCTGTACTGCCGTTACACTGGTATTTTAAAAAAATTATTTGTAGTTGAGAGCATTGCTAGCTAGACCAGCATTTGTTGCCCACCCCAGGGGGCAGTTAAGAGTCAACCACATGGCTGTTGTCTGGAGTCACATGTAGCCCAGACCAGGTAAGGATGGCAATTTCCTTCCGCAAAGGACCTGAGTGAACCAGATGGGGTTTCCCTGACAGTCGACAATGGTCATCATTAGACCTTTAATTCCAGGTTTTTATTGAATTCAAATTCGACCGTCTGGCCTGGTGAGATTCAAACCCAGGACCCCAGAACATTACCTGGGTCTCTGGATTAGCAGCCCAGCAAAAATACCACGAGGCCATTGCCTCTGCTTAATACAGCAGAAATAGAATGGGCATCTAACAATACTTAACCAAGCAAGCCGTTCATCGCTGGAAGTGGACGCATCAGCATAGGTTTGGGACAGATCAAGCCAAATGCAGCTCCCAATATTTTGTTTTTGTATTTAATTTACGTTGGTGAAAACAAAACTTGGTGTGAGGAGTGGTTATTGGTAATCTGGGTGACCAGTGTGACTTCTGGTTTTAAAACTTGCAGCTGCGCATGGACACGGAAATCCATATACTGAAAAAGATTGAGGGCGGCATGGTGGCTCAGTGGTTAGCACTGCTGCCTCACAGAGCTAGGGACCCAGATTCAATTCCAGCCTCAGGTGACTATACAAACTCCACATAGACATTCTCCCTGTCAATGTGTTGGTTTCCGCCAGGTGCTCTGGTATCCTCCCACCGTCCAAACATGTACGGTTTAGATGGATTGGCCATAATAAATTGTTCTGTAACATCCAGGGATGTGCAGATTAGGTGAATTAGCTATGGGTAATGTGGGATAGGGTGGGGGTATCTCTGGATGGGATGCTCTTTGGAGGGTTAGTGTAGACTTGATAGCCTCTTTACACACTCTCAGGATTCTATGAGTATTGCTGAGAACCTCCGGATGAGATGGATTAGCTATTTGACATTTCTGGATGAAAATGGTTGCAAATGTGGCAATCTTGCCTCGCAAGTGAAAAAGATTTGGGATAATAGTGGAGTCTTGTCTTCTAGTTATTTGTTAAATTGGTGGTCATGGTAGAATGTTTTGATTTGATTTGATTTGATTTATTGTCACATGTAGCTAAGTACTGTGAAAAGCATTGTTTGTGAGCAATGCAGGCAGATCACAATAACCAAGGACATACACATCATAGACAGCGTGCCATTCCATGAGGCTACAATTGTAATGCAATTTTGCTGCTGTCCATGGTGCCCAGTGTCTCATTGAAGCATAGTTTTGAGATGCTAGATACATTAAAAGTCTATCCCAATTAACAAGGTGGTAGTGCCTCCTTCAGTGGTCCCTAGCATTGCAGATACCAGGCTCCAGCCAATTTGAATCACTCCACGTAATATCAAGAAATGCTTGGAGGCACTGGATACCACAAAAGCTTTGGGCCCTGACACTATTCTGGCAATAATACTGAAGATTTGTGCTCCAGAACATGTTGCTTCCCTAGCCAAGCTCTTCCAGCTCAGTTACAACACTGGCATCTACCTCACAATGTGGAAAATTGCCCAGGTATGCAGTGTACACAAATCCGATCCAAGCAATTTCTGCCCTATCAGTTTACTCTTGATCATCAGTAAAGTGATGGAAGGTGTCAAGAATAGTGCTGTCAAGCAGCACCTACTCAGCAATAACCTGCTCAGTGACGCCTAGTTTGAGTTCTGCCAGGACCACTCAGCTCCTGACCTCATTTCAGCCTTGGGTCACATATGGGCTAAAGAGCTGAATTCCAGGGGTGAGGTCAGGGTGACAGCCCATGACATCAAGGCCACATTCAATTGAGTGTGGCCTTGAGGACCCTGAGAAAAACTGGAATCAATGGATATCAGGAGGCAAACTCTCTGGTGGTTGGAGTGCTACCTGACACATAGGAAGATGGTTGTGGTTGTTGGATGTCAGTCATCTCAGCTCTAGGACATATTTGCAGGGGTTCCTCAGGGTAGTGTCCTTGGCCCAACCATCTTCAGCTGCTTCATCAATGACCTTCCCTCCACCATAAGGTCAGAAGTGGGGATGTTCACCCATGGTGCACAATGTTCAGCACCATTCACGACTCCCCAGAGACTGAAACCGTCCATGTTCAAATGCAACAAGGCCCAGACAATATCCAGGCTTGGGCTGACAAGTGGCAAGTAACATTTCACACCATACAAATGCCAGACTATGACCATCTTCAATAAGAGACAATCTAACCACCACCCCTTGTCATTCAATGGTGTTCCCATCGATGAATCCCCCACTATCAACATCCTGGGAGTTATCATTGATCAGAAGCTCAACTGGACTCACCACATAAATATAGTGGCTACAAGAGCAGGTCAGAGGCTAGGAATACTGTGGCGAGTAACTCCCCTCCTGACTCCCCAAAGCCTGTTCACCATTTTCATGTCACAAATCAGAAGTGTGGTGCAAAAGTCTCTACTTGACTGGATGAGTACAAGTCCAACAACAGTCAGGAAACTTGACACCATGCAGGGTAAGGCAGCCCGCTTGATTGGCACCACATCCATAAACACCCTTCCATCAGTGATGCTCAGTAGTAGCAATGTTTATTAACTACAAGATACACTGCAGAAATTCACTAAAGATCCTTACCCAGCGCCTTCCAAATTAACGACAACTTCCATCTATAACGACAAGGACAGCACATACATGGATGCATCTGCACCTGCAAGTTTCCCTCCAAGCTACTCACTGTCCTGATTGGAAATATATCACTGTACCTTTATTGTTGCTGGGTCAAAATCCTGGAATTGTCTCCCTGTGGGCATTGTGGGTCTACCTATAGCATGTGGATTGTAGGGGCTCAAGAAGGCAGCTTACCATGACCTTCTCAAGGGCAACTAGGGACAGGCAATAAATGCTGGCTTAACCAACAATGCACACTTCCTGTATATGAATTTTTAGAAAAAAGGTATGCTCATTGTGAAGTTGACTTTACCTCCAGAAGGATTTATGTGATTGTCATTTCTACAATTACTGTCATAGACAGATTTTTCTGTGGTAGGCAGATTGGTGAGGAACAGAATCTTCCCTCCCTCCCCACCTGTTACAGACACTCAGGAAAGAATATCCTTCAGGGATAGAAGGAACTGCCAATGCTGGAGAATCTGAGATAACAAGATGTAGAGCTGGATGAACACAGGAGGCCAAGCAGCATCAGAGGAGCAGGAAAGCTGACGTTTCAGGCCTAGACCCTTCTTCAGAAATGGGGGAGGGGAAGGGGGTTCTGAAACAAATAGGGAGAGAGGGGGAGGCGGATAGAAGATAGATAGAGGAGAAGATAGGTGGAGAGGAGACAGACAGGTCAAAGAGGCGGGAATGGAGCCAGTAAAGGTGAGTGTAGGTGGGGAGGTAGGGAGGAGATAGGTTAGTCCAGGGAGGACGGACAGGTCAAGGGGGTGGGATGAGGTTAGTAGGTAGGAAATGGGGGTGGGGCTTGAGGTGGGAGGAGGGGATAGGTGGGAGGAAGGATAGGTTAGGGAGGCGGGGACAAGCTGGGCTGGTTTTGAGATGCGGTTGGGGGAGGGGAGATTTTGAAACTTGTGAAGTCCACATTGATACCATTGGGCTGCAGGGTTCCCAAGCGAAACATGAGGTGCTGTTCCTGCAACCTTCGGGTGGCATCGTTGTGGCACTGCAGGAGGCCCAGGATGGACATGTCATCTGAGGAATGGGAGGGGGAGTTGAAATGGTTCGCAACTGGGAGGCGCAGTTGTTTAGTGTGAACTGAGCGTAGGTGTTCTGCAAAGCGGTCCCCGAGCCTCCACTTGTTTTCCCCGATGTAGAGGAGGCCACAACGGGAACAGCGGATGCAGTATACCACATTAGCAGATGTGTAGGTGAACATCTGCTTGATGTGGAAAGTCTTCTTGGGGCCTGGGATGGGGGTGAGGGGGGAGGTGTAGGGGCAGGTGTAGCACTTCCTGCAGTTGCAGGGAAAAGTGCTGGGTGTGGTGGGGCTGGAGGGGAGTGTGGAGCACACAAGGGAGTCCCGGAGACAGTGGTCCCTCCTGAAAGCAGATAAGGGTGGGGAGGGAAAAATGTCTTTGGTGGTGGGGTCGGATTGCAGATGGCGGAAGTGTCGGAGGATGATGCGTTGGATCCGGAGGTTGGTGGGGTGGTACGTGAGGACGAGGGGGATTCTGTTTTGGTTGTTATTGCGAGGAGGGCGTGTGAGGGATGAGTTGTGGGAAATGCAGGAGACGCGGTGGAGGGCGTTCTCGACCACTGAGGGGGGGAAGTTGCGGTCCTTGAAAAACGAGGACCTCTGAGATATACTGGAGTGGAATGCCTCATCCTGGGAGCACGTGCGGCGGAGGCGAAGGAATTGGGAATAGGGAATGGCATTTTTGCAGGAAGGTGGGTGAGAGGAGGTGTATTCTAGGTAGGTGTGGGAGTCGGTGGGCTCGAAATGGATATCGGTTGCCAGAGATGAAAACAGAGAGGTCCAGGAAGGAGAGAGAGGTATCAGAGATGGTCCAGGTGAACTTAAGGTTGGGGTGGAAGGTGTTGGTGAAGTGGATGAACTGTTCGAGTTCCTCGTGGGAGCATGAGGCAGCGCTGATACAGTCATCAATGTAACGGAGGAAGAGGTGGGGTTTAGGGCCAGTGTAGGTACGGAAGAGGGATGGTTCCACGTAACCTACAAAGAGACAGGCATAGCTTGGGCCCATGCGAGTACCCATGGCCACCCCCTTTGTCTGTAGGAAGTGGGAGGAATTGAGAGAGAAGTTGTTGAGGATGAGGACGAGTTCGGCTAAGCTGATGAGGGTGTCAGTGGAGTCCCTTCAGGACTTAGTTAGCTCAGTGAGTAGTGGTGCTACCGAGTCACTCTTGGTGATGGGCATTGCAGCTTCCAACTGAGAGTACATTTTATGCCTTGTCACCTTTACTGCTTCTTCCAAGTAGTGTTCAGTGTGGAGAGGCACTGTTTCATCAGCTGAGGGAGGGTAGTAGGTGGTTTCCTTGCCCATGATTAACTTGAAGATATGATACTTCATGGGTTCTGAAGTCAATGTTGGATACTCCTTCCTCTCCTTTCTTGGACTCCCAGACCTGATCCCCTGCCCTCCATGATGGCATTTATTGTTTGGGATCAAATGTCTTTTCCCAGTACTTTTCCCAAAGATGATCACCTGCTTTTGCATTGTACTGAATTCATCTGCCTCCAATGTTCATGTGACAGGAAATCCACAACAGCTTCAGATATAAATTTTGAGCTCACATTTGGTCACAGTGAAGATCAAGCTTTTCTGAAGAGTACTTCACTGCCTTTTAAATATTCTGATCGACTTCAGTATGCTAGCATCACACTGTACCGTGCTGATGCATAGCACCAGCTCAGTGGCAGGTTGGTTTGTGTTTCTGAATTTAAAGCATTTGCGTATGTGCTGCAGTTGAGCTCAATTTGCTGACTGAAGATATCCGTGCTTGCACAAAGTGGCAGGTTTCTATTTCAGCAACCAACAGACAGGGAGTCCATCTCAATTTTACAATGTAAATGTGCAGGAAATATCAATAAAAACACCTCCATTTAGGCCCAAACTAGGACTTGGACTAAATATCAGTTAAGATGTGTCTTAAAATGAGCCTGAAACTGTTTATGTTTACTTCTGCAATTTATTTTATTTTCTCTCGGTTTGAAAGAGTGTTGCGTTGTCTTTACAATACAGAATAGACAAGATTTAGTACTCAGCATCTTGAGGAATTGCTAGTGGTAACCAGTATTCAGCAGTACAGTATCAGCTTAATATTTTTGGATGCAGAGGTATGAATGAGGGTTAAATTTCTTTACTTTTTTTTTCATATTTGTTCATGCAAAGCAGTGAAGAAAAAGGAAACAAACAAATGTCCTGGAGAAAGTAGTGGTTGGCTGCCTTGAAATGTTGCTATCTTTGTCAATGTATGGATACCCCAACAGTTTGTTTAGGAAGGAGTTTCCATGATTTTGTGCAAACTGTTTGAGTTTCATTCTTGATCTACATCCTTGTTCGACATCCTTGTTGTATGGGCAAGCCTTTTCACTATGTCCTGTGAGCTTAAATTGTTGCCACCATTTTCTCTGTGTTGCAGGGTCTGTTTGGTCTAGTTGTGGTAGGAGAAAACAACTTCCTGGTCTAACTAGAAGAGTCTTTTATAGATAACAAATGTGACTTGTTGCATGCTAGCAATGATGTTACATGTTACACTGATGTGATTGACATTTCACAGAACCTCTGTGAAAGGCCAAATGTAAGGTCTCACCTTCTTTGAGATCAAGAGCTGTTCTGGCCACAAGTATGCATGACATGTGGGTATTGATACTTTTCTAGATTAACCCTTTCAGACCCTCATAAATTATCATTATGTAAAATGTGCAATCCATGTTCATGTACATTTTCCACTGCATTCTATGCTTAATGTTTATTCAGAAATATTTTCCTTCCTTAAAACTAATTATTATTAATATTGGTTGGTAAGGAATCCCTATGCTATCATTGACTAACTGGTTTACGGTCCAATTTGGATTTGGCTCTTACTTGACCGTACTATCCCTTCTTGGAAGTCAAGGCTCCAATTTTGAGTTTTTGGATGAACCTGTGTTCAGTGATCTGTTTTTAAATTCTTCTATCCATTTTTAATTTTGATCAAACTCTACCTCAAAAATTCTGTCAGATAATAAAGGTAAAGATTTTAATTTCTGGCTGTTTAAAATGAATGTGCAAATAAATGAGAAAATCACAGGCTGACTACCACAGGAGTAAAAAGAAACTCCCTTAATATTAAAAGCAATAATTCTTAGCTTAAAAACACTTATTTCAGTTGAACAACCGACCTTTATTGTGTTAATCATAGTACTGGCAAAGACTGGCAAACATTTGCAGTCAAGTAGGTATCTTTATTGCATCAGTACTTCTCAAATACAGGAGTTTTAGTTTTTTTTCGCCAAAGAGTTTAACAAAATCAATTTTTTTTTCACTTTGGAGAAGCAATGTGGAATGTGGAGCATGGAGCTGACCATATGTAAAAACAGTTCTGCGTAGTAAATTCAGATTTTATCACGGGTCTGGCCTTGTAACTTACATTAAAGCAAATACCGTAGATCTTGGAAATCTACAATAAAAGCAGAAAATACAGGAAGCAATCAACACATTAGGCAGCATCTACGAAGAGGAACAAATTCCTTTGTGGTCTTGTGAATTGTTTGTCGTGATGGGATCATCTTGAGTTCTCTGCCTGATGGCAGGTTCCAGACAATTATTCATTGATCTGTAGCAAAGTGCTGTGATTTTTTTTTACAAAAAGATGGGAGGTAAGCCATGAATCTACCTCAACCAGAGCAAGATCAAATCCTGTAATGTTGGCATTCACCTGATCCACACAGTAGCTATCTAGCCAACTGAGTTGACACCTCCCCATCACATTCATAGAACAAGAAAGTTTAACTGGAAATTACTTTCTCTTGAATTGAAAAGGCAGATATACATTCCACGATGCAGTCCTGTTATCATCATCTTCATCTATAGAATCAATGCTACTGTAATATTTTAATTCAGTTTTTGGTCATATCTATTGAACCTTAATTATTAGCAAAAATAATTGTTTTTAGGTAATAAATTGTAGCAAATAATTGCCCCTGCTATTTTCCCACATTGAAAGAATTCACTCAGCCCATGCCATCCCATTCCTCGCAGAAACAATTTCTCTAGCCAGGGTAGTCTTGTTAAGGGCTTCCCATTACCTACCGCTGCTTTTGTTCTGCATCAACATCCCCTCAAACCTGGTTTCTGCTAACAACAGTTGGTCAGCTCCACCTGAGTCAGATGCTCCTGTCCAATGTGCATTGCACCAGGCATTGCCTGCTAGTTGTCTTGCACTTTAAACTGTCCAACTGAAGCCTGAGGAAAAGGGTGTTTGAGGACAACAACATCAGATCTGAAACCAAAATCCTAGTTTACAGAGCTGTGGTGGTTCCCACCTTCCTGCATGGTTCTGAGATGTGGACTGTCTACAGCACACACCTCAAGACGCTGGAGCAGTACCATCGACGCTGCCTGCACAAGATCCTGCGAATCTGCTGGGAACAAAGATGCACCAACACCAGCATCCTCGACCAGGCCCAACATTCCTAGTATCGAGGCACTGATTACCCTCGACCAGGCCCAACATTCCTAGTATCCATGGAATGATTACCCTCGACCAGATCCAACATTCCTAGTATCAAGGCACTGATTACCCTCGATCGGCTAAGATGGGCTAGGGGGCATGTCGTCCTCATGACTGACATGAGACTCCCCAAGCAGGCAGTCTCTGCCCAGCTTCAAAAAGGCAGGCAAGCCCCACGTGGACAAAAGAAACGCTTCAGTGATACCCTGAAGACCTCACTGGCGAAGTGCGGCATTCCCACAGACATCCGGGAATCACTGGCCCAAGACTGTCCAAAGTGGAGGAGGAGCATCCGGGAAGGCACGAGCACCTGGAGACTTGCCATCAGAAAAAAGTGGAAGCCGGGCGAAAACAGCAAAAGGAGAGCACTCCCACGCCAAAGCCCCACCCACCCCTTCCCGTGACCACGACCTGCTGCCTCAAGTGTAACACAGCCTGCAGTAGCCATATTGGTCCGTACAGCCACCTACGCAGTCGCACTGAGAGTGGAAGAGAGTCAAGCTCATCTGCGAGAGACTGCCGATGATGATGGTCAGATGAGAGCTATATTATTATCATTGTTCAGAACACAAACTGTCATTAGAATATTCAGCAGAATAGGATCTATTTCCTAATAACATCAAAATATGTAAAATGTTGACTTCAAAATGCTAGAGCATAAAAAATTTAAACTTTACTGTACAATTTACCTATTTTAATAATTGCTGATACACCACTTCCACTATAGGATTTAGGAGCAGAATTAGTCCACTGGGTCCATCGAGTCTGCTCCACCATTCAATCATGACTGATATGTTTCTCAACCCCATTCTCCTTCTTTTGCCTTTTGATCCCCTTTACCAATTAAGAACCTATCTGTCTTAAATATACTCAATGACTTTGGCCTCCACAGCCTTCTGCAGCAATGATTTCCACAGATTCATCGCTCTCTGACTCTGTCATAGTAACATTTTGTTTAAAGAAGTTCAGAGCTGTGTTCTTTTGCTTTTTAAAATGATTGAACATGCAAAT
The DNA here is from genome assembly GCF_021869965.1 of Rhincodon typus. Lineage (NCBI taxonomy): Eukaryota > Metazoa > Chordata > Chondrichthyes > Orectolobiformes > Rhincodontidae > Rhincodon > Rhincodon typus. Next base: position 19,645,789 of record NC_063345.1, on the reverse strand, counting down.
TCTTTTGTAGTGCTTAAGTAAAGCAATAAAAAAAATCAATCTATATGACAGTGTGTTTCATGATTGGGATTAGTATTGAGAACTTTGTGGAAAAATGACTTTTTTAATTCAGCAGTTTCTGGACATTGTGTTCTAAGATGTGTACTCTTGTGTTTCTGCCAGTTTACTGCTTAGACTTTTTTTGTCCTTGTTTTCATTAGGGATTTGTTGTGAATTACAATTGTCATTTGAACCATTTTAGCCTATTTGGAAATACTTCTGATTTTGCCCAGTGTATATCAATATGCCCTGCTCTGTTAAGGGCACATGTGTGTACTGATGGATGGATGTTGCTTGATAATTTCTTCTGTGCAAATTTGTAGTTTTGGCATTAATTTCTTATACTCATGACCAGAACTGCAGGGCCAAATTGTATGTGATACATTGAGGCCCAAATGAATTCATTTCCTGACAGCATAGTAATGGAACATGAAGATGAGGCTATTTATAAATTTGATTGGGAGTACTGTAGTCATGATATTGCTTCAGCTTTGAGTTTAGCTGTAGTCTTAATGTTTGAAATTGAAGCTAACTCAATTCGATATCGTAGGATACTTGCCACTGTGCATTCCCCAATAGTGCAGGATGATTTGAATTTGATTAACATCCACATCCCATGAATGGACCTAAAAAGAAAGCTATCAAGATACAAATTCACCCTGATACCGTGAGTACTGTATAGTACGATAACTCAGATGATCTACAATTATTAATTTTGGAGTCCTTTATCCAAAAAAGCTTGCAAGACATTGTTGAAGTGAAAAGTTGAGACCCAATATAGATTGCTCCAGAAATCTGTTCTAGGTCTCAGATTTTCACCAAATGTACTAATGACTGTAATTGGAAGAGAAGACTGCTGGATGTGAAGAGTTTGGGGTAAAAATAAACGGAGAGTTTGAAATGGTGTGAAAGCTATAATATCTTAGTGTTGATTTTATTGAAGTTTACTTAAAGAAAGATTTCATTAAATTTCTTCATATTACAAATTTGTCTATCACTGCAGTTCAGAACAAGCTGTTTTATTAGTTCCAATTATCTTATGTGAACTATGTCAAGGCAGGATTTCTCTATCTGCTATGAAATAACTGGATTATTAAAGAGAAAGAGTGTAGTGATTTTTAAAACTATGAATGCAATGGAGATCTTCATATACTGGGGAGGAGAAAGCAAATGAATGAATGTGTGGTGATCTTTCATTTTAAAACTGCATTTAGTGAGGGAAAATCTGAACCTGTGGTAGTGATAACAATAATCAAACCTTCAAGTTAATCATTTTGCCCGGGAACAAAGCTGCAACCAGACTATTAAAAGCAGCACATTTTAAGCTGAAGCGAGGTACGGATGACAAACCACACAACAATTTCGAGCTGCTAACTCATAATTGTAGGCCCAGGTACTAACAAAACTCAGGCCTGCAATTACGCTGAAGCCTCAGATTTGGCTGAAAGTTATTGTAAAAGCACTCACTGTGATGAGAAATTCTTAAAAGTCTGCTACAATGGCCCATGGCAATTTACTCAACATAGTACTACAAAAAGCAAAGTGCTCCACTTTAAAGGAGAAGCTGGTCTGAAATTACTTATTCTTACCCCAGTTGATATGTTCTTTCCAATGCTAGTTCATAATTATAAAGCACCACCGATTCTAATGTCAGGAAAGGACCAAATTCGAATCTTCCTACACTGAATACATAGTGGCAAGTATCCTGTGATACAGAATTGAGTTAGCTTCTAATGCAAACGTTCAAACTTCAGTTAAATTCAAAGCTGAAGCAATACTATTACTGGAGTATGAGGGTAGCCCTAATTGACCAGAGGGCAGTTAAGAGCCAACCACATCACTGTGGGTCTGGAGTCACACAATTCAGACCAGGTAAGGACAGCAGATTTCCTTTCCTAAAGGCCATTACTGACCAAGGTGAGTTTTTACAACAATCAACTGCAGTTCCATGATTGCTATTAGATTAATCTTTTATCTGAAAAGTTTAGTGAATTCCTATTTGATATTTGATATTCATCTTCCATGATGAGATTTGAACCCAGGTCCCTAAAACATTAGCGTGGTGTTCTGGATTACTATGCCAGTAACTTTTACCAGTATGCCATCAACACCACCTCCTAAGGATGGTTATGTTTTGGATAGTGCAGTGACTTTGCAATGATGCCAAGAGCTGCTCTTCATTGGGCAGAGTAGCAGACAAAAGAAAAACCTGTGGAGTAGACCAGCTAGCATTAGGAATAGAGTTAATAGAATAGTCTTTCAATAGGTAACAGTAAGATCAGAACCTGATGTATATCTGAATATCATTTTTTTAATATTTAGTTTTAATATGTAATAAACAGTGCTATAGAGAGCCCAGGCCTGAAGGCAGCTCTTCACCTTGACTTTGCCTCAACTATTGAATCCAAATTCATGTGTGGGGGCATGCAACCAAACTATAAAAAAGCAAAGAACCTCTTGAGCAAGTTTGAATTCTACTGGTCTTGGTAACATCTGTGGGTTTACCTAACAATCATCTTGCCATTCTCACTACTTCTCCGCACACACTGCTGTAGGTGAGGCTTCCAGCCACTCTGCATTGCATGTGTCAGCTGCAATCCACTTCTGTCTCCCAGCTTGCACCAAGCCAGCATCCATCTATCACTGATTTGGGTATTGCTCCACTGTCTTGCAGACAAACAAGAAGATCTCTACAGACCCAGTTTAAGAAGCAGTGCACTATATATATAGGCATCAGACATGGTTCAATGGATAGTTTTTTGTGTGAGTCAATAAGTTGTAGTTTCATGTTTCACTTAACAGCTTGAGCACAAGAGTTATGCTAATGCACCAATGCAGTACTGGAGCAGTTTGCCATTGTTGAAGCCTCAGTTTTTATATGAGATGTTAAACTGATGTCACGTTTTTGTCATGGCATGTTAACGATCCCTTAGTGTTAATTTGCAGACGTGCAGGGGGATTTTCCCTAGTGCCCGACCATTATTTATCCCTGAAACCTGATGAAAAGAAACATTTAACTAGAAGCCATAGGTTTAAGAGGGGCAAGATTTAAAAGGGACCCAAAGGGCAATTCTTTCACGTAGAGGGTGGTGTGTGTATGGAACGAACTGCTAGAGGAGGTGGTGGAGTTGGGTACAGTCACAGCATTTAAAAGGCATCTGGATGGGTAAGTGAATAGAAAGGGTTGAGAGGGATTTGGGCCAAATACTGGCAGATGGGACTAGATCACTCTAGGATATCTGGTCGGCGCACACTAGTTGGATTGAAGAGCCTGTTTCCAGGCTGTATGACTCAAGAACTCTATTACCTGGTCATTAACCCATTTCCACTGTTTTGCGTGATATTGCAATGTGCAAATTGACTCAGCATTTACTTCATTATAAGAATGTGTACAGTTCAAAAGTACATTATTGGCTGTACATCGGGTTGCTCAGAAGGTGTGATATCTATACCTGTATAATTGACATGTGGAATGCAGAGAATTGTTTGTCTTAATTCACAGATTACATTAAATTATGATGAGTTGTTTGTGTGAGAAAAGGATTTACAAAGGGACAGATTATGGCAGATGGAGTTCAGTCTGGGAGTTGTTAAACATCCACTTTGAATTCAAGAATTTTGTAGAATACAGAGTAGACAAACAGGTCATTTGGCCCTATCAATCTATACTGATGTTTATACTTCAAACAAGATTCCTCCCTTATTATCCACCTTGGTTGAGCCTTGCAGTGTGTCATTCTATCCCTTTTTCTCTCAAGTACATTATTTACCTTCCTGTGGTAATGAGTTCTGCATTCTAATCACACCTTGAGGAATCACATTTCTCATTGTTCTATTGGATTTATCTGTAACTATTTTGTATTGTTGGTCACTAGTTTTGCATTGTCCCACAAGTGGAAACATCTTTTCCACATCAATCCTATCAAACCCATTTATAACTTTAAAAACCTCTATCAGGGGACCTCTCAATCGTCTTCCAAAAAACAAATAAGCCTCACTCTGTTCAATCTTTTCTACTAGCTGCAATCTCTCAGTTTTGGTATGATTTTAGTACACTTATTTTGCACTTTCTTCATTGCTGTTGTTTTTGTAGTTGGGAGATCGGAACCTTGCTGGTATTCCAGGTGAGGCCTGACCAGGGTCCTATACCAGTTTAACATAACTTCACTACTCTTTATTTTATTGGCTGCAAAGTTCTTTGAGATACATGTTGGTCTTGGAAGACACTGTGTAAATACGAGTCTTTTTATCTTTCTTTTAAACCCCTATAAATAAATCCTAATACTTTACCAACATTTAATTTGCTAGCCTAGGATGCTGCTTTTAATGATTTGTTCAGTGCAATGTGCTGTATTGGAATGGTGCAACAACTTCAAGGAGATGAATGGCTTACTTCTGTCCTTTAATTCATCTACAGTTTATAGGATTTTAAAAGCTTCCTGTCACCATCTATGTTCCTGTTTGCCCCATCCTTTTCTCCAACTCGTGGTGATGGTAGCCTCTTGTGCTGTGGCCCTTTCTTGATTTCCTGAGTTAATAAACTTGCTTTGCTGTCTTCTCTGGCATTGTTGAGGCAAGGGGGAGGAATGTGCTTTGAGGATCACAGGAAGATATCGGACATGATAGCTTTTCCTCTAATCGTTACTGGATTAGATATTTTCCCTTCTGCTTTGAGATCTGGTAGCTAAATTGATTGTATATTTTGTATCAGTTGCTTTTAATATGGCACCTAATTGGTGCAGTGGCAGTTCATGTAGTTTGCTTATGTAATATGATTAATGGCAATTATACAAGATGGCAGACCAGATGGATTGTTTGGCTGACTTCTGTGCTGTATGATTCCATAATTCTTGTCTGGGATTGATAAAAGCAGAAATAACAGTAAAATGGCACTGCTTTAATTGTTGTAAGAAATGGTCAAAAGACAGAATAGACAGTAACAAGGAATGATTTGTGGGGGCTGTTGTGGTGTGATGGTAGTGTCCCTAACTCTTAGCCAGAAGGCCTGGGTTCAAGTCTCACCTGATCCAGGGGTGTGTAATAACATATCTGGACAGGTTGATTAGGGGTAAAAAGGAGATATTTATATCTTTAGGAGTCAAAATTATACAGATGAACAAGCTTCATCATGAAGAACGCTGTGCCGTAGATTAACATAATATTTCAGTTGAAAGAATGCTGTGTCTTTTGAGCAAATTTGATTGGTGAGGTTTAGTAGTACTGTAAAATAGTGCTAGGTCTACCAATGACCACCTTTTTCCAGCAAGTGTGCTACTTCATGTGCGTTTGGACTTGATTACAATAGAGTCATACAGCACAAAAACAGACCCTTCAGTCCAACTTGTGCATTCCGACCAAGTTTCCCAAACTAAATTAGTCCCATTTGCCTGCATTTGGCCCAAAGCCATCTAAACCTTTCCTATTCGTGTACCTGTCCAAATGTCTTTTACATTGTGTAAATGTACCTGCATCTACCGGTTTCTCTGGCTGTTAATTTCATAAATAAACGACCCTCTGTGTGAAAACATTGCCTGTTCGGTCCCTTTTACATCTTTCTCTTCTCACGTTATAGATGCCTTTAAAGTGAGAATTCAGTAGCTTTCCTGTCAACTAAGAACACAAACTGTTGGAGCAACCCAGCAGATCTGGCAGCACCTGTGTAGAGAGAAGCAAATTTAACATTTCAAATCCATTATGTAGAGGTGTCGGTGTTGGACTGGGCTGGATAAAGTCAGAAGTCACACGACACCAGATTATAGTCCAACAGATATATTTGAAGTAATGAGCTTTCGAAGCACTGCTCCTTCGTCAGGTGAAGTGTCACTGGTGAAGGAGCAGTGCTTCAAAAGCATATGATTTCAAATAAACCTTTTGGACTATAACCTGGGTGTTTTGTGAAATCCAATATGATTCTGCTTATATCAGGTTTCCTTCATCCACAGTATTTTGTTTTTATTTGATGTTTCTTGTCAAATTGTCCAAGCAATTAAAAAGTTTGTGAGAATGTTGTGAAGTCAGTAGTTATTCAATATGCACATAGCCATTAAAAGGGTTGAATCAGAAACAGTAGGTATCTGTACCTGTAATAATTACAACCAAAAGCATTTCTGCTGATGAGAATAGAACAGATATATGGTTTTAAAAGATAAAAATCACTGAGCTATCTCCTAACATCTCCATCTTTTGGCTTTGTGACAATTTTGTCTGCTTACAGTTCTGTGAAGGACATGAGATATTTCCCTGTGTTGCATAAAAGCAAGTGGTTGTAATGTAATAACGTCATAGTTATGTCAAACTCGAATGCTTCAATATCCTGCAGCATGCAGCGTTAATATGTACATTATTGTATATGTCTACATATAACTTCATTCATAGGCCCTGACTGATCAGAAATCTGACCTACATCTTGTCATGAGCTTTTAGTTTTATATCTGTTATGTAGTTAAATTACATGTAAATCTGTTCCGTGTTAGTTCACCTTTTAGAAGATGTTTGTCAACCTGCCTTGTTCAAATCGCAGGGTTATTCCAAAGCCTTTGGAAGGAGCAAGACAAGCTGGCTTCTAAACATATTAAGGAAAAGAATATTACTTAAATAATTTGTGCATCGGTTTTGAGCTATTCATTATTTTCTGCTATTTTTACAACAGTTATTAAACTTAGCTATATTGCTTTACTGTTAACATTCACACTTTTCCTAACTAGTTAACAAATTCCTCACTTGGTTAAATCTTAAATGAGGCCTAATTCTGAAACTAGAGGATCACATGATAAAGCTAATAGTTGAAAAAACTGAGGAGGTTCCATTATTCGTTCACTAGACAAGCAAGGAATTTGGAACAAAGCCAAAGTTGCTGTAAAAGCCCAACAGGTCTGGCAGCATCTGAGAAGGTAAAAACAGAGTTAATGTTTCGGGTACGGTGACCCTTCCTCAGTTCTATTCCTGATTTACAGCATCTGCAGTTCTTTCGGTTTTTATTAAGCAAGGAACTTGCTTTGATATCTGTTCAAGTTTAAAAATAAAACTTCCGATAAGAATAGACTGAAAGATGAGGAAAAGGAACAAAGCAAAGAAACTGAGAATGTTAAACTGTGCACGATTTTATATTTGAGGAGTTCTATATCTGAGTGATGTTTGGTCTTGTGAAGTTATACTACTGTGTAACTTTCAATAAAATTGATTTTATACCTTGTAACCTGAATTATATGATCTAATAGTATGTTTGTAATTCTTTTACCTGAAGGCTGGGAAAACATAAGATGGCTAGTTTCAAAACTCGAAATCAATTATAGTAATTACGGCTTTGTTTTCCTCCTGGGCAATGCCATATTACCAGATATTCGGCATATAACATGGCACTTGGAGAGATTAGACAAAAGGTTGTCTGGAGAAGTATCTAGAGCAGGTCCTAAATGTGCAACTTCTTGTCCATGCCTGGGAAAGAAGCCAGATAGAATATTATCCTGTGTGTACTCTGTCACCTCATGATATGGTCTATAGCAGCATTGACCAACGTTTGGGATCAGGACATGTATTTTGTTGTCTTCATGAACTGACGTCTTGACATAGATTCATAGAGTCATAATAATGTACAGTGTGGAAACAGACCCTTCAATCCAACTCGTCCATGCTGACCTGATATCCTAGAAAAATCTAGTCCCATTTGCCACTAAACCCTTCCTGTTCATATACCCATCCAGATGCCTTTTTAAATGTTGTAGTTGTACCCGCCTCCACCACTTCCTCTGGCAGCTCATTCCATTCATGCACCACCCTCTGCATGAAAAAGTTGCCCCTCAGGTCCCTTAAATCTTTCCACTCTCTCTTTAAACCTATGCCCTCTAGTTTTGGACTCCTCCATGCCAGGGAAAAGGCCTTGTCTATTTATGCTATCCATGCCCCTCGTGATTTTATAAACCTCTATAAGGTCCCCTCTCAGCCTCCAATGCTCCAGAGAAAATAGCCCCAGCCTATTCAGCCTCTCCCTAGAGCTCAAACCCTTCAACCCTGGCAACATCCTTGCAAATCTGTTCTGAACCCTTTCAAGTTTCACAATATCCTTCATATGGTCAGGAGACCAGAATTGCACACAGTATTCCAAAAGTGGCCCAACCAAAGTCCTGTACAGCCTCAACATGACCTCCCAACTCCTCCTACAGGGAGGCAATGGCCTAGTGATATTACCACTGGACTGTTAATCCAGACACCCAGATAACGTTCTGGGGAGCCGGGTTCGAATCCTGCCATGGCAGACAGTGGAATTTGAATTCAATAAATATCTGGAATTAAAAGTCTAACGATGATTGTGAATCCATTGTCGATTGTTGGAAAAACCTATTTGGTTCACTACTGTCCTTTAGGGAAGGAAACTGTCACCTTTACCTGGTCTGGCCTACATGTGACTCCAGACCCATGTGGTTGACTCTTAACTGCTCTACGGGCAACTAGGGATGGTCAATAAATGCTGCCTAGCCAATGATGCCCTGATCTCGTGAATGAATAAAGAAATACTCAGCGCACTGATCAATAATTGCAAGAGTACCAAATGCCTTTTTCATTATCCTATCTACCTGGGACTCCACTTTCAAGGTAGTATGAACCTGCACTCCAAGGTCCCTTTGTTCAGCAATGCTCCCCAGTACGTTACCATTAAGTGTATAAGTCCTACCCTGATTTGACTTTCCAAAATGCAGCACCTCACATTTATCTAAATTAAACTCCATCTGCCACTCCTCAGCCCATTGGCCCATCTGATCAAGATCCCATCGTACTCTGAGATAACCTTCTTTGCTGTCCACTACACCTCCAAGTTTGGTGTCATCTGCAAATTTACAAACCGTACCTCCTATGTTCACATCCAAATCATTTATATACATGACGAAAAGTAGTGGACCTAGCACAGTCCCTTGTGGCACACCACTGGTCACAGGCCTCTGATCTGAAAAGCTACCCTCCACCACTGCCCTCTGTCTTCTACCTTCGAGTCAGTTCTGTATCCAAATGGCTAGTTCTCCCTGTATTCCATATGATCTAACCTTGCTAACCAGTCTACCATGAGAAAGTTTGTTGAATACCTTACTGAAGTCAGTATAGATCACATCCACCACTCTGTCCTCCTCAATCTTCTTTGTTACTTCTTCAAAAAACTCAATCAAGTTAGTGAGATATGAATTCCCACACACAAAGCCATGTTGATTATCCCTAATCGGTTCTTGCTTTTCCTAATACATGTAAATCCTGTCCCTCAGGATTCCCTCCAATAACAGGCTCATCGGTCTGTAGTTCCCTGGCTTTTCTTAACCACCTTCCTTAAATTGTGGCACCACATTAGCCAACCTCCAGTCTTCTGGCACCTCACCTTTGGCTATGATGATACAAATATCTCAGCAAGGGGCCCGGCAATCACTTGCCTAGGTTCCCACAGATTTCTTGAGTACACCTGATGAGTTCCTGGGCATTTATCCAAATTATATATTTTAAGACATCCAGCACCACCTCCTCTGTAATATGGACCTTTCTCCACGTCTTATGTCTTTTATATCCTTCTCCACATACTCATTTAGAATCTTCCCCATCTCCTGCGTTTTTACACATGTGCAGCCTCGCTAATCTTTAAGGGACCCTATTCTCTCCCTCATTACCCTTTTGTCCTTAATATATTTATAAAATCCCTTTGGATTCTCCTTAACCCTTTTTGCCTTCCTGATTTCCCTCTTAAGTATACTCCTATTGCCTTTGTAATATTCTAAGGATTCACTCAATCTCTGCTCTCTATACCTGACATTTGCTTCCTTCTTTTTCATGTCCAGAACCTCAATTTCTCTCGTCATTCAACATTCTGTACACCTACCAGCATTACCCTTCATCGTAGCAGGAGCATACTGTCTCTGGACTCTCCTTATCTCATTGTTGAAGGCTTCCCATTTTCTAGCCATCCCTTTACCTGCAAACATCTGCCCCCAATCAACTTTTGAAAGTTCTTGCCTAATGCCGTCAAAATTGGCCTTCCTCCAGTTTGGAACTTTAACTTTCAGATCTGGTCTATCCTTTTCCATCACTATTTCAAAATTAGTAGAATTGTGGTCACTGGCCCCAAAGTGCTAGTCACCTGCCCTGCCTTATTTCCCAAGAGTAAGTCAAGTTTTTAGCACACTCTGTAGTAGGTACATCCACATATTGAATCAAAAAATTTTCTTGTACACACTTAACAAATTCCTCTCAGTCCAAGCCTTTAACACTATGGCAGTCCCAGTCTATGTTTGGAAAGTTAGAATCCCCTACCATAACCACCCTAGATTTCTTACAGATTACTGAGAATCTCCTGACAAATTTGTTTCACAATTTCCCTGTGACTATTGGGGGGGGTGTACAGTACAATCCCAATAAGGTGATCGTCCCTTTCTTATTTCTCAGTTCCAGCCAAATAACTTCCCTGGACGTATTCCCAGGAATATCCTCCCTAAGTACAGCTGTAATGTTATCCCTAATCAAAAATGCCACTCTCCCTCCTCTTTCACCTCCCTTTCTATTCTTCCTATAGCATCTATACCCTGGAACATTAATTTGCCAGTCCGGTCCATCCCTGAGCGCTGTCTCTGTAATTGTAATGATATCCCAGTCCCATGTTCCCAACCATGCCATGAGTTCATCTGCTTTACCTGTTAGGCCGCACACACATGTAGAGAGGCTTGTGTACTCTGATGAGCAGTGCCATTGGGGATCTTCTTGCAGCAAGGTCAGGGGATGTCACCAAAGAAACATGGTCCAAAAGGTACTCAATGACAGAACAGATGATGGAAGACTATAGGTTTGATTAGCTATTAAGATAGAAGAAAAAAGGTAGTGCCAGTTATTGTGGTGTCACATGTCAACAAAATCTCACAATTAACCTGTCAAGATTGTTTGGACAATGATGGCATCTTAAGGTCCACACCTTAAACAAGCCACATGGAGGCTTCTACATAGGCTTTGATCTTTGGTCCTGTTGGTCAAGAATTGGCCTGCTCAGTCACAGGTATGTCTTCCTTAAATTGAGAGATTTTGTATGACATTTCTGCTCATTTTCCAGCGTCTGGTGATTACACAATGTTAAATATCACAGAAAATTTAAATGAAATTTTATTGGACAAGAGAAATTTACAAATAGCTATTTTTGTTAGATGATGAAATAGCTGTCTAATTCATCTGTCTGAATTGAACTCTGGCAGATTCAAATACATTTCCACAATTTTGACTCTTTAGAAACTCTTTTAAAATCAATCTAGGTGCCATTTAATCATTATTTTTTATTTATCACCATGTCTGTCATATGCTTTTGTGCTATTCTGGACAATGGATCACCTTCTCCTCTATTTGTCACTTTGTAAAGATTTTGTCCTTTGCTTTCTGATGAAAGACCTGTAATTCTTTAATGTGTGGTTATATTGACATTTTCTGCAACAGTTAATTAAGGTTGGGTCAGCTGATAATTAGTTACACTGCAAGTTGAGTCCTTGATCAATCAGACTGTTAACCCACCTTAATATGTGTACTGTATGAACTTATTTTATTGTATCTTTAGGCATTGAAGAAAATTTCTCCTTTAGGTACTGAAACTGATTGTGTTTGCATGTTCAAATGAAGTTGTCTTCTCCTCTGGCTACAGCTACTCTTGCAAATATCCCAGACGGCTCAATACCATCGTTTCAAATTCAATCAGAACATAGGATTGTACTGATCAGGCAGGGATGATGAAGATTTCAAATGCTGCAGTTCTGTGGGGTTATCTTGCATGAGGTCAACAAATTAGCATATGTCAATATTTTATGATGAAATATACATTGCTTGAAATTAACTTGCTATACTGCATACATTCATATAAAAATGTATTCAATATTCAAATGTGTTGAGTAGTCAAGTGGAACTGGGATTCAACAATGGAATTGAATTAGCAATATGATTTTTACCAGATATTTTTGCAATTTCCCATGCTTAATACTGGAAATAATTGATTCTTTTGAATTATGGGAATGAGAGAGACAGTTTAAAGAAATTGAAGCATAATGCAACTTTCTTAAAATATCTAAGTTCTTGATGCAACTTTGCTATTTGCTATTGAATATTAACCGTGTGTATTAAATCAGCAAAGGCTATTAATGTTGCCACAGCCTGGCAATGAGCTTGTTTCCTATTAGCCAACTTGGTTCACAGTGCTACTGTTAAATGGGTCCAGATTAGTATGTTGAGAGCAGAAATGACTTTTAATCTTGACTTCATTCACACAAGTATAATTTCAAGTGATAATTCACAAATTCAACATTTACCTGGTACAAATAGAACGTGGGGTGAGGTGTGGGGGAGGAGAGATGGAATACCAAGAGCGGGTTGATGAATTCATAATGAAAATACGACATAGTGGTTAGAGGCACAATCATTGATCTGGTATTTACAGGACTCATGTTCAGAGTTGGAGAGAGCGTGTTAAGGACAGGAAATCTGTGAATACATTGCAGGATAGGGATGAGGAGAGTAAATGGATCACAGACGGATTTGCAGGTAAACTTGTTGGACTTGAAGGGAACAATCTTGACCTTCTTGGCTAACATGCAGTGCTGCAAAAGCTGTTACCTTTGTAGATCAAGCCCTTTTTCATTCTCTTCTGTTTGCTGGGTTTCCTGGTGCCAGGAAAGTGTGGTTGATGATTAAAGTTCATGAGAGCATTCAAATGGAGGAACTCAACCTCCTTAGAAGATTTTAGAAGATGACCAGCCTCCTCAGACCACATGCCCCTGGCCCCATCGCTCAGCACTAAGTGGGTCAGTCTGAAAAGGTTTGGAATCCGATTTGAAATTATAAAAATCTGACCTTCTCAGTCAATCCGAGTCTGTCTGCTTTTTTGAGAGTTAATATTATGCTCATGGTGTCCGAGCCACATAGACAAAACTTAACCATTGGTTGCGACACCTGAAGACCTTAGACAGACTGCTGCTGAAGAACCAGTGCCAGAAGACAATTCCATAATCGCCGACAGTTCCATACATTATCTACCCATTGTAATTGACCATCTCAGAGACCGTTTGGCTCTAGTATAAGAGTAAAAGCCACCACAAAATAAACATTCTAAACAAAACTATGCCACACTGCATACAAATGCCAATTAATCATCCTAGTACCAATCTTCTGTGTGCCTTTCCCTGTTCTAGTGTTCCTGTTCAATGTGATTGCAGTTAGATGAGTGGAAGACTGGACTTGCAATGGATGGTACTGCAGATGATCGTAAGGATGACCTTGAGCAGCTTTGGCCTAAGAAGCCCAGCTGCAGACTTCATCTGAGACTTAACTGAGCTGGCTATCAGTTAACAGCAGAGGACTATTGAAGAACAGATTGCTGAGTTGCTGTATCACTGTTCAAGCCTCTTTGCACACTATATTCCACAGCCATGATGGTCCAGAGCTGCTGTTGATCAAACTTGTTTGAATGTCCTGCAGCACAAAACTGTACAGTGTTACCCTCTGGCGAGCTGGTACCTGCAGTATCCAGTGCTGTTTTACCACATACAAATTCTGCCTCTGATCTAATCCTCCACGAAATACATATTATCAGTATCTGAGCTGGCAGTTGAGAGTGTGAAATCAAGTGACAGTACATATCACTCTTGTTTTCTTGGTGATCATCTGCTACATGCCCTGGTTACACTGCTTGAGTATCAGGGTAAAAGACACAAAGAAAAGGTTGTGTGGGCGGACTGGGAGAATGTAAGATGTGCATGCTTAAACCATCTACAGCTCGCAAGTCAGAAGAGCATGTGGGATGAAGAGGAGATGCGGTGTGAGAAGGAAGTTAGGCACGCAGCTACCATCGTTGTTGCTAATATCAATGGTATTGTGCCACCCACTGCCTCCACTATTGCCCAACACTCTTTGCTCCAAGGGGTTAGGACATGCATGTTTTGTTGTCACCTACTAGTTAGCTCTTACTGACTGTGTTTTTGTATTAGTTTGCTCTGAAAGAGAGCAAAGAATGTCATAGTGTCTATTTGGATGATGTGTCTGTCATGGCTGAATAGCTGGCAATGTGTTCAAGCTCTAGGATGTGTGTTCAGGTTGCATTCATTGACCTTGACAACTTGTGTGAGATCATCGAACTTCTTCGGGTACTGCATCCCCATGCTTGATCCCTGGCATTGGCCCTGCCTAGCTGTTATTTTCCATTGCCTTCTGAGAGTGTGTCTGTGGGGCATCCTGCAGATCCATGCCATTGCTTGCTAATCTTTTCCATCTCCTCCACCAAGTTTCAGTGCAGCTTTGAAAACCTTGGCACTTCTTCTCTCCCTTCTTATGCCACTTTTACTCATTCCTGTGTCAAGTTTCTTATCAACTATGGTTGGGTGCACTGACCACAATGCACCTCACATGCAGCTGGCTTTGTGCAGTGCAGGCTAGTTTTAACTGGAGCAAACGCTTACATTATTGGCTGCAGCTGATGTGACCAGCTAATGAACGGCACTCATGGGGGTTCTTTCTTGTGGTGCAGTGGTAGTGTCACTACCTCTGAGCCAGGAGACCCTGGTTCATGTCCCATCTGTTCCAGACGTGTTTAGTAACTTTTTTGAACAGGTTGCTTAGGAAAATGTATGAACAGCATAGGTGCAGCTGTACAACATGAAGTAGGTGTGTTGACTGTATGATGGGCTGTTGTGGTGTAGTTGTACTGTCCCTATCCCTGGACCAGAAGGCCCCTGCTTTAATGGTGTGTAATAATGTCTCTGAGCACATTGATTAGAAAGCATATCTTCATTGCCTGTATGTTTGCGGTGTTTTCCTACAAAACAACAATGATTACATGATAAGATTAACTGGTTGTGAAGATTTTTGTTAGGCAGGAGAATCGAAGATTACCAAATCAAGATGTGTCAATGGAATTAAAATACAGGTCAGCTGTAATTTGATTGAATGGAGGAACAAGCTTGAAGGACTGAATGATGTTCTATTGTTATATTTCTTCATAAATATGCTGAAACATCCTGAGGATGGGAAAGTTGTTATGTGAATGTAAATTATTTCTTTTGGTGCTTGGGACAGATGTATAGAACTTTTTTCATCCTTGAGATACCCCAATTTGCCATGACTTGTTTTTACTGAGATGTTCTTAAAGCTATAAATTCAAGTTATTAAAAGTTGATCATTACTGAGCCTATCCCCATGGGGATGATTGGCTAAGTGGTTCTTTTAAACACACGTTTTATCTTTCTTTATATCTCTCATCTTCAAGCTCAGCGTATTTAATATTTCGTCATGCTGCTACTGCAGTTTGTGGTTCTTCAGTGGCAAACGACTGTATCAAGAGCAGCAACAAAGTTATTAGCCTTCAAAATGGCACTTTTGTTGATAAAAATGGGGAAATGGAAAATACGGATAAAGCAACTTGCTCAAAGTAATGGCTACATGAAAGAGGAATGCTGACCA
This sequence comes from Rhincodon typus, assembly GCF_021869965.1. Taxonomy (NCBI): domain Eukaryota; kingdom Metazoa; phylum Chordata; class Chondrichthyes; order Orectolobiformes; family Rhincodontidae; genus Rhincodon; species Rhincodon typus. The sequence continues at coordinate 19,630,306 of NC_063345.1, read as the reverse complement.
CAAAGCTAATTGTTGTTTTTCTCAAGGTTGCAAGGAGTGATGTCTGCTATTATTGTGCAGTGCTGGCACCTGAACCAGTCTAGCAAAGTTGTGATCTAGCCAATCTTTTTTACAGAAAATTTCATTACAGCAAGTCAAGGCATAGTGGCCCCCAAAGAATCTGACGTTTGACTCCTTTAAATCTCATTTTATATTGAAAGCTGCAAAATTTCCAGTAGTCTTTGTTTATTGTGCAGTGGTAGGAGTGTTTGAAATAGGTATGTCAACCCTTGTGCAAAGAACAAAGTTGTTCTGTAATTGCTTTTGTGACATGATTTTAAAAAACTATTTTAGTTTTTGTTAGCGCATACATTTTTTCCCCAGTGGTTAGAATATAATTCTTAATCGGTTTCATGATTTTCTCTAAAATGTAGGTTTTAGGATTGAACAACGTAGTTTTAATATAGAGATTCCTGCAGCAAGGATATATTGTACATAATATAGAGCTGGCCTAGTTGTGGTTTCAATGATGCAAGCAGCACACTAATACCTTGAACTAATGATCATTTTTCATTTGGGCAGTAATGGTTGGCAGGTTATTAATCCTTGGACTGAATGTGAACCAGGGATCAAATCCGGGATCTTCCACAAATCGATTGATAAGTCTTCTGCATTCATACCATGCACCATTCCTCAATCAAATGTGTGGTTAGGCAACCTGGTTCGATTGTTCTGCCAGTTTAACCATCCATTAGCAGTACACACAAATAGCCAGTGGTACCTCATCCTGCTTGAGCTAACAACTTTGTCACCTTGTTGAAGGAATAGGAAAAAACGGTACCTTTTGTACTCACTGAATTGGTGGAACACTGATTTGAAAAGTGACCCAAAAAAAGGCTAAAAATTAATGCCTCAGCAATGGTAACATTCGCAATACAGGCTTACGTGTGGAGGCAGAGAAACCCAGAAGCAACATTAAGGTTTAGCCACATAAATACTCTCACTAGGAGTAGGCCAGGGACTGGAAATTCTGTATCAAACAGCTTGCCTCCTGATTCCGCCACCTATAAGGTGCAATGAGGAGTTTGATTTGTCTCACACATAGGCCATTCAGCCCGTCGAGCATGCTCTTTTCACGTCCATCCCATCATGTCCCGTCAGTATTTTGTATATTTCAATCACGTTGCTTCTTACTCTTCTAAACTTCGATGGACACAAGCCTAACCTATTCAACCATTCTTCATATAACAACCTTCCCATTTCTAGGTATTCTAGTAATCTCAGTCTCCAAACCGCACCAAACAGATTTACTTCCTTTAATAATACTGCATACAGTGCTCCAGATACTGTCTCACCCCTGTAGACCTGAAGCATGACCTCCCTCTTTTTATAACCAATTCCTGTGTCAATAAATGATAGCATTCTTTTAGTTTTCCTAATTGCTTGCTATACCTGCATATGAACCTTCTGCAATTCATGTCTGAGGACACTCCGATTCCTCTGCTTCTTGGAACTCTATAATCTCTCACTGTTGGGAGGATTTTTAAAAAATTCTTTGATATGAACATTACCACACTTTTCCACATTATACTTCATTTTCCAGATGTATGTCCACTCACCTAACTTATCTCTTTTTTTTTTCTTTTATAGCCTCCTTGTGTACTCTTCACAACTTCCTTTCCTACTTGTCTTTGTGTAGTCAGCAAATCCAGCAGCCATGTCTTTAGCCTCTTCATCAAATCATTTCTTTCCAATGAACAGAATTGATACCCTAGCACCGATTCCTGTGGTGAACCACTCATTACATCTTTCTAACTAGAAAATGATCCATTTATTCCTGCTACTTGATTCTTGTTAGCTAGCCAATTTACTATCCAGGCCAATATATTACTCCCTGCACCATGATTTTTTTATTTTCCACAATAACCTTTGATTTGGTAGGTTATCAAATGCTTTCTGGAAATCTAAGTACAGTACATCTACGAATTCCTGTTTATCCACAGTACATGTTCCTTCTCCAATTAACTCCAAAAATTGGTTAAACTTCATTTCTCTGACAACCTTGTAATTTCCAATTGGCATACATTCATCTTACTGACCTTTAGTTTCTTGCCTCCCTTCCTTTTTGAAGAAAGGAATAATATTAGTTATTTTACAGTCTAACAGAACATTTCTCAAATCTAGTGAACTTGAAAATACATCGCTATCTCATTAACCACTTTATTTTAAGGCCCTTGGATGAAAACTTAAAGAACCCACAGTTCCACTTCGTTAGTGTCACAGAGACATAGATTCATACAGCATGGAAACAGACCATTTGGTCCAACTCCTCCATGCCAACCAGGTTTCCCAAACTAAACTAGTCCCATTTTCCTGTGTTTGTCCTAAATCCCTCATGTACCAGATGTCTTTTAAATATTGTAACTGCATTTGCATCCACCGCTTCCTCTGGCAGTTCATTCGATATACAAACCACACTCTGTGCGGAAAAGTTGCCTGTCAGGTCTGTTCTAAATCTTTCCCCTCTCACCTTAAACGTTCTAGATTTGAACTCCCCTATCCTAGGGAAAAGACTTTTGCTATTCACCTTATCAATGCTCCTCATGATTTTATAAACCTCTGTAAGGTCACCCCTTTACCTTCCAAGCTCCAGGGGAAAAAGTCTCAGCCTATCTAGCCTCTCCTCATAATTCAAATCTTCCCGTCTCAGTAACCACATTGTAAATCATTTCTGCCCCATTTCCAATTTAATAATATCCTTCCTATAGCAGGCGACCAGAACTGTATGCAATATTCCAAAAGTGGCCTCACCAATGTCCTATACAACTGCAATATAATGATCTAACTCCTATACTCAATGCTGTGACCAATGAAGGCAAGCGTGCCAAATGTCCTCACCAGCCTGTTTACTGTTCCAGCACTTTAAAGGATCTATGCATCTACATCCCTAGATCTCCTTGTTCAGCAACACTGCCCAGAGCCCTAATATTAACTGTGTAAGTCCTGCCCTTGTTTGTTTTGACAAAATGCAACACCACACAATTATCTAAATTAAACTCCTTCTGCCACTTCTCAGCCCACTGGCCCAGCTGATCAAGTTCCCGTTGTACTCTTAGATAACCTTCTTCACAATCCACTATGCCACCAATTTTGGTGTCATCCCCAAACGTATTAATCATGCTTCCTGTATTTTCATCCAAATCGTATTTGTAAATGACAAACAATAGTGGACCCAGCACCAATCCCTGCAGTGATGAAATGTATTGAGTTTCTTCCTTCTTTCCAATTCCTTGTTGACAGCCATTTCTGGGATGTTTTGGAGTACAGCTTCAAAAATACACCAAGAGGTTCAGCACTATCCTGGACAAAGCCTCCTTAATTGGCACCCCTTCCATCACATTCAAAACTCACTCCTTCCACTGCCGATGCACAGTCCTAGTTGTAATGTGTGCCATCTACAGGATGCACTGCAACAACTTACCAAACGTTCTTCGGCATCACCTTTCAAACCCACGATCTGCATCACCTAGAAGAACAAGGAGGGCAATTGCAGTGGGAGCACTACCTCTTGCAAGCCACCCACCCATCCTGACTTTGAACTACATCAACATTCTTTTACTCTTGTTGAGTCAAAGGTTCTGGAACTCCATTCTAAATAACACTATGGGAGCACTTGTACTACATAAACTGCACTGGTTCAAGAAGGCAGTTCATCACCACCTTCTCAAGGGCAATTAGCAATGGACAATAAACACTACCTTCGCGTATGACATGCACATCTCACGAAAGATTAATTAAATAGAACCGAGAGTGAACATTAGCAATAAAAACTTCCACTACAGTTACGTCAGTTGCTTACTCCTAAATTCTTGTTACATTCACCGAGAGTATTAAAATCCTTGCTGCAGATCCTAGTTTGGTATCACAGTCCCTGCTGTTTTTGGTACAGATTATAACCATGAACAACAAATTGGTCTGGTTATTTGAAATCATTCATTCTGCTACAGAAACGAGCTCTTGTTTAAAGTACCGTGTGATTGTCCATCAATGATGTGAGTTCTGTAATGGAATGGGTAAATAACTGCTGGCTTCACTGCAATTACATGTCAAGTCCTGGTGGAATAAACAAATTGCTTGGTGTTCTGTTGTTGCTTTACAGGAAGGCAGAGTATCTGCTGTTATAGCCAGCTAATCAGGGAGACATTGAACTGTGAAGCAGCAAAAGGATTTAGGTATTCATGTAAGCAAATTAGTATAAGTCTGTGCACATGTATAAAAAATAATTTAAAAAATGTGATCTTGGCCTCCATCTGAAACCTGTGGACCCTAAGGATGAAGTTATATATGGTAGTATGCAAATATTATTTGGTCAGTTTATATGTGGAGTACAATGCTGTATTCAGTTTTGGGGACTGAATATATTGGCCTTAGAAAGGATGGGACACAATGCAGAACCACCAGTAACTGGAGTCTGAAAGGTTGCATTACAAGGATACGTTGCATGAAGTTAGTTTGTCTTTCTTTGATGCAATAGATGCAGAAAAGTTTGTGGATCTCCACACACACAAAATTCAAATCAGTGCATTGAGAAATGCAAGAGTTTCTTGGACCTTGGAGTTTCCCGCATTAGACAAAGGAATGGGAGTGGAGTTAGGATTGGTTTAGACACACACAAACTATTTCATCTCGGGAATTGACAACAAAGGGACATAAGTTAGAACTAGGTCATTTAGTGAAATCACGTAGCATTCTTTTTACAATTAGTGGAAACCTGGGTATATTCCCAAAAGATTGTTGTGAATGTTGGGAGAGTTTTATATGGGGAAAAGGAACAGAATTTGAATGGCCACTTCCCATTTTCAACGAAAATTTACATGTATCTCAAAACAGCAATCTCAGCACCAACTAGTTGCCTGATAATCTCTCCAGTAGATTCCAACAGCAGCAGTGTGCTATAAAACTCACCATAATATGATGATAAGGGGTCCAGTGGCACTCATACTGTAGCTCAGTGATCATTTTGCACATGTGGAACATGAATTAAACTGGGACTTTGCTCATCTACAATGCCTTATTACCACAACGGGTAGTGCCATTGGAGCAGCCTGCATCATCTTCCCTGGTTCTTTTGCTTTACTTTTATGTTATGCACCGTTCTCTATATTCTGGTGGAATAAACAGATTGCTTTGTTTTACAATGCTGCTTTGCAGGGAGGGGCAGTGTGTGCAGCTGCAGGCAGTGATTCAGGGAGGGGGGGGGTGCAAGCTTTAAAAATTTGAGTACATTCATGTCAGTTTAGGCACAGTTACTATTTATTTTCTCATCAGGTGGCCTTGGCAAGAGATGGGAGGAGAAGTGCAACACAAAGCAGACAACTAGTACAATTTCAGTGGCACTATGTATTGTTATGCAGTTCCTGTGAAAAATTCGTAGTTAAAATTGGGGCGTTTTAAAACAGCAGCATGTTCTGTTAAATTTTTTTTAAAATCACATTTGTTCAGCTGGTGACCTTGATTGTTGCATTATCTTACTTTGCACTCAAATCATCATGTGTTATGAGTTTCAGTGATGTCAATTCTGTAGAATAAACATTCTTTCAGCCCTGCTAAGCATGTCTGCGTCACTCAGTATTGTGAATTTCCACCTCATGTTCCAATGAGAGGACGCCAAATTTGGCTTTTGCCATCCATTGAAGCATCACGTTGTTAACTTAAATATACAATTACGATACTCATCATATTAAGTCCATGCTGCACCATATCCTATGATGGGGTTGCTCAGAAATGACAAAAATCAATTTGTGGGAGAAATGAAAGTCAAGACTTACGTTTAAAACAAGTGTTTACTTTTATTGCTTTTTTTGTATCATTGCAATTTCAAATGTTAATACATTGCCAGAAGTTGTTTTTGATAAACTGAATACCTTTTTTAGAAATCTATCAGGCAATCCTATTGGATGTCTGGACTCCAGAAGGGGCGAGCAGAGACACGTTCTTGGAATTGGCCATTGTTGATTTACTGATACAGGCAGTTCCCGAACTGCGAATAGGTTCCATTTCTGAGTTTGTTCACAAGTTGATTTGCACACAAGTCAGAGCACAGTATAGGACAATGTAAAGCAGCCGTTCTTGAGTATAGGAAAAATTTGTTTGTTGGATCTTTAAAATTACACCCCTGGAAGGGATGGTGTTTAAGAGTCTTAGAGTCAGCATGGAAACAGGCCCTTTTCCCCAAACTGGTCCATGCTGATCATGATGCCCACTCATCTAGTTTCAACTGCTCCCATTTGGTCTGTATCCCTCTAAACCCTTCCCATCCGTGTACCTTTTTAAATGTTGCTATTGTAGCTGCCTCAACCACTTTCTCCAGCAGCCCATTCTATATATGCACCACTCTCTGCGTGAAGAGGTTGTCCCTTAGGTCCTTCTTAAATCTATCCCCTCTCACCTTTAACCTATGCCTTCTAGTTCTCAATACCCCATCCCTGGGAAAAAGACAATATGCATCCATCCTATCTATGTCCCTCATGATTTTGTACACCTCAATAAGGCCACCCCTCATTCTTGTACGATCCAAAGAATAAAGTCCTATCCTGGCCAACCTCTCCCTATAACTCAGGCCTATGAGTCCTGACAACATCCTCGTAAATCTTCTTTACACACTTACCAGTTTAACTATGTCTTTCCTATAACAGGGTGACCAAAACTGTACACAATACTCAAGTGCAGCCAATGACTTATACAACTGTAACACAACATCCCAACTCGAATACTCAATGCCTTGACCAATGCTAAATGCCTTCTTCACCACCCTGTCCATCTGTGATGCTGCTTTCAGCTAACCATGTATGTGTACTCCTAGGTCCCTCTGTTCCACAGCACTGCTCAGGATCTTACCACTTACTGTATAAGTCCCACCTTGGTTTGACTTTCCAAAGTGCAACACTTCACACTTATCTGTATTGAATCGCATTTGCCAATTCTCATCTGATCAAGACCCCCATTTGATCAAGATCCCTCTGTAATTTATGATAACCTTCTTCGCTATCAATGATATGTCCTAATTTTGTATCACCTGCAAACTTACTAATCATGCCTTGTACATTCACAAGCAGATCGTTTTTGTAAATAACAAATAACAAGGGTGCCAGCACCGACCCCTGTGGCACACCACTAGTCACAGGCATCCAGTCTGAGAAACAACCTTCAACCATCACCCTCTGCTTCCTACCATCAAGCCAATTTTGAATCCAATAGAGTACTAACATGCATAAGTCGGACCCCCTGTATTAGCTTTTGACAACAAATTTTGCATGTGGAAAAACATATCCTAAATGTGTAATATGTGATGATGCTGTGGTTTTAACAGGTTATTTTGTCCTGACTCTTTTGAAGAGAGGTTTTAAGGCAGAGGTGCTGAGCAGTCTGCCAGAACTACTAGAGTAAACAGTTTGTGAGGCCTTGCGTTTTTTTAAAAAATTGGAACAATAGAAGTGGCCTAAGGGGTGTGATCAAACTCCACAGAACAGGGATATTTGGTTTAGATTTCAGCAGAGGCTGCTGGGGTTGTGAAAAGCTGCCACATCTCTCTTTGCTACAGCTGAAAGTTGGAGTTCTCCCTCTCTCAGAATCATCTTTTGATGTTCCTTTCTCCTGGATTATAGAACTGCGTGTGAAACACTGTTTTCTGAATTTGTCAAGGGTTTGTTTATGGGATGTTGCTGTGTTGGAACAGTTAATTAGCAGTAGTTACTGTATCTGTCACTCTGTTAAGTTTTCCAATTGAGTTATGTTATACTAATTCCTTCTTTCTATTGTTGTATTTTAACTACAGTGGATGAGTAAAATGTGTTTTGATTTAAATCCAGTAGTTTGACCAATTGAATTGCATCTGGAACGCAGCAAGTTATGAATGTTTTGAAGAGGTTTGATCTGGTCCATAACAAATATTTAAATTATGGGGATATTAACTTCCAGTCTCATTCTTTATTGTTGGATAAGAAAGGATTGTTTACCCAACAATCTAGTGCTGGCGATAGCTGAAACACTGGATACTGGTTTTAGTCTGTACTTTTAGAATGACATTGGTTTGTCAGATCCAGATTCATTCCTCCTCGTTCTGATTGTGAATACAGGTGTAAATCCCAAATCCAATTAAATCTTAACACCAAGGTGCCAAGAGCAGACATTGCCAAAATGTACTTTGAATTTTTAAAAATAATTCCTACTGTGTCTGGAAACTTTTTAAAAGATTTTACCTTGCAAGTTAAGTTATGACTCCTTACCTGATTTCTGCATCATTGGCATTATACCACATATTCCTGTGAAACTAAAGCCTTTTTGATCTGCCCAAAGTGGTACTGAACTCGTCTGTAATTTGAATGAAGCTGCTGAATCATAGCACAGTTAGCAGAATGCCAAAGGGATCAGTATCTGTTTAAATGACTTGGATGAAGGGACCAAACATATGGCAGCTAAATTTGCTAATGATGCCAAGATGGATAAGAAAGTGAGCTGTCAAGAGGAGCCAAAGGCTGAATTTTCCCAGGCGATGAATAACCTAGGCAGTGGTGAGTCAATTGGATAGATATAGTGAAATTGGAAAAACGATTTGGAAAGTCCGATTTTCCATCCAAGATTTGAATGTCGAAATAAAAATCTCACTAGTAAGTGGCAAGAGGTCTATCTGAATGCATTAACTTCTTACTATTACCTAACCTTGCCTCATGTTTATGTATGATGTGGAGGTGCCGGTCTTGGTCTGGGGTGGACAAGGTCAGAAGTCACACAATACCAGGTTATAATCCAACATGTTTATTTGAAATTACAAGCTTTTTGAGTGCTGCCCTTTTGTCAGGTGAAATGTAGACAGGCACATAGGCACAGAATTTGTAGCAGAGAGATCAAAAGATCATAGGAATAGCCTGAGTGGAGTGTCAACAGGTTAAATAATAAGTCTCTGCAGTTGGTCAAATGTGTCAGACGGTGTGAATAAAGTGTCAACAGCTGAGTAACAAGTGAAGGGATGACCTATAATCCAATTAATTGTGGCAGAGGGAAAATTACAAAAAAATTGAAATTGAGGTGATGCTGGAGACAAACTAAATGGCTGGAATAACATCATAGGTATAAGAGTCACATACCGAGGGTCTAACCAAAGTAACAAGTAATCTAAAACTGTACAAACTAATTAAGGTAGAGAGATAACAGCAAATTATCAAGGCGATGGTGTCAAAACTGGACAGTAAGGAAGATTTTACAGAAACAGTGTGGTGGGGTTACATGTCACATGACAAGAACCCAAGATCACAGTTGAGGCCGTCTTCATGGGTACAAAACTTGGCTATCAGTTTCTGCTTGGTGATTCTGTGTTGTTGTGTATCTCAAAGGCCGTCTTGGAGGACACTTACCTGAAGATTGGTGGCCGAATGTCCTTGACCGCTGAAGTGTTCCCCGAGTGGGAAGGAACATTCCTGTCTGGTGATCGTTGTGTGGTGTCCATTCATTCGTTTTCATAGCATCTGCATGGTGTCGCCAATGTACCATGCCTTGGGGCATCCTTACCTGCAGCGTATGAGATAGACAACATTGGCCGAGTCACATGACTATCTGATGTGTATGTGGTGGCTGGTGTTCCCACGTGTGATGGTAGTGTCCATGTCAATGATCTGACATGTCTTGCAGAGGTTGCCATGACAGGGTTGTGTGGTGTTGTGGTCAATGTTATTCTGAAAGCTGGGCAGTTTGCTGTGAACCGTGGTCTGTTTAAGGTTTAGTGGTTGCTTGAAGCTGAGAATCTGAGGTGTATGGATAATCTTGGTGAGATGTTCATCGTCATCAATGACATATTGATGGCTGCGGAGAACATTTCTCTGCTCCGGTGAAGTACTCGATGACAAAGAGTAATATATTGGTCATGTCCTGTGCCTGTCTTCTGAGGAGGTCATTGCAGTTTTTTGCTTTGGCATGTTAGAACTGGCGATTGATGAGTTGAGCACCATATCCTGTTCTTATGAGAGCATCTTTCGGCATCTTTAGGTGTCTGTTGTGTTCCTCCTCATCTGAGCAGATATGCAGGGCTTGTCCATAGAGGTGGCTTCTTTAATATGTTTAGGGTGGAAGCTAGAGAAGTGCAGCATCAGGAGGTTATCCGTGGGCCTACGATAGAGTGAGGTACTGAGGTGTCAGTCCTTAATGGAGATGCGTGTATCCAAGAATGAGACTGATTCTGAAGAGTAGTCCATGGTTAGTCTGATGGTGGGATGAAACTTGTTGGTATCGCTATGTAGTCGTTTCAGTGATTCCTCGCCATGAGTCCAAAGGATGAAAATGTGATCGATGTATCTGGTGTATAACATTGGTTGGAGGTCCTGAGTAGCAGAGAAGTCTTGCTTGAACTTGTGCATGGAAATGTTGGCATCTTCAGTTGCAGAGTTTGAACCCATGGCTGGTCCATGTGTCTGGATGAAGAGTTGGTTGTCCAAGATGACGATGATGTGGTCAAGAATGAAGCGGATGAGTTGTGGGATGGCGTCTGGAAATTAACATTTGTTGGTGCTGAGCACTGAGGCTGTTGCAGCGATGCCGTCATTGTGGAGGGTGCTAGAGTACAGTGCTGAAACGTGCATTGTGAAGAGGAATGTTCCTGGTTGGACTGGTCCATGGGTTCTGAGTTTCTGTGAGAAATCTGAAGTGTCGTGACAGAAGCTGGGGGTGCCTTGTACAATGGGTTTCAAGAAGCCCTCAACATAGCCAGAGAGGTTCTCACACTGGGTCCTTTTGCCTGAACTGATGGGACATCCAGGTGTGTTGTCGTTATGTATCTTTGGAAGACAGTAGAAGTCTCCTATGCGAGAAATATGTGGGATGAGAATGCATAGCATACTGTGAAGGTCTGGATCAAAGGTCTTGATCAGTCTGTTGAGTTGACGAGAGATAACAACAAGTTATCAAGGTGATGGTGTCAAAACAGGACTGTAAGGAAGATTTTACAGATACAGCACAGTGTGGTGGTGTCACATGTAGCACAATATGAACCCAAGATCACGAAGGCGTCTTCGTAGGAACGGAACTTGGCTATCAGTTTCTGCTCAGCAATTCTGCATTGGTGTGTACCTTAACGGCCACCTTGGAGGATGCTTACCTGAAGATCGGAGGCTGAATGCCCTTGACCGCTGAAGTGTTCTTCGACTGGGAGGGAACATTCCTGTCTGGAGATTCTTGCACAATGTCCATTCATCTGTTGTCGTAGCGTCTGCATAGACTCACCAATATACCATGCGTCGGTGCATCCTTGCCTGCAGCGTATGAGATAGACAACGCTGGCCAAGTCACATGACTGCCGTGTACGTGGCGGGTGTGATGGTAGTGTCCATGTCAATGAATTTTTATGTAGTTTAGAATTCTCCATATGGCAGAGAGAAACTAAACCATGACAATTTCCAACATGAAAGTCAGAGCAGGTACCTGGCAGCTCCAGTTCACCCCTCGCTCATTTGGGTCTTCATCTTGGAAAAGCAGTCCCGAAAATCTCAGGGCATGCACCAAGGGCAAAACTGTCTGCCCCCTTTGTCCTCTTACTCCATCCATGGAGGTCGGCATCAGACAAATGCCAGCCTCACTATGTGATAGGATAATGTAGGGTAACTTGAAATACAGTTCTACACCTCAATGGAGCACACTGACACCTTACATCACAATGCTGCTGCCAGGACATTTGTGCATTGGAATGCACTGCCTAGGAGAGTAGTTGAGGTGGAAAACTTCACAACCTTTAAAAGGAACTTGGATGAGCACTTGAAATATCATCGTAGTCATGGCGATGGGCCAAGTGTCTGAAGGTCGGGCTAGCGTAGAATTAGAGAGTAGTTTTTGTCAGTGTAGATTCAGTGGGCCACAGGTCTCTACTGTACTTTATGTTTCTATGATTGGGACAGACACTGAGTAGGGTGCATCTCAGGGTTTTTTGTTTCCTCACTTAGCACTCACTCATTTTACTTGAATGCTGACAATACTTCTGTCTTATCTCGCCTTTTAGTGCAAACCCAAAGTCAGCCAGCTTGTCATATATGTCAGCAGTGATCAATCAGGGAGGTGGACATTTCACTGTACAGCTGTGTGCTACATCAGTGTCACACCTACAGCATGTGCCAGCAGCTTATGCACGCTGCTGCATGTGTTTCTGCCAATGGCTGTGTCTCAAAAGTCTAAGGAAAGTAATCCTCAGTCAAGTCATGGAGGACTTGTCAGTTAGGGGTGTTGCAAGGGCAATGTCCGATCTTAGTCCACAGACTTACACACAGTCAGTCAGCTGCTTGGTGTGGTCAGGGATTCTGTGTCACTGCAGTTCTGGAAATAGACCACAGTCTGTTTTGCAGATCCAATGCAACCAGTCTGTGATTGAGTGGTGACTCAATCAGAGATCACTTAGGGCTCTGGTTAGCCATCACTCTGGGCTGCCCACCCAAGTCAGTTAGCAGGTGAGCCATGGTCAGTCCCGAGAATCTGCTCCTTAAAAGTCATATGGGTTATCAGGGGTCATATCCGTTGTCAAGAAATTGGGGACGTCTATTGTGGGGACTTTAGGCAGCATGCTGGGATGCAGAGGAAACAATAATTCCAATGGGAAAAATAAATATACCAGAGTGGGAGATGCCATTGCACTGGATGGCATGGGTTATTTGGGGTTAGGGGTTCATTGATCCTGGCTTTCTTGGGGAATGACAACATGGTCATCGTAGTCAAGTTATAGAGCTAGGATGCAGTGTTATTTTGGGAGATGGAGACTTGGATGAAAGATTTGGGAGAAACGTGTGAAAGCTCAGAGTTGATTGAGGTCGACAGAGATTGCAAGAAATCAAGGAATATAAATGTTTACATGACCCCCAAATTACCTGGCTGAGCTTGTGATCACTCTGTGGAGCAAAACTTGTGTAGCCTTCCAAATTGCAAATACACAATGTGAATGAAAAATGTCTGCAACGCATGTGGAGTGAGCAAGTAAGTGTTGGTCTAAGAGAGTGAGCTCTACTTGTGAACAATGTGAGGCACTTCAAGGGCAGTTGCATTAATCAAACAATTTCACAGCACAGGGTGAAGGCATCTGTAATCATAGTAACCTGGACGTGAAACACATGCCCGACTGTGTGGGATAGAAATCGTGGCCATAAGAGATCTTGACCATGTCATTTGTCACTAATAATTGATCATAGTCATTTCTGTGAAGCCAAATCACAGGCAACCTTAAGTGTCTCGCCTGCAAGCCGCAATTTACCAAAACAATCCAAGATCTAATAAGACACATAAGAGCACAGAACTGATTTCCTGTCACCTTGAACTGTAAGTATTTTGGCAACATGTTCTTATATGCATTGCTGCCTTTCTTGGGTGTTGTGGGCTTTAGGGCAAAGGGGAGCAAGGCATCTGTAATCCTACCATATTTTGATGCTACCATACCGAGGACTATGCTAAACTGTCATTTGCGTGTGATGCAAATGCTGACTGCTTACGTCACTAAGAGCCTGTTCTGTTTCTGATATTCCTCACATAGGTTCATTGATCCAAGACCAATGGATCCAACCACAGCAGATTTTATCATCGCTGTGGTTGTGGTACATTAAAAGCACAGAGAAATTGAGGAGGAACGGATGAGCCAGCAAGGTCAGGACCACTAGCAACCTCTGGTGGCAGCTAATCATCTTCCAGCCCTCCACTTGAAGAGTTTGCAGCTGAAGGTCTGTCAGGATATGGAGGAGGTACAGGAGTGGTGGAGTCTATCACCGCTGATGCCACGTACCCAAGATGAGTGAGGTGCATTGCCTGTGCAATCTGAGGGTGTCCCAGGACACTGTTATAGAAAAATGCCAAATGTTGGAATGGGACTTGCGATTTGAAGGCATGGGTGACCATCCTAAATCTTTGGTTGCCAAGGTGAAAGCCTCATTAAATTTTTAGGGAAATGGCTAATTCCAAGGATCTACTGAAGAACGTCGCGTGGGATCAATCAACCCACAAATGTGTCAAACATGTTACTGATACATTTTGTGACAGATCACATCACTTTATCTTGTTTCCTTGTGGCGAGGTCAGTAGGTTTTGGTAATGTGTCTGGCCTCCCCTAGGTGTAGGGTACAATAGACTGCACAGATCATAGAATCCCCTACAGTATGGAAACAGGCCATTTGGCCCAACAAGTCCACACCAACTCTCTGAAGGGCATCCCACCCAGACCCATCCCCCTATGCTATCCCACATTTCCCATGGCTAACCTACACATCCCTGGACACTATGGGTAATTTATCAAGGCCAATCCACCTAACCTGCATATCTTTTGACTGTAGGAGGAAACCGGAGCACCCAGTGGAAACCTATGCATACATGGGGAGAATGTGCAAACTCCACACAGACAGTCACCTGAGGGTGGAATTGAACCTGGGTCCCTGGCGCTGTGAGGCAGCAGTGCTAACCATCGTGCCACCCATTGAGAGGGCCATATCACAATGCAGTTGACTTCTTCAACAGAAAAGAATACTGTTCCATCAATGCGCAAGTCATCTGTGATTATCTGTACCACATCTTAGAAGTATGTGGTGGGTACGCTTGGAGCTGCCATGATGCCTATATTCTTGAGAATTTTTGTTCTTACTTCATTTCAAGGGTTGGCTGCCTTACAAGGATGGCTGCTGGGAGACAGGAGCTAGCCTCTGGAGTCATAGCTAATGACTCTGTAAGGTAACCCCCTGTCTCTGAGGCTGAGTGTAGATACAATGCAACGCATTCCTCCACAGGGTGCACTGTGGAGCAATGATAGGAACCTGAAGGTGAAGTTGTGATGTTTGGCTTTGCCTAGTAGAGCTTTGTAGCATAGTCCAGACAGTATGTGTCACATAATCCTAGTATGCACAACTGGAACAGACAAAGAGGAGATGTGACTGATGTTGAAGAGCTGGGAGAGTGATAACAGTCTGCTGAGGTGGAAACACTGAGCAAGAGGAATCTCACCCTCGCTGCGGTAGAGCAGCGTAACTGAATACAACAAACCATGCAGGACTTGATTGACAGTCAATTCCGATAGTTTGTAGATCATTGCTTGTTGCCCTATTGTTGCTCTAAAGACAAACAGCACTATTTATTCACAGAATCAAACGTAGCTCTTTCATTTGTCTTTCTTCGCTTTTCCTACTTTTCAATAAGGTTAATACATTCAAATGCTGAAGACTTTCCAACATGTGATGCTGTTATGTATGAACAATGACAAAATGTCATGCTACACTGGGCATTAGTGAAAGAGTAGAGCTCGTTTAGACAGGGTTCCAACATGGTATGGCACTAAGAATGTAGATTGATTCTTATAGCAGCAATTACATTGGCAGTCGATCAGAAACACGATGATGTCAGATAGCTATGCATCTATAAATGAAAGCTTCCATTTGCAAGAAAGTGTTACTTGTGCAACCTCTTTGACCTCAGAGGCTTTTCTTTTCTTTTTGTTTCTGTCCCACCACCTGGCCTGTGCAGGGCTATTTGTGGCTGGCATTGATTTACCTGGCGTATAGCTGGGTTGTAAGTATGGCACCAGTGTGCGATTCCTGGAAATCCTGGCAGTGGTCAGTACACCCCTTGATGGGGAGCATACAGTAGTGTGAACAGAACACCACAGAGGCATGGTGCAGACATAATGAGGTGAGCAGCAGGGAAAACTCACTGGAGCTCATGGAGAGAAACCCTCCATGAAACTCTCAGGAATTGGCACTTAGCCAATTGTTAGTATTATTCAGCCCAGAGTCAGAAAGGGATCTGGATAGGTTACGCGGATGGGCAGGAATTTGGCAGATGGAGTTTAAAATGGTAAAATATCAATTTGTTAACTTTGGCCGAAAGAGTAGAAAAGACATTGCTGTATATGTGGAGAGAGATGCAAAACTTAATGATACACAGGGATCCAGATGTCCTGACACATAAATCCCAAAACACTTAATATGCAGGTACAGCAAGTGATCAGGAAGTCAAATGGAACATTGGTGTTCTTTGTGAGGAGGTTGAATTTAGAAATAAGAAAAGTTTTGCTGCAGCTGTAAAGGGTTTTGGTGAGACCACATCTGAGGTACTGTGTTACAAATTTGGTCTCTGTAGTTGAAACAACAATATAAGAAGGTTCACTCACCTCACTCATGGGATGAAGGGCTTATCTTATGAAGAAAGTTTGAAAAAGTTAGACCAATGCTCATTGGAGTAAAGAAGAATGAGAGCTGATCTTATTGAAACATTCGCAACCTTGAGAGGGCATTTTCTTGTGTTCAGGAAACCATAACTAAGGGACAGGATTTAAGCATAAGAGGTGTCCCTTTTAAGATGAAGATGGGTAGAACTGTTTTAGCAGGTGTACAAGTCTGTGGGATCCACCCCCGCCCCTGGAAAGGAGTGGAATGTGGTTCACTGATTTCACTCAAGGCTGTGATACATATTTCATAGACAATTGATGCCAAGGGTTATGGAGGGCAGACAGGAAAGTTGAGACCTTCAACCAGATCAAGTCTTTTAAGTTTAAATCCAGAGGGGAAAAAAGGCATTATTAATCCTTTATATTCATCAGTTCTATTTTTAGTTTGGCAAATCCTATTTTTTTAAAACAAAAACATATTGAAAAGCATTCATCTCACAGCTGGAGGAAAGTAATGACACTTTACATGTTACAATGGGATGCAAAGATGCCTTTTTTTTCCAAAGATTTTTCTTATTTATTGAAGGTTGTCAATCTTACTGTGTTACCTTCTGTGGATACTATTGCCAAGGTTCTTTGTGCTTGCCTTCTGAGCACACGTTGTGCTGAAATGGTAATCCTTTCTCCATTGCTTTGCACAAAAATGCAGCAGGGCAAAGTGAAAATTTTATTTTGTTGCTTGACACTTTATGAACATTGATTTGATATTGTACTGTACCATATGTTCTGCTAAACCTTTCAATCATGGAAAGTGAGGTGATGATGCGATATGGATCAGTTCCCTTTTGTATACATATCTTGAAAATGTTAGATAACAAGGTGTAGAGCTGGCTGTAGAGCACAGCAGGCCAAGCAGCATCAAAGGAGCAGGAAAGCTGACGTTTCGGATCTAGACCCTTCTTCAGAAATGGAGGAGGGGAAGAGGATTCTGAAATAAATAGGGAGAGAGGGAGAGGCGGATAGAAGATGGACAAAGGAGAAGATAGTTGGAGAGGAGACAGACAGGTCAAAGAGATGGGGTTGGAGCCAGTAAAGGTGAGTGTAGGTGGGGAGTTAGGGAGGGAATAGGTCGGTCCAGGGAGGATGGACAGGTCAAGGAGGTGGGATGAGGCTAGTAGGTAGGAGATGGAGGGTGGGGCTTGAGGTGGGAGGAGTGGATAGGTGGGAGGAAGGACAGGTTAGGGAGGCAGGGACAAGCTGGGCTGGTTTTGGGATACGGTCGGGGGAGGGGAGATTTTGAAGCTTGTGAAGTCCACATTGATACCATTGGGCTGAAGGGTTCCCAAGTGAAATATGAGATGCTGAATATGAAAATGTTAGCAGTGTATTGTCAGACACTTTCCATTCTACTTTTCTGAATAAACTGAAAATAGTGCTTATCTTTGCAGCGGTCATTGTTATTAAAGAAGTTGTTGAAGAATGGGAAATATAGAGAAGCAATCTTTCACAAGGATATAATCTTTCCACTGTGAATAGTTCCATTGCTATCTTGGCCAAGGAGGGGTTGGAACATTGGTGGATATAGAGCTTCCCTAGGGTGCTTGGGTTGATAGGATTGGCATGGGTCATGTGCATTTAGAAGTGTTTGTATGTCCTGATTTGTCCCTGATCATGTGCTTGCCATTTTGTATGTTCAATATCCTTATGGTCCTGGTGTAACATGGACATTATATCTTGGTGTAATACTTTTGGCATTAGAACATGTTTGCCCTTGTAAGTGACTTTTTGTGATAAACCGGTTTTTTTTTCTCAGCTACTTCATTACTGTTGACAAGCCATCCCTAGATAATGATCTTTTGCAACTGCTGTAGATGCTCATCTTTAACAGTTGCCAAATGTTCACACAGCTCAGGCCAAAGTGTGGCATATTAACCTTGAGAACTTCTTCAAATTTATAGTCTAGAGCATCAATGTAGAGATCAAGAGGAATATCTGGTTCATTGCGTGGGTTTTTCTTAAATCTGATCAATGCATTAGATGTAATCATTCTGGTACCAGAAACAGAGTAAGAAATCCAGTCACAAATATCTGAACACCAGTAAAAATTTATAAAATGTGTAGCTGACAGATTGTACAAAATCATTGCTGATAAAAATGCTACATTGCAAAGGAACAGAAGCTAGTTCAGACCAATGTAGGATGTGGTAATCATGCATGGGAAAATGATCAAAGTAAACTCGGATGGCGATGATTGTGTGATGATGTTAAGTGTCAGCAACCAGCAGCAAGTCATCCCTCAGGGCAACAAGAAATGCACAGTTCTTTGAATAGGTATGCAATCACCTGATCAGGATGAATGGCGAAAGTGTTGTATTGAAGTTTGAATTATTAATCTTATAAACTGTGTTTTTAGTTGTTTGTATTATTCTTGAATTTACAACACATGTCTATGTACAACCATATATGTCTCTGACATTTGTTATTTCTTTGGAGAAAGGGGGATGTTGTGTTTATGTTTGACATCTAGTGTGCAGTATACCTTTAAAGAATTGCTCGTGATATGATCACGTAACCTGAGTGTATAAAGGTTTTGGACTCCATCTGAACTGGGCCTACTTAAAGCATGACATGGATGAGAACAGGCTATTGTTTGTCACTGAGTATTTAGTATTAGTATTAACTTAGTATTAGTATTAACTTAGTATTAGCCCAGATGCTGAATGTCTTGAGACTGTAATATATGTACAATTTCAAAACTTTAACAAATGTCTTTTGAATCTTTCAGAATTACATTATCCACGTCTAGCTCTTATATTATGGGAGCTCACAAAAATATTGCTTCATCAGGTACAAATAAGTTGCTGGAGGCACAAACCTACATGACAGTGGCAGATCAAGAGCTTTATATCTTCAATCACATGCTACGATGCTGTGATGATATTGTGAGCACATCTGTGAAAGGTATATTGACCGTGAGACATAACACAACAACCACTAGATTAAGAAGATGGAATTGAGCTTAATGGTTCATAAAAAGAACATGGTTGTCTGCAGAACTGGCAAAATTGCTGATTGTGACAGCT
This sequence comes from Rhincodon typus, assembly GCF_021869965.1. Classification (NCBI taxonomy): domain Eukaryota; kingdom Metazoa; phylum Chordata; class Chondrichthyes; order Orectolobiformes; family Rhincodontidae; genus Rhincodon; species Rhincodon typus. Next base: position 19,611,085 of record NC_063345.1, on the reverse strand, counting down.
TGAGAATTCTGTGCATTAGCTTGTTCTTTCCTCAACTGCCTTGTTTTTCATATCAGGATGCAAGCGTCCAATTTGGTTCAGCTGAGAGGCATGTTTTGAGGACAGTGGTACTTTTAGGTTGCTCCTTGGGGAGGTTTCAAATGAGCATAGTGGAAGCTTGATCACTGACGTTTTGCCATTAAATTATAGAGCACAGATTCAAATCATGTGATTTCTCACATGTCAAGTTCCCAGTCTGAGCTGAGGCCTTCTGTTGACGGGAGCGTGGGATATGGTAAATCAGAGATGGAATCAACCTATGTCACTTTCTCACACGCTCTGCCTGTTGAATAATTCAGGAAAGCACAAGCAGAGATGTAGAAGCTTTTTTTTTCAAGTTGAAAAACTAGATAAAGGTCCAAGACTCAGGAATGGATATAAAATTAAGAGAAGAAAAATGAAGTATTTTTGTTTCTGAAGTTATGGAAAAGAATGACTGGAGCAGGAAACAATATGTGACCTGCCTCATTAGAGAGGGAAAATACTTTCGTAACTGGGATACAATATGAAAATAAAATGCAGTATTCCACAGTTGTGTTCTAACCCTAGATTTATTTAAAAGCACAGTGACACAAAGTTTCATTCACATAGCACCACGCAGACTTGCATTGACCTTCCAAAGTAAGGCAGTCTGCAGGCTTTTACCTGTGTGATACCTGCAGCATTGTTTATTGGTATCATTGAAGATCAGTACCTAGGTTAGGCAGGTACCACCCATTAGCAGTGTCTGCTCAGTGAATAGCACCACAAGAATAGATACTAGATGGATTAATTTCCAATCAGCAGCTAATTGGTGATAGAATGTGTCTTGTTCTAGGGCCACGTGAAATTCTACCCAGGTTGACTTGCTTCAGTGTTACAAAGTGATCCTGGTTATTCCGACCCAGAATATGAGGGCATCTTCAAGAAAACGCGAGCAAAAATGTTCTCACCTGAAGTCCATTTCAGTTTGTTACCCTCTGTTGGGCATCTGTGAGCAGGAAAAGCAACAGTGAAGCTATTCAACCAATTGGATTGAAGGGATACACCAGAAGATTTTCTCTCCAGGAAGAAGGAGACTGATGTGCCCTCCGGGGAAAGTAGCCACTGGCTCAGATTTTCAGATGACCCTCTGTGTATTGCCATCTTTTTAAATGTGATAGGTGGAGTGCCGAAGTCAAACAGCCAATTAAAAGCCTTCCAAGTTGAAAAGAGCAGAAGGCTGAAGGAGAAGGTAATAAGGGAGAGAATGCTTCAAAATAGAGGTACCTCTCCATTTAAAAAAAATTTGAGTTAAAAATGTATCTTCTTGCAGCTAGTTCATCATTGCTGTCCGGGGGGGCGCTGGTGGGGTCGTAGAATATCATAGAAACATAGAAAACAGGAGCAGGAGTAGACCATTCGACCCTTTGTGTCTGCTGTGTAATATATTATGATTATGGCTGATCATCACATTGAATAGCCTGATCTCGCTTTTCCCTTACATCCTTTGATCCCATTAGCTCCAATTGCTCTATCCAACTACTTCTTGAAATCATACAGTGTTTTGTCCTCGACTACTTTCTGTGGTAGAGAAATCCACAGGCTCACCACTCTCTTCGTGAAGAAATTTCTCATCTTGTTCCTAAATGACTTACCTGGATCCTTAGATTGTGAACCCGTAGTTCTGGACTTCCAACTGTCAGGAACATCCTTCCTGCATCTGAACTGCCTACTCCCATTGGAATTTTACGGGTTTCTATGAGATGCCCTCATCCTGCTGAACTCTAGTGAATGTAATCCTAACTGATTCAACCTGTCTTCGTATGTCAGTCCTGCCGTCCCAGGAATCAGTCTGGTAAACCTTCACTACACTCTCCAGTAGCAAGACCATTGTTCCTCAGGTAAGGAGACCAAAGCTGCACACAGTATTCCAGGCGTGGTTTTGCCTAGGCCATGCATAATTACACCAACAAAAACAGAAATTGCTGGAAAAACTCAGCACGTCTGGCAGTATCTGTGGAGAGAAATCAGAGCTAACGTTTCTAGGGAAGGGTCACTGGTCCTGAAACATTAACTCTGATTTCTCTCCACCAGATGCTGCCAGACCTGCTGAGCTTGTCCAGCAATTTCTGTTTTTGTTTCTGTTTTCCAGAATCCGCAGTTCTTTCGGTTTTTATTCGGTATAATTGCAGCAAGACACCTCTGCTCCTATACTCGCATCCTCTTGCTGTGAAGGCCAACGTATCATTTGCCACCTTTTACCACCTAATTGCTGTCAGTGACTGGTGCATGACAACACCCAGATCTTGTTGCATGTTCCCCTCTCTCAAATTTATAGCCATTTGGATAATAATGTGCCTTCCTGTTTTTGCCAGTGACCTGTAGGTGCTGTTGCATTCAGCTGACACAGAGGAGCTCTAGAGCTCCCTCTGGCACTCTCTCCCTCTTCTGTCTCTCCCAGCACCTAACGTAAACTGGGTCCTGCCATCTGTAGGGCCTGGAAGCTGTCTGGAAAATCCCAGCCTGCCCCTTAATGAGCTGTACGGAAAACGGAAATTGCTGGAAAACCTCAGCAGATCTGGCAGCATCTGTGGAGAGACATCAATGTTAATGTTTTGGGTCAAGTGACCCTTCCTCAGAACTGATGGTAGCTAGGAAAATGTTGGTTTATGTGCAGATGTTAGGGTTGGGGGAGGGGTAAGGAGTAAACAATGGGCGGTGATTCTTTCTCAAAGAGAAAGATGAAGAAGAGTCCAGACCTGAAACGTCAGCCTTCTTGCTCCTCTGATGCTGCCTGGCCTGCTGTGTTCATCCAGCTCTACACCTTGTTATCTCAGACACCAGCATCGGCAGTTCCTACTATCTCAGACAGACAAAGGAATGGATTAGAATCTGACTTGGAGGGCCAATAGCTAATTATAATGACTGTTAATGGCTAACAGTGGGTTGTGTGTAATAACAGACACCAGGCCTTGTCATCACGTAGTGTGGGGAATGGGAGCTAGGAAATCGGAGAGCTCAAGCTCTAAATTATTGAACTCGATATTGAGTCCTGAAGGCTGCAGGGTTGCCAAGTAGAAAATGAGGTGCTGGGATTTGTATTTGCTAAAACCCTTAATGAGCTGTGTCTGCTTCCTCTGCCTACATTTGAAGCAAAAGATCCCAAAGCTGGGAACTGGCATGCCGCTCGGTTTGTTGCTTTTAACTTCCTCCCACCTCTGTACCAGCCCTAACGTCTGTTCAAATTAGTGTCCAGGTCCTGTCAAAATTTAAACCAGGAAATGTAAATTAAGTTTAATGATTTACTGAAAGTAAAATAAAAATTGGGAAATACAGATAGAGTAGGAGAGACAGAGAAAGAAAGAGCTAGAAGAAACATAAAGAAGCAGAAAAGCACTTAATTTTGAAAATAATATCCAGCATTAGCTTTCTTCTGAGGGAATGTGACTCCATTGCTTTTGCAACTAATTTTTCAGGGCCGGAGGGAATATTCAGCAGTAATCATTACGTTGTTTAAAAACCCACTCCTGAAAACACAGCTTTTTCAGCACAAATGGATCACAAGCACCTCATATTTGCACCAATCTATTTGTTTCAATTCAAATCTGTTGAAGAAGACTTAGAGCTGAGCAACAGGAAGAGTGGGGCACAAAAACAGAAGTTGCTTGGGAAAGCTCAGCAGGTCTGGCAGCTTCTGTGAAGAGAAAATCAGAGTTAACGTTTCGGGTCCGGTGACCCTTCCTGAGAACTGAGGAACGTTCTGAGGAAGCGTCACCAGACCCAAAACGTTAACTCTGATTTCTCTCCACAGATGCTGCCAGACCTGCTGAGCTTTTCCAGCAACTTCTGTTTTTGTTTCTGATTCACAGCGTCCGCAGTTCTTCCATTTTTTTTTTTAGGAACAATGGGGCATCTCTCTCAGCAGCTTCTGGATTCATATGATTAAGTTCACATGTGTCAATGCAAGAAGTTGCTGTTCAGTTTACCTCAAAACGTGAACCCTGTCAGCTACATTATTATTTGCATCTCAAAGTTAGTTTCTGAGCCAGTAGGTAATGTATTCAAGTTCCATTCCAGGACTTGATCTTGGCTGGTATATGGAAGAGTGCTGAGTGCTGGTGTACTCTTCAAATGATGAAACAAACCAAGGCTGTGCCTGCCTCTTGAGGTGAACATTAATGATCATAAAGAACTGTTAGAAGGGAAACCTGGATAATTGTAGTTGATTCGGGGTCACATGGTGGCTCAGTGGTTAGCACTGCTGCCTCACAGTATCAGGGATCCTAGTTTGATTCCACCTTGATCAGCTGTCTGTGTGGAGTTTGTACGTGCTCCCTATGCCTGCGTGGGTTTCCTCTGGGTGCTCCGATTTCCTCCCACTGTCCAAAGATGTGCAGGTTAGGTGGATTGGCCATGCTGTATTGCCCTGTAGTGTCAAGGGTTGTGAAAGCTAGATGGGGGTTATCCATGGTAAATGCTGGGTTATGGGGATAGGATGGTGTACTGGGTGTGGGTGGGATGCTCTTCCAAGGGTTGGTGCAGACTCGATGGGCTAAGTGTTCTCCTTACGCACTGTAGGGATTCTGTAATCCTTCTCCCTCAAACTACCAACTGAAAAAATTAGATTAACTGGCCATTCATTTCACTGCTGCATGTGAGATCTTACCATGTGTGGTAAAGTAGCTACATTACAGGTACATAACCACAGAGAATGCATTTCAGAATACTATGTTGCTTATGATGTGCCGAATGGAGAGATAAAGAAATGTTCTGAAATAAATTTCATTTGTTTCCCTGTCCAACCCTCAAAAATAAAATTTGTCAAGTGCATCTTGCAACAGCAATATGTCCCGGTCTGGATGAGCAATAATTACAAAGTTAATAGCAGACATCAGCTTGTCCTTTGCTCAAGTGACACAGACTCATAGTAATGTGAAATATTGATTGATGCTGATATATTTTCCATCCTACTTCGTTCAGTGCAGCTTGTAGGAAAGCTTAGATGCCAAGTTGGATTCGTTATAAGTTTTACAGTCCTTCAAATCAATTTCTGGAACATTCATACCAAAATAGTTTAATAACATTTCAAATATAAACAGAATATACTGGATGTGTGCAGCTGGTCTGACATTATCTGTAGGGAAAGGGGCAAAGTTAATGGACAAGATTTTCTCCTCCTGATACATAGAAATAAAGAAAAAAGGAACAGAAGTAGGCTATTCAGCCCTTCGAGCCTGCTCTGCCATTCATTGTGATCATGACTGATCATCCAACTCAATACCCTGTTTTCACCTTCTCCCCATTCCCTTTGATGTTTTGGCCTCAACCACTTTCTGTGGCAGTGAATTCCTCAGGCTCATCACTCTCTGGGTGAAGAAATTTCTCCTCATCTCAGTCCTAAATTCCCCACAGCTTATCCTTTAGACTGTGAACCTTTGGTTCTGAACTCCCTCGGTCACCAAGCACATCTGCAGTGGGAGACTGAAAGGTGGGGTGTGCGGAGCTGCAATTTCAAACTTTTTGCCATCTGTCACTGCTTAGGGCAGGGAACAGGGTAGATTGCAACCCAACTCGCACTTGTAAAATCATCGAGCTCATCATTCAAATCTCTGCTTGAAACTCGGCTGTTTTCCCCAGGGTGGTTTCCTCAGGCTGCAGGAACCCTTCCAGATAATTAGTTTATGAACATTAGAGCATAGAACAGTACAGTACAGGAACAGGCCTTTCGGCCCACGACGTTTGTGCTGACCATGATGCCATTCGAAACTAATGCCATCTGCCTGCATATAGTCCCTGCCTCTACATGTGTCTGTCTAAATGCCTGTTAATTACATCTGCTTCTACCACCTACCCTGGCAGTGCATTTCAGGCACCTACAATCGTCTGCGAAAAAAAACTCTGCCTCACATGTCTCCTTTAAACTCTTCCCCTCTCACCTTTAACCTCTTCCCCTCTCACCTTTAACTTATGCCTCCTCATATTTAACATTTTCAACCTGGGAAAAAGGCTCTGACTATCTACCCTATCCATGCCTCTATTTATTTTATACTTCAATCAGGTCACCACTCAGCTTCCGAATCTTTAGTGAAAACAATCCAAGATTGTCCATTCTCTTCTTATAGCTCATGCACTTCAATCCTGGCAACATCCTGTAGACCTCTTTTGCACCCTTTCCAAAGCCTCCATATTCCTTCCTGTAATGTGGCATCTGGAACTGCACACAGTGCTCCACCTGTGGCCTAACTAAAGGCTTATACAGCTGCAACATGACTTTCCAACTTTTATACGGCGTACCCTGACTGATGAAGGCAAGCATACCGTAAGAATTCTTTATCACCTTATCCATTCATGTTGCCACTTTCAGGGAGCTATAGACTTGGACCCCAAGATTCCTCTGTATATCAATGCTCCTAAGGAGCCTGCCATTTACTGTATACTTTGCTGTTGCATTTGACCTCCCAAAATGTATAACATCGCACTTGTCCAGATTAAAGTCCATCTGCCATTTCCCTGCTCGACTTTCTAACTGATCAGTATCCTGCTATCCCTTGACAACCTTCCTCGCTATCCACAATGCCACCAATTTTCATGTTGTCTGCAAACCTACTAATCAGACTACCAACATTTTTGTCCAAATCGTTTAGATATATTACAAACAACAGAGATCCCAGCACTGATCCTTGAGTAGCACCACGGTCACAGATCTCCAGTCAGAAACACACCCCTCCACAACTACCTTCTGTCTTCAATGACCAAGCCAATTCTGTATCCAGTTTATGAAGTCACCATGGATCCGATGTGACTTAAATCTTCTGGACTAGCCTACCATAAAGGATCTTGTCAAATGCTTTAGTAAAGTCCATGTAGACTACATCCATTGCCTTACCCTCATCAATCATCTTTGTCACTTCCTCAAAAAACTCCATTAAATAAGTGAGACAAGACCTCCCCCATACAAAGCCTTGCTGACTATTCCCAATAAGTCTATTCAGTCCATTTTTTTGCAAATGGAGTAAATCCAGTCCCTAGGAATCTTCTCCAATAATTTCCCTATCACTGACTTAAGTCTCACCAACCTATAATTTTCTGGATTATCCCTGTTGCCCTTCTTAACCAAAGGAACAACATTGGCTATTCTCCAGTCTTCTGAGTGTTTACCTGTGAGTAAAGATGATACAAAGATCTCTGTCAAAGCCCCAACCATCTCCTCCCTAGCCTCGCTCTGTGTCCTCGGATAGACTCCATCAGGCAGTAGGCCAGAGCGGGTACTCCTGGCGTTGGCGAGGTGTAGTGGCAGTGTGGTATGCCCAGAGTTGGGACTCCTGGCATCATTGAAGTGGCTGTGGAGCCAGGAACTCTTGGTTGAAGTAGTGGCAGGCCTGGAGTGAGGACTCCTGGTTATTAGCAAGGTGGCAGTGGCAGCAGAATGGGGGACTCCCCATGATCTTTCCATACTTCCTATACATCCCCTTATCATCATGTCCAGAACTAATTAAGTCATATAATAACATTGACAAGTCTTTGGAATATTTCTGAAACTGGCAGAAAAATAAATAAGCTTTGAAAATCTTCTTTGAAAAATACTGCTTGACTTAAAACAAAAGTGTCAATCAGTCACTTATCAACTATTCATACTGTCAATGAAATGAAGCTTTCGCACTCTTTCCATGTCTTCTCCAAAGAAGTAAGTAGCATTGAGAACATACTTTAATGAAAAAAAAACTTACTGCAGCCTCATAAAGGTGTCGTAAAGTTAATGTAGGCACTCCTCTTCACAGCCGTGTAAACATTGTCTACAGTACTGAATGCCAGATGCCTGTATTGGAGCTCAGCCAAACATTCACAATGAGGTTATCTGGCAACCCTATTAATAGAAACTGCCTGTACAGAATGTCAGATCTCTGTTCTTCTGGACAGCCTTGTTGTGTGGAGAAGTTACAAAGGGGAATGGGGAATATGAGGGGGCTTGATTGTGGATGAGGATGTGAGGGGTGAGTGCAAACAGCCCTGTATGTAACTGGGATAAATTCCCAGTGAACTGAAGTAAACTTTCTAACAAGCCCACTTCACCTCCACACACCAAGCTGTCACCCCAGGCCTGCTTCTGTGGGCAGATTTCCCAATTTCAGCTTGAAACTGACTCTTGGAGACTAAAATCTCCTGGGTCAAAAACAAAGTTGCTGGAAAAGCTCAGCAGATCTGGCAGCATCTGTGAAGGAGAAAACAGAGTTAACGTTTTGGGTCTGGTGACTCTTCTTCAGAATCTTCTGGTAGTTGCCCAACTTTTTACAGAAATGGTCTGTCCGTGGTTGCCGATTCTAAGGAAAATGTCTGGCCCAATGTTTAGTTGATGATCTTTTGTCAGAATCATTATCTCTTTAAAAGCACCACTTTTTCTCCCTGAATTGTTTCATCTTCTATGTCCAAGTAGTCACCTGTAGTATTTTCCAGGCCTCCATTTTCAGTTCCCTTCTATCCATTAGCCCTTTCTGCTGTATCTATATCTGCAACCCTTGGTCAAAAAAGCACGCTGAGGGACAGTCCCATCACTGAGCCCATCTCCCGTGTTTGAATTTCAAGGACTTATTTGTTCTGAGTCTTGTACACCCTTGGCTGATGCTACCTAATTGAAGTAAAAAAAAAGTTTCATAATCTACTTGTGTTTTTCAGTAACCTGACATTGCATATGAATCATTGGGGATTAGATCATTTCTTTTGAAAACTTTAATTTCTTGGACATAGGACATGGGGGGTTGGTGGGGGTTGGAAGACAATTTTGTTGGAGAGGGCAGCTGAGTGCAGAAAGTAGATCATGTGATGAAATACAGTCATAGAGGTTTACAGCATAGAACCAGGTTGTTCAGCCCAACTTGTCCATGCTGCCCCGTTTTCACAATCCACCTTCTCCAAGAATAATGTCTAACCAGAGTTACTCATCCCACTTCTGTTTCTTTAAGTCTGATTTGTGACTTATTCTGCTGTCTGTTTTCTTATATTCTCTAACTAAATCTGTGTTGTTACTTTTCTAAATTTGCTTTTTGTCCTTGTCCTATAATCCCTTTCATTTGTGTTGTTTCCTTCATCTTCCACTGTTAAACATCCTGATAGAGCATCCCAACAGGGTGTTGCCTTATATTTTTGTGGTGGTGGTTGTTGTTGAAAAACTGAATGCTGCAAATGGCTGACAGAATTAGCATTTGAATCCAGGTTAGTGCTGAGTACTGTACTAAATGAAATCATGTGGTGTTATAAGGCTCAAATCATCGAGCCTGTTAACAGAAAATTCTTTGCTGCTGTGAGCATGTTAAAAGGTAGTTGGGAAGGAGCCAGAGTTGCAACCTCTTTTCAAAACAAAATGTAACACAACAGGTCCCTGCAAATAAAGAACCTGATCTAACATCGATATGGAAATGAAATGAGGAATGTTGCAACACAGGACCACTGATTAAGTCAGTCCAAAAGATCTGTGTTAACGTTTCTCTTCACTTGAGCCAAGTATCCTAATTCCACATTTTCACTTGCTTCTATATCGTATTATTGAGGCAACCTTACTTCTGCGGCAAAAATCCAATCTTGACTTCCCTCTATGTAATGATTCCCATTCTAATCTCCCTTCAATTTTTTTAAACGATTATCTTTGATTTGTATCCTCCAGCCTCTCACCATTTAACATGCTGTGAGCCTTCATAATTTCTAAGGTCAACCCATAACCTTGTTAGCCCAAATAAAAAATCCCTAACTTCTAAAAATGATTCATTATTGAAATAATTCATAACATTTTCAAAAGTTTGAGACAGGTTGTGTAAAGTAAATTAAAATTAAATTTGAATTGCTGCAAGGATTTAATATGTAGGAATCCATCAGAAGATTTTTTTTTTAAGTGTTTGTGGGAGTGGGAAGTAACTGGAATTCTGACTTTGCACTAAAACTCTTCATTGTGCATGTTTGCTTTGTCTTAAGCACCTGAACAGATACATGCGCACATCTATTAGAATTGAACACCCCTCGCATTTTGTATATAATCTGATTAAAAGAAATCATATTATAAAAAGACAGAGTCGAGCATCTTCTACCTAAACTTAATGGAGTGCACTCTTAAAAACTTTGCAACAGCTTTGAAAACATATGAACGGTTGCTGATTATTGAGGAGCTGTGTGGCATTTTGCATTTGACATAAATTGCATCAGTTTTGAAGATTGATCACTGTGGGGCATCATTGTGGGTTATTTCTGTACTCGGATCCAAGCCTTCAACAACTGTGCTGTTGTGAATTTGTCTGCAGCAAGAGTAAAACAAAATGCACCAAAAAAATTTTAAATTGCCATAGAACCTGCTTCGCAGAATCACTGTTTTGAGTATTATTTTGTGTTTCTGGCCATGGCTAGAAACACAATCTGGTGAGTCAACTGCATTAATACAGGCTGTGCCCTATTGTGGGTCTACTGTTTTAAAGATAATTATTGTAGTTGCAGCATCGATTTTGTACCTGAAAGCAGTGTGTTGTGTTTAACAGTAGGTCAATGACCTGAAACGTTAACTCTGCTTCTCTGTTCGCAGGTGCTGCCTGACTTGCTGAATATTTTATACTTTTATTTTCAGATTTGCACTGCTTGAGGTGTTTAGTTTCTGTCATAAAGTTAGCTTTGCTATACAGCATATGGTCAGCTGTGGCTTAATGGGAGCATTCGAGCCCGAGTCAAGTCCTCCTTTAGTTAGTTATATTTATTCATGAGGCATTGCTGGCTAGGACAGCATTTATAGCCAGATCCTAATTTCCCTTGACAAGGTGGTGGTGAGTTGCTTTCTTGAACCATTGCAGTCGACATGCTGTAGGTGGACCCACAATGTTGCTGGGAAAGAGTTACAGGATTTTGCTTCAGCGATACTAAAGGAACAGCAATATATTTCCAAGATAGGATGGTGAGTGGCCTGGAGGTGAGCTTGCAGGTGATGGTATCCCCATGTATATGTTGACCTTGTCCTTCTAGATGTCAAAGGTTGCAGGTTTAGAAGGTGCCGGTAGAAGAGCCTTGTTGAGTTATCTTTGCAGTGCATTTTCTACATAGTACACACTGCAGCTTTTGTGCATCAATGGTGAAGGAAGTGAATTTTGAAGGTGGTGATTGGAGTACCCAAACAAGTGCGCTGCTTTGTTATGGATGGTGTTGTACTCCTTGAGTATTGATGGAGCTGCACTCATCCTGGCAAGTGGAGATTATTCCATCACACTGATGACTGGTGCCTTTCAAATGGTGGACAGGCTGTGGGGAGTCAGGTGCTGAATTTCTTCCCTCAGAATCCCACCCTCTGGCCTGCTATTCTAGCCACAGTGTTGGTATTGCTAGTCCAGTTCAGTTGCTGGTTAATAGTGACCCCCACAGAATGGCACAAAATTCAGTCATTGGAATGCCATGCATGTCACAGTATGATGGCTAAATTCTCTCCTGTTAGAAATAGTCATTTCCTGGCATCAATGTGGCATGTGTGTTATTTGCCAATTATCAGCCCAAACCTGGATATTATTCAGATCTTCCTGCAAATTGGCGTGGACAACTTCTGTATCTGAGAAGTTGCAAATGGTGCTGAACATTTGTATAGTCATCAACAAGTGTTCCTACCTCTGACCTTCTGATGGAGAGAAAGTCATTTACGAGGCAGCTGAAGATATTTCTGCCAGGATATTGCCCTGAGGAACTCTTGTAGAAATGTCCTTGGATTGAGGTGAATGACCTTAAATAATGACAGTCATCTTTTTTACTAGCTATGATTTCAACCAGTCGACAGTTATCCCTCTGATTACCAATGACTCAAGTTTTGCTAGGGCTCATTGCTGCAAATCTTGACCAAACCTCTAGAGTTCAGCTTTTTTGTCCATGTTTGGATCTCAAGGTTGTAATGAGATCAGCAGCTGTGTGACATTGGTGGAACCTAAATGGAGCGCCATTGTGTGGGTTGTTACTCAGCAAGTGCTGCTTAATAGCACTGTTGATCATCCCTTCCTTAGACTGATGGAGTAGTAATTGGTTGGGTTGGACTTGTCTTGCTACTTGTACACAGGATGCACCTGGATAATTTTCCACGTTGCCAGCTAATGCCAATGGTGTAGCTGGAGCAGCTTAGCTAGGAGCAAGGCTAATTCTGCAGAGCAAGTCTTTGCTACTATTGCTGGAATGCCATCAGGGCTCTTTGCAGTAACCCAGTGTGATTGCTGTTTGCTGAGGTCATGTGGAGTGAATTGAACAAGCTGAAGACAGGCATCTGTGTTGGTGGGGATCTCAGGAGGTGGCAGACATGGAACATCCATTTGACAGTTCTGGCTGAAGATTGTTGCTTCACCCTTGCTGTCACAGCAATAAGGGTGGGGATATTTTTGGAACTTTTACATCCTGTTAGTTTTTTGCTTGTCTGTCATTATTCACAGCTGACTACTGGTAGGACCACAGAGTTTAGAGCTGGTATTTTGTTTAGAGTCATGGAGTTTTACGCCTTGGAAATAGGCTCTTTGGCCCACTGTGTCCATTCTGGTAATTTGGTCTTCATCCCATTTTTGAGTTTTTATTTTATAGAATTCCTACAGTGCGGAAGAAGGCCATTCAGCCCACAGAGTCCACACTGACCCTCCGAAGAACATCCCATCACCCCTACCCTATCCCTGTAACCCTGCATTTCCCATGGCTAACTCATCTAGCGTGCACATCCCTGGACACTAAGAGCAATTTAGCTTTGCCAATCCACCTAACTTGCACATCTTTGGACTGTGGGAGGAAACTGGGGCACCCGGAGAAAACTCACGCAGACACGGGAAGAATGTGCAGACTCCACACAGACGGTTAACAGAGCGTGGAATCAAACCTAGGTGCTTGGTGCTGTGAGGCAGCAATGCTAACCACTGAGCGACTGGGTAGCTTGTGGCCTTTTGTCTTGCATGCTGTGATGTTTCAGGGTTAAATGCAACTTAAATGTTGTGATAGTCCCCACCTGTGCCACCCATTTAGGCAAAGAGTTCCAGGAAAAACCCCTCTGCCCTCTGAGTGAAAATAAAACTTTTCCTCAAATCCCCTTGAAGCCTCCAGGTTGACACCTCATTTTTAGTAAGTCTAGTGGCATACCCTCTGCGCTATTCATTGAAGTTGAGAACACACTCTAGGCTGACATTCCAGTGCAGTAATGTGGGAGCCCCGTTCTGTCTTAGGCAATGTCTTTTGAAGCTCGAACACTTGTCTACCCTCTAGGACTAATATAAATGATGCTAGATGTAAAAGATGACCTGGGAGTTCTCCCTATTCATTTCTCCACCAATCTTCACTTAAAACAAATCATTGGATTGTTGTCTGAATGTTATTTGTGAGACCTTGCTGTATGTAAATTGGTTGCTACATTTTCTATAATGCTAAAGGTGCTACAATCAAAAATATTTTTTTGGTCATATAGTGCTTTGACATGTCCTGAGGTGATAAAAGGTGTCTTATTAATCTACTTTTCCTTTTACCTTTTGCTCTTTCATTTTAAATGAGATTAGTAATTAAGTGGTGCTCTAATGAGCTCGTATCAAATGCACTGCACAGTGTTGTACAGAGCTTTGCAGAAGATAATAGTGTCTGACAAGGTTTTTGGTCTCATCAGGATTTGGTGATCTCAGCTGTGTTCAGTCTATGTTGTTCCTGGGCCAGAGCCTTGTACAGTATCTAATGAGCATAGATGCAAAGGAATCCAGTTCCAATAGAATTGTGGACTGCCATAAATTACCATTTTCCAAGGGAAGTGGAAATATAAATATCACTGATATTTACATTTCTGCAACAAAATAAATGTGAAGTGCAGATACAAAATGTTCAATTTATTTTTAAATGAGCTTCTCTCCTCTTCAGAATGCCGGACAAAAACTTGATGTGCTTAACATTATGGATATTCAGTGTTAATTGTGATTAGACTAATTAAAACATTTAGGCAGGTAGTTTCAATATATGTGGGTTTTGGAAAAGAAAAACCTTTAGTTTTGAAAATGATCTCATTAAAGTGCTTCTAATATATTAAAAATGTTGCTCCATCTTTTTGGTAATCACATTTTAAATTTACCAAGATATTGTTAAATGAAACTAATTAATTTTTTGAAATCTTCTGTCATGATAAAAATAAGCATCCTTCTCATGTAGAGCTACAGATGTACAGTCCTCTGGGAATGGAGGGTTTGAATTATAAGGAGAGGCTTGATAGCCTGGGACTTTTTCCACTGGACTGTAGGAGGTTGAGGGGTGACCTTATTTATAGAGGTTTATAAAATCATGAGGGGCATAGATAAGGTGAATAGCAAAGGTCTTTCCCCTATGGTGGGGAAGTTCAAAACTCGGGGGCATATTTTAAGGTGAGGAGAAAGATTTAAAAGGTACCTGAGGGAAAACTTTTTCACACAGAGGGTAGTTCATGTATGGAATGAGCTGCCAGAGGAAATGGTTACAGTTACAGCATTTAAAAGACATTTGAACAGGTACATGAATAGGAAAGGTCTAGCGAGATATGGGCCAAATGCAGGCAGGTGGGACTAGTTTGGCAAACATGGTTGGCATGGATGAGTTGGACCGAAGGGTCTGTTTCCGTGTTGTATGACTCTATGACTCCGTATAATTAAACATGTCATTCAGTCAAATTCTCTTGCATCACAACTGAAAATACTAACTCAGACATTTTATGCATTCAGTTAGCAAAATTTGTGTGCCTGGGTCAAATAAACATTTATTGGTTAAGTAATCATTTGATTTTTCAGTGGACTGAATAGGAAGAAATGAAAAACAGTAAAACAAATCAACAAGGTACTCCATAGACTTTAGTTTTCAAAGAACTGTCATTAGACATAATGGGCTGAATGGTCTCCTTACATGCTGTGTCAGCCAGTGCTTCAGTGGAGTGAGCCACCAGCAGAGCAGCCAAATTTCTAAATGTATTTCAAAGCTACTATTTGTGAACCAGAAAGTGCCACAGACCTACCCAAAATTCATACTTTCTAAAGAAAATGATTTTCCTGGTCAGAGTTTGAGACCACGGTAAATATGCAACACCTTAATTAAACCTGCCTCCACCACACTTCCAGGCAGTGCAATGCAGTACATTCCATATCAAAATGACTTGCTGTGTGAATAGCATGCATTGCATTTGTTTCTCTTATAAATTACTTTCAATCTGCCCTCTTGTTCTCAATCCTTTTATGAATGTTTCTCTATCTACTCAGTCCAGACTCCTGAATGATTTTGAAAATATCTATCAAATTTCCTCTGATCTTTCCCTGAAGAAACTTCTGCAATCTATATTCATAACTGAAGTTGCTCACTGCTGGAACCGTTCTTGCAAACCTTTCTTTCCAATGCATTCAGATCCTTTATGAAGTGGAACAACTGGAAATTTTTTTTGTTCACTCACAGGATGTGGGCATCACTGGCTAGGTGAGCATTTATTGCCCCAGTTAAGAATCAACCACATTGCTGTGGGTCTGGAGTCACATGTAGGCCAGACCAGGTAAGGATGGCAGATTTCCCTCCCTAAAAGACATTAGTGTACCAAATGGGTTTTGCCTGACAGTCAATAGTGGATTTGTGGTCATCATTAGACTCTTAATTCCAGATTCTCTTTTTATTGAATTCAAATTCCACTGTCTGCATTGGCAGGATTTGAACCAGGGTCCCCAGAACATCAGAGATAGTAGGAACTGCAGATGCTGGAGAATCCGAGACAACAAGGTGCAGGGCTGGATGAACACAGCAGGCCAAGCAGCATCATAGGAGCAGAGAGGCTGACGTTTTGGGCCTAGACCCTTCATCAGAAAAGGGGGAGGGGAAGGGGGTTTTGAAATAAATAGGGAGAGAGTGGGAGGCGGATAGAAGAGGGATAGAGGAGAGGATAGGTGGAGAGGAAACAAACAGGTCGAAGAGGCGGGGATGGAGCCAGTAAAGGTGAGTGTAGGTGGGGAGTTAGGGAGGGGATAGGTCAGTCCAGGGAGGACGGACAGGTCAAGGGGGCGGGATGAGGTTGGTCGGTAGGAGATGGAGGTGCGGCTTGAGGTGGGAGGAGGGGATAGGTGGGAGGAAGAACAGGTTAGGGAGGCAGGGACGAGCTGGACTGGTTTTGGGATGCGGTAGGGGGAGGGGAGATTTTGAAGCTTGTGAAATCCACATTGATACCATTGGGCTGCAGGGTTCCCAAGCGGAATATGAGTTGCTGTTCCTGCAACCTTCAGGTGGCATCGTTGTGGCACTGCAGGAGGCCCAGGATGGACGTGTCGTCTGAGGAATGGGAGGGGGAGTTGAAATGGTTCGCGACTGGGAGGTGCAGTTGTTTATTGCGAACCGAGCGTAGGTGTTCTGCAAAGCGGTCCCCGAGCCTCCGCTTGGTTTCCCCGATGTAGAGGAAGCCACACCGGGTACAGCAGATGCAGTATACCACATTGGCAGATGTGCAGGTGAACATCTGCTTGATGTGGAAAGTCTTCTTGGGGCCTGGGATGGGGGTGAGGGAGGAGGTATGGGGGCAGGTGTAGCACTTCCTGCGGTTGCAGGGAAAAGTGCCGGGTGTGGTGGAGCTGGAGGGGAGTGTGGAGCGGACAAGGGAGTCACGGAGAGAGTTGTCCCTCCGGAAAGCAGATAAAGGTGGGGAGGGAAAGATGTCTTTGGTGGTGGGGTCGGATTGCAGATGGCGGAAGTGTCGGAGGATGATGCAGGTTCCTTTGTTCAGCAACACTCCCCAGTACGTTACCATTAAGTGTATAAGTCCTGCCCTGATTTGCCTTTCCAAAATGCAGCACCTCACATTTATCTAAATTAAACTTCATCTGCCACTCCTCATCCCGTTGGCCCATCTGATCAAGATCCAGTTGTATTCTGAGGTACCCTTCTTCGCTGTCCACTACACCTCCAATTTTAGTGTCATCTGCAAACTTACTAACCATACCTCCTATGTTCACATCCAAATCATTTATATAAATGATGAAAAGCAGTGGATCCAGCATCGATCCTTGTCTCACACCGCTGGTCAAAGGCTTCCAGTCTGAAAAGCAACTCTTCACCACCACCCTCTGTCTTCTACCTTCAAACCAGTTCTATATCCAAATGGCTAGTTCTCCCTGTATTCCATGTGATCCAAAGTTGCTGACTAGTCTAACATGAGGAACTTTGTTGAACGCCTTACTGAAGTCCATATAGATCATGTCCACCGTTCTTCCCTCATCAATCCTCTTTGCTACTTCTTCAAAAAAACTCAATCAAGTTAGTGGGACACAATTTCTCATGCACAAGGCCCTGTTGACTGGTCAGCATGGTGGCTCAGTGGTTAGCACTGCTGCCACACAGTGCCAGGGACACAGGTTCAATTCCAGCCTCAGGTGACTGTCTGTGTGGAGTTTGCACGTTCTCTGCGTGTCTGCGTGGGTTTCCACCAGGTATTCTGGTTTCCTCCCAGCATCCAATGATGTGCACGTTAGGTGGATTGGCCATGCTAAATTATCCATATTGTTCAGGGATGTGTAGGTTAGGTGCATTAGCCATGGGAAATGCAGGGTTACAGGGGTAAAGTAGGGGGATGGGTCTGGGTGGGATTCTGTTCGGAGGGCTGGTGTGGCCTTGTTGGGCCAAATGGCCTGCTTACACGCTGTAAGGATTGTATATTAAAAAAATTCTATATCTCTTATAAGTCCTTGTCTTTTCAAATACGTGTAAATCTTGTCCCTCAGGATTTCCTCCAACAACTTGCCCACCACTGATGTCAGGCTCACCTGTCTATAGTTCCCTGGCTTTACCTTACCACCTTTCTTAAATAGTGGCACCATATTAGCCAACCTCCAGTCTTCCAGCACCTCACCTGTGGCTATCGATAATACAAATGTCTCAGCAAGGGATGCAGCTTCTCATAGAGTTCTAGGGTACACCTGATGAGGTCCTGGGGATTTATCCACCTTTATGCGTTTTAAGACATTCAGCAACTCCTACTCTGTAAAATGGACATTTTTCAAGATGCCGCTGTTTATTTCCCACGTTTTCTATCTTCCATATCCTTCTCCACAGTAAAACCCTGATGCAAAATACACTCTTAGTATCTCCCCATCTCCCGTGGCTCCATGCATAGGCAGACCTGCCAATTTTAAGGGGCCCTATTCTCTTCCTAGTTACCCTTTTGTCTTTAATGTATTTGTAGAATCCCTTTGGATTCTCCTCAGTTCTAGTCGCCAAAGCTGTCTCATATCCCCTTTTTGCCCTCCTGTTTTCCCTCTTAAGTAAACTCCTCCTGCCTTTATACTCTTACAGGGATTCACTTGATCTCTGCTGTCTATACCTGACATTAGCTTCCTTCTTTTTCTTATCTCTTTCATCCTTCTCTGTCTTTGAAGGGATAGTTGGACAATTGGTTCCTGGCCAAATTGTTTGCACTTGCCTTATAAATAATTGTTGTATTTTGGATGGTGATATCTTTACTGGTCCTGTGGCATGATACTTAATGATCCAGACCCATTAGACCATGACACATACCATCTGATTAGGGTTACCAAATAAACTAAAAATAATGCTCATCGTGCCAATGACAGTCTTGTTTTTTGTGTTGCCAAGTTGTTGAACAATGGGAAATTTAAGGAAGTAATCATTAACCTGACCTTCTCTGTACAATGTGAATAGGTCTGGTTCTACTTTAGTCCGAGTAGTGGATGGTTTTAGAGACTTCCTCTGCTGCTAATCCAGGTGTGAATACATGCCTCGTCTACTTTTGTGAGTCATTGAACATCCTGATTCAGCCCTGGCCCAGGTCACAGATTCATGGAGCTGACTGTCTTGTGTGCATAATATTCGTGTGTCCCTGGTGTAACGTGGACATTATATTTTGCCGTAATTTTTGGCATTAGGACTTGTTATGATGAACTAAGTTTGTGACTGTATGGCCAAAATGAACAAAACCTTTCAGGTACTTCGTCAATACTGTCAAGCTGTTCTTATAATGATAATGATCTTTTGCAATTCTTGTAGTTGTTCATCTTCAGCACTTGTCGATTGTAACTGTTTCATGCTGACTCTGGCCAAAGTATAATAGATCAGCGTTGAGAAGGTCTTGAGCTTCATAGTCAAAGGCATCGATGTGTAGACCAGGAAGGATATCCCACAGATTGTCAGATGTTATCATTCTTGGTATCTGACGCCTATCTCACTTCAAAGTCTTCTCTTTGTAGATTAATAACTGATTTGATTGTGGCATGTGTAATCTGTTCTGCAAAAATGAATGTTGTTCTAATCTCATCTATTGTAACCACATTGAAATCTGTGCACTCTGGTAGTCCTGCCACTGCTGGATTGTTGGTATCTATAAAGTGGAAGATTTTGGGAAGCCAAGATGAGCTTGTATTTGGCATTGTGGTGTGATTCTGCTGATGTTTGGAAGTAGTGATGCATCATGAGACAGTCTCTCAGAAGGTTGTGCCGTGGAGGTACATTTTTCAGAATGTGTAGTGGTAATATGTTGGCAATAGCTCCTATGACGATTTTAGCTTTTAATGTGCATCATTTTGTCTTTTCAGGATTTAAGATATTAATGGTTCTTAAAGCTTCTGATTACCTTATTCTAATGGCATAGTGTTTGAGGTTAACCATGTGAAAAGCTTGGTCATCTTTTGAAATTTGGTTTTCAATTAGTTGGTTCTGAGTTGATGTGTTTGTGCACATTCTTAACAGTTTTGTTTTACTGCTAGTATTGTGTTGCACTGTCTTGTTGGTCACCTGCATTTCTTCTGGGGCCTAGCTTAGCCTTTGGAACCAGGTTGCCTGCACACGAGCGCCCAATGTCCCCTCATGCCACATGCTTTAGAAAGATCAAGTAAAACTGCGCAGCTTTTGTAAGTGCAACAAACCACATTTGTTGCAGATTTTGCTTGTTTGCTGCACCTAGCTGACCTACCTAAAGCATTTACTGTTACTGTTGCTAGCCTGTCATTATGGCTTCGTGCTAGCATCCACCCTCAAGTAATATGTCAATGGTATGGGCCTTTGTCTTGCCAAAAGATCCTTCCTAAAGGCTTTAATTGGTGTAGAGATGATCATCAATTCAACAAGCCTCTCTGACCATTCCTTTTCGGAAAGGTTTCACTCATGTCCATTGCTGCAGCATCTTCCAACAAATTGATAAGTAATCTTTTGGGCTTGGTGTCTGTATGACACGAGTCGGTGTCTGTGTGACATGAGTCCGGTAATTCTTACCTTCAAAAGTCTTCGAGATCTTTTCTGGATCTTTCTGAACATCCAAGAAAAGACCAAATTTGTTAATTCTGTGAAACTCCTCATTGCAAATGGCAAATAGGACTTTTAGAGCTTTTTTTCTCTGCACCGTTGATGTGTTAAAAAGGTCATACATTATCCAAACAGTTGTAATTTATCAAGGGTAGTGCTGAAAGCCAGTTCACAATTAGGTTTCTGCTGTCTATGATTTGGCCTTAAAAACTTTGCACTTTCAATCTAAAGTCCCTATGTCCCTGATTTTGTGTCAGTGTAAATTAGAACCTCTGTTCCACCTCACTTAGTCCCTTTAAAATTGTTCCTTTCAGAATTATAGGCTTGAAGTAGAAGATTTCTGCTACAGTAGGTAGTTTGTATGCCAAAAAAGCAGTGATGACATCATGTGGACCTTGTTTTATTTTCACACCAATGGCATGAACTAGCATCTGGACTTTGACTGGTGTGAATTTGTCTCCAACAGGCTATTTTCCCTTTTAAGGCAAAGTTATGCTATCTAAATGTAATATAAGCAATTGGATGTGGATATTGTGGTATTGATGAATTCAACAGACATTTATTACAGCTTACTGTTATGTACAAATATTGTATTCTTCAGACGTACAAGTGTCTGGGCTAACACTAAGCAGGTAGATTGTAACAACGCAGCATTGAACAGCATGCTTCCAGTAGCATTTCATGCTTCAAATGATCCTCAGATAAGATGGATTGTGAGACCTTTATACTCTCAGGTCAAATGCTTTTATACGGTAATGATATCATGTGCATGTTTTTAATAGTTACTGATTGTGAGACATAACACAGCAACACCAAGTTCCTTGAATATGGTATTTGTGATTTGATTTATTGTAGTCACATGTATCTAAGTACAGTGAAAAGCTTTGTTTTGTGAGCAGTACAGATCATTGCAAACAAGGACATACAGATCATAGGATGCTTAGACTGAGCGAGGCATACAAGGTTACGACTACATTGGGGGTGCACTATGCAAGATCAACATTAGCAAGATCAACATTATTTAGATAGCGCCATTCAGCAGTCTAATAGCAGCAGGGAAGAAGCTTAGAATTCGTGGTGCAAGATTGTGTACTCCTGTTGTAATTATTCGGACAGACATGTACATGTATTAGTGACAGTGCCTGCTTCGTGCACTAGGGAATGTACAAGTGAGGCAGACTTGCTAACCTTCTGTTCTTGGGGAAAAAAAAAGTTAAATTCAGTTTGTTAACTTGAATTTCATTCCTTCCCCTTCTTTCTGAGAGATTGCCTCCATTTAATTCTTGTGATCTAACGAGTCATAGTCAAAAATTAATCCTTTACAATGTTATAAATATAATCTCCCAACTTTCATATAAGAGGGAGTAATGACAGTGATGAAAGTAACTGCATTTTTGAGTTTGCTCATCCAGTTTCTCTCTCCTTTTGAATTGTTAATGAAATTATTTTTTGAAAGTCACACAGACTGTTTATTTTCCAGTTATCTTTTTCATTTGTTCAGCTGTCACCCCTCCTTAAAACTGCATTCACAGCTTTCTTTGTAGTGGTTAGAATGTGGAAGCTGCTACTATGTTCAGTCATTGAGGCAAATAGCTACAAGTAAATGAGGATAGAGTAGATAAGTACATGAAGGTGAAAGATTGAAAGGTATGCTGATAAATTTAGATAAAGTAGTGGAAGGAGGTTCATGTGGAACATAAATACTGACATGGACATTTTGGCCTGAATGACCAGTTGCTGTCCTAATTTCTTTTAAACTATTAGATTTGTAAAAACATAATAAAAATACAATGAAAGCATCTGATTTATTCCATAGTAATCAACAGATCTGTCTGTTCAGCAAAGCTAATGAAAGATCCATGATTTGCACAGAAGTCATGTAACTTCAACATCTAACTGCTTTGCATTAATCAGTGTATCCCCTGACTTTGCTGAGCTTCAGGGACTCCTGCGAAAAAAAACGCACATTATGAGAGGCATTCAGCCTCAAACACTGAGTTGTTTTTAACTGAGCATCTTAATGCCTTAATCAGTTTTGCAGTGCTGCTCTGAACAAATTCAGATATGGTGATACCACGATTGCTTTGAAATATTGGACATAAACCTGATGGCAGGAGGATGTAAAGCACAAAATTACGGATTCTTTGGCACAGAACATGATTGGTGTACAGATGTCAAATGTAGACAGATTACCCCCTAAGAACAAACAGTGTTTATTGATTTTGGAGTCAGCACCCTGAAAATGACAAATGCTTTGTTGCATAATGATGCTGCAGCCTTGCCATAAAATTTTATTTTTCAGTTTATTTCTCTCCTGCATTTGTTCCCTTTTTATTTTCCTGATTCAGTCTTTTTATAGTCATTTGTGGACTTTTGCCTTCCTTCATGTTTTGCATGCTGCTCCTCCACCCTCTATCTCAGCCTTGGTCCTGATCCGTCTCTATTTTACTTGTAGTTTCACCCTCCTTCATAGATGCATGCTTCTCTCAGGCTGTCTTGCTCTATTTTTCTTCTCCTCACTCTCTTGCCTTTACACGGGCTGCAGACATCGTCATGGATGATACTTGGGCAACTTGCCAGAAAGCATGCTTGACTGATGTGAGAAATCTGACCCTCTTCCCCTTTCTCTCTCAAGAAAACAAACCACTGGTTTACGGCTGGTGGGTTCATTCAGCTCTCCTAGTTGGGAGTCAAACAACCCAGCTTTGAGATAAATATATTCACCTTTAACTATTCACTTCACTGGAAACCCCTAAATTGTCTGCTAAATGCTTTGCCATTGCAAATGATTCCAGAAGCAGCAGAAGCAGTACATGAGCTCCTGCTGTTCCTGAGCCTCTGCAGTTTACTTACAGTACGTTGCTTTGCATTATTATTCAGTACAAATGGCAAGATATTTCATGCTGATGGACTGCAGGGCATTCTTTGCTCTTTTCTAACCTCTGTGGGAGGTCCCAGTCATTCAGGTTTGAGAACAGACGAGCCAGTAACAATCCCTGTATTCTAACTGAGGAACACCGAAGGGTGTAGTGTTTGCAAAGCAACGTGAGCTTACTGTGGCAAGCCTACACATACCGTCTTGCTGCAGAGCTGACAACAGACCTTTTCCTGAAAGAACTTATTGATTTGTATTTGATAAAAAGCCAAGTAGTATATGTTCTGTGTCAGTTGCTGAATAGTTGGCCCCTGGATTTGTAGTGGGTTGGAGGCTTTATCATTAACTTTATGAAAGGAAGCCGTGAGTTGCTCGGAGCATGTACGCGATAAGTGCCAGCAGCTGCTGCAGAGAAGGAGAGAAAAAAAAAGCTGCATTGGAAGAAGCTGTTGTCTTGATAGTAAGTGCTGCAGTATGGCCACTCCTACCATCTGAGACTCTTAGCGAATATGTACTGTGACAGTGAATTTGTGCATAGTAAGCAGGCCAATGAGAGCCCTCATCAGCAAGAATAATGTGGGCGCTTATTAGAACAGGTGTTGATAGAGTGTTTTGGCATGGGAATTAATTGGGGTACATAACACATTTTTTGTGTTTCACAGGCAATTAGGTAATTGACATGGAGGGTTATATCCTTCCTTTGTTTCATGAGTGTTGCTGCTTCTATTTCAGCAGCCTTATTGTGTAGGCTTTTTAAAAATACATTACTATTAAAGGTTACTTGGTGTCAATTACATGTGATTCGGACAAAATTTTCTACATTCCTTTCTGAGGCAAATGGAGTGTACTGTGTTCATATAACCTGTGTGAATAACCTGAACTTTAATGTAACTACAATATGTCCTTACTATGGTGCAATACTGTAATGTTGTTTCCATCCCATGTGAACCTATATGCTATCTTGCCTGTCTGTTGGACAATTGCTTCCATTTGATGCGTTCACTTTTCAGGGTATTTGTGACATAACAGAAAAAAAGGTACACATAAAGTGATCATAACATTAATTTTCTGCCTTTGAACCTGTTTGGGGTAAGCCAGCAATTTTCAAAACACATTGCTACTTTACGTTGATTGTGGAACCATGGACAATGAAAATGTGGTATTTGTATTCACTGACACCACACACTACTGTCTCCAAAGGTTGAGATAACACAGTGTGGAGCTGCAGGCCAGGCAGCATCAGAGAAAGCTGACATTTCAGGTCAGGACCCTTCTTCAGATTCAACTTCAACTCCAGCATTGGCAGTTCTTACTGTCTCTGCCTCCAAAGGTACTTGGTTCTTGGTTCCCCCAGTATTGACAGTACCACCTTGTTTGATGACCAGTCGGTAAGCATCAGTTAATATTGCAAACAAAGCAGATGAACTAACGGCACAGATAGACACACGGCAACACTGTCATTGCTATAATGGACACTGGCTGAAGGAGGGGCAAAATTGGCAGCTCCCTGGATATAGAGTTTTCTGGCAGGATAGAGTGGGTGGCAAAAAAAAGGGGAGCAGTAGCAGTTCTGGTTAAAGAATCAATTAGAGTTGTGAGAAGCGAAGATATACCAAGTGGGTTAACAAATGAGGCCTAATGCGTTTGAATTTAGGAATAAAAAAGGGGCAGTCACATCAGGAGTATGCTACAGACCTCCAAATAGTGAGAGGGAAATAGAAGAACATATATATCGACAAATTTCTGCCTGAAGGAGTAAGAGGGCAATTATAGTAGGAGACTTTAACTGTTCCAATATCAACTGGGTTTCAACAATGCAAGGGGCATTGAGCGTGAAAAATCTATTTACCGTGTCCAGGAAATTTTTTTTAAACAATACGTGACAAGCCCAATGAGAGGGAGAGTCAATTATGGATTTAGTTTGGGAGATGAAGATGGGGAAGTGGAAGAAATGACAATGGGGGACATAATCAGGGATAGTGACCACAATTTGGTTGGATTTAGTATTATTATGGATGAAATAAATCAGGAGTAAAAGATTTTAACTGGTGGAAAGCAAATTTACAAAACTGGGAAGTGATTTGGCTGAGGTGGACTAGGACAGGATTGCTAAAGAATAAATCAGTGGTAAACCAAAGGGAGGCAGTAAAAAGTGAGATCCTTAGGGCATAAAGCAGACATGTCCCTCCAAAAATAAGAATGGTACTGCCAAATCTAGACTCTAATAGTTGTCTAGAAAAATACACAGGAAAGTTAAACAAGAAAAAAAGAAAGCTTATAAAAACAGAAAGAACTGCAGATGCTGTAAATCAGACACAAAAACAGAAATTGCTGGAAAAGCTCAGAAGGGACCCTTGGGGTCACCCGATCCGAAATGTTAACTCTGATTTATCTCCACAGATGCTGCCAGAACTGCTGAGCTTTTCTAACAAGGTTTCTTTCAACAAAAATAGAAATTATGATAGGCACAAAAAACTCAACATTGCAGATAACCTAGAGGAGTAAAAGTACAGGAATCAAGCAAAAAAAAGACAAAGTCAATGAGGGGGGTAAGAAAAAATATTAGCAAGCAAGGATCCCAAGAATGGAAAGGCTTAACATATGAGGAATGTTTGAGGACTCTGGGTCTGTACCCAATGGAGTTTAGAAGGATGAGAGGGGATCTAATTGAAACTTACGGAATACTGAGAGGCCTGGACAGAGTGGGCGTTGGTCAGATGTTTCCATTCGCAGGAGAGACTAGAACCCGCGAACACAGCCTTAAAGTAAAGGGAAAACCCTTTTGAATGGAGATGGGGAGAAACTTCTTCACCTGGAGAGTGGTGTATCTGTGGCAGCCAGGTCATTGAGGATACTTAAGACAGACATAGATAGATAGGTTCTTGATAGTCAAGGGGATCAAGGGATACAGGGAGAAAACAGGAGAATAGCCACGATTGAATGGTGAAGCAGGCTCGATGGGCTGAATGGCCTAATTTCTGTTCCTATGTCTTATGGTCTTATAAAGGAAAAGCTAAAGATGTTTTACCAGTGTGTAAAGAGCAAAAGGATGGTTAAGAGAAAAGTAGGACCTATTGAAGGATGAAGAAGGCAACTTGTTTGAAGATGCAGAGGATGTGGGAAGAATTTAAATACATTTTTTGTTCTGGTACTTAACAAAGGAAAGGGATGATGTGGATATAGTAACCCAAGAGGAATAGTGTGAAATATTGAACAAAATAATCAAATGAGAGAGGAAGTGTTAGAGGAGTTTGAATCCTTGGAAGTGGATAAATGGCCAGGGCTGGATGAATTGTTCCCTAGGATGTTGAATGATGTCAGGGAGGAAATAGCAGATGCTCTGAGGATTATTTTCCAATCTTCAGACACAAGTGATGAGCCGGAGGACTAGAGGAATACATATGTGGTTCTGTTGTTTAAAAAGCATACAAAGAAAATGCCAACAACTTTAGACCAGTTAGTCTTACTTCAGTGGTAGGCAACTTGTTAGAAACAACCCTGAGAGATTGGATAAACTGTCACTTAGAAAGGAATAGACCAGTCAGAGATAGTCAGCATGGCTGGCTTTGTTTAGGGAAGGTCATGCCTTACAAATTTGATTGAATTCTTTGAGGAAGTGACAAGGGGTTTGATGAGGGTAGTGAAGTGAATGCTGTCTACATAGATTTTAGTAAGGTATTTGACAAGGTCTCACCTGCAGACTGGTCAAAAATGTAAAAGCCCGTGGTATATAAGGTAATGTGGTGAATTGGATCGAAAATTGGCTTAGTAACATGCAACATTTCCCAATAACATGCTTACAGGTACTCAGTTTGCATTCTTTTAGAATCACTCAACTCTAGACCTCATTACAGCCTTTGCCCAAGCAAAGAAACAGGGGCTGAGTTTCACAATGAATGGTGCATCAAGGAACTTTAGTAAAACTTCCTACAGGATAGCACAGCTCCAAAACATTGCTTCAGAAAGTCTTGAAAAGGTTATATTCTAAGATAAACTATCTTCAACTCATCCTCCTTCTTAGGTAGCCCTTTCCACTCCAGTTTCATGGATTTTGAGATATCTGGCAAGTCCAATGTGTGATCGGCAGATTATGCCATTTGCAGACTTCTATTGTTTAAAAGGTCATGGTCAATGCAACATTTGGAGATTTGTACACTCTCTTCAATGCTTCAACATCTTTTTCTTTCTGTTCCCAACAAGACTAGATAGCCTATTGATGTTCAATACATTGGATGCACCTGCAACTTTTCTGTTTCTATGGCTAAGGTGTGCTAGAGGTGGTTTACTTTTCAATGGACCCTAATATAACTTGTCATTTATCTCACTATAATCGATGCTTAAATTCTACATTTAAAACCTCAGAGCCTTGAGTTGCTGCTGGAGTGCACTAATGCACGGTAGGT
Source organism: Rhincodon typus (assembly GCF_021869965.1). Classification (NCBI taxonomy): domain Eukaryota; kingdom Metazoa; phylum Chordata; class Chondrichthyes; order Orectolobiformes; family Rhincodontidae; genus Rhincodon; species Rhincodon typus. Next base: position 19,583,560 of record NC_063345.1, on the reverse strand, counting down.
GATCCTGGAGCTGCATTTAATATTGTCTGGTGTGAGGTGGGGACCCTTTCTATGGGTTTTGTAAATTATTTTGTGGACTGTGTGAGCATTGCTGTTTCAGCCAGCGTTTGTTGCTTATTCCTAATTGCCCTTTGAAAAGGTGATAATGGGTCACCTTGAATCGCTGCAATCCATTTCATGTAGGTAAACGTGTTAGGAAAGGAGTTCCAGGATTTTATCCAGCAACTGTTGAAGGAATGGCAATATACAGGTAGTGCTGCTATAACACGCGTTTCGTTAATGTGAATTGGCTGTAACGTGATTGATGAAAAGTGGACACTGTTTGGATAATGTGAACGTTCTGCTGAACAGGTATAGTGATTTTCTATGGCGATTTCCCTATAACATGATTGTCTATGGCGATTTTCTATAGCGCAATTTTCTATAGTGCGAGTTCACACAAGAACGCAACTATCGCATTATAGGACTACTACCTGTAGTTCCAAGACAGGATTGTGTGGAACTAGCTAAGTCCCTCATAATCTTAGATATGTCTGTCAGGTCCCCTCTCAACCTTCGATGCTCCAAGAAAAACAACGGCAACCTATTCAATCTTTCCTCATAGGTCAGACTCTCCAGCCCAGGCAGCATCTTGGTAAGTCTTCTCTGCACATTCTGTGGTGCAAGCATGTCATTCCTATAATATGGTGACCACAACTGCACACAATACTCCAACTGTGGTGGAACTGATGTTTTATATAGTTCCAACAAAACCTCCTGGCATTTGTATTCTATGCCTTGACTATTAAAGGCAAATATTGTGTATACTTCATAGCCACCTCATTTACCTGACCTGCTACCTTCAGGAATCTGTAGATATGCATACTGAGATATTAGATCTTCAGTACTTTCCAAAGTCGTGCTATTCAAGTGTAATTCCTTGCCTTGTTAGTCCTCCCCAAGTATATTACCTCTCAATTTTCCACATAGAATTTCATTTGTCACTGCTGTGTCCAGCTGACTAGACCGTCAATATCCTCTACTGTTTACAACTACTTCCCTCAAATATTTACCAATTTTCATGATATCTGCAAACTTCTTGATCATATCCCTAGCTTGTAAGTTCAAATAATTAATGTACACCACCGACACCAAGGGCCCCAGGACCGAGCCCTGTGGAATCACACTGTAAACAGACTTTCGGTCACAGAAACATTCCACCAAGATTACCATCTGCTCCCTGCCTCTCAGCTGATTTTGGATCCAACATGCTGCTTTGCCTTGGCTCCCATGGGCTGTTAATTTCTTCACCTGGTGATCATGAGGGACTGTATCAAAAGCCATCCCAAGCTCCATGTAGACTACACTGAATGTATTACCCTCATGAATACTCCTCGTTACCTGATCAAACAACTTGTTTAAACTTGTAAAACATAACCTTCCCTTAACAAATCCATGCTGACTATCCTTGATTCATATCTGTCTCTCCAAGTACAGATGTATTCTGTCCCTCAGAATACTAATCATTGAGGTTAGACTGACTGCTTTGTAATTTCATGGTCAGTCCCTTCTTTTCTTTATTGGTACAACGTTGGCAATTCTCCTGTTCTCTGGCACCTCAGCTGTGGCTAGAGACAATTTGAAAATTGCTACCAGGCTCTTTAGTATTTCCTCCCTAGCCTCCCACAACAGCCTTGGGTACATCTCATCTGGATCTGCAGGTTTATACATTTTTAAAGCTGTTAGACCACTATCGCCTCCTCATCTCTATCTCTATTTATTCTAATATTTCACAATCCTCCTCCCTGCTGTCTGTACCTGCATTGTCCTTTTCCATTGTGAAGACCGATGGAAGGTATTGTGTTTGCAGTACTGAAAGAGGAATCTGTCTATATTAACTTAAGGAATTGGTTTGATCAGTGGGAGCGATAGGTACTAGTTTGGGAATAATGTACTGCGTGGAATTAGATGATGTGTAGTTAGTATTTCTAATCTATATACCCAACCTAAGTTCAGAAATGCAAAACAATTGTTCGCTTTTCACCATTGATACTAAACTGGAGGATTGATAGTGTTTGACAAAGCAGCTAAAGAAAAACAGAAAATCTCAACATCTAAAAAAATATATTTGAGCAGTGCTCTGTTGAATCAAATTCAAAATGTGTAAGTACAAAGTGTTACATACAGTGCTAAAGGTGGTGCGCCCATTCAATAAATGCAGTGGGACTAGCTAAGTATGAGGTCTCGAGAGATATGGGAATGACATCTTGATGCTTAGTGTCCTGTCGTTGCAAAGTCATCAAGCAACACATCAAAACAGAATGCTGAGTTTTCAAAACAGTTTGCATCATTTTCAATTCCCACAGAAACAAAAAGGAATCAGAGAGTGGAATTTCACCCCTTTTGCATTAGGCAGAGATTATCCCAAGGATGGCTGCTGTGGCTCTGTGCATATCAGGTATAGCTGTATAAAAGTGACAGGGAAAGATACTACTTTAAACTATAGAAAATGTGAAACAAGATGTTGCAGTTTTTAAAGCAAGTTATTGGAACTCATTGTGAGCTGTATCCACGGTGTTGTCTTGTTCAGTGGGCACATAATGTTAGGCATGTTGGCTGTGTCTCTGTATTCGGGACAGTTTTATTTCCCCAAAGACAGCTCTTTGATTCAAAAACAGAAATTGCTGGAGGAATACACCAGGGTCTGGCAGCATCTGTGGAGAGAAAAACAGAAGTTAACGTTTCGATTCCAGTGACCTTTCTTCAGAATTGTGAAAATATTTATTTTGATGATGTGGAGTGGTGTGGATGAGTGAATGGATAGGGGGAGATGGACAGAGAGGGAACAACAGTTAGGAAGATGACTGGATTGCTGATTGTAGCAAAAGATAAGATTAAAACAAAAAACCTTTCAAAGAAAGGAGCAGAACCTCAAGATGGGTATATCTGGGAGACATGTAGTAGTGAATTAACACTAAAATAAAGCAAAGGTTCTTTCCGTTGTTATTTTTCAATTATGGAGTGATAGAGTCATATAACATGGAAGCAGACCTTTCGGCCCAACTCATCTGTGCCGTCTAGACATCCCAATCTGACCTTGTGCCACTTGCCAACATTTGGCCCATATACCTCTAAACCCTTTGTATTCATATACCCATCCAGATACCTTTTAAATGTTGTAATTGTACCTGCCTCCACCACTTCCTCTGGCAGCTCGTTCCATACATGCACCACCCTCTGCAGGAAAAGTTACCCCTCTAGTTTTGGACTCACCCACCCTAGGAAAAAGACCTTGGCTATTCACCCTACACAAGCCCTTCGTTATTTTTATAATCCTCTATAAGGTCACCCTTCAGTCTCCGACGCTTCAGGGAAAAAAGCCCCAGCCTATTCAGCCTTTTCCTTTGTCTCAAACCCTCCGGCTCTGGCAACATCCTCGTAAATATTTTCTGCACCTTCTCAAGCTTAACAACATCATTCCTACAGAAGGGTGATCAGAATTGTATGCAGTATTCTAAAAGCTGCCTAACCAATGTCCTGTACAGCCACAACATTATATCCCAACTCCTATACTTAATACACTGACCATTGAAGGCAAGCATGCCAGATGCCTTCTTTACCATCCCTGTCTACTTGTGATTCCTGATTGGGGCTGTTAATTCGGTCCAGTTAGGGATCCCTGGCTGACAGGCATAAACAGGAGGTTCTGTTCAATCTGAGAGCTGGCTCTGAGGAAGCTGGACCATTGTCAAGTACTATGCATGTGTAAATGAAGCATTACTTGGTGACAGGATACCGGTCTCTGTGGAGTTATTTCAGTGGCAACGAGAGAAAAGAAAACACTCCTGAAGAAATTCACTCGCAACAGATGTCTTTGAGTTGGCATCATGCTGTTATTTGGGAAGCTTGACTCGTTTGATCCTGCCGTTGAAGATTGGGCCTAGTATGTGGAAAGAATGCGTTATTTTTTATGGCAAATAATATTGGGGCAGCTGAGAAGCTCAGAGTAATTCTCCTGACAGCTTATGGATATGCAGCTTTTTCAGTTATTTTCAGATCCTAACGTTCCCTGAAGTACCACATCCTAAAACTTTCAGAATTGATGGATTTGGGTAAGGAATATTACAACCCCAACCCTCGTCTCATTCTGACACCCGATCGGTTTTACTCGACAGTTCGAGAACCAGAAGAATCCGTGTCGGGATTTTTGATGACCGGCAGAGGCATGTGACTCTGGTTTAATCCTTAATGAGATGCTGAGACCGTGTTTGGTATATGGGATTAATCATGTAACCATGCAAAAGTGCCTACTCGCTGTGGTCTCTCATTCTACGTGCGTACAGTTAAAAGTTGGAACACCGTATGGGAGGCCAAGTAGCAAATGCAGATGCCTTGAGCCACCTCCCACTAGTAGAGGTACCACCACTGGAAGAGTCCTTTCTGGTTTTAAACTTTCTGGATACCCTTCCGGTCACCACTGACAACACCAGATTGTGGACGCAAAATGATCCAGTCCTGGCAAAACTAAAACAGCTGGTGGTGATGGGGGAAACAAAAAGGCCATCACAACCAGAATTGAAGTCTTTCTGGACTCCGCGAGACCAGATCACCTTAGAGGACAGCATTTTATTATGGGGAGCAAGAGCGATTGTCCTGAGCAAAAGTCACTGCCAGGTACTGGCTGAACTCCACCAGAGGCTTCCATGGGGCTGCAAAATGAAGATGTTGGTGAGAAGCTATGTCTGGTGGCCAGGACTGGATGCCGACTGCCAACAAGGACAAAAATGACCATCAGCAGCTCCCCCACATTTGTGGGAAAGGCCAGGAAAACCCTGGATTTGGTTAGACGTCGACTGTGCTGGCGGTTTTGTGGGCTCAATGTTCTTAGTCATTATGGGTGCTCACTCAAAATGGCTGGATGCGCACAGAGTTCGTTCATCAAATACGAGGATAATGATACAAAGGCTACAAGCATCTTTTGCAATACACAGTCTCCCGGAAGTATTGGTCACAGACAACGGGCCATCATTTACCAGCAGGGAGTTTAAGTATTTCCTAAAGTCAAATGGCATTCGGCACGTATGGACAGCTCTATACCATCCATTGTCCAATGGTCTGGTGGAAAGAGCAGTCCAAACTTTGAGGTCAGGCTTCAGGTACAGCTTCACTCAATGCCAAACCATCCCGGTTCCTATTTGATTATTGGACCACTGCTCCTGCAACTACAGGGATAGCTCCAGCAGAGCTGCTGATGGGGAGAAGATTCCGCACCAGGTTAAATCTGATCTTCCCGGACCTGCGGGTAGGGGGTGGGGAGGTGAAATGGCATCAAGAACACCAATGCTGGACACAAGACTCCTCTAAGCGAGAGAGACAGTTTACTTCAGGGGATGAAGTCTAGTATCGAAACCACGGATATGGCCCTGCATGGGTAAGAGGCATGGTCAATGCAAGGTCAAGTCTCATGATGTACAAAGCTCAGGGAGGTGAGGCGGTCCTAAACAAGCACGTGGACCACGTGAAAGGTGAAAACCCGCAAACTGGGCAGGAGTAAAACATAAGTGGCCTGTCAGAACAACCAGAAAGGCTGTCGGAAACCAGGGGTTCTCTCCCTCCATCTATTGTCGAAGAACCCTCGTGAGTCTGAGCTGGACATGGTGAACACTGCAGCCTCAACACCCTTGCCACCTGAAGAAGAGGATGAATTTCTTTCGAGATGCTCTGGGCAGAAGAGGCAGGCTACAGTCCGACACACGCTGCCCGTATCCGAGGTTGAATCCAAGGATCCTGACCCAGTGTGAGAAAGCCCCTGGTCCACGTCCCTGGACTTAGAAGGGGAGGGTGTGGTGATTGTAACTAGGTCAGCCAGGTGGTCCTCATAGAATATGAGTTCCGTGATTGGGACTGTTAATCTGGTCCAATCAGGGAGCCTTGGCTGACAGCTAACAACGAGACTGTCAGAGGTTCTTTTCACTCTAAGAGCTGACTCTGAGGAAGCTGGACCAGTGTCATGTACTATGCAGGTGTAAATAAAAGGTGACTCGGTGCAGGATACCGGTCTCTGGTTTTATTTCAGTCACCTGTACAAAGAACTCAATTGAGTTAGTGAGACACAATTTCCCATGCACAAAGCCATGTTGCCTGTCCCTAATCAGTCCTTGCCTTTCCAAATATATGTATATCCTGTCCCTCAGAATCTCTTCCACAACTTATCCACCACTGATGTCAGGCTCACTGGTCTATAGTTTCCTGGCTTTTCCTTACAGGCTTTTTAAATAATGGCACCACATTAGCCAACCTCCAGTCTTCTAGCACCTCACCTGTGGCTATCGATGATACAGATATCTCAGCAAGGGGCCCAGCAATCTCTTCCCTCCCTTGTCTCCCTTTATGCATTTTAAGACCTCCAGCATGTTCTCTTCTGTAATATGAACTGTTTTCAAGACATCACAGTTTATTTCCCCAAGTTCTCTAGTTTCCATGTTCTCCTCCACAGTAAATACTGATGCAAAATACTTGTTTAGTGTCTCACCTGTCTCCTATAGTTCTACACATAGATGGCCACATTGAACTTTAAGGGGCCCTATTCTCTACCTTGTTACTTTAAAAAGGTGATAATTTAGATAAATCCTCACTGGCTGAAGAATGGTTACTGTTAAAGATAGTATGATGCTACGTGTTGTATGACAGATCAGCACCACTGCTCACCCTTACATAACTAAACACCTTATATAATGTGTTCCCCCGAGGCTAATATATATAATTACATATACCATTACCATATAATCTTCCCATGTCTCCATCTTCACCATTTAGGTGGTCTGGAAGTTTCACTTTTTTTCTTTGGACTTGGAAGATTGATAAGTTTTTGGCTTGAGGACTGTTGACTTTGATTTTGTTCTTGACTATGTGAGGTCCATAAGTCCTTCTAAAGTACAGTACCTTACATCTCTTGAAGTCGTTTGCAGAGAAATTGTTCCTGCTGAAATGGGTAATTTCCCCATAATATCATCTGAGGCATCTCTAATCTCATGAATGTCCTTTGTGGAAGATGGCTGCTTGGTTGACACAAGTATTTTCCTCCTTGGAGTTTGCTGGATCACACAGCCATGCAATTCCTTCTTGATTGCGTCCTAGATCTTGATCATAGTCTTAACCATGTCCTGATGCTCTGGACATTGGGCATCCCATGTCAGTAGTAACGCCCATGGATTCATACACAGCTCATCTTCAATGTGCATAAGCAAAATGTGATCTGAGTTTTCCTGACTGATCTGTATTGAAGTGTGTAGACTCTGTATCTCAATTTGTTTATTAGGGTGGATGCTTGAACTCACCCAGTGTATTTGTTTTACTGGTGAACCCAACATGTTCACTTCCTCAGTCTTGCTGCTTGAGAATTGCTGCTTACTTAACATGATCTTTGTCACTGGTCCTGATCATTCATCCTTGGAAAAATGAAGAACTGAAATGCTTCAGTCTCATCTCATCATCTTTGAATCTGCTGTAAAAATTTGTTGACCAGGCTGTCTCTCTCTTCCAACAACATCAGTTAAAAATTCATCAGTGAGCTTGTATGGGTCGTACAACTGATTATCTTTCTCATCACTTGTGTCTTCTCGCAAACTCAACTGATTTTTGTCATCTGAACCCACTTACATTTTCTATTCTGTTGTGTTGCAGAGTTGTCTTATATCATACTTTTAATCTTGAGATCAGTATTTCCTAGACCATGTAGTTTTACTGTTGTAGGTTGTAACCTCTGTTTCTTCAGCAATGGTATCTGCTTCGACAATATGTGACACTCTTCCCAGTTAATGAGATGGCCATTGAAGAAAACCTCTTCCAGCCAAAACCGCTGGCTTGGGTCACTAGTTTCCCATAGGAATACACTTGCCTTATCTTCTTTTGGAGGTTGGTTCAGCTCACCCATATTCTGTGTGAGTATAGCTATTTGACTTATTGCTGCTCTGTTCTGTCCAATTTCTGGAAGTGATCTATTTATTTACGGATGAAGCACTCCTTTTTAATAACTGGGCACTGCCATGCCTGTGAGGTTTGTGTTTTGCATCGCAGCACTGACTCTGACTCAGGAAGGGCTTCCGGACTGTCCAGCTCATTCAGCTGCCGATGGTCTGTGCGAATTGCTGTCTTAACACTGTGATTGAAAAATTCTTGAGAGTTCACTGGAATTTGCCTTGCTTTCGGCCTTTTTTGTGATACAGCTAAGTTAAATGTTAATCCATGCCATTTCACACAATGTTGTAAGCTGGCACAAAACCAACCATGGCATGATATTGTGTACTGAATTTCCACCACTGTTTACCATGTTGTATGAGCTAACTGGACAAGTGGTCACCATAAGGTAGATTTTCTGCCTTTGTCCTCCATTTAGATTGGCGTGCTTTGTCTGTTGTTGAGGAAGGAACCCTTGAGGTACTCAAACAAGAAATCCCTTGTATCTGATTGCTATCATGCAATTAACCGCATCTGGTTTAAGACAAGCTACTTAGATATAATAGACCTTGTTACTAAGAGTACGACGAAATCTATCTGGTAGCTCTAACTCCCTCGAGTTCCACAGCTGTTGCCTCATCCATGTCCATATTGTTACAACATTGAGCCAAATCAAATCAGCCTCCCTACATCTGTATTCACAACACAGTACAATTAAAACATTCAAAAAATTGATCCTAATGGTTCATAACTGGACTTTTTGAATAACCAGCCCCAGACTTTGTGAATAATTGATACTAGACATTGGGTTTATAGTATAAGCAAAAGATTTAACAATTTATTAATAATACAAGAATTTAAGTGGGGCAATGTTAAATCACAAGGTAATATAATTAATGTGTATGATTTAAATCATCTTCCTTGATTCTAGCCCCCCACTCTCACACAAGGACGGACAGACAAACAGACTCAGTTTAGAGATAAATCAAAAAGGAAAAATAAATGAGGTGTAATTGGCCAGTTCACTTGAGCAGTCTCCATAATCAGTAACTTTGGCACATAGGAGTATATCTTGCTTGACCTCTGACGACACTGATGCAAGTAAATGTCTTCTAGTAGGCTCCAAAGAACATTTATTTAACTATTATAGTTGAGCTTTGATTATCTGAACTTTCAATAAATTAATAATGGGAGGACAACCAGCTAGTAATCAAACTTCCGTCCTGAAGCTTTTGCAACTATGATCCTTTTGACACATAACACAGTCCAAAAAACCAGTTCAATCTCTGGCCTGTCTTTCTTAGACTGGTTTGTCTCCCTATGAGGTCCCAGTTAACGTTCAACTATTAACGTCATCTGTTTGACCATCAGTCCTCTTCGGAGTCAAAGCGTCTATAGAACACGTTTTAAACAAAAAAAAACTTGCAATTAATTTTCAGGCCTTGCCACTTGAATGGCTAACAACTGGTTTGTTTTTTTTAAACAAGCTGCTAACAGTCCCAAGATCACCTTCAGCTCTCAGCTCAAAGTTCACAGCTCCGAACTAAAATTGATTAAAAAAATGAAAAATCAGTTTGGTTTCTAACAGTATGACAGTATGATATTATCATATTCAAATCCTCAGCATTAACCCTTGTTGAATTATTCACAACTAAGTCATATATAGATCAGTTAATCAGTAAGTGCTGACATAGCTGACAGAATCTGGAGTGACTGTAGTGACTGTACAATTGAGGATAGGCCGAGGAAGCGATCACATCACCCCAGGTTCAGATTCCCAGTTTTCATTCTGTGATTTTGCCAGAATGGGGCTTCTGTGATATTTCTCCAGGTCTCCAGATACTCCATACCAAAGCTGTAGATGAAGAATGGACCACTAAGGTATCAAAAGGCTGTTTGTGTTCATGGGATTCTACACATTCAAAGAAGGAAAGGGGGAGAAAATGAAAGTAAAAGAGAAAGCTGCCTAGTGACAAAGAACAATAGGTCAGAGACAGCCAATTCAGCATCCTGTAGCTAGTAAAGTAATTTTCTTTCTATTAAGCAAATATCAAGGTGATTTAAATTTCTTCCATATGCAGAGAGCTTAAAATGATTCTTATGACAACAGAATCATGAGGAATACTCTTGAGACTTGTTTTAAGGAGGTTGAATAATAAGGTTAATTTTCCTTGAATAATTGTAAGTTAAAGCAGTTTTCCTACCTTGTAATTGTATTATACTTTGAATCTCATTAGCACTTTTCTGGTAGCTGCACTGGTTTCTCACATCTAATCACTTATTGGGCATTTGGCAGGTTGTGGGAATTTAAAAAAAAAAAATCCTCCTTTTGGGTGTCACCTGCAGGGCTGCACCTTCTGTCTACTTCCAAGTGGCTTGCTAAGTTAAAGACAGTGCATCAATACCTAATATGTCTGTTAGAGTTAAGTGCTCATTTTGTACCCAAACTGAAATGAACAGAAAGCCAAAATCTGACATCCAAATCAAACTTGTTCCACTCCAGATGGTAGTTAGGAAAAATTAAAGAGTTAACCATGGGACTTGAGTCCTGTTTAGTCCAGGCCTGGGCTTTAGCTTCTCGTCCTTGAAGGATATTGGTAATCCAGTTGTGACAGCCGGTACCTTTCTTGATGAGATTGCTGGTACCGGCCCACAAGACTACCCGGTTTATTATGCTCAGTTACCCAAATTGTTGTGAATGAATTTGAATTTAGAATCTTTAGACCGTTACTCAACAACCACTAAACCACTGATCGAAACAATCCAGACTGATCAGTTCAGGCCCTTGTGTACAAAACCTCGGTTTAGCATGTAACATTATAGGCTCAAACGTTGTGGTTACAGTAACTCTGAAATTTCAGCACTTCTGTGTAAAATAACTCTGGTATCTATACAAATGCAGTTAAACAGATAAATGTGGTAGTTCTGAGGAAGGGTCACCGGACCCAAAATGTTAACTCTGTTTTTTTTCCTTCACAGATGCTGCCAGAACTGCTGAGCTTTTCCAGCAATTTCTGTTTTGTTTCCTGATTTACAGCATCTGCAGTTCTTTTGTTTTTCCAATGTGGTAGTCACTGTTAGGGATATCCTGTTCCTTCACAGGGTGCACTGTTGCATTCCTCACAGATGAAGCAGCAAACTTTGGCTTTGTAAGAGCTGCAAGATTTGTCCGAGTCTTGGCCTAAAATCCATTGGAAATATATCATGATGAATAACATGCACCTTGTTTATTAACAGCACACATCTCTGGTTCTGAAAAGGTAATTTTAGACATATGAAATGTCATTCCTCTGCAGATTTTTTAAAATAATACTTTTAAAGTGTGTTTAATATTTTTGCTTCTACTTGAATTCTATGTGTGTGTCCCAATCTTTAATCCATTGTTTGTGAAATGATTAAAAAGCAACAGGTATACAAAGACCTGCGCATGTTACGCCTTGTGTAGCTGTTGGTCAGAATAATTTAATCTGATTGGTTGCTCAGCCTGCTGAATGATTTCATTGGTCCTGCATGCCAAAGATCTCCTGTAGCTGGAGCCAAAATGAAATTGATGTCTTAGTAAGGCAGAAACTTTATAGGCAGTTTCATCAACACTAACTAGAAAGTTTGGACCTTGCTTTTCTAGAGCTGTACTTGATTTAACTTTGGTCAGTGGAAGAGACTTTGCATAATCTTTAATCAGAGTTTGGAAATAGCTGAATGGCCATTGTTTAAGATATTCCCACAAACAGGAAATTATAACCACTACTGTTCCCACAAAGATGTAATATGCAAGAATATTACTGTGAAATTAGGTTTATATTTTCCTTCAAGTTTTAAAGTTTGGGGTATCATGCTTGCATCTTCTGGTGAAGCTTAAAGTACCCTAACATTCAAGAAATCTCTAAGTTCTTGGGAAAGAAGTGACACTCTCAGTCAAGTGACCTTTGTGGTAGTAGAACCTATTCAGAGAGATGCAAAACTTGGCTGGCTGTGTAGTGCAGTGCTCTGTCATGATGAAGATTATATTTCTCCTGTTCAATGTTCTCATCTTCCTCCTTGGAAGACTGCTCATGCTCTCCCACACTTCAGAGTCCAGCAGATCCCTGCTGTTGTTGTGCAGAATGCAGCAAGCTAAGATTATGCTGCACATCCTGAACTGAGTGTACTTCAAATCCCTCCCTCTGAATGATCCAAACTTCAGGAAGCCTCTCACCTGCCCCACAATGCCTCCGGCCGGAGAACGGGCTATGTTGTATTGATTGACTCTCCGCCTCAGACAGAGGGTTGTGTAATAGAGTCATCAAACACGATTCCCAAGGTAGACCTCCTCTCCCGATAACCATCCTGGTTAGGCATCCAGAACTTGAAATGAAGCAAGAACATGAGAGTTCTTGAGGTTATAGGCATTATGCAGCTTCCAGAGTCCTTGGCACAGACTTCGGAGATATAGTGCGATGATCAGAGATGACTTGCATGTTGATGGAATTAAACTCTTTTCATTTGATCAATTCAACTGCATTTTCACATGCAACTTCTGTATAGTCTTTAGCGCTCCACACTTGGGGGAATCCAGCTTTATTGACAAAGCCTGAAGCGGTGTGATCTGGCACAAATTGCATTAGTAACAGCCTTGATACATTTGTAGGTTGAGGATTGAAAGATCCCATATTGGTCCCCAGTGGATCTTTGGAAGCAGTCAACTGCATAAAAATTTAGCTATCACTTTGGCCACCAAGATAGAATTATCACCTACCCCTTCACATCACTAATCCTGCTGTGGCAGTTGGCATAATTCTGATTTTGTCTGGCTTGTTGTCCCTGTATTGCGACAACTTTCAGACTGACCATGGTCCACTCCCTGGATTGCAGTGATATTGACCCCCTGACTGTGATGGCCTCAAGAGGATGATTGACCATGATCGTGCTTCTATACTGATAACTGATAGTGCCTGTGCCTGACTGTATTGGGACCCCCTGACTGATGGCAGCCTCCTTTGACTTGACTGATAACTATGTGACTTTCAGACATGGCCATTTGGTTGATAACCTATGGTGTGTTTGCCCACTGGTGCAGGTGTGAGATTAACATTGCATGGTGCTGTACAGGAACATCTCCAAGCTCTTATTTGATCACTGCTGACCTCCAGGGCAAGCCTTTGTGTCTGCAGTAAACAGAAGGCAAGACAGAAATACTGCAAGCCCTTTAAGGTCCGGCTTAGGTCGTAACTTGCCAAATGTCAAGGCAAGGCAGGGATGCTGTAACTTCGAAACAGAGTGAGAACTAAGGGAGCGGGCTAGCAGCCCCGAGATGCACCTGGTTGAATCCATGAGTTGGGTTCCAGTCACTGCGCAATGTGTCATCACAGTGCTGTTGCAGGAAAGGTGCTGATGCATTCAAGTGCAGCTTTAAAGTATGCAAATGTTCAATAAGTGGATCGCAGAGGTGTCACAGTGATACAGTGAGGCTGATATGTGTTGGATGTCAAGTCTGTGGATATAGAGTGCATGCAGTCTGTAGAATGTGCCCTGAGATATTGATGTCTAGATTCCAAGATAGAGTCCCAGAGGAGCAAGCAGCAAGCTGGAGTCTAGTCTCTATCCAGCAGGTGGAAGAGTGGAAAACTACATATAAATGGGGTGAGATTAACTAGGATTAATATGCTAATACATACAGATGGGGGCATTTAGCCATCTCGCCACTAACTAGTGAAACTTTTGTCTCGCCGTCAACACTCAGTTGGAGAATGGGCCCTTTTGGTGTCAACATTGGGAATCTCCTCGCTGATTATCTCACACAATTTTATTAACTTTCTCACCAATGCCCATGTCTTTCAGAGGATGAGAAGAATGCTCAGTAGATTGGCGTAGCTATGGTGTTGGGTTTCTTTTTGGTCACGGAAATCCCTGTAGGTTATGTTGTGAGTGGTGTCAATGTTTACGTGACACCATCATTTTCTGAGACCTTTCCGCTGCTTTGCCAATGCAGTTGCTGAAATTATGCAAAATTGATCATCGTTAACTTCCTACCACTCCTCCTCCCTATCATTTTACCACCTTTAGTCAAGTCACTAGCAATTGAACATTTCCTGATTTCTGCTGGCTTTCTCAGTTAAACTGAAAAGTAGTGTCAACTGTATTATTGTACATTATTTTATTGTGTTATACTATTGTAATATTGCATTATGAGAACGAAACCATAGAGCACATCGCATCAACCTGCCCCTCAGATTTGTTTTGGGAGACAGCTTAATTCAGCACTCGGCAGGTCATCGAATCGATAGCCACATTTGACCAATTTAGAGAAAGGCCAGTTGTTTCTTTAGTGTGAAGGAGAGAGAATGAGTCATGTGGTGACTATTCAGCAACTTAATGGCCAGTTTTAGAGCTACTTTGGTGCATGTTTTGGAGTAGATGTTCTCCTTGGCTACTTTCACAGAACTGGTGGGTGGTGATAAGAGATCCAAGCCAGAAAACCAGCAGAAAATAAGTGTCCTGTACATTTCTCTTCTAAAAAATGAGGAGAAGAGCAGAGAGAGAGTATAAAAATATTTTGAGCTGCCTTAGAGAATTCTCCTCATTGATAAAATTTTCTACCAGAGGTGTCAGGTTGCATTGAGAATTGGAGTACAGTGAGGGTGTGACATCATGTTGCTTTTAAAGTTGAGAGATTAGGTGGAAGCAAACATCTCACAGAGCAGAACATTATTAACAGCTGGTGGAGAAATCCACGCCCAAGGGATTTGACAGTTTCTTGGGCAACTTTCAAAGCTGTTCATTCAATTACCTGCTTCAGTTTCGCATGAAAGGAGTGCATCGGTCAAAATGGTAGTCTTATAACACATAGTCCTTAGACTGGGGAAATGTGTATCCTTTATGGAACTGCTCTAACTGCATTAAGAAATCCTGAATGAAAAAAGGCTTTCTATGTATATGAGAAGAGCCATGCAGTTTACAGGTATAACTGCTGATTAAAAACAAAACAGGATATTTGCACAAAGATTAGAATTTGAGCAGTGCACATTGTAGGCCACCTCAACCGCGATGAGGTGGCTTTCTGTTTTTCCTGGAAATAAATTAAAGTGAAATTATACAGTAGGCAGAAGTGCTGATGAAATCTCAATTACCTTTAGACTGGCTATGATGTGTGAGCTCCATTGTTCCAAGCTGCTATATGCGTGGAGAAACTATATCACTGAAAGCACTCCTAATACAAAATGTCACTCTTCTTTACAGCCAAAGATGTAAAATTCACTTTTTAAATATTTTTTCTTCCTAAAGCTACCTTTGTGCAACACTATTGTGTGTGCAACTGAGAGCGGTCGGCTACCCATCTCCACCTGCTGAGCTGCCAGAACACCTGCACAGATAATTAGGCACAAAATTCCTTTAATTAAAAAGACAATGTAAGGTTTGAAACCACTTAGCTGAATGGAAGAATAGCAAGTCACGTTGCTGTACTCGGGTATCCACTGCAACCAGAGCTTTTGCAGGCCCTGTTGGCATCCTGCCACACAGATTGTTTAGCATAAAGTTTTGGATTTTCAGAAGGCGTCCAATCGAGTCCAGCACAAAGATTGAAATGCATTACCTAAGAGGGCGCCGAATGTTCTCATCTCTTCTGTTTAAGAAGTCTTTCAAGGCCAAGGATGATTTTCTTCTGCTCCGGGATTGTTTGCTGAAGTGACTAGGCAGTCCACTAATGCTAACTCTAACTCGGGTACCCTACTACAGGCAGGGCAGGGGGTATTTGAAAAGGAAGGTGGGTGAAATCATTGTATATCACTTGTGCTGTTTGTGCTTGGCCTCCATCTCTGCCTGTCAGAGACCCTCAAAATGAGTGGCACCTTCAAAGGAGCTTCTTCTCCAGTTTAGACAGTCTTAGATAAGAGATTTCAATAAGTTGGTAGAGATGTTGCATCTTTTTCAAGCTTGAAAATTACCTTGAAGTGTTTTCTTTGCCCTCCTGGTAGCGGCTTGCTAAGAAGAAGCTTGAAATAGAGAGGTTGTTTTTGAAGCCTTATGTCAGGCGAGCAGACAACATGGCCCACCCAACACAACTGATTGGTTGCAACCGGTGCTTTGATGCTGGGGACTTTGGTCTTAGAGAGGGTACTGGCATTAGTGTTCTGACATTAGAGTGTCTACCTGCCATTAGATTTGCAGGTTTTTGCCAAGACAGATAGAAAACTGTGTGCAGTTCTGGTCACTACATCGAAAGGACGTGATTACACTGGAAAGGGTGAAGAGGAGATTGACCAAGATGTTGCCTGGGATGGAGAGTTTCAGTTATGAAGAGAGACTGGATAGACTGGGTTTCCTTTCCTTGGAGCAGAGAAGGCTGAGTCATTGAGTCATACATCTTGGAAACAGACCCTTCGGTCCAACCAGTCCATGCTGACCATATTCCCATATGAAAATAGTCCCACCTGCGTGTGCTTAGCCCATATCCCTCCAAACCTTTCCTATTCATGAACTTATCCAGATGTCTTTTAACCTGCATCCACCACTTTCTCTGGCAGTTCCTTCCACACACAAACCACTCGTTGTGTAAAAAAGTTGCCCTTGTGTCCTTTTTAAATTTTTCTTCTCTCACCTTAAAAACGTGTCCCCAAGTTTTTTACTCCCCACCCTAGGGAAAAGACCCTTGTCATTCAACTTATTTATGCCCTCGTGATTTTATAAGCCTCAATAATGTCACCTCTCAACTTCCTATGCTCTAGTGAAAAATGTCTCAGACTTTCCAGTCTATTTTTACATTCCAAACCCTCCATTCTCAGCAGCTGAGTGGGAAATCTGATTGAGGAACACAAAATTAAGAGAGGCATAGACAGAGTAGATTGTGAGAATCCCTTCCCCCATTACTGACATGTCTAAGACCAGAGGGCATAAGTTTAAGATGGGGAGCAAGTGTTTTAAAGGAGATATGAGTAAAATATGGTAGAATAAGGAACGTGCTGCCTGAGAGGGTGGTGGAGGCAGTTACTCTCACAGTATTTAAGAAGCATCTGGATAAGTACTTAAAATGTCAGGCCATAGTAGGCTATGGACTAAGTGCAATTAAATGGGATTAAAGTAAGATGGGATTGAAGGTGTTTGTTGGTTGGCATAAACATGTTTCTATAACGTATGATTATTTCTCTCGTCACTGAGTATATACAGACAGATTGACAGATTACTAAGCATTAAGGGAATCGAAGGATATCGGGGAAATGGCGGGAGCTGGATCTGATCTAGAAGTTCAGACATGATTTTGTTGAATGGCACAGACAGCCACATGTCTATTTCTGTTTCTGTTTCTTATGCCGTGTACTACATGGCACATGTTTCTTTGTGCTTGCTGTAGCCCACATATTTTAATCTATGTTTACACTATTCAACCTTTTGGTATTTACTTGGTAAGCGTCACTTGAAACAATTGTCATTTATTTGATAAATTTGGAATCTTTCATGACTTTCTCATATCTGTGTTGATCTCGATCATAAATGTACAATGTCTGTCCACTGACACATGGCATTGATGAGCAGATAATTCTAATACTATTCCAGAAATTGAATCAAATTGCAGATGTGCTGGAATCCATTGGCATTTTGAATTAATTGGGATGTAAATGAAATTTTCTCCTGCTTGGAAACGAACATTTTCCAAAGCCTCGAAACATTGTTTCAAAGTAATCTCTTAAGAAATGGGGTAAATAAGATCTTTAAAGAATGGTTATTTAAAATAAAACAAACTTTTTTATAAAGTTGTGAGGCACAGCATTAGTAAAATTATTTATTGGGATGTTACTTCTGTTTATCATTGAACAGAGAGGTAATCTCAGTCGACATGAATGTCATGTTGCATTCCTACAACAATATGTAACACGGTTAATGAGGTACCACTTTGTACTTCTGACACCAAGAGAGTGAAAGGCAATTACACTGAAACAAACAAGATACAGAAGGACCTCAATGCTGGTACACAGTGGTAGTTTTCCTTTATTGGAGAGTCTAAAACACAGGGCAAAGTTACGAGTTAAAGGGCTGATGATTTTGGACTGAGCTGATGAGAAATTTCTGTATTCAGAGAGCAGTAAATCTTTGAGCAGCTGCAGCTCTCTGGTGGGCTGTGAGGAAGGGTCATTCAACCCAAAACATTAACTCTGATCTCTCTCTACTGATGCTGCCAGACATGCTGAGCTTTTCCAGCAATTTCTGTTTTTGTTTCAAATTTACAGCATCCGCGGTTCTTTCAGTTTTTACACAGCTCCCTGGAGTTGAGAATTCCAGTTGTCGGAATTTGGGTACAAGGCAGGTAACTCGAGTGGAGAGATCAACCACTTCGTTAGATGGTGGTGAAGGCTCAAAGGGCCAAATGTCTTCTCCGGCTCCTAAATTTTAGGTCCTTATGTGCAGAAAGTACTCAATGCCCACAGTCAATTCTCACACATGGTCAACAGTGATCAAAGGGTCAAAAAAAAAACAACAAATGAACTCAGAACATTAGGACAGCATGTTTCCTCCACAACCATAACCACATTTGACTCTTACCCTGACACTGCTCATCTGCAGTCTTCCTTCACTATTCCCTCGTATGCTCTTCTGTTCCACTTACCCCACCTGTTTTTCAACAGCATAAAACCAATGAGTTTTTCACCTATCTTCAGTTCCAAAGAAGACTCATTGGATTGAAAACGTTTACCTCTCTACAGATACTAGCAGACTTGCTGAGATTTTCCAGTACTTTTTCTTTATTATGGCAAAGATGTGTTTGCTTCTTTTTGTTGCTGCAGTAGAGAATGAAGTTATAGACGAATTCTAGGTTCTGGAACCAATTTCTGATTGCAAAATTTTCTAGACAGTGAATGCATCTGTGCTGCCACTCAGGAGCTTCCAAAAATTCCATTTGAGGTGACCGATTAGTTCATGAACTGAAGAAAGACTCAGACTCATTTGTGATTTCCTATGTTTCCCACATTGTTTGTTTTTATATTTGTTCATGGAATGTGGTCATTACCAGCTGGATCAGCATCTATTGCCCACCCCTAATTGCCCTGGAGACGGTGGTGGTGAGCTGCTTTTTTGACCCAGTGCAGTCCTGGGATTAAGTGGATAGTTACAGTGTTGTTGGGGAGGGAGTTTGAGGATATTGACCCAGTAACAATGAAGGAATGGTGATTATAGTTCCAAATCAGCATGAGGGAGCCTAAGGCTTTTGGCACTCAACTCTCACTGAAATCCAAACAGATTTTAATCCCAAGATTTCAAAGTTGATTTCGTATATGAGACACATTTAGAACCCAAGAATTTTAAATATCTGGAAAACTTAGGCAATATCACATGAAATGCCGCTGTCTCCCATTTAACAAACCACTCTGACTTTGAAATGTGCTGCTGGTGTTTCACTGCTGCTGGCTCAAAGTTTTGATATCCCATCCCAACACTCAAGGTCTATATCTTCAAGAATCTGCCTTACCACCACCTTCAACGACAATTAAGGATGGGCATTAAACGCTAGCCTCCCTAATGATGCCCATATCCCAAGAATGAGTAAATGAGTACAAGTTAAATCTTTTGTTCATTGGTATCTTGAACTTGCCTATGTTTCTGGCTAACAGACAATCTTAAAAGCAACAATGTTATAGGATCCTAAATACAGTTCACGCTAATGCCATGTATTTAATGGCAATATTTCTGTAGCAAGCCAGAAGCGCACATTATCAAAACAGCTGGCCACAGTCTTACGACTGAATCAAAATTACACAGACAAGTCACATCTTGTTTCTATTTCCTTTGTTGAATCTAATGACTTGAAGTTGTGAATTCCATAATGCACCCAGTAATAACTGTTGGTAAAACGTGCTTCTAAATTAATTTGTTTATTTTAAGAAAACATTTTAGAAAGGTAATGAAGCAAGTGAGCAGGTTGTATGTTCATTGCACATTGTTATATGAAGGTCATCACACTTTTCTGGCTCTATGTACTCTATGTGAAATTAGCTTGGGAACTCAATCCAGTTCTTACTGGCTGTGTTTGCACATCATGAAAACTGCCTCTAATTTTTACACTGAATTGATAATATCACAGAGAGGCCACAAAGATGGATGATGTGGATGAAAGAATGCCAAATGCTAAAATAAGGATGTTGGTCTAGATTAGGTTCGGGCATATTGTTTGGAAAGAACAAATGTTACATTGCTTTGCTGCTGACAGCGTTACACCAGATCCAGCAATATATGTCTCTGATACCAAATGCCTAGAATGAGTGATTGCTGCATTTCCCATAAGATTAAGTTCCATAAACATGTTGAGCTCAAAATTACTCGAGGAAGAAAGACTTATATTTCTTTTAAATTATTTAACCCACTTCTTTCTGAGTGACGATCAAGAGCAGGCCAAGGTTGTCTTATGGAGGTGTGCGTGGGATGGTCATATGTACTACATAATAACATGAAGAAACAGCTTCCCTATGATTTTATGCACCACTATACTTGTGAAGGAGAACTTCATTCCGTAAGTCAGGAATATTGTATCTAGTTAGATGATCGATCTCTGCTGAAGTTACTGAGAATGTGCATTAATTATATATATTTTTTCATTATGTAATATGCAGTGTCAGGGAATGACTTAGTACAGTGATATTTATTCCATATTAAATGCTACTGAGCTGCTGAACTTGAAGAAAATTTTGTCTCTTGGGAAGAGCTTTCATAGGGAATAATTGGAACTGCTGAAACACAAATGCATATAATGTTCAGGATAGGTGAGCATTAGGGCTGTGAATGTATAGTACTTTGTCAGTTCTCTAAACAGCGGGGGTTGTTTTTTGGAATACATCACTGTTATTGTTATAGAATACTGTAAAACCTTTCCTTAAATAAACACAGACATTTTATATCTGTTGATTGTGATTATCTGCCATAAGTGAAAATATCTAAACAGCTAGAAGCTTGAATCAAATATCAAAGTTATATAGATTTTTCATCTTCTTTTGATTTAATCTCTCATCTCTCAGCCTACTGTATATAGAAAGATATGTGGATGGGGAGTATAGGATTGATGGCACCCATTGAGATTGAGCATGTGAGGAGAGGGGCAACTTGCATTTGCGTTAACAGTGTGTGCTGCCATCGTTCATATGTCATTAATACATCAAAACTAAATTAGTAGGCAAATAGAAGGATGGAAGGGATACCAATTGTAGAACCCACATACTCAAGAAAAGAACAAACATAGAAACAGTTCATTATAGTTAATTTTCATCGTGGCATATTTCATATGTCAGACTGGGAAAGAGTTATGTGTAGGCTGAGAAACTTTTTTTTTCTCCAGTGGGCTGCAGAACTATTTTCTTGCAGTGGAAAGTGAACTAATGGTATGGTGAGCAACTTGGAGCATAAATTGTCAATATGTTTTTAGTCAATAAGAACACAATTAATGCAGGCAGGTCAAAAACAAAGGTTGGGTAGTTTTCATATTTCCTGTAAATCTGCAAATGATACCCAAATATGTTCGTGGAAGCAAATAATGGTAGCTTGTGGTTGGGTTGGGATGCTTCCACCAATTCTCCTTCCTAATTATTTAGAATCAGCCTGTTCAGACATATTATGATACACCACCATGGCAGCTAAGACTTGAACTCAGGCCTTTTAGTTGAGATATAGGTCACTACGACTGGATCACAGGAACACCCATAAATGCTGATACAGGGAAAACAATAAAGGCGCTGTTGCTGGATGGTCTTAAGCCACCAACCTAACAACCGAGCATACTAACCAGCTGTACCTAGAAACTGATACCATACAGTCTACGGTCCGTTTAGTTAACAATGGCATAGGATAAACTATTCAAGTCTTAACAAGAAGTGACAATTGTCTCAACAACATGATATAGGTTATTTCATGATAGTAATAGGCAAAAGTTACAGAAATAAAAATTGCTGGAGAAACTGAGCAGGTCTGGCAGCATCTGTGGGAAGAAAGCAGAGTTAACGTTCTGAGTTCGGTGACTCTTCATCAGAACAGTTAATGTTTCGAGCCCGGTGATTCAGAACGTTAACTCTGCTTTCTTCCTACAGGTGTTGCAAGATCTGATGAGTTTCTCCAATAATTTCTGTTTTTGTTTCAGATGTCCAGTATCCACTGTTCTCTGTTTTATTTTGGGTAAAAGTCATGTTGGCTATGTGATCGGAATTACTAGCACTGGCAGGAGTGGGAGATGACGACAGGTCTGACCTCATCAAGATCTAGAGCTGGATTCTTTGATTTCCGCCCCCGCAAGATTGGATAAGATTATCAGATTGGCTGGAACTTAATGCAGTCTCCAACTTTAACCTATTCAGAGCCATAATCTTTTATTACATCTCCTCCCACTTATATATTCACACAGATAAAATTTCACAGACGTATAGTAGGTATCACTTGCAGATTTACGGGGAACATGAGAACTATCCATGCTTTGCTTTTGACCTGCCTGTACTAACTGTGTTCTGTTCAGAAACTTACTGATGACTTATACTCCAAGTTGCTCACCATACCCTTAGTTCACTTTCCATTGCAAGAAAAAGCAATGTCTGGACCTCATTGGAGAATGTAACGTTTGAATTACTTTTACTTTTACCACAACCTCATTTAGTCCCAATCTCTGATTTCACAAATTCAGAATGTCTGGATATTTCACAATCCTTCCAGAATGCATTCTCTTCAGACTTGGAAGATTGGTGTTCTTTGGCTTGAGGGCTGTTGTCTTTGTTTATGATCATCTACAAATAATTTCTCTGCTAAAGGATCTTTTATTGCTAAGATGTCCTTTCTGGAAGATGTTGTCCCTGCTAAATGTGATAGTTGGGCCATTGTCTTATCTGGAGAACCTTTAATTTACCAAACTCCCTTTGCAGAGGAACTCCTACCTATTAATTCAGGTAATTGCTACACATCATCATCTGGGGACTTTTAATTTCATGAGCATCTATGATGAAAGACAGCTTCTCTGTTGAAACAAATACTTTTTGCAATATCCTGAATGTTTAGACCATGGAATATCTTCTTTTTGACTATGTCTTGTGGTCTGGCTTCTGTGGAGTTACATGATGCTCATTTCATTTTGTTCAAGCAAGTCTTTACTCCCAATCTGCTGATACATCTGCATTGAAATAATTAAGCTGTTTAGCTTTGTTTCTTAATTAGGCAGAATGTCTTCATTTGTCCTCTGTGATTGTCTACTTGGTGAACTAGACATGTTCACATTTGTGATCATAGTACTACAGAACTGCTGCTTACTTAGTATTATTTTTGTTCCTGGAACTGATCATTCTTCTTTGAAAGACATCGGATTGAAAAGTTGTTCCTGAACTCGTATCAGCTCATCAAGTAACAACAAAGTATTTGCTGTATCGTTTGCTGTATCAATTGCTGCTACAATAATGGTAAACGTGGACTATTGATATTCAACTTTCATCATCTGATTTCAATACCGGAGACTTTCATGGGCAAAAGTAATTTTTAACGAGAACAAATACTGATGTAAGATGGTTGCTGTGATCACCCGACCACAGATTGGGGCAAGTCCTGGGGTTCCACAAACAATCTGCTAAATGGGCTGTAGTGAAATTACTGTTTCATATGAAGACATTGGAACCAGATGAGTGAGTCAGTATCAAGAGGTTCATTTCTACTGTTTAATTTACACTTCTATAATTTCAATGCACTGGATGTCAAGGGATTCTCTGCAGTTCCAATTGGAAGGACTGGAGCCAGACTCTATAATATACACTGAAAAGCAAAAAGAAGAATATGGATTCATAACAGAATCTGGAAGGCTTGCTCTTTCTCTTGCCCTGTTTCTATCAACCTCTGATATTAGTGCCTGGTGAAAGAGCAACTTTGGACAACATGCTTTCACTGAAAATTCAAAGTCCTAAAGCTTTGCTACTACTAAGGATGTGAGTCAACAATCAAACAACTGTAACCTCAAGTTTAAAATCAAATAGTTCAAACACTCTAAAAAAATTTTTTAAACTGTGTAGCTTTATTGTCTGTACCACTCCTGTTTGTAAAAGTATTACCTGTCTTATGTTTGTGCTTCATGTTGAGTTTTTTTTCTCAGGGTTAGTAGGTGGTAAAATTCCTCTTTCTTTAATAGTTTATATTTTGCTAATGTATAATGTTGTTAGTTGAAGGCCATATTAAGTACAATAGTGTAATTACTTGCTCAACTTTAGATTCAGTATTTAATTTTGAAGCAATCCTGTATCTTAAGAACTGTTTTCTCTAAGATATTCAATGCTGTCTTCTGATTGACTCATCTCTGGCATTACTTCTTTGATGTAGTATTGTTTCTCCTATCATTTCTTTTCAATGTGGTTATTTATTCTTAATATTATAAAGCTGTTTTAAATTTCTAGTAATGATGACTTTTAAGCCTTAAATCTTGCTGTGTCTCCATGCTGCTTTAATTCCCTTGTAAAGTCTGTTTGAGCTGCATTATAAAAATGCTGTACACTTGTCTTCTAATAAAGTTACAATTCAGTTAAATGGCGATAGACTATCTCTCTATTGCTTGCTAAGCACCTGCTACATTAACAGTTGTCAAAGATGAACCAGGCGTGAATCTTAACAAAAAGGACTGTTTGCCTTACTAACAAGATATAGTTTATTGTGTAATTGTAATAGGTGCAAGTTACATTGGCTAGTTAAATGGATTTGCCAAGGCTGTCAGGATCCAAAGATGGCACATCTGATCATGGCAGGATATCTAGCTAGACTCTTCAATTCTCCATCCAAGGTTGGGTGAGTCCTAATGCAACCTTCAACAGTAATCC
This sequence comes from Rhincodon typus, assembly GCF_021869965.1. Taxonomy (NCBI): domain Eukaryota; kingdom Metazoa; phylum Chordata; class Chondrichthyes; order Orectolobiformes; family Rhincodontidae; genus Rhincodon; species Rhincodon typus. The sequence continues at coordinate 19,558,844 of NC_063345.1, read as the reverse complement.
CTGTTACAATAATACCCATCCACTGTATCTAGGTATTGCACATACTTTAAACAATACAAAACTGGGCTTCTCTTTAGAACAAAGCTAATTTTGACAGCTCCATTTATTAAAGAAAGTGTCTGTAAGATTCTGTAAGTATGGGATGTACCCAACTGCAACTGCTGCTGCTAACCACATTACCAAAGCTGGAGAGCTTAGACGACTCGTACCATGTTTTCAAATTATAATGTATCTGGATACATACAGTAGTATACATAATTTGATAAGAGAACGAATTTTAATTTAATTGTCATCTTAAGACACCCAAATTTCAAAACTCACCTGGAGTCTCAAAGTCTTCATCTGTTAAATCAAGCACAAGTAAAAACAATCATAATTTTGATGTATGTGCTCAAGCCACTCATGGGCTTGTTATATTTGAGATCGATAAATGATCCTCCCTGTTACCAGATCTTTTGCCATCTTGGGTCTCTATTTCCTGGCCTTTCTTAAATGTTTGAAATGTTTGAAAATTTGTTGCCGATATTACCAACAAGTACTTGAACTTGCAGCCTTTGCGACTTGAAGTGATGTGCAGAGTGTTCCAATGTGTTTCAGACTTTTAAGACAAAATAGTGTTTGTTTTTGTATTAGACACTAGAGATTAGGAAAAGATTCAATGATAGTTTATAATTTGGCCATGATTTTCCCTTTTTAAAAAATAATTAATGAGATGCGTGTGTCACTGGCTAAGCCAGCATTTTATTGCCCATCTTTAAATCCCCGCTGGACAATTAAGAGAAATACCTATTTTTGTGAGTAGACCAGACCAGGTATGGATGGCAGATTTTCTTTGCTAAAGGATGTATCATGTATTTCTGTAATTGGCTTCTATGAACGTTGCAGTTTGGAAACCAGTTGCTCACTGCTAAGCTGTGGCATTGGATGGAAGGATGTAAAGAACAGTTGAAAAATGCTAATTTAGTGGCCTGTAATGCTTCCATTTTTAAGTAAGGTTTCAAATTGACATTATTGAAATATGAAATTTTATGGTGCAAAGCAGCACAATTTAATACATTCAAGAAATATAAATGTTTAAAGATAGTTGTCTGTAAGCTATTCAACATTACGTTTACACTGTATTTGCACCTTTGAGAGCAAACAAGAGTTTTCAACTTCTCTTTTATCATAGAAACATCGAAAATAGTAGTAGGAGTAGGCCATTCAGCCCTTTGAGCCTATTCTGCTATTCAAAATGATCATGGCTGATCATCGAAATAAGTGACCTATTTCTGCTTTCTGTCCATATCCCTTGATCCTTTTAACTCTCGGAATACATCTGACTTGGAAAAGGCACTGCTTTGTGACCCTCCTCCACTGTGGCTACCTAATTCCCCCTCCCCCTCCTGCCATCACTCATTTGTGGCCAAGGCCCTAGGTGGGTGTTGTGCCAGGAGCAGTCACTGACTTCCTGTAATGGTGCCGTTCAGTAGGGCTGTTGGTCAATATGACACTAACAGCTCTTGGCAGACTGGCTTTCGAAACCCCTGCCCAAGGGTCTTGATTTTGGGGTAAGCCTATTGGCCTGTTAAGTAGCAGGGTGAACGTGGTGGTGGACCTCCTGAGAAAGAGATGACATGGATTTGTCACCAGCTTTTCCACCAAGAACCCAATTACCTCCATAAGATGAGTTTTGCAATCGGGGGTTTGTATGAGGCAGTGATTTCTCAGACATAATATCCTAAAAATGGCCTGAGTTCTGAGATTAATGTAGCCTTGCAATCACTCTACAATTTTGAATAATTGTTAGATATTGTGGTGGATCTGTCATTTTTGCTGATGACCTTGTGTGCAAGTGCTTTGTAAGGAAATTGAACTCGGGACACATTAAGCAATTACTGTTCTTTTAAATTATTTATATATGTTGTCTACACATAAAAATGCACTGTCTTGTTCAGCTTCATTCTTTAGTTTCAATTCTTGAACACCATACAGACAATTAGTACTGTTCTATTGATTTTGCTTCTGTCTGAGCCATTTTTTTTCCCGATCCTTTTTAGCTGTCAACATAATTTTTTTCTGTTATTAATGATGTGCTGAAGGATGTTGCCCTCAAATGAGACTGAACGTTGTGCTCATCAATTTAGAATGTGTTATTTTTAGATGTAAAATGTGTAACTTTTGACCCATTTACAAAAGTGTGAGAGTGTCTGTGAGGAATGCTTTCTCTTTTCAAAGCACCCTGCTCAATTCTCCTGAATTATCATCTATTTTTCTGCCTTTGGGAGAGCTGGTCCAGTGCTTGCTTTTTATTCAAGATCTTTTTCATTCATTTTACTAGGGTATGGCTATGAGCTGGCCCAGAATTAATCAATGCAAAATAATGAATTGTTTATCAGGAGGCCAGCTGAAGATTTTCTGTGCAATGGCAGCCTAGATACAATTGTTAGAGTGGCTTTAGATGGGGAACATCCTGAATGACCAATCTCCTTGAATTTTTTTGATGAAATGGCAAACTGGCTTGCAGTAGTTAACCCACAATTAATATCGTGCACTGCCCTGCAAAAGCTATCGCGTAAAGTTCAACATAAGTGATTATGAATGCAGCTTACTGCTGCAGTAATTCGAGACAAAACCTAGGAAGGAGCAAATATTTGATTAAAGAATGCTGGTTGGAAAGCCTGTGTTAAGATGAATGACCCTGACCTGGTTTTGGGACCAGTACTATTTCTAACTCATAACTGAGAAGATAGATGACATTTAAGGAGACTATCCATAAACTACAAAGCAACCTAATCAAGACAGAATGGCTGAATGACAAGAACTAAAACCCAATGCACTGTTGTATATAGAAATAGAAAATAGGCAATATGCCTATTACAGGACTAGTGTTAAAATAGATAATAGCTAAAGTTCAATGAAAGCTAGGAACCTTGATAGACTCAACACTTATCTAATGAATGTAGCGCAAAAATCAACAATGCTAAGAAAATATTGAACCAAGTAGCTAAAACCAAATACAAGTCAGAGGAAGCTATGATCAGACTGTACAGATCAAACTTTTATCCAATATATCCACTTTTATACTTATTTCTGTTCGCTGTGAAACAAGAGAGATATACAAGTGAGGAGGGAGATGAGTGACAAGCCATGTATCCATAGCTTGCGTTGGTGTATTGTCTTTAATGTAATAAAATCTCTCATGATAAAGCACTGTAAAACAAATTTTGTCAGTAAATCATATCATGAGATATAAAGGCAGTTGATAAAATGTTCGTTTAAAGAGGGAGGTTTCAAGGAAGATCTTAAAGGAGGAAAGAACAGTAGGGGTAGGAATTCCAGAGCTTTGGGTCTTAGCAACTGAAGACATGCCCACCAATGAGGAAGCATTTAAAATTAGGAGTGCTGAGGAGGCCACACTTTGGGGAGAGCTAATATGCTACAAAATTGTGGAGTTGGGAGTAATAACTGAGATAAAGAGATTTGAAAAAAAAGTGAGAATTTTTTGATTGGCTCCTGGCTAAGCAGTGCTTCAGTGGAGATAAGTGAGTCCATAAGCAAATAGCTGAAAGTGACTTAGTGTGCATAATGACATAGGCATCATATTATTTGGTGATCTCAAATTTGTGGAGAGTAGAACATGGCAAGCTGGTTCTGATGCAGTGGAATAGTCAAATTTCAAGGTAAGAGAGGCAAGGGTCAGGGTTCTGGTACATGAGTTGAGACAGATATGGAGATGGGGAATGTCTTGATGATGATGACACAGATAGAAACATAGAAAATAGGTGCAGGAGCAGGCCAATCGGCCTTCAAGCCTGCACCACCATTCAGTATGATCATGGCCGATCATGCAACTTCAGTAATGCATTTCTGCTTTTTCTCTCCATACCCTTTGATCCCTTTAGCCCCAAGAGCCACATCCAGCTCCCTCTTGAATATATCTAATGAACTGGCCCCAACAGTTTCCTGTGGTGGAGAATTCCACAGGTTCAAACTCTCTGCGTGAAGAAATTCTTCCCATCTCAGTCCTGAATAGCTTACCCGTGATTCTCAGACTGTCACCCCTAGTTCTGGACTTCCCCAAAATCGAGAATATTCTTCCTGCATCTAGCCTGTCCAGTCTCATCAGGATTTTATATGTTTCTATGAGATCTGCCCTCATTCTTCTAAATTCCAGCAAGTACAAGCTCAGTCGATCCAGCCTTTCCTAATAGGTCAGTCTGCCATCCCGGGAATCAGTCTGATGAGCCTTCACTGGACTCCCTCAATAGCAAGAATGTCCTTCCTCAGACCAGGAGCCAAAAACTGCACACAATACTCAAGATATGTGGTCAGAAGTTCATCTCAAGATTATACATGACACCAAAATTTCAAAGGTTCCAGTTCAGCCACAAAAAATGTAAAACAGTAAATAGTATGGGAAAGATCAGTCTAGAATACTACTAAAGATTAAAATCATAGAATAGTTACTGCTCATAAAGGAGGCTACAAGGACCAGTGTGTCCATGACCCTCTGTCAGAATGACTCAGCAATCACTCTGACACACTTTTGTTGTAGCAATGCCAATCTTTTCAGATAATTTTCCAATACCCTTCTGAAATTCCAGAATGAATTTGCCTCCATCAAACTCTCAGGTAGTTTGAAATCCTTTGATACATGCTCTATCCTAGTCCTGTAATAATTAGCTATTGAATATTGCCACCCATCTTGTTTTCTTTCCTTCCTTGAACGCATTGTATCCTGGAATATTTAGTGCCCAATCTTGTCCTTTGCCAAACCCAGGACTCGCAGGTAGTGCAGTGCAAGTGAAAGATGTGCAATTAGCTAAGAAAGTATGAGATGCAATATTGGGGCATAAAGGATATAAGTAGTATAACTGCCTTTGTTGATCCTGAAGTAATTTATGATCTTGTGAGTTCTTGCAGTAGCTGCCCAGACTTTCGTAAACTTGGTGATATGAAAAGTTATTCATCCACCTAGATTGGTATCAGTTTTTCTTTCCCTTTTTAAATGGTTTGATGTTTCACTATACAATGTATAGCATCTGAATATGCAATAATTATCCACACATAAGCTGGCATGTAATTGAATAGTAAAGTGTATAAATAGTGCTCATTATGGATTTTTAAAAAACGCAGCAAGCACCATTCTCTTTGCATTACAATCCTCACATCTTAACATAACGTCAGCTTAAATGTGCTTCTTAAGTCATGGCATTTTCCGTTTTCTTATTTGTTTATTGTCTTCATCAGGAAAGTCCATTAATCTTTCAGTAGCTTGAGCATTTAGCATTGTATAAAATGTGTAATGAGGTGACAATTTTCAAATAAATCAATGATATGCTTTTCTGAAGTAAGCAGAGGTATGTCAAATGCTCACCCTCCGGTTTTTAAACATCCAAGAGACTAAGTTGCTACATAGCGTGATAGATTGCTTATTTCACACCTCTGGTTAGAGATTTGATTACAGTGCAGATCAGTGCTGAACAGAGGGGAGCATAAAATTGTTTCTGAAACAAGCAACAGTTGTTATCATCTACAAGATCCCCTGCAGAGACTGCGAGAAACACTACATCGGACAAACAGGAAGGAAACTAACAACAAGGGTACATGAACACCAACTGGCTACAAAAAGACACGACCAATACTCACTCATCTCAATCCACATGGACAAGGAGAACCACGACTTTGACTGGGACAACACCAAGATCCTGGGACAGGCTAGGCAGAGACAAGCACGAGAATTCCTGGAAGCATGGCACTCCACGAAGCATGCTATTAATAAACACATTGAACTCGACCCCATATACATTCCACTATGGAGGAAACCTGGAAGTGAGGCAATCCATCGCAACGGACCCCAGAGTTTAAAAGCCAGGCGGGAAAACACACCGACGCTTCATCAGAGGCTGCACTGAGGATGTTACCAAGCACAGTAACGAAACGTCTGCGGAACAACAAACCAGCTCGGCGAGCCAACCAACCTCAACAAGCAACAGTTTGCCCAGACGAAATGATTGCAAGGAGTCAGTTCATGAATCAACAGAAGCTCGAATAGGAAGCCAGAATCTCACTCAATATAAATGTAGTCTATTTAAATTCTAAAATATATTTAACTGGAAAATACTTTTTCCTGTAATGACTTATGCTGTATTGGTGTTTCATAATTGCTGGGAGCCTTCTGGTGTTTTATTCAAAAGAATGTTCTTCACATTAAATTAGATAGTGAATTTCAGCAGAGCACCTTAACAAGGCCTTCGTAGTCGAGCCCAATCCTGACATTACCCAATGACCATGGACACATTTTTGTTTCAATGACCGGGATCAGTGGAGACCATTAGGGAGAGATTCTCTTCTTCATTTCTCTAGGGCGTTGTTACTAAAGTCAATTCTAACATTTCCACAAACACCTAGTCACTGGAAATAGAGGGTTTGTTTGTATCTTCATGCACATTCTTTCCTCTTCTGGGGAAGGGTGAGGAAGTGTAGAAAGGTTTAGCTCACTGTTTATCAACCTATCATTGCCAACCCTTTCTCTACATAACAAGTCCTCGAATGGGTCTTGAACCTGGGACTTTTGACTCAGAGGCAGAGATGCTATAACTTGAGCTACAAGATCTCTCTATGCTGAAGGTATTTATCCAGTAGAGATGAATTCAAATCTTATCTTGGCAGTTTAAGAATATGAATATTGGTTCTTTTTTGAAATAAGTTGGATCAAGCACAAATGTAGCCATGGCATCATGTTGTTTAAAACACCCAATGAATTCAATAATCTCCTGAAGGGAAATAAACCTGCTGTTCCAGTCCAGTGGCAGGTACCATCCATGGCTGATCACAAACAACAATATTTCTGAAGAGAAGTTTCTTAAAGCATTGGTCAAATAGGGTGGTGAGATGAGGAAGTGGAAAAGTTAAAAACAAAAGATTTGGTTAACTTCTTGTAATTAAATGGAATGAGATAAAGGCTGGTAGGCAGGAGGGGGAGTGGGTTAAAGCAGTAAAAGGGAAATGAATGAGGTCACAGAAGTACGGTGTTCACAAAGTAAGAATAAAGCTTTTTGCAAACCCTTATCATTTGATAAATGGATATTTGGAAAAATGTCGGGGCTATTTTACCAAGTGTTAACTTCTGAATTTCCATCAATTATGATGTCCTTTGGCGGAAACACAAAGGGGTTTCCAGTAGGATCTTGTTCATAGACATAAGATGAAATAAATGTATAGGCACTGAAACAAATCTGCTCGGTCACTTTGATTCATCCTGACAGGTGTGGTGAACTGGACTGAATGGTGAATTCTGACCAGCAGCAACATGAGTGAAACGCTATTGATGCTGTTAGAGCAGAGGATTTGTTTCAAAGCCAATATCTTGTGTAAATTTGTTTTGAGTGCTGTGTCTGAGGAAAGCTAACATCTCTCATATGCTGCACTTGTTCTATTTGAAAGAAATGTCAACAACTCAGTAATCATTCCTCCATGACAGATAGTGTAATAAATAGTGCTGGTCAGCAAGAAGCAATTGGTACAATTTTAAGCAATTGCTTCCACAAAGAGCAATTTTTTTTTTCTACATTAAGCCCTAATAAGTGATGTTAAATGCTGACTAATCCATTTGTTTGCTTTAGGTATGACTTCTGTAGGACTTGTAGGATGTGGAGTGAAAAGCAGTAATGAGTCTTGCAATGTGTTACAAAGCTGCAACACAACCAGGGAGGAATTCAACTGACACAAACTATAATGTTGTCTTGGAGCCACCTGAACCCAGAGATTGTCTTAAAGTCTTATTATATTGAATTTGTGTGTTGCTAAGCCTCTGAAATAATTAATAGTTTGTGAGGGTCTATGACACAAAATCCATGTTAAAGCTGTCATCCCTGAATAATTAAAAAGGTGCTTTTCTTAAAGCCAATCTATATGTAACTTGGTAATAATTGTTCGGTGAATTACGCATAATCTAATCTGAGTTCACCTAATGATCATTTGTACCTGTTGATTGAATTTCACCTGCACAGTCATGCTGTATAAATACTGACCATAGCATTTCCAACACCAAGTACAAATGCTTGTGAATTTCATCATTCCTAAGTTTGAACAATTCGCATGGCAGAGGCAGTTCATCATTCTCCCAAAGCACTGGCCAATCCCTCAGCTCAAACATCTCCCCTACTATAAATGCCAATTTTTATCTTCCCCTTTGTTTCTTCTCTTTCTTCTTACGGCGACACAGTGGCACAGTGGTTAGCACTGCTGCCTCACAGCACCAGGGACCCGGGTGCAATTCCAGTCTCGGGAGACTGTCTGTCTGAAGTTTGCATATTCTCCCTGTGTCTGCGTAGGTTTCCTCTGGGTGCTCCGGTTTCCTCCCACAGTCCAAAGATGTGCAGTGTAGGTGGATTGGCCATGCTAAATTTTCCATAGTGCCCAGGGATGTTTGGGTTAGACATGGGAAATTAGGGGAATGGATCTGGGTGGGATACTCTGCAGAGGGGCGGTGTGTAATTGTTGGGCTGAATGGCCTGTAGGGATTCTATGATTCTATGCTTTGACCATCTGATGATGTAGTTTCTGCCTGTAACCTGCCTTAAGGTTTCTAAATATACCTTTGTCACTAAGTACTGTGTTTACCAGTGCTATCCTCTGTATGACTGTTAATGGTGTAATATCCCTCCTTGTCCTCAGCCTCTCTACAGTGTTCAACTCTATTTAATCTGCTGTCTTTTTCTGCACTAACCTTTCCTCTGAGGTGCAGACCATTGGGACAGCCCTAGTGTAGTTCCGCTTTGAGTTCAAACAATACAACTTCAGCAATAACTTCTTTTACATCCTCAATATGTCATCTTATGTTCACTACAAGATTTCCCTTTGATTCCCTTCATCTACATCTTAAGTCTCAGTGATTTGATATGAGCAAAATCTGTTTCTCTCTGTATGGAGGAAATATCCAGTTCCATGTCTTGAACTCAGTATCAAATCTGTCCTGACAGACTGATGTGTGGCATAATCGTGGATGGATAAATTGAACATTGGGGTAGCCAAAGTAATTGGTTTCAGAAGCCATCAAAACTTTCCATACCTCAAATTTTACTCCACAACCTCCTGTTCATTGAGTGATTTCTGAGGCTGTGTGCAATCACTACCTCCTACCTAGCCTCACTTGAGCTATAAATCGTATCCATTGCTAACAGGGTTTACTTTGATCATCAATATATTACCTGCATTAGATAATACATCAGCAATTTCTCCTGACCCCACCGCTACCAAGTTAATTGCACTGTCAGAGAAGAGTGTAAACATGATTACAAGAATTTAACAAAAGCTTAAACGCACAGGAAATAAATGGAGAAGTAGGACATGTGATTTTCCAAGCCTGCTCTGCTACTCAACAAGATCGTAACTGAGCATCTATGTCCACTCATTATATTTCATGTTCCTTGATTCACTTAGTGCCCAAAAATCTGTCATTTATACTCTTAAATGCAGTTTTCTATGCTAGATAATTAAAAAAAAATTCATAACTTTCCCTGGGAAATTCCTCCTCATCTCAGTTCTGAAGAATTGCCTGCTTTTTCTGAGAAGACCCTGTGGGCCTATATTCTATATAACCCTGTTTTAATACTGTCCAGCATCCAATCTGTCAAGTGATGTAAGAATTGTATATGTTTCAGTGAGATTACCCCTCATTCTTGTAAGCTACTGAGAAAGATTGTTGTTCTTTTCAATTTCTGGATAACCATCATATCCCAGGAATCGTCATTGCACCCCTCCTAAAACATGTATTTTTCCTCGGATAAGGAGACCAAAACTGTATGAGGTATTTTGAATGTGGCCTCTGGAAGGTCCAACCCTGTTATAATAAACTCTATCATTAAATATTCTACTTGCTTGTTGTGTCTGGATTGAAATTCTTTTGTGATTCATGTACTAGGGTTCCCCAAATTCCACAGACTACTAGATATACATAATCATTTTTTAAATAAATGTTTTTCCCATTCTTCTTACTAAAATAGATAAGTTCTGTTTCCTACATTTTACTCCACCTGCTACTTCCTTATCACCACCTAACTCTTTACAACCTCTTTGTAGGGTCCTCATAACTTGCCTTCCTATCTGGCTGTGCATAAATCTGGATCTGTTGTAGTTAGGGCCACTCTTCTAAGACAAGGTTATAGAATGTAATTAGTTGAAGCCCCAGATGATCCTTGTGATACATCATTAATTACATGCCATCCCGAAATGACCGAAAGTTCTACTTTTTTGTCTAATAACCAATCCTTGTTCCACGCTAATGTATCAACACTCGATCCCATGAGTCCTAATCTTCTGTAATAATTATTTAATCACACCATGTTGAATGCTTTACTGAAAAGCTTGATACGCACATCCACTGGTTCCCATTATTACCCTGCTAGCTGCAAACTCAAAAACCTCTAATAGATTTGTCAATCACAATCTCACTCGCATAAAATCATATTGACTCTATCTAATCATAGTATGAACTCCCAGTTTTCCTGTTACCACATCCTCGAACAAGACGGCTTGGTATTATCTAAGGTGCAGCAATTTGCAGCCAGTTTAAATATTTCAAGGCAACAATTTCACACTTGCAAAGTGGACTGCACTGAACACATTTTGAAGCCAGGAAAAGATTTACAGCAAAGCAAGCCGTAAACAGCTCTTGAAAAATGAGTTGAACTGCGGTTAAGTTGTGGAGAATGTGGTTTGGTATTTTGAGGTTTTGTAATATTATCTTGTGGTGGAACAGGTTATGTTAGGAATGTTCCTTTGCAATAATACTTGGAATGGAAGACCACAGTCAAGTAGTCTATTGATTAAAAAAATTCCTCAGATGTAGTAATTCCAGGAAAGTTTATTTCAATGAACAGCATAAATATCTTTATGTTAGTTTATTTATGAAGTAGTCTGCACTATTACTAGTGTTTCAACTTCTCTGTTACAGTGCTGATTACACTGAACTTTGTATCTCCACTCCTGCTCTTGACTAACTCTCTGCTTCTTAAATCTTTTCAACCAAGCATTCAGTCAACTCTCCTAACCCTCCTATAATTGACTTCTTCATTCCTTTTACCATTTCTTTTCTTCTGTTACCTAGATGCACATTAGTGTCATAAGGGTCCTGATGTGTCTGGCTTACCATCTTGTCAGACTCTATGCTCCCTTTGCCTGCTTACTGCAATGGTCTTGGGAACCCCAGTCATTCTGGCCTGCCTGCTTGTCACTGCATGAGAAAGTTTTCTGTCACATGTGGACTACCTTTCTACCCAAAGGCTACTGTTTCTTGATTCTGAAACAAAAACAGAAATTGCTGGAAAAGTTCATGTGGTTCTGTGGAAGGGTTATTCAACCTGAAATGTTAACATTGATTTCTGTCCACAGATGCTGCGAGGCCTGCTGAATTTTTCCAGCAATTTGTTTTTTTTTTCTGATTTAGAGCATCCACAGTTCTTTTGGTTGTTACTTGACTCTACCTCTATCCAGCGCTGTTGTTCAGTGCTTTCTACTCATGTCGTACGCCCACTACTGCTATTCCAGAGCTTCTGTTCTGTTCCTGTCCTTCTCAAATGCCCAGTTTTAGTCCCAGACTTCCCTCCTGCTCATTCTTGCCAGCATCGCACTTCACGGAGATAACTGAACATTTGTTCATGGTACTGCATGGGAATACTTTACTGTAGTGTAATCTAAAGAAGAGAAAACTCAGGGTTGGGTGTTTTTTTTAATGCTTGTCACAGCATTGCATGGCAGTTGACAAAGGCTGGTCTGCGTGAGACAGCGAGCAAAGGAATATCAAAAAAACTTCTGAAAATTGAAAAATGAACTTTCAAGGTGACCCTTACAGGATGGGAAATGTATAATAATGAATGACCAGATGGTTTCAACCAATATACCAGAAAACCTATGAATATCTTATAAAAATGCATGGGAAACTATGAACTCATTTATTATCATCAGTAATTAGAGTAGAGATGAGTGTTGGCTCTTCAGGGTTGAATAGGTCTATTTGCTGCATCAAGTATAAGATTTCCTAATCTACATACAAGGCTGTGTACCCCTTTCAGCAATAAGCTGCAAAACAAAACTCTGCAGGGTTTTTTTTTGCAGTGTGTTGCATGGGCCCGTTGCTTCAGTTAGAGTGTGACAAGGTGATGGGTATTAATTTTCTGCCAAGTTCTGTCCCTCCAGTTTGCCTTTCATTGGTTACTAGTTTGGTCCAACTAGTTTCTTTCCATTCATCACAGGCGTAACAAAATAACACAAAATACAAAATACAAAAACCCGAGTAGGTTTTTGCAATATGCTGTCCTTCCATTCTGTTCAAATCTCACACATACTGATGAGTTAAATACGGAATACTAGTTCTGACATTCTGTAATTCAGCACAAATTGTCCTTCTTGCTTAAAAGTGGTATTAATAGTGATTAGTACCAGAAATACCACATGAATGCTGCAAGACCTGTTCTAGAATGTGAAACTGAGTTTGAGGTATCTCTACAGTATGTCTTGATATGGCTCCACTTGATTTGAAGCCTGGATAACTGCTCCGACTCTGATTACCTCATCTTGATTGGCACAAGAAGAGCAGGCAAGTTAATTTCTAACAGCCTCATAATGTATTTCCTTGGGATGTTTTAATTTGTCTGTTACAGGTGAAGCTAGGTGATTATTCATTCTACAATCGCAAAAACACCAACAACTTGAAGTGTACTGAATTTCAGTCTATTGAGATCTGATGGTAGAAGAGCTTATGATTTCTATCTTTGTTGTAAATAGAAATGAGTGTTTATGGGAGTGATTATCTATCAAATGTAGAGGCACAACCTCATCAATCTCCTGCTGTCATACTGTTTTTAATTTATGTTTTTCAGTTTTTCAGACATTGTAATGATCGCTGGATCTAAAATATCTCATATACGTTGAAACAGATATTTACTGATAGAATTTAATCATCAGGGATATCAGAACACATGTCGATATTTTAGCAAGAATATGCCAAAAGTACCATGTGGATCCATGACCCCTAAACAAAAGATCCCAAATACATGACTAGGAATAGGAAATAACAGTGTCTTAATTTGATGTAACAAACTGTCTCATTTTAACCCATTTGGATTATGTTCGTATTACAGTGCCAGCTTCTTCTGAAGGATTACTCGATGTAATAAATGAATAATTTTTTTTAAACCAAATATCACAACACAGTCTTTGTACTAATACATTTTTACTAACTGTACAATCATAATTGATAGCATTTAAATGTTGAGTACGAAAGTAATTGGTTAATTAAGCTAATATATAATATCGTACAAATGGAAACACACAGTTATATTATGATCATTCAAAATTATTTTCTTCCTAATTACAAATTTATTGTTAAGATCGATATAAATTGGTTAAATTAAATTAAGATTAGACTCCTTGTATAGCTGACAATTTAACAGAAGACATTGGGAGAGGAAAAATATGAAAAAAGACCCAGGGCCAATAAAGGGAAAGAAAAATCTGGAAAATTCAACTTAGATCCTGTCAGGCGATTAAGACTAGTCCAGGAGATTACAGAACCATGGTGAAATTATGTGAATTACTTAGGTTTGCTTTCCAAAATATATGAAAATACGTGCAGTCTGAAAATCTGCAGGCCCTCCAATACACTCCCAGCATTAATTGTCAGGCAATGCAACCACAGATACACTAAGGGTTTAGAGCTTCTGTCTTTAACATGCTTCCCATGACAGCAAGAGCGTGATTTTTTTTTTATTGCCAAAATATACTTTATTCATAAAAGAAAATCTTTATGTACACACACAGTTAATGAAGCCATTTAGAACTATACCATCTTTACTTACAGAGAGGAAAACAAACATTGGGATTCGGCTTTCTCTATTCTTACAGTTAACCTACAGGCATATATTTGAGACATCAGGAGGGCCCGATAACTGAATGGACCGCTGTTATGCTTTTGCAGGATGACCGTACATGGTGGTCTTTCTCCAATGCGCCTTGGTGGCAGTTGCCCCAAGCTTTAGTGCATCCCTCGGCACATATTCCTAGACCTTGGAATGTGCCAGTCTGCAACACTTAGTTGGGATCACCTCTTTCAGCTGGAAGACTGGCAAGTTTTGGGCAGATCATAGAGCGTCTTTCACAGAGTTGATGGTCCTCCAGGCACAGTTGATGTTTGTCTCCGTGTGCGTCCTGGGGAACAGACCATAAAGCACAGAGTCCTGCATCACAGAGCTGCTCAGGATGAATCTGGACAAAAACCACTGCATCTTGCTTCAGACTTTCTTTCCAAAGACATATTCCAGAAGGAAATGTGCAACAGCCTCATCACCTCCGCAGCCACTTTAAGGGCAGCGTGTGGTGGCGCAGAGAGCCCGGGCATGCATAAAGGATCTCACAGATAGTGTCCTTCTCACCACCAGCCAAGCCAAGTCTTGGTGCATGTTGGAAAGTTCTGGTGATGAGGCATTCTGCCAAATGACTGTGACAGTCTGCTCAGGGAACCACTGAACAAGATCAGCCCTTTTCCTTTTCCCAAAGGTTCTCAACAATGCTGACCACTGCCTGATGGACTTGTGGTCAAAGGTGTTTTTCTTCACAAATTTCTCCACGAGGGACAGGTGATGCGGGATGGTCCAACTGCTTTGGAGCATTCAGTGGCAACGAGGCCAGTCCCATCCTTCGCAACACTGTGGACAGGTAGACCCTCAATAAGTAGTGACACTTGGTGTTTGCGTACAGAGGGTTTATGCACAGCTTGATGCAGCTGTACTCAAAGGTGGCTGTCAGGATGAGAGTGGGGTTGGGTATGTTCTCTCCCCCACTCCGACCCCCCCCGCCCCTTATCCAGAGTTTTATACATGGTGTTCCTGTTGGCATGGTCTATCTTAGACCTTCAGATGAAGTGGAAGATGGCTTGGGTGACTGCAATGGCGCAGGTTTGGGGAATAGGCCAGACCTGTACCACGCACAACAACAGAGAGAGTACCTCACACCTGATGACCACGTTCTTACCCTCAATGGAGAGGGATCAGTGCTCCCATCTGCCTTGTTTCTGCCTCACTTTGGCGCCATGCTACTCCCAAGTTTCACTGCACACGCCAGCCCCTATGAGCCAGCATCTTCAGGTAATCTGTCCTGATGGTGTTGGTGATAAAGGATCGGTCGGCCCGGTTCCCAAAGAACATGGCCTCGATTTAACTTGGCACCCGAGGCCAGTTCAAACAGGTCGCAGATGCTCATGAGTCTGCGCACTGACAGCGGATCCAAGCAGAAAACGATGACATCATCCATGAGCAGGGGGGCAAGAGCATGATTTAGAGGTCAGCAAATCTTACCTGGGAGATTCTTCAGCCAAGGCTGGTATTCTGCTGGTTGCTTGGGACATAGGGTGGATTGTTCCTGTTTTAAATCATGGTGTGGGGCTGAGTGTGTTAGGAGATAACCTACACGGCACCCCAACCCTGAAGAAAACTTGTCTAATCACTGAGCAAGCATGAGCAAGTCTCTCTGCCCCGGTGACCCATTTTTCCAGGAGCTGCCAGCCAATCAGAGGCCAGCACCTACTCAGTAATTAAAGTTTGTAGGTTTAAGCCTACTCTGTGGGAGGTCCAGTGATGAGCAACTATATCTTTTTTGTCATATTTTGGGGTAGAATTTGCTAGGAGAGCAGGGTTAGTGGCAAAGGCTGGGAGCTGCCGCCAATTGCCCCAGCTTGGGCCACCTGACAGGCAGGTCATCATGGTTTCCCTGTTGGGAAACCAGATATTTTTCTTGCATGCTAGGGGGACAGGTGGTCTGGGAAGTGGGCAAGTTGAGACCCTTAAGTGGCCATTTCGTGACCACTTCAGGGCCTTAAGTGGTTGTGGGTTGGGATTGTCACCTGCGAGCCTTCTCATCAAGAACTGAATGGACGAGGTGGCAAGAAGGGGTTGAGTTTCTCTCCAGAGCTAACAGTGTCTAATTATTTTTCCTTTTAGCCACAGGCAGGTGACATGGGCATTCATGTCTGAACCTGTGAAAACATTGGGTTTCCAAGCAAAATGTGTAATAAATAAAAATGAGTTTGGCCACCACAAGCATCCTTCTCATTTGCGGTCTGCTTGTGTTCCATGTAATAGGTTACCTGCCAGTAAAATACGATTCAAAGATTTCTAACCACTCTGAAGTTTTCGTACCAATTAATTTAGGAAGCTGTTTTTAAACCTTATGCTCCTCTGTAAGTCATAAGACTTTCTAATAGAAACACTTAACTGAGAAAGAAAATGCACCTGATCAGAACACCAGTTTGTTTTAGAATTCTCAAATATGCACAGTCACAGCTCATATAAAGCTTATTTGTACAGCTGTGGTTGCTAAGGACAACACTAATTATTTTCCAAATTCTTTCAATGGGGATATGCATCACTCCCCAACTTCTCCACCACAGCACCCTGCTAGAACAATGCTCATCGTAAGCTGTTGAATGATTAATAAGGCAATTTTGGACATACAAATGATATATGTACTCGAGGTTATGTGTGTATGTAATTCATGTTTATTAGAGCAGCCATGTGTTTATTAATTGTTACTGCCTGAAAACAATTATTTATGTTTCAAGAAACAATGAAATAAAAACGCAGCATCATTTGGAAGATTGATCACAAAATCGTTTTCAGCCTCTATATCCCATCCTGATGCCCAACCCATTTCACACTTCCAAAGGGCCTTTATAAGGTGCTGCTTCACTGCAGGAGATAAGAGCTCATGATGTTGGGGCAAGTATGTTTAGGATGGGTAAAGAATTGGCTAACTCAAGACAGTCATTTTCAAGTTGGCTAACTGTAACTAGTGGAGTGCCACAGGGATCAGGACTGTGATCAAAACTATTCTTCATCTATATTAACAACTTGAGTGAAGGCATTGAGTGTAATGCAGTCACATACGCTGACAATACAAAGATAGGCTGGAAAGCGAAAGGACATGCGTGACATGGTGGCTCAGTGGCTAGCACTGGTGTCTCGCAGCGCCAGTGACCCGAGTTCGATTCCAACCTCTGGCGACTGTCTGTGTGGAGTTTGCACATTCTCCCTGTGTCTGTGTGGGTTTCCTCGAGGTGCTCTGGTTTCCTCCCACAGCCAAAGATGGGCAGGTTAGGGTAGATTGGCTATGCTAAATTGTCCGTGGTGTTCAGGGATGTGTAGGCTAGGTGGATTGGCCATGGGAAAAATGCAGGGTTAGAAAGATAGGGTAGGGGTCTGGGTGGGATGTTGTTTGGAGGGGTGATGCAGACTCAATGGGCCAAGTGGCGTGCTTCCACACTACAGGGATTCTATGATTCGATGTCATGAATTGATCAAGAAGGAAACAGTTAGGCTAAGTGAAAGACAGGTAGAGTATAATATAGGAAAGCATGAGGTACCTAATTTGGTGGGAAGAATAGAAAGGCAAAATATTATTTAATGAAGAGAGGCTGTGGAATTCTGCAATGCTGAGAGAAAGATGGTGTCCTTGCATGTGAAACACAAAGTTAGCATGCAGGTGCAGTACGAAATTAGGAAGACAAATGGAAGTTTGACCTTGAATCGAAGGGGGAATGGAGTATAAAAGTACAGAAGTCTTGATACAATTCAAGACATTTGTGAGACCACAGGTAGAGTACTACTTATGGTTTTTGGTCTCCTTAAAGTGTGGAGCAAGTTCTCATTGTAGTTTGGAGGAATAATAGGTTATTCCAGCATATGAGATAGTGAGAGGGCATGAGAGAAAAGTCATATCTTGGGAATCTATATTGAGGAGTCACCCATTTTGGGTGCAGCTGAGAAGGAATCTCTTCCAAGAAGGATGTGAACCATTAGAATTCACCACCTAAAGAGAGCTCTGAAGGCTGAGTCATTGAATTTATTCAAGGTTGAATTCTGATGAAGGTTTATGTTATTGTTGTATGGAAATTTGGTTTTTAAAGTAGCGATAAATCAGTTTTGGTTTTCAGTTCTGTGAAGGTGACTGAACCAGGGTGTCCTTGTAAAACTCAGAATAAAAGCATTAGATGTAATTACTGAACAAGCCCAAATATGACAAGAATTGTCCAGCAACCATGGGGTGGCACAGTGGCTCAGTGGTTAGCACTGCTGCCTCACAGCACCAGGAACCCGGGTTTGATTCTACCCTCGGGCAACTGTCTGTGTGGAGTTTGCACATTCTCCCCATGTCTGCATGGGTTTCCTCCGGGTGCTCCGGTTTCCTCCCACAGTCCAAAAATGTGCAGGGTAGGTGGATTGGCCATGCTAAATTGCCCATAGTGTTCAGGGATGTGTAATTAGGTGGGTTTTAGGGGGATGGGTCTGGGTGGGATGCTCTGAGGTTCGGTATGGACTCGTGGGGCCGAAGGGCCTGTTTCCATACTGTAGGGATTCTATGATTCTAACCAATTTACAATGATCAGTTGGGCTTGCAATGCTTACTTCTTATCCTTGCTAGAAGCTAGATATGTTCACATGCAGGGCCTAGTCCTCTGCAGGCAAAAGGAATTTTTCAACACGTTGTACCATTACAATTAAGCAAAAGCTTGGGGGATACTGTTCCTGGTGTATTCTTTGTGCCAATGCCTTGATTAATTGGACCACTATAGCCAACTAATGAATGCTCTGTTTCTCATATTGTGTACTGCCTTTGAAGTTTTGTATTCTAGCTTCAGTCCTAGTGAGTGTGCAAAGAAAAGCTTCAACAACAGGTCTCTTTCTCCAGTAATATTTTTCACACCTTCTACAGTGTATATTTGACTTTTTATAATATGGAGATCAGAACAGTTGATGTTACTCCATATGGTCTAACCAAGTAATGTACAAATCTAACAGATCTGCACTCTTTTTTTCAAGTCTAGCAATCAAGAAATGAACCTCAGTGCTTTTTTTCCTGTATCTTTAATGGCTTTATTAACTGGCTTCACTTCTTTGTGATTTATGTAACTGTAAAACTTAGATCCCTCTGTTCCTTTTCTCCATTGAGACCCTTACTTTCCAAGGAGTGTGTAGCCTCCTTAATTTCCCTATCAAAATGCACCACCTAGCATTTATCAACATTAAAGTTAATTTACCAATTACATGCAATTATTCTGCAGGTTGGCTAATGTTTTCATTGCAGTCCTATTCTGCATGAAGGTAACAATCCAATCTGGTGCATTTCTCAAGTTCTGTAATTTTATTTCCAATTTATGAGCCAAATTGTTCACGTAAATGATCCTAACATTGATCTTTATGGATCACTTCCCACCTTTTAATATTGTCAGTTACTTAATATTTCTGAACTTATCATCACTTAGTGACCTTTTTTGATTTTTCTTTGCCTATCAAATAGTTGATTATTTCATTTTATACTCCTAATTTAGTTTCATTATTTGTCTTTGCTTCCCTAATAATTCTGCTTTAGTTCTTTCCTAATCTTGTACTTGTTTTGTCATTCTCTCCTTTGCCTATCATTTAGATTCAGCTTTACCCTTATTTCTTTCTGCATCCGTGGTATATAATGACTGGCTAGTTTGTTCTTGATTTTTGGTGGGATATATTTCCCGTGGTCTCTTTTGTTCATTATTTTTGTTTTACAGTCATACAATGGCTACAGTATAGAAAGAGGCCTTTCAGCCTGTAATGGCCATATGCAAAATCAATTTGGTTAGTCACATTCTATTTCTACGTTTGTATGTAAAGTTTTCTTGGTAGTTTTCCTGAATTCCATCCTTACACTTAATTTATGAATATTTTATTTATTTTGCATTGGCTGTAGGTGTCATTGGCTAGGCCAGCATTTATAGTCCAATCCCTGATTGTCCTTCAGCCCTTGGAGTAAAGGAACATTTGCTGTGTTTCTAGGAAGGGATTGACATAAGTTTGAGCCAGCAACTGTGCAGGAATGGCAAAGGACAGTGTATGACTTGGAAGAGAACTTGCAATTGGTGTTCGCATGCACCTGCTGCCCTTATTCCTGCATGTAATAGAGGTCACGGGTTTGAAAGGTACTCCAGGGTGAGTTAGAGCAGTGCTACACACTGCTGCTACTGCATTGTTGAAGAGAATGAATATTGCAGATAGTGAATGAAGTGCCACTGAAACTGTCTGCTTTGACCTGGTGGGTCTCAAGATACTTGAGTGTTGTTGAAGCTGAACACATAGAGGCAAGTGGAGAGTATTCCATCATATTCCTGCTTTGTCCCTTGTAGTTGGTACAACTGGGAATTAAGGAGACAGGACATGAGTTACCCACCACAGAATTCCTATCCTATGGCCTGCTCTTGTGGCCACAGTATTTACTTGGTTGGTCTAGTTCAGTTTCTGGGCAATGGTAATCCCCAGAATGTTGATAGTTGGTGCTTCATCATTCACAACTAAATGTGGCAGGATGCCAGAACTAAGATGTGATTCATTGGTTGTGGGATCGCTTAGCCCTGTCTGTTGCATTCTGCTTCCACCGTTTTATACACAAGTGATCCTGTGTCATAGCTTCACCAGATTAACACCGCATTTGTAGGTTTGCCTGGTGCTGCGCCTGACATGTCCTCTTGCATTCTTTGTTGAACCAGGGTTATTTCCTGGCTTGATGATAGTGGTAGCATGCGGGATATACTGGGACATTAGGTTACAGATTGTGGTTGAATACAGTCCTGCTGCTGATGGTCCATGGTGCCTCATGGATGCCCATTTTTGAGTTGCTAGATCTGTTTGAAGTCTGTCCGATTTAGCCCAGTTGATAGTGCCACACAACACAATGGAGTGTCTCCTCAGTGTGAAATGTGAATTTGACTTTTTGTAGTTGTTATATTCTTCACAATCTTTAGCTCAGACCTTATTATGTTCTGATGTCTTTCAGTGCTTTATTTCCCCTTTGCTGTTCTGCTTTTTTTTTTCCCCATTACTTGCTGTATTCACTGAAGAATTATTTAAAATATAAGGCCTGTGACAGAGACTTAGTTAATAACATGAGTTGTCATATCAAGAGTAAAGGGAAGTAAGATGGTGTTGTAGTGGTAATGTCACTGAACTAGTAATCCAGAGAACCTGTGATATAGCTTCAAATGCTGCCACATCAGCTGGTGCAATTTAATTCAATTAAAAAAGACCTAAATTGAAAACTAGTGGCATTAGTGCTGAACATGTCATAAAAACCCACCTGGTTTGCTAATGTCCTTTAGGGAATAAAACTGCCATCCGTACCTGGTCTGGCTTACATGTGACTCCAGACCCACGCCAGCTCTTAACTGCCCTTTGCAATGGCCTAGCAAGCCACTCAGTTCAAGGCCATTTAAGATGGGCAATAAATGCAGTGATGCCCACATACATGAAAGAAAAGCCTCAAAATTTTAATGTATTTGTTCCTGGGACACATCAAACTAGTTAGCAGTTTGTAAATGTAACAGAGACATTGGTAGTCGTTTTGGTGCACTTTTACTGTTTCTTTCAAACTATATACCCCTACCTGCTCTGTCACAATCTGCAGCAATAAAATTCATGCCCCGGTCTTTGTAGAATATTTAAAATCCATTACAACAGGAAATTAGATGGTCTAATGTTGGTATAGTAGCTGTTATTTAGATGTATTTCCTAAATTAAACATGTAGCTGACAGCTCATCTAAGCCCTGCTGAAAAATATTAACATCATTGGGGTCTCCATGTTCTGCCTGCTGATTTTACTACCATCAATTACTGAGACACAGTTGCCCTGTGAAGCCGTAATGAAGAGGAAAGAAAAATCAGGTGGAATTTGTTCGTGAGATCACAGCAACTACTTAGAACCAAAGTGTGTACGAAAAGCTTAAGCAAGTTTCTTTTGTCTCATTTACAATTCCTCAGTCTGATCAAAAGCTGAAACTTTAACTCTTTTCTCCCCCCATTGTAACTGCTTGCCTTGCTGAGTTCTTCCAGCGCTGTTTTGTTTTTTTTACCCTGAAGTTAAATGTAATAGTTTGTCACTAATCTTCTTATTCTCTCATGGAACGTGAGCATTTCTGACTGGCTAGCATTTTTATTGCCTCTCCCTCATTGTCTGTGAGAAGGTGGTGGTGAGCTGCCTTCTTGAACCACTGCAGTCCACAACTTGGATGGGAACTTGTAGGTGGTGTTGTTCCCATGTATCTGCTGCCCTTGTCCTTTTAGATGGAAGTGATTGATGGAAGGTGCTGTCTATGGATCTTGGGTGGATTTCTGCAGTGCATCTTGTAGGTTGCACACAGTTCTGCTGCTGAGCATCAGTCGTGGAGGGAGTAGATATTTGTGGATGTGGTGCCAATCAAGTGGACTGCTTTGTCCTGGATGGTCTTAAGCTTCTTGAGTGTTGTTGGATCTGTACCCATCCAGGCAAGTGGGGAGTATTCCATCACACTCCTGGCTTGTGCTTGTAGATGGTGAACAGGCTTTGAGGAGTCAGGAGGTGAGTTACTCACCACTGACCCACTCTTGTAGCCACTATATTTATATGGCGAGGTCAGTTGAGTTTCTGGTCAACTCCTAGGATGTTGATAAAATGGGTTGCAGTGATAGTAATACCATTGAATGTCAAGAGATAGGGGTTAGATTGTCCCTCTTTTTGGAGATGGTCATTACCTGGCAGTTGTGTGGCCTGAATATTACTTGCCACTTGTCAGTCCAATCCTGAGTATTGTTCAGGTCTTGTTGCATTTGAACATGGACAGCCTCAGTATTTGAGGAGTTGCGAACAGTGCTGAACATTTTAACTTACAGACTCCATTGATGTTTCTTTTAAAAAGGGGCCTCATTGATATTGCTAATACTTCTCAGTGTTGGTGAATTTAATAGGGCTCTGTCATAATCACTGTGGGAGTGGGACGGTGAACATCTTCACTGTGGTTATTTGGAACATTTGCAAAAAGTAGAAATTATCGTAACCATCAAAAGCCTTCCAAGCGACTGTCAAATGGAGTAAATAATCTCAGCCAGGTAGCTCCACGTGCGAAATTCATTGGGTGTTTCCTTTGAACACCGCCCTCTGCAAGATCCCCTTAAAGCCACATGTCATCCTAACTTGGAGCTATATCGTCGTTCCTTCACTGTCACTGGGTTATAGTCCTTGAACTGCCATCCTAACAGTGCTGCAGGCCTCCTGACATTGCATGTTTGCTGCAGTGGCCTAAGGCAGCAGCTCATCAACATCTTCTCAAGGGCGATTAGCAAGGGACAGTAAATACTGCCCTAATGAACAACGCCAGATCACAAGAATTTTTTTAAATTTTTTAAATTGCATTTGTACATGTTAGACATTGCAAGTGTATATGGGGAAACTACTTTTGATAAATGATAGTACATGACCTGCATCTTCTGAAGCAACACTTGGAAGCACAAATAACCATTTCTAATGAATGTTAACTTGTGTTTGAACAGGATTCTTTTGTATCATTTCATGAGGCACTTTTTGACACTTACACAACTCCCTTCCACAGTTCTTGCTTATCTCCTGGCCAAAGAAATAAACTTTGAGGAAATTGTTGGAGATGGCAGAAAAGGTGGGGAGAAAAGAGTTTAGAAAGCAAATTCCACAGATTATTGTCAATATGATGGAGCAGAAAGAAACAAAGTTTTGTGAAGACCAGATTACTGAAGTAGGCTGAAAATTAGCTCATCATGCAGTTTAACTCAAGAAATAACATTGAAGGCAATCTGGTTTGAAAGTGGAAGAACTAGCATGAACTCAATAAATAGTGAAATGTATTCACTTCAGAACATGCTGCAACATTTTAAACTTCTAATTTTCACTGGGGTGGTGACCTTAAAGGAGCATGATCTTCATGGAAAACATTTGCTGAGTAATTTTTATATGATAACCTAAAATGTGCAATACAAATTGTTACTTAATGAGTGATCATATTGTTGTAATATTGTGCAGATCACAGAAAGACACAACATAATATGACAGTAAGCATATAATCCAGGATGTAAATGTAAGTCTTAAGATGTCCTATTAGTGCACAGTTAGTTTTTGTTAAACTTTTGTTAAACATCCGTTCTGAGGAAGGGTCTCTGAACCCGAAACAGTAACTCTGATTTTTCTTCTGAGCTATACCTGCTAAGCTTATCCAGCAACTTATGTTTTTGATCTTGATACAAAGCTGAGTCTCTGGGATGTATGTTATGTTGGCTAACATTCATTCAGGATGTGTACAGTTAATGTCAATGTTGCATTCCTGAAAATCACAGTTTAAACTGAAGTATTAGTTTCCATAGGAATCAATGCTAAAATTAGTGTTAGGTGCTGTAGGGTCTTCCTGAGCAGAAACAGCAATTAAAACTTTATACCTGTACCCTTTAAATTGAAATACAGTACTTTAAATGCCTAACTCCCACATTGGGAATGTAAATAATTGTTAAAATAAAATAAATTTTAAAATAAATAAAAGGAAATGTAATGTTCTCCTGGCAGTACTTTCAGTGATGGCTTCTTTGAGAGTGGATCTGGGGGATCTTACTGTCCCAGTTTCTGCACTTACCAAGCTTGGCAAAAATTAGCACCTCACAGTCTGACTCCATTGTATCTGAGTGGCTCCCACCTGCGGTCTAAGCCCTGGTAAAGATCTCAGACTGCAGTGCAGCACAGGGAGAGCTGACAAGTCAGAAGGCTTAGAACCATCTGAGAGGGAGAGGTTGCTCCGAAATGGCACCAAAGTGGTCAGGTTAGGTGCTGCTTTACTGCAAATAGTATTTACATGAATCTTGCAACGCTCAACAAGGTTCCAGTCCCAATAACATAACAATGTTAAAATGAAACCATGCTGAAGAGGTGATCTTAAATTCAGACTCCTTATATACAAAACCACAATCACGTCCTTGTGGCAGCAAGTGGTCACTAGAAGGTGGTGACAGAAGGTGGGCAGTCGAAACTGGAGACAACAAGATGGTACCAAGGTCTGAAAAACAAAGAAGCCAATGATTTTTACAAAGAAGCTTTTGTCGTAATCTATTACCCATCATATGTCTGAGTTCAGAGCTGAAGTTCACATTTAAGAACAAAAATTGATGGGTATGACTGCATATAAACAGTGCACAGAGGAATAATTGTGAGCTCTCTCTCTTTTTTCAAAAAGAAGCCACGGCCGATCCAATTCGGGAAAAAAAAGGCAGTTTATACGTGTCAAGTGGCCCTCTTGCGGAACATTGGTAGTGTCCCTACCCCTGGACTGAGAGGCCCAGGTTCAAGTTCCACCTGCTCCAGAGGTGTGTAATAGCATAGCTGAACAGGTAGATTAGAAAAATAGATTTAAAAAAAAGTTAAAGGTGCTAAAGGACAGCTCCAATCTAGAATATGGTTCTCAATTCAAAGTAATTGTAGCAGCATCTGTTGGTGCTTGACTCTACAATAACTGTTTCAGCCATGAGCCATGACAGTAAAATATCTGAGTTGTGTATGAGATGTGGATTGTCTCATTCACCGAAACTGTCCGGTATTTCCTGATGTTTTATGTTCGACAAGAAGACATTAGGCTAAAATGTGCAAAAGGTCCAAGTGCTTAGACAACTGCATAGTGCTCTCTAATTCCAAAATGCAGCTTGGTTGGATCTTCTCCAAATGGAACTAACTGAAATATGTTTCCAAACTTCCACTCATGGCAGTCAGGTATGTCAACAAAGTCCAAGAGGTAACTGCAGCTTGCAGCCTCTAGTCAGGCAGTAAATGTGGTCAACTTGACACACCACGTGGATTCAGTCAGAAAAACTGAATCTTTATTTCCATCCAACAGATATAACCCAAGAAAAATGGACATCATCTGCTCTGCTCCTATGATGCTGCTTGGCCTGCTGTGTTCATCCAGCCCTGCACCTTGTTGTCTCAGATTCTCCAGCATCTGCAGTTCCTACTATCTCTGAATCATTTGCTATATGCCATGATTGACTTTGGTGAAGTGCAAATATCATGAACAGCAAAAACGGGAAATTGCTGGAAAGGGTCAGCAGGTCTAGCAGCATCTGTGGAGAGGAATCAGAATTAACGAAGAAGGGTCACTTGACCTGAAACATTGACTCTGATTTCTCTTCACAGACGCTGACAGACCTGCAGAGCCTTTCCAGCAACTTCTGTTTTTGTTTCTGATTTTCAGCATCCGCAGTTCTTTTGGATTTTATTTTGCAAATATCATTAATTCAATGGATTACTTCTCCCCTCACTATCCTCAGTCTAACAGTCTCACAGAAAGCACTGTTTATACAGTGAAGCCCATGAGTATTAAATGCAAAGCTGCTTACTCGGATTTTCGAATAGCCATGTTAATTAAATCTTATGAACAAATCCACAAGGCAATGTTTACCCTCACTGGCAGCTCTCATGTTTGGGAGACATCCACACAGTTCTTCCATCCAGCTACACAGCAGAGATGTAAAATTTTTCAAGGTTGTCAAACCAACCAAGGTATTATTTTAATGTGTATAGGTACTGTACCGATGTGCAGTATATGTATATTTATATACATTTATCGGAACATGTTTCCTAGTCTTCAGAGGGATAATAGGTGATGTTGTAACATTGCGTACATCTCAGAAAGAGACTGCATCTTTAAAACTGCTTTAAGGATGACACCATAACATGTGATGCTGTGTTATGAGAGGTATCCATCTTACTCTGTTCAGTCAGAATTCAGTCAGTTGGACAGCTGGCCACTCTGATAGTTCATCAATCAGCTATGAATGTAATGGCATCATAATCTAAGTAAGCATGTAACTCTGGCTGGTGGGGCTCTTGTGGCACAGTGATGGGGCCCCTACCTCTGGGCCAGAAGGTCTGAATGTTTGCCCCAGGTGTGTGTCATAACAAGTTGATTTCAAGTACTCGTTGTTATAACACAGACTGCGTATGTAATTCTGTGATGTTTCATTGGTGTGCATAGTAGTAGTTAATAAATTCCAGATGTCCCTCTTAATACGAACCCAAGTCTCTGTGGTCTATGTTTGGAAAACTATATATCACATCATAAGTGATGAAAATGCTGTTATGTTTCCTTTTCCCATTGTACTTACAATCCCTTCATGCATACAAAACTGCCTGCACCATTGTGGAGATGGGACTTGGGACTCTGAAATCTGGACTTTTTTCCTCTTGCTCACCATTTGGCTCTGTTAAATCTTTTAATTCTGGGCTTTGTAACCAAGTGGGTGCCATTGAATGTCAACTTTGAGCACCTTTCGCTGTACTTATATATGCCTACACTTAGTACATGTGACAAGTAAATAAATCTATCAGTGCTTTGCTATCTATTCCAAGTATTTAAACAATGAGTGCTGTAGGTGATACTCTATGGTGGACTGGTATCTCTTAATTCAGTATCCAAGAACACATGCTGCAGACAAAGCTATTGTTAACCACAACAAAACAGTATTATCTTATAATTCAAGAATAAACAGCATTGATTGTTTTTCATGCTATTGTCATCTAACAATGCAGCAAGTACAGATCTGTATTGTAATGAAAGCATCTTTTCACGTTTTTAGGATGACATTTTAACCTATCCATCCAGTGGGATTTTAAAAATAAGGTTCCTGCTGGGTTAGACTAAAGTCACATATTATTGTTTTACTGGTTGTCTCTTCAATGGTCATTGTAAAATAATTAATACCTATCTAGCTGGCATTTAAATGTGACAATCTATTTTCTTTAATATGTAATAGTCGTATCATGTGTATAGGACATATGTTCTGTAAATGTCATGCTTCAGCATACTCTTTGGTTCACAGTGAATATTCCCATTGAACCTCTGCAAATTAAAGAATATGTAGATATCAAACCAAAATATCATAGGCAATCGATTAAAAGCCCTACGCCTGCATTTTCTGCCTAACTGTGTTTCCATCATAAAGTGCTATGCTCACATTTGTCCTCCTACATATTTACTCCAGCGTGTCGGAGGTGAGTCCCAGACTGGAGGCCCCAGGGGTGGTGGTTGGGGGGTGTAGGTGAGCCCCAGATGAGAGGCCGTGGCTGCGGGGGGTGCGAGGCAAATCCCGGACCGGAGGCCGTGGCTAGAGGGGCGGCGAGTCCCAGACCGGAGGCCGTGGCTAGAGGGGCGGCGAGTCCCGGACCGGAGGCCGTGGCTAGTGGGGGCCGAGTCCCGGACCGGAGGCCGTGGCTAGAGGGGCGGCGAGTCCTGGACCGGAGGCCGTGGCTAGGGGGGGGCAAGTCCCGGACTGGAGGCCATGGCTGGGGGGGCGAGTCCCGGACCGGAGGCCGTGGTGGGAAGGTCAGGCCTCGAGTTTTGAAGCCCAGTGTGGTATGGAGGCTAGATACTGGCTTGGACTGGGGTGAAAAGACTGTAATTTGAGTACTTCCTTACCTTTTTATTCTTATGCTGGACTTTTATTTATTATTCTTTTGACTTTGTATCAAATACTTAAGTATTTGTACCTAGGTATCTTGTCACTAAGATGGTGCCAAAAGCAGCAACATTACAAATTTTCACTACACTCATTCAAGTGCACATGACAGCAAAGCTAATGCTAATTTTAATTCTTCCTGATGTGGAGGTGCTGGTGTTGGACTGGGGTGAGTCCAGTGGGTTTATTTGGAAACACTAGCTTTCGGACCTCTGCTCCTTCCTCAGCTATAGTGTGGAAGAGGTGGTATACCAACACAGAATTTATAAGCAGAAAGGTAACAACCCTAAAAATGGCTGGCTGACTGCCTCCTGTTGCATCTTTAATCAGTTAGAAAGAAGACACAGGTTTCTATTTCTGTGGGGTGGCGGGGTGGCACGGTGGCTCAGTGGTTAGCACTGCTGCCTCACACCACCAGGGACCCGGGTTCGATTCCACCCTTGGGCAACTGTCTGTCTGTGTGGAGTTTGCACATTCTCCCCGTGTCTGCGTGGGTTTCCTCCAGGTGCTCCGGTTTCCTCCCACAGTCAAAGGTGTGCATGCTAGGTGGATTGGCCATGATAAATTGCCCGTAGTGTTCAGGGATGTGTAGGTTAGGTGGGTTATAGCAGGGTGGGTCTGGGTGGGATGCTTTGAAGTTTGATGTGGACTGGTTGGGCCAAAGGGCCTGTTTCCACACTGTAGGGATTCTGTGATTCTATTGATTAAAATGCAAATCCTAGAATTTCTTTCAAGTCATTGCCCCAAGATAATTAAAGGTTTTATCAGTGTATATAAGAGGTGACATCTCAGGTCAAACAATGCATTTTAGGTGTGAGGCCTTGTTTAGAATCTGCGCTTCAATCTGGAGTCAGGCTGGTTTTTTTTTGAACAAAATAGAATGTATCCGCAAATACATAAACATCTTGGATGAAATAATTCATCCCATAGATTTTTGTGTGTGTGTGTGTACTTGTGAGAGTGTGTATATGCACATGTGTGTGTTTGTGAGAATTTTTTTTATTCATTCATGGGATGAGGGTGTTGCTGGCTAGGCAGTATTTATTGCCCATCCCTAATTGCCCAGCAGACGGTTAAGAGTCAACCACATTGCTGTGGGTCTGGAGTCATATATAGGCCAGACCAGATAAGGATGGCAGTTTCCTTCCCTAAAGGACTTTAGTGAGCCAGATGGGTTTTTCCAACAATCTACAATTGACAATGGATTCATGGTCATCGTCAGACTGTTAATTCCAGATATTTATTGAGTTCAAATTCCACTATCTGCCATGGTGGGATTTGAACCCAGGTCCCCAGAACATTATCTGGGTCTCTGGATTAACAGTCCAGCGATAATACCACTAGGCCATCGCCTCCCCCCACCAACAGTATAGTGTAGTGGGCTCACCTGTAGCACAACATGAACTCAAGATTGTTTGAGGCTATCCTTATGGACACAGAACTTGGCTATCAGCCTCTGCTCAGTGCTTTTGCATTGTTGTGTATTTCAAAGTCCGCCATTGAGGACACTTACCTAAGATTGGAGGCTGAATCTCCTTGACCACTGAAGTGTTCCCCTGCTGGGAGGGAACTCCCCGTCTGGCGATTGTTACGCAGTGTTCATCCACTGTTGTAGCGTCTGCATGGTTTCGCCAGTATACCATGCCTTGGGGTATCCTTTCCTGCAGCGTATAAGAGACAACATTGGCCGAGTCACATGTATCTGCTGTGCATGTGGTGGGTCGTGTTCCCACATGTGATGGTGGTATCCATGTCGATGATCTGACATGTCTTGCAGAGGTTGCGGTGACAGGGTTGTGTGGTGTTGTGGTCGGTGTCACTCTGAAGGCTGGGTAGTTTGCTGCGAGCAATGGTCTGTTGAAGGTTTGGCGGTTGTTTGAAGGCGAGAAGCGGAGACATAGGGACGATCTTGGCGAGGTGCTCATCGTCAATGTGTTGAAGGCTGCGAAGAACATGGCGTAGTTTCTCCACTCTGGGGATGTACTGGATGTCAAAGGTTACCCTGTCGGTCATATCCCATGTCTGTCTTCTGAGCAGGACATTATGGTTTGTCGCTGTGGCATGTCAGAACTGGTGATCGTATCCAGTTCTTATGAGGGCATCCTTCAACACATTCAGATGTTCGTCGCGTTCCCCCTCATCTGAGCATAGGGCATATGCATAGGGCTTGTCCATAGGGGATGGCTGTTTTAATATGTTTCATTTGGAAGCTAGAAAAGTGCAGCATTATGAGGTTATCCATGGGTCCAAGAATGAGACTGATTCTACAGGGTAGTCCATAGTAAGTCTGATGGTGGGATGAAACTTGTCGATATTACTGTTTCAGTGATTCCTCACCATGAGTCCAAAGGAAGAAAATGTCGTCAATGTATCTGATGTATAGCGTTGGTTGGAGCTCCTGCATAACAAAGAAGTCTTGTTCGAACTTGTACATGAAAATTTTGGCATATTGGGGTACAAATTTTGTCCCCATGGCTGTTCCGTGTGTCTGAATGAAGAACTGGTTGTCAAAGATGAAGTGTGGTGGTCGAGGATGAAGTGGATGAGTTGTAGGATGTCGTCTGGAAATTGGTAGTTGTTGGTATTGGGTACTGAGGCTGTTGCAGCGATGCCGTCGTTATGGACTATGCTGGTGTAGAGTACTGAAACATCCACTGTGATGAGGAATGTTCCTGGTTCGACTAGTCTGTGGGTGCTGAGTTTCTGTAAGAAATCTGTAGTGCTGTGACGGAAGCTGGGGGTTCTTTGTACAATGGGTTTCAAGATGCCCTCAACATAGCCAGAGAGATTCGCACACTGGGGTCCCGTTGCCTAATACAATGGGACACCCAGGTGTGTTGGTGAAATTTTGGGATTTGCATTTTAATCAATAGAAACCTGTGTCTCCTTTCTAACTGATTAAAGATGCAACAGGAGGCTGTAAGTGAGCCATTTTTAGGGTTGTTACCTTTCTGCTTAATAAACTCTGTGTCGCTATACCTCCTCTTCCATATGACACCTGAGAAAGAAGCAGAGCTATGAAAGCTAGTGTTTTAAAATAGACCTGTTGGATTATAACCTGGTGTCGTATAATTTTTGATCTAATTCTTCCTGACAGTGGTAGAGCAGTGCTCTGTAACTTCTAGTTTCTCAACCTGAATTGCAAAAAGAAATTGTTTCAAACAGTGCTTCTGTTTATTCCCTTAATTGTTTACATTTTATTTAGCTGTTCTAACAACATAATGTTAAAGTGAAATATTATATAAGAGACTGTGAGGACTACATCGCCACTACACACCCCCAAGCTGGTAAAATCCCACTCCTTATAATACATTTGTTCTTGTTTTCCCTATGCACTGACTCCAGGAGGATACAGTCGAAGTGTGGCAGGTTTTCCGAAGCAGATTGCATTATAAATGTGGCCACAGGAGCTCCTAGTAAAAACCGTTGGGGGAAAATACCTGCAGCTGTGTGTATACTTTATAAGCAGATTTCACATGGTTATGTTCACAGTACATCAGGCATTAGTGTTTTCAACAGTTTATTATCAAGGACACTGATTTATGGTGTTTGAAAAAGTGAAATTGCATCCTTAAGTGTTGAGGGAATGCTTGTATTTTCTGTTTTCAGAACCAACCACTGGCAGCTAATGGCTGGAGTAGAGAGTTTCTACCAATCTTGCTTTCTGTAGCAGGTCAAGGAGCGTGTTTGGTTATCAGTGGTAGAAAATAACTGTGCATGAGTCTTAACAAGAGAGGCACTTATCTTAACAACAAGATGTTTGTTTGTCTTATGAAGAGAGATTGAATGGTTTATGCCTTTATTCTCTGGAGTTTAGAAGAATGAGAGGAGATCTGATTGAGGTATGTAAGATGCTCAAGGGGATTGACAAAGTAGAAAAAGAAAAAGAATATTCCTCATGGGGCAATCTAGAGTGAGAGGTCATAGTTTTAGGATAAGAAGTAGCAGATTTAAACAGATGAGAAATTACTTCAGTCAAAGGGTCATGAATCTGTAGAGTGTGGTGGCTGCTGGGAGATTGAGTGAATTTAAGGAGTAGGTAGACAGACTTTTTAATTAGAAATGGGTTGAAGAGTTTGGAGAGTGGACAGGAGGGTGGAGTTGAGGCCAAGGTGTGTTAATTGGTGGAACAGGCTCTTACGTAGTTTAATGCATGATAGCAATACGCTGGCTGGATAGACATCATTATGAGGACCATTAGCAGTTAGGGATGGTATATTTGACCCCATTGGGATCTACATCTGGACTTCTCAATTTCCCACACATAGCATGACATCATCAGATTGGGTGGAGCCTAATGCAAGCTTCAACACTAACCGTTTCAGAACCATTATCTTATACAACAGTTAGCTGTGTGATTATTTCTGTGAAGATCAGCAAATGGATGTTTCTTCACAAAAAATGTAATATTTAGCAGATTTCAATTCTTTCTTTTGTAAAGACCAGTTTAGATTAGCAGTCACTCTGTTTGGACGTTTCTATGTTGTGTCCATTGACTGAGTGTTATTGATGCAGTAGAAGTAGTGACCAGACTTGCTAAAAATTTTCAGGAGGGTGTCATATTGCCAGGAACTATCAGCACGAGCATCAGCTTCTTGGTTTCCCCATGTATTTAATAGTGACAGATGCTGTGTGATTTTACCAGCCAGCAATTAATATCATCAACAAACCTAGATTACAAATGTGTCTGTTTGTAACACTTGGGTCGAGTTTGGATGAATGAAATTTATACGGTTTACCACATTTTGAATAGAATCTATCTCTGCTATGAGTAGAGTATAATAATTTGTAAAGAAGTGATCATGACATCAGACATCCCTGATAAATATATTAGTTCATACTTTAAAATCAATGATATAGATTGAACCTTATTGAGTCAAATATTCATAGATTTATCACAATAATTCAGAGATTTGTTATTACAGTATAAATATCTATATTATTCTGTTTCCTCTTTCGTTATGATCAGGTGATATATCAGAAATCTTTCTATATTTAACTCACCAGGACAGAAATACAAGAAAACCAACTTTGGAAAAGGAATGGCAATTTGTACAGCATGAGAAGGAATTGCTGATTATTGGACAGATAGTTTACGGTGAAATGCAGTGGAAAAAAATAACGTGTAATTATCTGTTTAAATTCAAACCAGGCGTGATGATTCCGATTTGGCATGCCAGGGGCATACAGAGTAGATTGCCTGCCTCAATAACCCTTTCTTCAGTAGAAAACTTTTTCGATCTATTCCATTTACCTAGAAAGAACAGGGCTGGGTGTGTGAATAAATATATGTGCAAATGATTCACATCGTGAGCCAAATGATAATCGCAGATCGATTTCCGGGGTAATTATTAGTACAGTCAGGATTATTTAGTATATGTTGACCAGTAGCAGAAGTGCATCAAATGTTCAATGCTTTGTTCTGAATTTTCCAGCCAGGGACTGTTTGAGCTTAGTTGGCATGTTGCTGACAGTCAAAGGGATGTGTTGTTTGATACGGTCTACCAAACATAGGGACTTCCAACTTGCATCTCTAACATCATACCGGCAGTGAAACTCATATACCCCATTACTCATTTGTGTGGTAGGCACAATGTGTTTTTTGGTTTGATAGCAGCGTCCTGTTAATGGATAATGCTCGTGCGTTTACTGCAAAGTAGCAGTATAAGACAGCTCGCTTTAGATTTCACTCAGATAGTAAGAACTGCCGATGCTGGAGTCAGAGATAACACAGTGTGGAGCTGGATGAACACAGCAGGTCAGGCAGCATCAGAGGAGCAGGAAAGCTGACGTTTCGGGTTCGGACCCTTCTTCAGAAATCTAGCTCCACACTGTGTTATTGCTTTAGAATTGCTTGCATTTTTCAGTCAACTTCCCTTTCTGAGGTAATCTGAAGTAGACTGGGCGCCAGTCAGGACTGGAAGTGGCAGCTTTAGCTTGCTTTCTGTCAGTTTGCACAATATACAGTGAGCAATGATATGATCAAGGTAAGACGTTATTGCATGGGTTAGTTTCGCTGTGCCCTCTCTCGACATTTTACATATACAGTGAGAGCCCTATTCATAAGGCTGCTGAAAAGGCTGATCGTGCAGTGCGTGCTACTATAGGAATCCCAACTAGCAGAACATATCAAGCAACATGTCCCTTTGCCTGCCCATAGTGGGCTCCAGCCAACTCTATTTAATCAGCTCATGATTGCAAAACTCAGAACATAGTGTCCAACATTTGACCTGATTCTTCTATTGAACAACATTTACTAAGTACTCCTGACTGGACTGAGAATTGCACAGAAAATCAGTCTGGGTTTGGCAGGCATGTGGTGGTACAGTGATAATATCACTGGACTGGTAATCCAGAACCCTAGGGGACGTCAGTTTGAATCCCACCATGGCAGATGGTGAAATTTGAATTCAATAAAAATCTGTAATTTAAAAAATCTTGTGTAGCATAACCGTGTAACCATTGTCAATTCTCATGAAATCCATCTGGTTTACTGATGTCCTTTAAGGAAGGAAATCTATCATCCTAACCTGCCCAGGCCTATCTGTGACTTTTGACCCTCAACAATATTGTTGCCTCCTAACTGCCCTCTGACATGGCCTAGCAAGCCACTCAGTTGTGTCCAAATTGCTACCAAGTCTAAAGAGTGGAATAAAAGTGGACTGATCTCCTGCTGTCAACCTAGGCACCAGAAACAACAATGACAAACACAGCCCAGATGACTCTGCAAAGTCCTCCTTACTAATAACTGGGTGCTGGTGCCAAAATTGGAGAGCTGTCTCACAGAATAGTCAAGCAACAGTGTGACATAGACATGGAATATATCTAACAGACAATGTCCAGGCACCATCGTCACCATCCCTGGATATGTCGTGTCTCACAGCAGGACAGACCAGCCAGAGGTGGTGTCACGGTACTACACAGTCAGAAGGGAGTTGCTTTGGTAATGTACAATGTTGACACTGGGCTCCATGGTGTCATGGTATCTGGTTGAATGTGAGCAAGAAAACCTGATGAATCAGTACCCTTCCATGTTGAACACTAGTTGGGGGAAGCAGTG
Organism: Rhincodon typus; assembly: GCF_021869965.1. Classification (NCBI taxonomy): domain Eukaryota; kingdom Metazoa; phylum Chordata; class Chondrichthyes; order Orectolobiformes; family Rhincodontidae; genus Rhincodon; species Rhincodon typus. The sequence goes on along the minus strand of NC_063345.1, from coordinate 19,523,449 downwards.
GGGGTGGTAAGGGCACAGAATTTATGCTGAGTGCGGGACATTGAAGTCCAAGAGGAGCTCCGGACCACCACTACTGACAAAACTGGAAGAGTCCCAAAGGACATAGCTGCTAGACTGGGTCTGTGGCAGGGGGTGAGGGCAGCAACAAGGAGGAAAATCTTACTTGACTCTATCCTGACCAATCAGCCTGTCACAGATACATCTGTCCATGATAGTATTGGAAGGAGGGGCCTCCACACAGTCCTCTATTGAGTTATGTTGCCACGACGCAACATACCGAGCAATTCTTAAATTAGGCATCGGTGAGGTGGTGTGTCCGCAGCACTGTTTTCACCACATTCTGTAACCTCACAGCCCCGTGTGACCCTCACTCTGCCATTACCATCAAGCCAGGGCATCAAACCTGGTTCAGTGAATAGTGCAGGTGGGCTTGACATGTGCAGCACTAAAAATAAGGTGTCAACTTGTAAAAGTGACAACGCAGGACTATTTCATACCAGACAAAAGGTGTAGCATGCAATAGCCAGGGATAAATGATCCCACACCCAACAGATCAGATCTAAGCTCTGCAATCCTGCCATGTCCAGTCATGAATTGAGAATTGAACAACTAAGAAGAAGAGGAGGCTCCACAAGCTTTCAAATCCTCAGTGATGGGGGAAAGCCCTACACATCAGAGCAAAAGACAAAACTTGCATCCATCGCCTTCCAGAAGCGCCAAGTGGATGGCCCATCTTGTGCAGAATTATAGGTCCCCCAGCATCACAGATGCCAGTCTTGAGCCAATTCGATTCACACCCCCTGATATCATGAAATGGCTGAAGGCACTGGAGACTGCAAAGGCTATGAATCATGACAAAGTTCCAGCAATAGGACTGGAGATGTGCTTAAAAACTCTACCCATGCTGTTCCAGTACAGATACGACACTGGCATTTCTCCAATAATTTGAAAAATTGCCCAGGTATGTCTTGTGTTTAAAAAAAGGCAGAACAAACTCAACCTGGCCAATTATTGACCTAACAGTCTACTTTCGATCAACAGCATAGTGATGGAGAGTGTTGTCAACCATGCATCACTTGCAAAACAATAACCTGCTCACCAACACTCAGTTTGGGTTCTGCCAGGGCCACACAGCTTCTAAGCTCATTGCAGCCTTAGTCCAAACATGGACAGAAGAACTGAATTCCAGGGGCCCTTGACATTAATGCCACATTTAACCATGTATGGTATAAGAAGCTTACAAACTGGAATCAGTGGAAATTGGAGGAAAATTCTCCGTTGGTTAGACTCATTCCTAGCACAAAAGAAGACGATTGTGGTTGTTAGAAGTTATCCATCTTCCGCTGCTTCATTCATGACGTTCCAAACCTTTACCACTTAGAAAGTCAAGGACAGAAGATGCATGGGAACACTATCATTGCGCAGGTTCACTGCCAGCTATACATGATCCTGACCTGGAAAGATATTGCTGTTTCTTCATGCTGGAACCCTTTCCCTCACAGCACAGTGGAGCCCGAAGCACAAGAACTGCAGCAGTTCATGAAGGCAGCTCACTACTACCTTCTGCAGGACAATTAGGGATGGTTGAGACAGCAATCACCACATCGCATGACAGTTATTTTTAAAAAACATTCATCCTCACCATGTGATTTGTCTGCATGTGCTAGAAGCTGCATTTATTCATAGGGAAGGCCAAGTCAATGGTAGGCCGAAGGGATAGGTCCACAAATTGTAATTTTTCACTGAGGAAAGGGCTATGGGAACAGCCCTGTGACAACGCCATCAGAATCAACCTGCTTGGTTTGGTTTTAATCTGTTGGCTGGCTAAGACAGTTAACAGTTCCTACTGCATCTCCATGCTGACGAAATCCAACTCATCAGCACCCTCTTTTGCAATTTAAATTGTTGCTCCCTTTCTAAAGTTAGTTTGCACGTGTTTCAGTCCTGTTGAGTGCAACACAAAAGGCTTCGACTTCATGTTGCTGTTTAGCAATGCTTCAGTTCTCTACTACCAAGTAATTACATCATAACCATGTTACACTCTGAAACGCACTCCTTTTGATGTGGGGTTTCTACTTTCTGCACACTATCCATTAGTAACTTCTAGTCAAACTCGTAAAATGTACACTAATTAGTAGTGATATTTGGCCATCTAATTCACTGCTGAGATTTGACTTGTAACACTGCATATGGTTTTGCAAACTGTGACCTTTAGCAGCTGACTGCAACAGGTCTTTCATTATTTTTGGCTAATTTCAAGTTGTGTGGAGGGTTTTTCGCCGCGAGACCTAACGAGAATTCTCACTGTATCTTACCAAACCTGCCGAATTAATTACCTACACAGTCCCTATGGCTTCCCTCACATCCCAGTTTGAGCCTTATCTTACCATGCTTTATTCCCAAAACTACTCACCACTCAGCAGATATTTGCTGAAAGACTGGCATCACTTGTGTGTCTGCCATCATTATAAGGTGCTGTGCACCCGGACTAGCATTGGCAATCCCCTTGTTGGCAAGGTATGGTACTATAGCCCTGAAGCCACGCTGCCCATGGCACATAGCTGCTCCTTTGTACATACCTCCCTATTCTGTCACCCTAGTCATGGCTTAGCCATCACACTACATACTTTACCTGTTTATAGCTACATCCCATCTGTGCACCTTAGAGGGGTCTGCGCTACCCTGTCCCCAATGCCCCCTGTAGACCTGCGACTTGTCATTGTCCAGTTAGGGAATATCATACACAGGCAAGGAATTGGACAAATGCAGTCATGAACTGTTATTCAAAGGAAGGAAAAGGGAACACAAACAAAAAGCTGAAGTTCACCTCGACAGTGCAAACCAGATTTTGGCCTCATGAGCAAAGAATAACCTACAGTCCGTGATTGCCTGCTGCCATCTCTCGGGAGTGGGTGCCCAATGAGATTCTGCCTGCCTCATAGCGCCCGATGCAACAGCAACTTCTCCCTGCTCAGTGTTCTCAGCCTCCTGTTCAGAACGCTGCTCCTGTTCCCCCTGTTCCCCAGCACCCAACGTCATTGAAAATGGAGTGTCTATAATACTGTGACATCCTCCCTACCCTGGGCCACATCAAACACTCAACTTTTCACTGCGTTCAGCACAGGCCAATGTTATATTTAGATGACATATGATGAAGCAAAGTTGTGTGGCTCACACAGAACCCTTGAAAGGGTCCTGAGGAAGGGTCACTGGATCCGAAGCGTTAACTCTGTGTTTTCCTTCGCAGATGCTGCCAGACCTGCTGAGCGTGTCCAGCAACTTTGTTTTTGAACCCTTGAAAGTTGGACAAATTGTTGCTTCCACCTCAGCCAGCTTTGGCCTTTTGTAATCTCTGTGTGGGTAAGGAGAAATTATTCCTCTCAAAGGTCGTGAATCTGTGGATCTCACAGTTCCAGTGTGCAGTGTGTGGTTGGACATTGAGTAAATTTAAGGAGGAGATAGATTTTTAATTAGTGCTAGGTTGAAGGGTTATGGAGAATGGGCAGGAAAATGGACTTAAGGTGAGATGAGAATCGGCTATGATTGTATTAAATGGTGGAGCAGGCTCTAGAGGCTGAATTGCCTATTCCTGCTCCTAGTTCTTATGGTCATTTGTTCTAACTTACACATTAATGAGCTTCCTAAATTCAATTTGAACAATTCAGTGTATCCCTCTCATATGGAGATCTACCACACTTAACTTTGCCTACAAATGTCCTTTCTGCTCCATGAATCCTGGGCTCCCACAATGGGGTGTTGTGGGGTGGGGGGGGGGGAGCGGTGCGGTACAATGATGGTCACTGCTACTAACGTCTGCTGCCCCTCCTTCCCCCTTGTGTAACCCAGCTTTGATTCTTTTCTACTTACCTCCCATTCATCTTGAGTTCCTTACATCACCATCCTTATCTCCACCCCTGCAAATGTCTCTGCTTCCCCCCTGCCCAAAGCCTTGACTCCTCCTTCTGATGGGCTCCCTCCAACCACCAAATCTGCCCCCCTGACCCCTGACACCCTAGCTGTCTCTCTTTGAACTTTCCTCACCAAGTGATGGACAGATACTGAGGACTGTTCTTTGTGCCAGACCACTGACTGACTTCGGCAAGCAGACTCACACATGACTGAGCAGACCCCTGATTATTGTGAATGCAGTTCCCTGACTGCTTGTGCTGGCCTTACAGGACAGACTGTTGCTCACTGGTTGGACCGCAATGGGACAGATCCCCTGACTATGATCGTCCCAAGCAGACAATTAACCACAGCAAATCTCCCAGAGGGTGGTGCAGATTGTGCAGGGACTAATGGTACTGGGACCCACTGACCAACAGCCTCTCATGGCCCATTTGACTTGACTGGGGTCTAGCCCTCATCCACTTTCTGACATGGCCATTTGGTTGAATGAGTGTGTAGCATGTTTGCTGTGCTGACAGCTGGCACATGATGTAAATGTTAGATTGACATTTCAGTGTGCCATTCACCAAGATGAGTCCCATCCTGGAGAGATCCCCACCGATAAGCACCGCAGGCAGCTTGTCTGGGTGTTTACGCAAAGGAGCACCACAAAATGACAGTACTGATGGCCTTTGGCTCTGACTGAATTGCCAGTGCACTAATTGGCATGGCATGGCAAGGCTTGGATGATGCGAGCACTAAGAGAGCTCTGCGATGCAGAATGCCCAGTACTTGAGCTTGGTGCTGTCCTTACATACAAAGTGTCTTTGCAGCATCTTTTCCATGCTAGTTGCAGTGTGGCCTGCAATGCTAGTCTATATTGGAAAGGTGCCACGATGCGGTTGGAATCGTTACATTGAGATGCAGCTGGATCATTCACAACAGGGAGGTCATTTGAAGCAAGCTATGAGCTGAATCTGCCAGGTCCCACTCTGCTTTTCATATCCACTTTTCTCAATATTGAGTAAGTTTGTTAAGATGGGAAGTTGAATATTAATGAGGCGAGTTGTGGCATTAGCAAGGTGTTCAACAAGCAATAATGCTCCTTAATTGCCAACCCGCTGTTGCCAAGTGAGCAACTTGCCATGCCGCTTGTGAAAAGCTCGAGCAAGATGCTCTCAACATCATGATGGACCTCGCAGGACTTCTAATAGTCCATGTCGCTCAAACCCCTGATGAGTTTCTGCCCAAAGGCTTTGTTTGGTGGAAAATGCCAGGTGAAGGCTGTCATCTCTGAAGGTTTCTTCAACTTCCTGTGATTGCCAAAATGCCATGTTTATCCTTTTGTGTTCCCTTTGCTGCTAGATTTTTGGGAGGTGTGCAATAACAATCTCGGGAAATTTGGCATAGATCTCTAGTGTGACTGTTCCTTTTCTCCCCACGGAGAAGCAGTTGATGGGTGAGGTTGATATCAATAACTTACCATATGGAGAATCACAGTCTTATGTTACCAATGTATAATGCAGTGCATGCATCTTTGACGTGCTTTGCCAGCAAGTTGCCAGTGATGCTTTAGCACCTTTACTGTTGGTTCCTATTTTGCTCATGAAATTGGACGCAACAGAGTTTAAAGCATTCAATTGTCAAAATGCCGACAGCTATCAACTGGAAGAAAAATCAACTTTTTTTTCCCCTTTTTCACACTTGAAACAATTATAACATGGGCACTGCTTTGAAAAGCTAGCTAGCTTGAAGTACATTTGCAACTGCTTACTTCACCTCAGTGCGCTTCCCTTGTTCAGTGTTTTTCTTATTCATTCATAAGTTGTTGGTACTATGCGCTAATCCAGCATTTATTGCCCATCCATAACTGCCCTTAAAACAGTGATTGTATGCTGCCTTCCTGAACCACTCCAGATCATAGGGTGTGGGTCCACCCATGTTACTGTTTCGGAGGGAGTTACAGGATTTTGTTCAGTTACAGTGAAGCAATGATGATGTCTTTCCAAGTCAGGTTCATGTAAAGCTTGGAGGGGAACTTGCAGTTTGGTGGTGTTCCCACATATTAACTGCCCTTGCTCTTCTAATTGATAGAGGTCGCAGGTTTGATAACTGCTATCAAAGGATCCTCAGTTCTTTGCTGCAGTGCATGTTATAGATGACACATTGTTGCACCTATGCATCATTGGATTTAATAATTTTTTTTATTCATTTATGACATGTGGGCCTCATTGGCTTGGCCAGCATTTATTACCCATCCCTAGTTGCCCTTGAGAAGAGAGTCAATGTTGAAAGTGGTGGATATGGTGCCAATCAAGCAGGCTGCTTTGTCCTCAATGGTGCTGAACTTCTTGAATGTTATTGGAGCTGCGCTCATCCAGGCAAGTGGGGAATATTCCATCAAACTTCTGACTTGTGCCTTGAAAGTAGTGGCTGTGCATTGGAGAGACGGAAGATGAGCTAGTTATGCTGCATTTCCAGCCTCTGACCTACCCTTGTAGTCACAGAAACTCTACAGCCAGACCAGTTCAATTTCTGGTTAGTAGCAATCCTAGGCTGTTAACGGATGGTGATACAACAACGATAATGTCATTGAATCTCAAAGAGCGATCGGCTCCTCTCTTTGTTGGAGATAGTCATTGCCTAGAACATGTGTGGCATGAATGCTGTTTGCCTCTTATGAGCCCAAGTCTGAATGATGCCCAGGTCCTGTTGCCTTTGGGGATGGACTGCTTCAGTATTTGAGGGGTCACGAATGGTGCTGAACATTGCAAGTCTTCTGCGAACATCACACATCTAACAGCTGAAAATTGTTGGCCCAAGTATACCAGTCTGAGGAACTACAGCAGGATGTCCAACAGTTGAGATGATTGACCTCCAACAACTACAACTGTCTTCCATTGTGCTAGGTATGACTCCATCCAGTGAATTTTCTTCCCGATTCCCATTGACTCTAATTTTGCTTGGGATCCTTGATGTCACATTCAGTCAAATGCTACCTTGATATTCCAGAGCTGTTACCCATACTTTCCCTCAATTTCCTGTCCATGTTTGAACCAAGGCTGTGATGACATTGGGAACTGAGTGGAAATTCAAACTCAGTGTCGGTGAGCAGATTATTGTTGAGTAAGTGCTGCTTGATAGTACTATCGATGATACCTTTCATCACTTTGCTGATGATTGAGAGTAGATTGATTCGCAGTAATTGGCATGGTTGAATTTTTGTGACCGGACATATCTGGACAAGTTTCTATATTGCCATGTAGATGCCAGTGCTGTAATTGTACTGGAACAGATTGGATGCAGCTGATTCTAGAGTACAATTTATAGAACATTCTGAGGGCCTTTAGCCTTGCAGTATCCAGAGCTTTCAGCTGTTTCTTGATATCATATGAGTGAATCAAATTAGCTGAATCCTGGATAAAAATCAAAAGGACTTTGGACGCGAAAAATCAGAAACAAAAATAGAAATTGCAAGAAAAGCTCAGCAGGTCTGACAGTATCTGTGGAGAGAAATCAGAGTTAATGTTTCAGGTCCAGTGACCCTTCCTCAGAACTGAGAACTGAAGAACAGAACTCAGTTCTGAGGAAAGGTAACTAGACCGGAAATGTTAATTCTGATTTCTCTCCACAGATACTGCCAGATCTGCTGACCTTTTCCAGCAATTTCTATTTTTGTAGCTGAATCCGGGCATCTGTTATGCTGGAGACCTCAGGAAGAGGCTAAAATGGACCATCCAATCAGTATTTGTGCCTGAAGACTTGTCTTTCGTAATGATGTTCTGGGCACCCCCATCATTGAAGATAGGGATATTTGTGAAGTCTCCACCCCTAGCTAGTTGTTTAATTCTACATCACTATTTACAACTGGATGTAGCAGCTATACAAAGCTTAGATCTGCTCCATTAGGTGTGGAATTTATTTACCTTGGTATTATGTGCGTTAGTTCCACAGTTTCTTATACAAGCAGTCCTGTGTTGTAGCTACACCAGGGTGACACCTTATTTATTTGGAATGCATGGTGCTGTTCCAGGCATTCTGTCTTGTACTCTGCATTGAACCAAGGCTGATCCCTGGCTTGTTGGTAATGATATGTGGGGGATATGACTGGCCACTAGGTTGCAAATTATGTTTGAATACTGTTCTGCTGACTGTCCACAGATCCTAATTGATGTCTTGAGTTGATTAATCTGTTTGAAATATATTCTATTCAGCATGGTGGAGCATGATGGAGCATCTTTCAATGTGAAGGTGAGTCTACATCTCTACAAGAACTATGCGGTGGTCTGTCTAAGTGATACTGTTGTGAAGAGGAACAAAAACAGAAGTTGCTGGAAAAGCTCAGCAGGTCTGGCAGCATCTGTGAAGAAAAACCAGAATTAACATTTCAGATCTGTTCTGAGGAATGGTCACTGGACCTGAAGCGTTAACTCTGATTTTTCTTCACAGATGTTGCAAGACCTGCTGAGCTTTTCCAGCAAATTCAGTTTTTGTTCCGGATTTTTAGCATCTGCAGTTCTTTCATTTACTGTTGTGGACAGACCTATTAGTAAGTTATAGATATGTGAGTACATGGTCAAGTATGTTTTTCCATCTTGTAGTTTCCTTCATCACTTTCCACAGGCCCAGCTATGTCCTTTAGGACTCGGCTTGCTCCATCATCCATAATGCTACCAAGCCAATCTTGGTGGCGGACGTTGAAGTTTCCCACCCATAGTAAACCCTGTGCCCTAGCCAATTTAGTGCATCTTGCATTTGATGTTCAACATGGAGGAGTACTGATTTATCAGCTGAGGGGAGGGGAGGTAAGTAATAACAGCAGGAGGTTTCCTTGTCCATGCCATGAGACTTCATGGGGTCCAGAGTCAGTGTTGAGGACTGCCAGGGCAACTCTGTCATGATTGTATAGAATTGTGTTGCCACCCTCGAGCGAGTCTGTGTTGTCAGTGGGACAGGATGTACTCGGGGTGGTGATGGCAGTGTCTGGGACATATTGTTGAAGCTATGATGCCCTGATTATCACAATCTCAGGCAGTTGTTTGACGAGTCTGTGGCTCAGTTCTCCCTGTTGTGGCAGAAGCCCCCAAATGTTAGGAAGGTGGCCATTGTGTTTTCCATTGTCGTTTCTGGTGCCTTGATTGCTGCTAGGTGATGCATCTGGTTTCATTTCTTTCTTCAGACTTTGTCATGTTTAGATACGACTGAGTGAATTGCTCGGCCTTTTCAAAGGGCAGTTCAGAGTTAACCACATTGGTCCTTTAATTTGCAATGGGATTGCTGGTTTGTGATTCGGCTGCTGACACAGGAACACTGGATTTGACAGTGCAAATGCACACTGCCATTCTTTTGTAATTTAAGTTGAAAAATGAAGAACACCTTTTGGAGATGAGCTGACATTGCTGCCAATTTGCCACTCCTGTTTCCATACCGATGCTTTTTAAAGTGGCATCCGGTTGTTGGAGGGCAGTCCTCTCAATCTGAGATCATCTCTGCATGACCTCCCAGAGCAATGTTCTGGCTAAGCCACTCAGAGGGTCAGCACACACTGATTGACATGTGGATGTGCTGACTTCCAGTTCCAGATGCTGGTGCCACACAGGACCTTGGAGGTTTGCTCAGCAGCAGAAGAAATGAAAAGGAATGTAGTCCCAGGGTGGAAACATCTTCAGCTGCTTCATCAATGACATTCCATCTTTCATCAGGTTAGAAGTAGGAATCTGATGATTACGTACTGTTTAGCAGCTTTCATGACTACTCAGATACGGAGGCAGACCAACTCCATATGCAGCCAAGGGTCAGACAGATCCAGGCTCAAGCTGATAAATAGCAAGTAGCGTTCACATTACAGAGGTGCCAGGCAATGAGCATGCCCACTATGGGAGAAAATAATCATGGCCCCTTGATGTTCAAAGGCATTTTCATTACTTAAGGTTGAGTCCAGTGACTCTTCATCAGAACTGCTCTGAGAAGAAGTCACAAGACTTGAAACATTAACTCTGCTTTCTTCCCACAGTTGCTGCCAGATCTGCTGAGTTTCAACAGATATTTCTGTTTATATTTCAGATTTCCAGCATTCACAGTTCTTTGTTTTAGCATTGTTCATGGTAATCCTTTCAAATTTTTCTTAAATTTGGGAGATTTCACGATTACGTTTTATTCTCTTTGTACCTCTGCATTTTCCATCTCCATATCAAATACCGAAAATGTTTTAAAGTTTTAAAAAATTATTCACAAATTGCAGTCTAGGAGCTGAGAGGGTAACTGCTGTGGTAATAAGGTGTGCAAATTAGAATTGTATTCTCATGGCAACAGTGCTACCAGTAACCCGGATAAATGACTGAAAATCAGCAGGCATTCCTGCATTTATGGAAAGGCAGGATCCAGCTCCTGTGATGGCCTCAATGGCTTATCAATTCTCTGAAGGTTCTCCATTTAAAGCCACCAACTAGGGTCACCACTGACCATAGTGTGATATTCCAGCGTAAGTACTTGTTCAAATGTAATGGAGGAAACTTTATTTTCTAAAAGTGCAGTTTCTTTGATCAAATTCCGTGATTATTAGGTTACAGTATGGTGCTAACTTGTGTAGTCATTGAGCTGGTAAACCTCTAACTTTCATTCTATTGATATATAAATGAAATATAGGGCACAACAACATTCTGCCCAACTAGTCTGTACTGTGCTTGTAATCGATGAGCTTCTCATCATTCCTGTCACCTATTTCAGGACATTGTTAAAAATATAAACCTGTTCAATCTTTCCTAATCAATGTCTCAGTGGTTCAAGAGGTAGTAGTTCAAGAAAGAAGATCACCCAAAGGCAACAAGGTGCAGGGCTGGATGAACACAGCAGGCCA